>NC_140052.1:1063532-1663532 GCF_963513975.1 Fringilla coelebs
CCCCCTGCGGGCGGGGCCGGGGCCCCCCAGCAGCTCCGGGGGAATTTCGGGATTTGGAATTTCGGGGCTTTTTTGGGTTTTTGGGAATCAGCCCCGGGCTCGTCCTCGTCGTCCCTGCGGAAATCCCAAAGAAATCCCAAAGAAATCCCAGAAAATCGGCGGGGAAAGAGAGGAAATCCCAGAAATCCACCCAAATCCCAAAAAATCCGACCCAAATCCACAGAAAGAAATCCCAGAAAATCCAACCCAAATCCCACAGAAATCCCAGAAATCCGACCCAAATCCCACAAAATCTGACCCAAATCCCACAGAAAGAAATCCAGAAAATCCGACCCAAATCCGACCCAAATCCCACAGAAATCCCATAAAATTGACCCAAATCCCACAGAAATCCCGTAAATCCGACCCAGATCCCACAGAAAGAAATCCCATAAAATTTGACCCAAATCCCACAAATCTGACCCGAATCCCACAGAAATCCAAGAAAATCCCATAAATTCAGCATCAAAATCCCAGAAAATCCGACCCAAATCCCACAGAAATCCCACAAAGTCCAACCCAAACCCATAAATTCCAACCCAAATCCCCCAAATTCCCATAAATTCCCCAAAATCCCATAAATTCCCCCAAATCCCAGAAATTTCCCCGCTCACGTCGCCCATTCCAGTTTCCGGCTGCGGATGGAGCCGTACAGAGCCTGGGGGGAAACGGGAACTTTTTAGGGGTTTTAGGGGAACTTTGGGGATGTTTTGGGGGGATTCTTTTAGGATTTTTTAAAGATTTTTTTTTAGGATTTTTTGAGATTTTTTGGGGATTTTTTAGGATTTTTTTAGGATTTTTTCGATTTTTTTTCAGATTTTTTGGATTTTTTTGGAGAATTTTTTGGAGTTTTATTTGGGATTTTTTTTAGGATTTTTTTTGAGGATTATTTTTAGGATATTTTGGGGGATTTTTGGGGGATTTTTTTTTAAGGATTTTTTGGGGATTTTTTTAAGGATTTTTTGGGATTTTTTTGGAGTTTTCGGGGGATTTTTTTGAGATTTTTCTGGTTTGTTTTATTTGGGATTTTCCGTTTTATTTTCTTCAGATTTTTTAGGATTTTTGGGGGGATTTTCTTGAGATTTTTTTTTTTGTTGTTTTATTTGGATTTTTGGGTGTTTTTTTGGGTTATTTTTAAGGAACTTTTAAGATTTGTGGGGGATTTTTTAAAGGAGTTTTTGGGATCTTTTTTAGGATTTTGGGGGATTTTTGGAGGGATTTTTTCAGATTTTTGGGGGATTTTTTGAGGATTTTGGGGGGATTTTTTGAGGATTTTTTTCAGGTTTTTGAGGGGGTTTTTGGGGGTTTTTTGGGGGGGGTTTGGGGGTTTTTTGGGGGTTTTTTTGGGTTTTTGGTACCTTGAGCTGCTCCCGGGGGAAGTCCCGCCCGTCCATCATCCCGCTCAGGTTGGTGACGAACTCGGAGCTGCTCATGGCCCGGCCCAGGCGCTGCAGAACCACCCCAAAAATGGGGAGAAAAACCCCAAAAATGGGGAAAAAATCAAAAATGGGGGAAAAGCACCCAAAAATGGGGAAAAAAACAAAAAATGGGGAAAAAACAGCACCAAAATGGGAAAATCCTAAAAGGGAACCCCGGGGATGATTCACCCCAAATCCACCCCAAAATCACCCCAAAAATGGGGAAAAAAACCACCCCAAAACCGACCCCAAATCCACCCCAAAACTGCCCCCCAAATCACCCAAAAATAGGGAAAAAACCACCCCAAAACCGACCCTAAATCCACCCCCAAAACTGACCCCAAAATCACCCCAAAAACGGGGAAAACCCTAAAAGGAATCCCAAGGCTGATTCACCCCAAAACCGACCCCAAAACCACCCCAAATCCAAAATCCCAAATCTTCCCCAACCCCAAAACCCCAAAAACCCCAAATCCACCCCAAACCCCCCCCATGCCCCAATCCCCCTCCCCAAATCCCAGGTGGGGATTTTAGGGGATTTTAGGGGAATTTTGGGGTCACTTCTGGGGCAGCCTCCGTGGGATTTTGGGGCAGATTTAGGGGAATTTTTCGGGTTATTTTGGGATTTTTTCCTGGGATATTGGGGATTTGGGGCTATTTTGGGTTTTTTGGGGTTTTTATTTTTTTGGGGTGCCTCACCTGGCCGTGCAGGTCGGTGTTGAGCAGCATAGGGCCACAGGGGGCAGTTGAGGGCGTGAACGGAGTCTGGGGGGGATTTTTGGGGGGTTTCAGGGAACCCCAAAACCCCCCAGAGGATCCCAAACCCCCTCCAGGGATTTAGGGTCAGGTTTGGGGCAGATCTGGGGATTTGGGGTGGGTTTAGGGTCGGTTTTAGGGTATTTAGGCTCAGTTTTAGGCTCTCACCAGCTGGGGGAAAAGTGCCAGGGTTGCAGCAGGGGATTTGGGGTCGGTTTTAGGGTATTTAGGGTCAGTTTTGAGGTGTTTAGGCTGGGGTTTAGGGTGGATTTGGGGTCTCACCAGCTGACGGAAAAGCCCCAGGATTGCAGCAGGGATTTGGGGTGGGTTTTAGGGTGTTCAGGCTGGTTTAGGGTATTCAGGCTGGGTTTAGGGTGTTCAGGCTGGGTTTTAGGCTGGGTTTAGGCTGGGTTTAGGGTGTTCAGGCTGGGTTCAGGCTGGGTTTAGGGTGTTCAGGCTGGGGTTAGGGGGTTTAGGCCGGGTTTAGGCCGGGTTTAGGCCGGGTTTAGGCCGGGTTAGCTCACCGGCCTAGGGAAAGGCGCCGGGGTTGCAGCAGGGATTTGGGGTGGGTTTAGGCTGGGTTCAGGCTGGGTTCAGGCTGGGTTTAGGCGGGGTTTAGGCCGGGTTTAGGGTGTTTAGGCTGGGTTTAGCGTGTTCAGGCTGGGTTCAGGCCGGGTTTAGGCCGGGTTTAGCTCACCGGCCGAGGGGAAGGTGCCGGGGTTGCAGCAGGGGTTTGGGGTGGGTTTAGGCGGGTTTAGGCCGGGTTTAGGGTGTTTAGGCCGGGTTTAGCTCACCGGCCGAGGGGAAGGTGCCGGGGTTGCAGCAGGGATTTGGGGCGGGTTTAGGCCGGGTTCAGGCCGGGTTTAGGCCGGGTTTAGGCTGGTTTTAGGCCGGGTTCAGGCTGGGTTTAGGCCGGGTTTAGGCCGGGTCTGGCTCACCGGCCGAGGGGAAGGCGCCGGGGTTGCAGCGGTGGAAGCGGCTCGAGAAGTGCCCCAGGACGCGCTCGCGCTCCTGCGTCTCCCCCGAGAGCACCAGCGCCCGCAGGAACTGCTGGAACCCAAAAACACCCCAAAAACACCCAAAAGTGACCCCAAAACACCCCAAAAACACCCCAAAAGTGACCCCAAAAACACCTTCACAACCAGCCTTAAACACCCCAAAATGACCCCAAAACCGACCCCAAAACCAGACTTAAACACCCCCAAAAGTGACCCCAAAAAACCCCCAAAACACCCCCAAAACCAGGTTTAAACATCCCAAAAAAAACCCCAAAGTGACCAAAGAAACCACAAAAGTGACCCCAAAACACCCCCAAAAAACCAAAACCAGCCTTAAGCACCCCAAACACCCCAAAAGTGACCCCAAAAGTGACCCCAAAACAGCTTTAAACACCCCAAAACACCCCAAAATCCCAAAAAGTGACCCCAAAACCACCCCCAAAACCAGCCTTAAACACCCCAAAAGTGACCCCAAAACACTCCCAGAAGTGACCCAAAAACCCCCCAAAAACTCCAAAAGTGACCCCAAAACACCCGAAAAGTGCCCCCAAAACCACCCCAAACCCACCTGAAATGCCCCCAAAACAACCCCAAAAAAACCCCCAAAAAATCCCCCAAATCCCTCCCAAAAAACCCCCAAATTTCCCCCAAAATGCCTCCAAAAATCCCCCCCAAAATCCTTCAAACTCCCCCACAAAAATCCCCAAATTCCCCCTAAAACTGCCCCAAAATCCCTGAAATCATCCAAAAAATCCCAGAAATTCCAAAAAAATCCCAGAAATTCCCAAATCCCCCAAATTGCCCAAAATTCCCATTTTTCCCCCCAATTTCTCACCTCAGGGCCTGCTCCAGGCTCAGCCCCTGGAACTGGAAGAGCTCCAGGTACTCCCGCGCCACCCGAGCGCTGAACTCCGTGCTGGGGGGAAATCGGGCACCAAAATCCTCAATTTTCACCCCAAAATCCTCAATTCCCAAAAATTCCCCCAAAATCCCCAAAAATCCCACAATTCCCACCCAAAAAATCCTCATTTTTTCCCCCAAAATTCACTTTTCTCCCCCAAAATTCCCCTTTTGTCCCCCCAAAATTCCATTTTTCTTCACAAAAATCCCATTTCCCCCCCATATTTTTCCCCCAAATCCCCATTTTCCCCCAAAATTCCCATTTTTCCCCATTTTTCCCAAAAATTCCCTTTTTTTTTCCAAAATCAGTGTTTTTCGCCCCAAAATTCCCAATTTCCCCCCATTTCCCTCCCATATTTTCCACCAAAATCCCATTTTTCCCCCCCAAAAAATCCCTTTTTTCTTCTCAAAAATCCCATTTCCCCCTCATATTTTCCCCAAATCCCCATTTTTCCCAAAAAAATTCCAATTTTTCCCCCCAAAATTCCCATTTCGCCCCCCTATTTTCCCCCAAATTCCCATTTTCCCCCAAAATCGCTGGGTTTTGCCCCAAAATTCCCAATTTCCTCCCATATTTTCCCCAAAATCCCCATTTTTCACCCCAAAATCCCCATTTTTCACCCCAAAATCCCCATTTTTCTTCCCCAAAATTCCCATTTTTTCACAATTTTTCCCAAAATAGGCATTTCCCCCCCAAAATTCCCAATTTCCCCTGACTTCCCCCCATATTTTCCCCAAAATCCCCATTTTTCCCCCCAAAAATCCCAATTTTTCCCCATTTTTCCCGAAATCGCCGTTTTTCGCCCCAATCTCTCACTCCCTGCGCAGGAACGAGGCCACCTGGCCCTTCCTGACCCCGTCCAGGTGGAAAAGGCGCCGGGCCAGGGCCCGAGGATCCTCCCTGGGGGGAAAAATGGGGGGGAAAATGAGAATTTTGGGAAAAAAATGAGAATTTTGGGAAAAAAAACGGGGAAAATGAGATTTTGGGGAAAAATGGGGGGAAAAATGGGGAATTTGGGGGGGAAATTTGGAGTTTGGGGAAGAAAATTGGAATTTGGGGGAAAAATGAGAATTTGGGGGAAAAATGGGGAAAAAATTGGGAATTTTGGGAAAAATGGGAATTTGGGGGAAATATTTTGGAGTTTGAGGCAGAAAATTGGGAATTTGGGGGAGAAATGAGAATTTGGGGGAAAAAATGGGGGGGGGAAATGGGGAAAATTTGGGGGGAAAATGGGGAAAATTTGGGAATTTTGGGGAGGAATGGGGGGAAAAGGGGAATTATGAGGGAAAATTGGGGGAAAATGGGGGAAAATTGGGAATTTTGGGGAGAAAAATGGGAATTTTGGGGAAGAAAAGGCGGGGGTCCCAAATGGGTCTGGGGGCTCGGGGAGTTCCTCACCCAGGGGGGTCCGGGCTGGGTTTTTGGGGCGGCTCCTCCAGGGGGGGGATCCCCCAAAACCCCCGGGGCTCGGGGGGGGTCCGGGGGGGTCCTGGGGGATTTGGGGGGGTCCTGGGGGGATTTGGGGTGGATTTGGGGGATTTTGGTGGGGGTCCTGGGGGGTTTGGGGAGATTTTGGGGGAATTTGGGGGGGCTCAGGGGGGATTTGGGGGGGCTCAGGGGGGGTTTGGGGTGGATTTGGGGATTTTGGGGGGTCCTGGGGGATTTGGGGGGGTCTGGGGGATTTTTGGGGGGTCCTGGGGGGTTTGGGGGAGATTTTGGGGATTTTTGGGGGGCTCAGGGGGGATCTGGGGGGCTCAGGGGGGGTCTGGGGTGGATTTGGGGATTTTTGGGGGGTCCTGGGGGGTTTTGGGGGGGCCCCGGGGGCTTTGGGGGGGTTTCAGGGGGGTCAGGGGGTGGGAGGGGCTCTGGACCCCCCATTTTGGGGGGAAATTTGGGGCTGGGGGTCCCCATTTTGGGGGTCCCCATTTTTGGGGTGAATCTGGGGGGATTTGGGGTCTTTGGGGCGCCTCCTTCAGGGGTAAATTTGGGGGTTCCGGGAGGATTTGGGGTCCCAATTTTTGGGGTAGATTTGGGGGGATTTGGGGTCCCAATTTTTGGAGAAATCTGGGGGGGTATCTGGGGGGTTTGGGGTCCCTCTTTTTGGGGTAAATCGGGGGGGATTTGGAGGTTTTGGGGTCCCTCCTTTTGGGGTAAAACTGGGAGGTTTTGGGGTCTCCCTTTTAGGGGCAAATCTGGGAGGTTTTGGGGTAAATCTGGGGGTGCTGGGAGGTTTTGGGGTCCCCATTTTTGGGGTAAATTTGGGGGGGTTTGGGGGCTCTGGGGTCCCCATTTTTGGGGTAAATCTGGGGGGATTGGGGTTTTGGGGTCTCCCTTTTTGGGTAAATCTGGGGGGATTTGGGGGTTTTGGGGTCCCTCCTTTTGGAGCCAATTTGGGGGTTCTGGGAGGTTTTGGGGTCTCCTTTTTGGGGTAAAACTGGGGGAATTTGGGGTTTTTGGGGTCCTCTTTTTGGGGTAAATCTGGGGGATTTGGGGTCCCTCTTTTAGGGGCACATTTGGGGGTTCTGGGGGGATTTGGGGTCCCTCTTTTTGGGGTAAATCTGGGACGTTTTGGGGTCTCCCTTTTTGGGGTAAATCTGGGGGGATTTGGAGGTTTTGGGGTCCTCTTTTTGGGGCCAATTTGGGGGTTCTGGGAGGATTTGGGGTCTCCATTTTTGGGGTAAATCTGGGGGGTCCCAGGAACCGGGGGGCTCCTCCGGGGGGGTGGGGGGGTCCAGCCCCCCCCATTTGGGGGAGTCCCCAAATTCCGGGGGTGGATCCAAGGGGTCCCCAAATTCCGGGGGGTCCCCAAATTCCGGAGGTGGATCCGGGGTGTCCCCAAATTCCAGGGGGTCCCCAAATTCTGGAGGTGGATCCAGGGTGTCCCCAAATTCTGGGGTTCTGGGTGGTCCTGGGGGAGGAGACACCAAGGGGGTGTCCTCAAATTCCAGGGGGTCCCCAAATTCTGGGGGATCCCCAAATTCTGGAGGTGGATCCGGGGTGTCCCCAAATTCCGGGGTTCTGGGTGGTCCTGGGGGAGAAGACACCATGGGGGGGTTCCCATCAGGATTGGTGGGACCCCCCAAAATGAGCCCTCCCCCAAATTTGGGGGGACCCCACTCACCCCGGCCCGCGGTGGCGGCTCCTCCCGGGGGGTGGCACCCCAGGGTGGCACCGTGGGGACGCCAGGGGGGCACCCCCGGGGGCAGGGGGTGCTGGAAGAGGGGGTTGGTGTGGAAATGGGGCTCCTCGTCCTCATCTTCATCTCATCCAGGTCATCCTCGTCGTCCAGGTCCTCCTCCAGGTCCTGCTTGTCTTCATCTTCATGGGAGGAGCCGTCGGGGTCATCGGGGTCATCGGGGTCATTGAGGTCATTGGGGTCATTGGGGTCATGGTGGTCATCGGGGTCATGGTGGGCATGGAGGTCATTGAGGTCATGGTGGGCATGGAGGTCATGGTGGTCATTGGGGTTATGGTGGTCATGGTGGTCATTGGGGTCATTGAGGTCATTGGGGTCATGGTGGTCATTGGGGTCATGGTGGTCATCGGGGTCATTGAGGTCATTGGGGTCATGGTGGTCATCGAGGTCATCCGGGTCATGGTGGGCATGGATGTCATTGGGGTAATTGAGGTCATTGGGGTCATTGAGGTCATCGGGGTCATGGTGGTCATTGAGGTCATTGAGGTCATTGATGTCATGGTGGTCATTAATGTCATGGTGGTCATCGTGGTCATTGAGGTCATGGTGGTCATGGTGGTCATCGGGGTCATTGAGGTCATGGTGGTCATTGAGGTCATGGTGGCCATCTATGTCATTGGGGTCATCGTGGTCATCATAGTGATTGTGGTCATCATGGTCATGGTGGTCATTATGGTCTTTGTGGTCATCACAGTCATGGTGGTCATCATGGTCATCGAGGTCATGGTGGTCATGGTGGTCATTGAGCTCATGGCGGTCATCACGGTCATGGTGGTCATCACGGTCATCACAGTCATGGTGGTCATCATGGTCATTGTGGTCATTGAGGTCACAGTGGTCATCATGGTCTTTGTGGTCATCACGGTCATGGTGGTCATCATGGTCATTGAGCTCATGGCGGTCATCACAGTCATGGTGGTCATCACGGTCACCACAGTCATGGTGGTCATCATGGTCATTGTGGTCATCAAGGTCATGGTGGTCATTGAGCTCATGGTGGTCATCTAAGTCACTGAGGTCACCTAGGTCACTGTGGTCATCACGGTCATGGTGGTCACGGTCATTGTTGGCGCGGTGGTCATCATCATCATCATCGTCACCTTCCTCTTCCTCCTGGCTGAGTCTGGGGGTTTGGGGCCGGGGGGAGATGGGACCATCCATGGGGGTCCCACCCATGGGCGTGGGACTGGGGGAGACCCCAGAATCCGTGGGGACGGGCTCTGGAGAAACTGATCCATCCTCGGGGACGGACCCGGCCAAGGTGGGACCATCCATGGTGACACACCTGGCCAAGGTGGGACCATCCATGGTCACGGATCCAGCCAAGGTGGGACCACCCGTGGTGACACACCTGGCCAAGGTGGGACCATCGATGGTCACGGATCCAGCCAAGGTGGGACCACCCGTGGTGACACACCTGGCCAAGGTGGGACCATCCATGGCCGAGGTGGGACCATCGATGGTGACGGACCCAGCCGAGGTGGGACCACCCATGGCCACAAACTCAGGTGAGACCCTCGAATCCACGGCCAGGTGCTCTGCAGAGATGGTCCCATCCATGGTCATGAGCTGGGGTGAGGTGGTTCTGTCCCTGGTCACCGTCCATGAGCAGGTGTCCCCATCCCCGGTGGCCGTCCATGAGCAGGTGTCCCCACCCATGGTCACCGTCTGGGATGAGGTGTCCCCATCCCCGGTCACTGTCCACGAGCAGGTGTCCCCATCCCCGGTGGCTGTCCATGAGCAGGTGTCCCCATCCCTGGTGGCCATCCATGAGCAGGTGTCCCCACCCATGGCCATGAAGCTCCCAAGGAGGAACTCAAAGCTTTGGTCCATGGGAGCGGCCTGGGCTGGGATGGGCTCATCCGTGGGTTTGGGTGGGATGGATCCACCTGTGGACACCTGGAGAACGTTCTCATCCTCATCCATGGGTTTGGGTGGGATGGATCCACCTGCAGACACCTGGAGAGCGTTCTCATCCTCATCCATGGGTTTGGGTGGGATGTCCCCATCCATGGACACCTGGAAGATCTCCTCAAACGTGGATCCACGGCTTTGGAGCTCCTGGGAGATGCTCCCACCCAGGGCCGTGGGTTTGGGTGGGAGGGATCCACCTGCAGACACCTGGAGAACGTTCTCATCCTTGGCCAGGGGTTTGGGTGGGATGGATCCACCTGCAGACACCTGGAGAACGTTCTCATCCTTGGCCAGGGGTTTGGGTGGGATGTCCCCATCCTCGTCCATGGGTCTGGGTGGGATGTCCTCATTTACAGCTGTGAGTTTGGGTGGGATGTCCTCGTCCCCATCCATAGATTGGGGTGGGATGTCCTCGTCCCCATCCGTGGGTCTGGGTGGGATGTCCTCGTCCACGCACACCTGGGACGTCTCCTGGGACGTGGATCCGAGGATTTGGAGCTCCTGGCTCCCACCCAGGGCCGTGGGTTTGGGTGGGATGGATCCACCTGCAGACACCTGGAAGACGTTCTCCAATGTGGCCACAGATTTGGGTGGGATGTCCTCATCCTCATCTGTGGATTTGGGTGGGATGTCCTTATCTGTGGGTTTGGGTGGGATGTCCCCATCCATGGGTCTGGGTGGGATGTCCTCGTCCCCATCCATGGGTTTGGATGGGATGTCCTCGTCCAAGCACACCTGGGACATCTCCTGGGACGTGGATCCGAGGATTTGGAGCTCCTGGGAGAAGCCCCCAGCCCCATCCCAGGGGGGGTCCTGGGGGTGGTCCCGGGTGTCCGTCTGTCCCTCGAGGGCCCCCTGGAGCTCCTGCACGCAGAGCTGGGCACGGAGCAGGCTGGCCCAGAACAGAGCCGGGACCGCGGGCGGGGGCGGGGCGGGGGGCGGGGCAGGGGTCAAGGTGGGGGTCAGTGCAGGGGTCAGCTCAGGGGTCACTCCAGGGGTCACTCCGGGGGTCACTCCAGGGGTCACTCCAGGGGTCACTCCAGGGGTCAGCCCCAGGGTCACTCCAGGGGTCACTGCAGGGGTCACTCCAGGGGTCACTCCAGGGGTCAGCCCCAGGGTCACTCCAGGGGTCAGCTCAGGGGTCAGCCCCGGGGTCACTCCAGTGGTCACTCCAGGGGTCACTCCAGGGGTCACTCCCGGGGTCAGCCGTGTCCGTGCGGGGCTCCTGGCCCCTCCCCCCGCGGAGGCGATGGCGTCCAGCGCCGGCAGCGCCGCCGGGGGGGGAGGGGGCGGCCGGGGGGGGTCCATGGGTCAGAACCGGAGCCCCCCCTACGGCCCCGGGGGGGAGAGAGACACCGGAGCGGCCGGAGGAGAGAGCATGGCCTGGGGAGAGCCTGGGGAGAGGGAGGGAGAGAGGGAGGAGACCGGTGAGAGGGAGGGAGGGAGGGAGGGAGAGGGAGAGGGAGAAGGAAGGAGGGAGAGAGGGAGAGAGGGAAGGAGGAGGAATGGAGGGGGGAGAGAGAGGGAGGAGAGAGGGAGGGAGGGAGAGAGGGAGGGAAGGAGGGATGGGAGGGAGAGAGGGAAGGAGAGATGGAGAGGGAGGAGAGAGGGAGAGGGAAGAAGGGAGAGAGGGATGGATGGAGAGGGAGAGAGGGAAGGAGGAGGGATGGAGGGGAGAGAGAAGGAAGGAGAGAGGGAGAAAGGAGGAAAGGAGAGATGGGAGACAGAGGGAAGGAGGGAGGGAGAGAGGGATGGATGGAGAGGGAGGAGAGAGGGAGAGAGGGAAGGAGGAGGGACGGAGGAGGGAGAGAGGGATGAGGGAAGGAGGGAGGAGAAAGAGTGGGAAGGAGAAAGGAAGGAGGAAGAAGGGTGGGGAGAGGGAGGAGAGGGGTGAGAGGGGCAGGGGGGGAGAGGGATGGATGGAGAGGGAAGGAGGAGGGACGGAGTGGGGAGAGAGGGATGGAGAGAGGGAGAAGGGAGGGAAGGAGGGATGGGAGGAAGAGAGAGGGAAGGAGAAAGGAAGGAGGAAAAAGGCTGGGGAGAGAGAGGGAGGGAGGGAGGGAGGGAGGAAAAGGGTTGGAGAGAGGGAGGAAGCGCGGGAGGAGAGAGGGAAGGAGCGGAGGAGGAAGGAGAGAGGGAGGAAGTGCTCGGAGAGGGCGCGGAGGAGGAAGGAGGAAGGAAAGGCGGAGGGGGAGGGGCGCACCGAGGGCTCCGGGGGTCTCCCCCACCCTCCCCTCCCCCCCTCGGCCACCCCGGGTCACCCCCTCCAAGTGCCACCGCCCCGCTGTCCCCGCGGCCACCCCGGGTCACCTCCCGCGGTACCGGCGGTGCCACCGCCCGCTGTCCCCCCGCTGTCCCCCCGCGGCCACCGCGCCCCGGTGCCACCGCCCGCTGTCACCTGCCGCTGTCCCGGTGTCCCCGCGGCCGCCCCGCCTCACCGGCCCCGTGCCACCCGCGTCACCCGCGCCGCTTCCGCCCCGCGGGACAGGAAACGGGGGGAGGGGACCCCAAAAAGCAGCCCCGGAACCCCAAAAATCACCCCAAAAATCACCTCGAAAAAATCGCCGGGATCCCCCCCCAAAAAAATCCCACCCGGGACCCCCCCCAAAAAAAAACCTCCGGGATCGCAAAAAAAAAAAAAATTCCGGGACCCCAAAAATCTCCCGGAGCCCACCAAACCCGGCACCCCAAAAAATCCCACTCGGGACCCCCAAAAAAACTCCCGGGATCCCCCAAAAATAATCCGGGACCTCCCAGAAAAAAGTCCGGACCCCCAAAAAATCCGGGACCCTTAAAGAGCTTCGGGACCCCCCCAAAAATCTCCCGGACCCCACAAAACCTTCGGGACCCCAAAAAATCCCACCCGGGACCCCAAGAACTCCCCCGGGACCCCAAAATCCCGCCCGGGACCCCAAAGTTGATGGGGGATCTCAAAGGGGGGGGGCAGGGGGACCCCAAAAGTTCCGGGTGACCCCAAAAGGGGGGGGGGGGGGCAGAGAATTTTAAGGGTTCCGGGGGGACCCCAAGAGTTGAGGGGACCCCAAAAGGGACCCTGAAAAGCCGCGAGGGGACCCCAAAGTTTACGGGGGTCCCCAAAAGGGTCGAGGGGACCCCAAAATTTCCGGGCGACCCCAAATTTTATTGGGGCGGGGGGGGTGGGGGGGGCAAAGGTGACGGGGGCGGGGCCGGGAGTTTTTGGGGTTCCCCGGATTTTGGGGGGTCCCCGTGATTTGGGGGGGGGGCTGGGAGGGTTCGGGGGCGTTTTGGGGACCCCCCCGGGCTTTGGGGACCCCCCGGGGCCGCCCCCCGCCCTCCCCTCCCCCTTCCCTTACCGGCAGCGCCGCGCGGGGGGGCGTGGTCTGGGGTGGCCACGCCCACAATGGTGGGGATTTGGTCATTAGTATGCAAGACACGCCCATAGGCGAGGTCACGCCCCCTCCGAGTGAGGTCACGCCCCGCGTGGGAAAAGGGGCGGAGCTTGTTGTGAGATTAGCATATGGGCGTGGTCTGAATTGGTCACGCCCCACAAGGGGAGGGGAATAAAGGGTTATTTGCATACTGGATACGCCCATGCGGTGAGGCCACGCCCCCGATGCGAGGTGAAGGGGCGTGGCTGGGGGGGAGGGTCCTGAGCGCCCCAAAGAGGGGGTTGGGCCCGAAAAGGAGGGGCCGGACCCCAAAAAGGAGGATTCTGACCCCAAAAAGGAGGGTTCTGACCCCAAAAAGGAGGGTTCTGACCCCAAAAAGGAGGACTCTGACCCCAAAAAGGAGGGTTCTCACCCCAAAATGGCTCTGACCCCAACCCGAGGCTCCTGAGCCCCCCCGGATCCCCCCTGCCCCCCCCAGGTCACAGCCACAGGGGACACCGGCCGCTGTCACTTTATTCACGGGGGTGACAACAACCCTCGGCCTCCCCTCCCCCACTGCTGTCCCCGCCACGGGTGTCCCCAATCTCAGATGTCCCCAGGTGTCACTGCCGGCACAGGTAGAAGGTGCTGGTGGCACTGTGGATGTCCCCAGGTGTCCCCAGGTGTCCCAGGTGTCCCCAGGTGTCACTGCCGGCACAGGTAGAAGGCGCTGGTGGCACTGTGGATGTCCCCAAGTGTCCCAGGTGTCCCCAGGTGTCCCAGGTGTCACTGGCGGTGCAGGTAGAAGGCGGTGGTGGCACTGTGGATGTCCCCAGGTGTCCCAGGTGTCCCCAGGTGTCCCCACCATGGTGTCCCAGGTGTCCCCAGGTGTCCCAGGTGTCCCCACCATGGTGTCCCCAGGTGTCCCCAGGTGTCCCAGGTGTCACTGCCGGTGCAGGTAGAATTCGGTGGCCGCAGGGGGCGGGGCCAGCCCCAGCGCCCCGCCCCCCTCGGCCGTGCTGAGGAAGCGCCCGGGGAAGGCGGCGGCCTCGAAGGTGTGGGTGGAGCCCCCGAAGGTCTTGTAGAAGGTGAAGGGCGTGGCCCTGTCCTTGTCACCTGAGAACAGCTCCAGCAGCCCCACGTCCTGCGGGCGGGGACACAACGGGGTGCCACCTCGGGGAGCAACATCCCCAGGTGGCACCATCTCCAGGTGTCCCCAACTCCAGGTGACCCCATGCCCAGGTGACACCAACTCCAGGTGACCCCATCCCCAGGTGACACCAACTCCAGGTGACCCCATCCCCAGGTCACCCCAGCTCCAGGTGACCCCATGCCCAGGTGTCCCCATGCCCAGGTGACACCAACTCCAGGTGTCCCCACCTCAAGGAACTCACACTGACCCCATCCCCAGGTGTCCCCATCCCCAGGTGTCCCCAACTCCAGGTGTCCCCAGCTCCAGGTATCCCCAGCTCCAGGTGTCCCCATCCCCAGGTGACCCCATCCCCAGGTGACCCCACCTCCAGGTGTCCCCAACTCCAGGTGACCCCACCTCAAGGAACCCCCATCTCCAGGTGACAACATCAGGACCACGCCCCCGGTGACGCCGTCATTGAGTGACCCCGCCCTGGGCCATCCCCACTTCCTGGTGGCCCCGCCTTGGGGTGACCCACCTTGGGGTGACCCAAATTTGGGTCCCAGCCACCTCTGGATGTCCCCACCTCTGGATGTCCCCACCTTGGCTTGTCCCACCTTGCCTTGTCCCACCTCAAGCTGTCCTACCTTTGTGTCCCCACTGCCCCACACTGCACTGCCCCTCTGCCACCCCCGTGTCCCCCGTGTCCCCGTGTCCCCCCCGTGTCCCCGTGTCCCCCCCGTGTCCCCGTGTCACCTCCAGGCTCAGCTGTGGCTCGGGCCCGGTGCCACAGGACAGGGCGCGGGTGCCATCGCGGATGCCCAGGATGAGGGGACAGCGCCGGCGCTCCAGGTGCCGGTTGGGGACAACGCTGATGGGCTCTGGGGACACGGGGAGGGTGTCACCACTGTGCCCCAGAGGGACACCCACTGAGTGTCACCCCTGTCACCCCAGAGGGACACTCACAGAGTGTCACCCCTGTCCTCCAGAAGGTGTCACCCATGGATTGTCACCCCTGTCACCCCAGAGGGACACCCGTGGATTGTCCTCCCAGAATGTCACCCATGGAGTGTCACCACTGTCTCCCAGGTGTCACCGCTGTGCCCGCCAGGGTGTCACCCACGGATTGTCACTGCTGTCCCCCAGGTGTTCCCCACGGATTGTCACTGCTTTTCCCCAGGTGTCACCCATAGATTGTCACCGCTGCCCCCCAGGGTGTCCCCCACGGGTTGTCACCGCTGTCCCCAGGTGTCACCCATGGAGTGTCCCCCACAGATTGTCACTGCTGTGACCCCCAGGTGTCACCGCTGTCCCCAGGTGTCCCCACGGATTGTCACCGCTGTCCCCCAGAGTGTTACCCATAGATTTGTCATCCCTGTCCTCCACAGATTGTCACCGCTGTCCCCAGGTGTCACCCATGGAGTGTCCCCCACGGGTTGTCACTGCTCTCCCCCAGGTGTCCCCGCTGTCCCCAGGTGTCCCCCAGGGGTGTCCCCGCTGTCCCCAGGTGTCCCCCCCAGGGTGTCCCCGTTGTCCCCAGGTGTCCCCACAGATTGTCACGCTGTCCCCAGTGCCACCCACCTTCCTGGGCGGCGCTGGCCCCCTGCAGGCTGGCGGCCACCAGGTGTCCGTGTCGCAGGCACAGCCCGCGCTGCTCCGTGTCCCGCAGCCGGTAACGGTAGGGCCGGGCCGGGGGGGGCGCGGCCATCCCTGGGGACACTGGGACAGCGGGACGGACCGTGGGACAGGGGGACGGACAGGGACAGGGGGACACTGGGACAGCGGGACAGACAGGGACAGGGGGACGGACAGGGACAGGGGGACACTGGGACAGCGGGACAGACCGTGGGACAGGGGGACGGACAGGGACAGGGGGACACTGGGACAGGGGGACGGACAGGGACAGGGGGACGGACAGGGACAGGGGGACACTGGGACAGCGGGACGGACCATGGGACAGGGGGACGGACAGGTGGGGATGTGACAGGGACTTGGGGACAGACAGGGACATGGGGATGTCACAGGGACATGGGGACGGACAGGTGGGGATGTGGGACACGGGGACATGGGACACACAGGTGGGGATGTGACAGGGACATGGGGACGGACAGGTGGGACATGGGGACAGACAGGGACATGGGGATGGGGGACATGGGGATATGGGGACGGACAGGGATGGACAGGGGGACAGACAGGGACATGGAGATGTCACAGGGACAGCGGGACAGACACGTGGGACATGGGGACGGACAGGGACATGGGGATGTCACAGGAACATGAGGACGGACAGGTGGGACATGGGGACGGACAGGTGGGCACATGGGGACACAGGGACGGACAGGGGGACACAGGCACAGGAGGAAAGACAAGTGGGACACGGGGACATGGGGATGTGGGGACATGGGGACACAGGGGCACGGAGACATCACAGATGGGAATGAGGATGTGGGGACACACACGGGGACATGGAGGGGACACCCAGCAGATGTGGCACAGGATGACATCACAGGGACATGGGGACAGGGATGGGCACAGGGACACGGGGACAGGGACATGGAGACACGGGGACACGGGGACAGGGACACAGGGACACAGGGACACAGGGACACGGGGACAGGGACACGGGGACACCTGCACCCACCTTTCCCCAGGAAGTCCTCGAACAAGGCCACCATGTCGGGGTCGGTGACACCCTCGGCCGTGTCCCCGCTCCCCGCCGCGACCCCCGGGCGGCGTCCCTGGGGTGTCCCTCTGCGGGGACAGAGGGGTCAGGGGACACCGGGGGGGGCAGGTGACACTCCCCAGCAGGAGCGTGGGGTCCCCACGCTGTCCCCACGCTGTCCCCACGCTGTCCCCGCTCACCTGAGGGCAGCTCTGGCCGTGTGTGACATGGCTGGGCCTGCGGAGAGGGTGGCACAGGTGGCACAGGTGACACCGCGTGCCAGCAGGATTGTCCCCGAGCTTGTCCCCGTCCCCGGAGCAGCGCTGGCAGATGTGTCACCTCCCGGGATCCCGTGTCCTCTGGGCCGTGTCCCCGCGGGTGGCAGTGGCTTTATAGAGCCGGGCAGGGCGGGGACAGGGCCCGCCCGGTGATTGGCGGGGCGAGTGACAGTGACACCGCCCGATGGCAGAATGCCACCTGTGCCAGCGTCCCAGGTGATGCCCACGGTCACCGTGGTGGGGATGTCCCCTGTGCCACATCCCCTGTGCCACATCCCCTGTGCCATGGTGCCATCACCTTGCCACCATCGTCACCACGAGTGCTGTCCCCAAGGTGCTGCCAGCGCTGTCCCCAGTGTCCCCCGTGTCCGATCCCCATGCTCCTTTGTCCCCAAGGCCCTGTGTGCCCTGTCCCCAGTGTCCCCTCTGTCCCATCCCCTGAACCTTGTCCCCAAGGCCCTGTGTGCCCTGTCCCCAGTGTCCCCAGTGTCACATCCCCATGTCCCTTGTCCCCAAGGCCTTGTGTGCCCCGTCCCCGTGGTGACCTGTCCCCAAATGCCACCTTCCCTGTCCCTATTGCCCCCCACTGCCTGTCCTCACTTCCCCGTGGTGCCACCTCCCCTGTCCCCACGGTGTCCATGTGCCCTGTCCCCAAAGTCCCCATTCCCTGTCCCCACATCCCCGTGTGCCCTGTCCCCTTGGTGCCCTGTCTCCCAAATGTCACATCCCCTGTCCCTGTTGTCCCCCACTCGCTGTCCCCAGACCCCCCGTGTGTCCCCTCGCTGTCCCCTCGCTGTCCCCGGGCGGCCCCGCGGGATCCGGGAAGGGGCCGCGTCACCCCCGCCCGGGGATGTCCCGTTCTGTCCCCATCGCGCGGGTGGCGCAAGAGCGGCCACTCCGCCGCGGTGACACATCCGGCAGGGCCACCAGCCCCGCCCTGTCCCCGCCGCGCCACCCCCGCGTGTCACCCCCGTGTGTCACCCACACTCGGGCACCGCGTGGCCTCGGCATCTCTTTATTCCCGGGGAGGATGTCGCTGTCCCCAGGGGGATGTCGCTGTCCCCAGGAGGATGTCGCTGTCCCCAGGGGGATGGCACCGCCCCAGAGGGGTGGCACCACCCCGGGGGGCGGATGTCACCCTCCACAGGGGGATGTCGCTGTCCCCAGGGGGGTGGCACGGTCCCGGAGGGATGTCACCGTCCTGGGGAAAATGTCACCGAGGAGCGAGGATGTCACCCTCCCTGGGCGAGGATGTCGCCATCCTGGGGGGGATGGCACCCTCCCCACGGGGATGTCACCTTCCTGGGAGGGATGTCACCGTCCTGGGGCGATGCCACCCTGCCCAGGAAGATGCCACCACCCCGGGGCTCCGCTGTCGCCGCGCGGGGGCCGGGGGCGCTCAGCAGAGCTGGAAGTAGAAGTCGAGCAGGTGGGAGGTGACATCGCGGTGGCGACAGAGCGCCAGGGGCTGGTGGCCGCGCGGGGACGTGCACAGGAACCAGCCGGGGTGCGCGGCCGACTCGAAGCGCCACAGCCCGTCCCGGTAGGAGCGGAAGAAGGTGAAGGCGGCCGCGCTGTCACCGGCGCGGGGCAGCTCCCGGATGTCCACGTCCTGCGGGGACACCCCCGTGTCACCCGCGGGGACAGCGCCCGGCCGCGGTGTGCCACCGCCGCGGTGGGCACGGCCTGGAATGTCCCCACCCGGCGGTGTCGCCACCCCTGAAGTCCCCGTGTCCCTATAGCCCCAAAACTTCGTGTCCCCATCCTCATCACCATCCCCTTGGGGTCCCCAACCCTTTGGTGTCCCCATCCCTTTGGTGTCCCCATCCTCTTGGCATGCCCATCCCACTCCCTCCAGTGTCCCCGTCCCTGTCCCCTCGTTTTCCCCGCGCTGTCTCCCCGCTGTCCCCCGGTGTCCCCTCGCTATTCCCGCTGTCCCCCTGTGTCCCCCGTGTCTTCCCGCTGTCCCCGCGCTGTCCCCCTGGTGTCCCCTCGCTATTCCTGCTGTCCCCTCGCTGTCCCCTCACTGTCTCCCCGCTATCCCCTCGCTATCCCCCGCTGTCCCCCGCTGTCCCCTCGCTGTCCCCGCTGTCCCCTCGCTGTCCCCGCTATCCCCCGCTGTCCCCGCTGTCCCCGCTGTCCCCGCTGTCCCCGCTATCCCCCGCTGTCCCCCGCTGTCCCCGCTGTCCCCGCTGTCCCCTCGCTGCCCCCGCTGTCCCCGCTGTCCCCACCTGCAGCCGCAGCCGGGGCTCTCCGCCGGGGCCGCGCTCGGTGCGCAGGCAGCGGGAGCCGTGCCGGATGCCCAGGATCACCGGCAGCCGGGCGGGCTCCAGGGCGCGGTTGGGCACCCAGAACACCTTCTCTGCAGGCGACACGAGGACCCTCAGCGCGTGTCCCCGCGTCCCCACGCCTGTCCCCGCGCGTGTCCCCGCGTCACCTTCCAGCGCAGCGTTGGCGCCCTGCAGGTGCCCGGCCACCAGCTGGTCATCGCGCAGGTACAGCGACCTCTGGTTCACGTCCCACAGCCTGGCGGGCAAAGCGGGGACAGCGGTGCCACCCCTCGGTGCCACCGCTGTCCCCTGCCACCCCCGCTGTCCCCCGCCACCGCCGGGCCGTCCCTTACCGGTACTGGAACACCTTGGTCTGCAGCGCGGGCGCGTGGCAGAGGGCGAAGCCTTCGGCCTCTGCGCGGAGGAAGAGGAGGGCGAGGCTGAGGGCGGCCACCCGGAGACCCCCGCGCCCCCTGCCCGCGCCCCCCGAGCCTTGGGGACCCCTCCTTGGGGCCGGGCCAGGCGCTCCGTGTCCCCTCCGGGCCGTGCGCGGGGTCCCCGGGCAGCGCTCACCCATGGGACCCCCGGTTCTGCTGAGACCCCGGCTCCGGTGCGACCCGCGGCTCCGGTGCGACCCCCGGCTCCGGTGCGACCCCGGCTTCTGTGACGCCCCTGCCTCCGGTGCGACCCGCGGCTCCGGTGCGACCCCGGCTCCTATGGGACCCCCGGCTCCTGTGACGCCCCTGCCTCCGCTGTGACACCCCCGGCCCCGGTGCTACCCCCGGTTCCAGCGGGACCCCCGGCTCCGGGCGCTGCGGGCGGCGGAGAGGAAGGGAGGGAGGAAGGAAGAAAGTTGCCGGTGGTGTTGCCACACTCCTGAAAAGGGCGCGCCCCGCCCCGGCCATTGCTCAGCGCCCCCGGGGGGTGACAACCGAGGGGACACATGGCGGGAAGGGGGGGGGGTGACAACGCGACAGCCACGGGGACACCGCGACCCCCGAGGCGGCTGCAGCGGGGCTCGAACTCGCGATCTCAGCCGCCAGGGAGCGGCGCCCTCCCCGCTGCGCCACCGCGGCGGAGGGCGCGCATGCGCGCTGCGGGAGCGGTGGGGAGCGCGCAGGGGCGGCGTGGGGAGCGCTGAGTGGCCGTGGGTGCTGCGCATGCGCAGAGCGAATCACGGCGCTGAGGGCGACACTGCGCGTGTGCAGAGCCTGCGCTGAGGGTGCGGCGCCTGCGCAGTGCGGCGCCGGCGGGCGGGAGCGAGGAATCATGGCGGCGCTGTGGGAAGCGCTGAGGGCGGCGATGGCCGCGATGTTGCTGCTGGGTTGGGGCGCGCACGGGCTCTACTTCCACATCGGAGAGACCGAGAAGCGCTGCTTCATCGAGGAGATCCCCGACGAGACCATGGTCATCGGTGCGGGCGGCGGCGGGGAGCACCGGGAATGGCGGGGGGCGTGAGGGGGGGAACGGGAGAGACCACCGGGAATGGCGGGGGGGGGAATGGGAGAGACCACCGGGAATGGCGGGGGGGGAAATAGGGACCACCGGGAATGGCGAGGGGGGAAATGGGAGAGACCACCGGGAATGGCGGGGGGAGAGCGGGAGGAACCATTGAGGGCTCGGGGGGGGATCAGACCGGGCACGGTGTTCGGCTCCGAGCCCGTGTGCCCGCTCGGTGCCAGGCAATTACCGGACGCAGCTGTGGGACAAACAGTCCGAGTCCTTCCTGCCCTCCACCCCCGGGCTGGGCATGCACGTGGAGGTCAAGGACCCCGACGGAAAGGTGAGGAGGGCTGGGCATCAACTGGGCACCTCCTGGGGGGTGGGGGTCCCTGGAGGGGGTTTGGGCAATCCCCAGGCGATGCTCCAGTGCCCATGGCAGTGACACTGTCCTCACGGGATGGCAGTGGCACTGATGCTGTCCCCACGGGGTGGCAGCGGCCCTGGCGCTGTCCCCAGGGGGTGGCAGTGCCCCTGACGCTGTCCCCGTTGGCACAGGTGGTGCTGTCGCGGCAGTACGGCTCCGAGGGACGCTTCACGTTCACGTCGCACACGCCGGGCGAGCACCAGATCTGCCTGCACTCCAACTCCACCCGCATGGCGCTCTTCGCCGGGGGCAAGCTGGTAATGAGTGCCCTGTGCCAGCCTGGCACGGCCCTGGGACAGCCCTGGGGACAGCCCTGTGCCCACAGCCCCTGCCAGCCCTGGGCACAGCCCTGTCCCCACAGCCCCTGCCAGCCCTGGGCACAGCCCTGTGCCCACACCACACGCCCGCCCCGGGGATGTGCCAGGGACGGCCCTGGGGACAGCCCTGTGGCCTGCCCATGGCTGTGCCACTGATGGTTCCAGTGCTGGTGGCATTACTGGGGCCGTGGTTGGAGCCATGGTTGGTGGCGTGGTTGGTGCCATGGTTGGAGCCATGGTTGGTGCCATGTTTGGGAGCCATGGTTGGTGCCATGGTTGGTGCCATGGTTGGTGCCATGTTTGGGAGCCATGGTTGGTGCCATGGTTGGTGCCATGGTTGGTTCCATGGTTGGAGCCATGGTTGATGCCGTGGTTGGTGCCATGGTTGGAGCCATGGTTGGAGGCATTGTTGATGCCGTGGTTGATGCCGTGGTTGGTGCCATGGTTGGACCTGGATGGTGCCATGGTTGGTGGCGTGGTTGGTGCCATGTTTGGGAGCCATGGTTGGAGCCATGGTTGGAGCCATGGTTGGAGCCATGGTTGGTTCCATGGTTGGTGCCATGGTTGATGCCATGGTTGGTGCCATGGTTGACGCCATGGTTGGAGCCATGGTTGGTGCCATGTTTGGGAGCCATGGTTGGAGCCGTGGTTGGACATGATTGGACATGGTTGGACATGGTTGGTGCCATGGTTGGTGCCATGGTTGGTGCCATGGTTGGAGCCATGGTTGGAGCCGTGGTTGGACATGATTGGACATGGTTGGATATGGTTGATGCCATGGTTGGTGCCATGGATGGTTCCATGGTTGGCCCCATGGTTGGAGCCATGGTTGATTCCATGGTTGGAGCCGTGGTTGGAGCCATGGTTGGTGCCATGTTTGGGAGCCATGGTTGGAGCCATGGTTGGACATGATTGGACATGGTTGGACACGGTTGGTGCCATGGTTGGTGCCATGGTTGGTTCCATGGTTGATGCCATGGTTGGTGCCATGGGTGGTTCCATGGTTGGACCCAGAGTTGGTGCCGTGGTTGGAGCCATGGTTGGAGCCATGGTTGGTGCTATGTTTGACGCCGTGCTTGGTGCCATTCCTGTATCCATGGTTGGAGCCATGGTTGGAGCTACGGTTGGTGCCATGGTTGGTGCTGTGGTTGGTTCCATGGTTGGAGCCATGGTTGGTTCCATGGTTGGTTCCATGGTTGGTTCCATGGTTGGTGCTGTGGTTGGTGCCCCCCCCGGTGCCAGCCCGGTGCCAGCCCGTGCCCTGTCCCGCAGCGGGTGCACCTGGACATCCAGGTGGGCGAGCACACCAACAACTACCCCGAGATCGCCGCCAAGGACAAGCTGACGGAGCTGCAGCTGCGCGCGCGCCAGCTGCTCGACCAGGTGGAGCAGATCCAGAAGGAGCAGAACTACCAGAGGGTCAGCGGGCACCGCGCTCTGGGGTCACCCGGGGGGAATCCGTGGGGTTTGGGGGGAATTCGGGGGTTTTGGGTGGAATTCACAGGGTTTTGGGGGTCAATCTGTGGGGTTTTGGGGTGAATTTATAGGTTTGGGGGTCAATCTCTGGGGTTTGGGTTGAATTTATAGGTTTTTGGGTGGAATTCCCAGGGTTTTGGTGTGGGTTTATGGGGTTTTGGGGTGAATCTGTGGGGTTTTGGGTGGAATTCACAAGGTTTTGGTGTGGGTTTATGGGGTTTTGGTTTGAATTTGTGGGGTTTTGGGGTGAATCTGTGGGGTTTTGGGTGGAATTCCCAGGGTTTCGGTGTGGATTTGTGGGGTTTTGGGGAGAATTTGTTGGGTTTTGGGTGTTGCAGTACTGGGAGGAGCAGAGCGAGAGCTCCAAGCTGTGGGATTTTTGGGGTAAATCTGTGGGGTTTTGGGGTGTTGCAGTACTGGGAGGAGCGGTTCCGCATGACCAGTGAGAGCTCCAAGCTGTGGGGTTTTGGGGTGAATCTTTGGGATTTTGGGGTGAATCTGTGGGGTTTTGGGTGGAATTCCCAGGGTTTCGGTGTGGGTTTATGGGGTTTTGGTGTGGATTTATGGGATTTTGGGGTGAATTTGTGGGGTTTGGGGTGTTTTAGTACTGGGAGGAGCAGTTCCGCATGACCAGCGAGAGCTCCACACTGTGGGGTTTTGGGGTAAATCTGTGGGGTTTTGGGTGGAATTCCCAGGGTTTCAGTGTGGGTTTATGGGATTTTGGGGTGGATTTATGGGATTTTGGGGTGGATTTATGGGATTTTGGGGTGAATCTGTGGGGTTTTCCCCCAGTACCGGGAGGAGCGGTTCCGCATGACCAGCGAGAGCACCAACCAGCGCGTGCTCTGGTGGTCCATCGCCCAGACCGTCATCCTCATCCTCACCGGCCTCTGGCAGATGCGGCACCTCAAGAGCTTCTTCGAGGCCAAGAAACTGGTCTAGCCCCCCAAAACCCCCTCAGGGGGCACCCCAAAATCCATTCCAACCTCGGGGGCAGTCCAAAACCAACCCCCACCCCAGGGCGCACCCCAAAACCGACCCTAATCCCAGGGGGATCCCCAAAATCCACTCCTAACCCTGTAACAGGGGATCCCACCCACCTTGGGGTGCCAGGGAGGGACCCCCACTCCCTTCTGGGACCCCAAACCCAGCCCGGGGTGCAGGGGAGGGACCCCAGGAGCTCCCCCAAACTCATCCCGTGCACTTTGGGGTGCTGGGGAGGGTCCCTCGCTCCCCTCTGGGACCCCAAACCCTTCCCAGCCACCTTGGGGTGCTGGGGAGATCCCCCCTACTCCCTGCAGATTTTGGGGTGCCCTGCCTGCCATGGTGGGAGCAGAGAGGCGCCACCCCCCGAGCTGTTTTTTTGGGGGGGAAATAAAGGTTTTTTTGTTCCACCAAGAAGTGTCAGTGCGCTTTGGGGGTGGGGAGGGTGTCCTGGTGCTCCAGGCTGCCCAAATCCGGGCGTTTTCCCCCCAGAAATCGGCCCCGGGTGGGATTTTGGGGTGTCGGGGGTGCTGTCAGTCCTCCACCGCCAGGGGGCGCTCTCTGCTTCCAGCCGCCCTGGCGGCGCTCTGGGCGCGCCACCGGAAGTGTCGGTGCTGGGCGCGGCCGGAAGTGTGGGAGGTGGGGCCAAGATGGCGGCGGAGATGGAGGCGAAGGGGTTCGAGCACATGGGGTTGGACGGGCGGCTGCTGAGGGTGAGGGGCAGCGGGGCCGGGAGGGACTCGCGCCGGGGAGGGCGTGGGGTGGGGGGACAGCGATCGCCGGGGTCCCGGGAGGGGTGAGGGGTCCCTCTGAGGGGAGGGATCGGGGGCGGAAGGCGCTGGGACACCGGGGTGGCGCGGGGCTTGTGGGGTCGCTTTGGGGACCCTCTGAGGGCACGGGGACATTGGCGTCCCTTCAGGGGTGGGGGGCCTGAGGGGACACCGGAGTCCCCGGGACACTGGGGATTGCCACCACGGGGAGGGAATGTCCCTGCGGTGGCACTGGGGGTGGCAGTGTCGCCGCGCTGGTGTCCCCGTGGTGCCACCCGGCCCTGTGCCCGCAGGCGGTGGCGGAGCTGGGCTGGGCCGTGCCCACGGCCATCCAGGCCCGCGCCATCCCGCTGGCCATGGAGGGCCGCGACCTGCTGGCCCGGGCCAGGACGGGCTCGGGGAAAACGGGAGCGTACGGACTGCCGCTGCTGCACAAACTGCTGGGCGTCAAGGAGGTACTGGGGGAACTGGGGATACTGGGGGGCACTGGGGGGAACTGGGAGCACTGGGACTGCCGCTGCTGCACAAACTGCTGGGCGTCAAGGAGGTACTGGGGATACTGGGGGCACTGGGGGGCACTGGGGGAACTGGGAGCACTGGGACTGCCGCTGCTGCACAAACTGCTGGGCGTCAAGGAGGTACTGGGGGAACTGGGGGGCACTGGGGGGAACTGGGGGGAACTGGGAGCACTGGGGGGAACTGGGGGGCACTGGGACTGCCGCTGCTGCACAAACTGCTGGGCGTCAAGGAGGTACTGGGGATACTGGGGGAACTGGGGGAACTGGGAGCACTGGGAGGAACGGGGGGGAACTGGGAGCACTAGGGGGAACTGGGGGAAACTGGGAGCACTGGGGGGAACTGGGGGAAACTGGGAGCCCTGGGGGGAACTGGGACTGCCCCTGCTGGGCGTCAGGGAGGTACTGGGGGAACTGGGGGAACTGGGAGTACTGGGGGGCACTGGGAATGCCCCTGCTGGGCATCAAGGAGGAACTGGGGATACTGGGGGGCACTGGAGGATTGGGGGTGGGAAGGACTGGGGAATACTGGGGATACTGGGGGGCACTGGGAGCACTGGGACTGCCCCTGCTGTACGAACTGCTGGGCATCAGGGAGGTACTGGGGATACTGGGGGGCACTGGGGGAAACTGGGAGCACTGGAGGGCACTGGGACTGCTGCTGGGCATCAAGGAGGAGCTGGGGATACTGGGGATTGGGGTGGGCAGGACTGGGGAGTACTGGGGGTGCTGGAGGAGGGCCCTGGGGGGATGGTGTCCCTGGGGGGCCGTGTCCCTGGGGGCCGTGTCCCTGGGGGATGGTGTCCCTGGGGGGATGGTGTCCCCGGGATGATGTGTCCCTGGGGGCCGTGTCCCCGGGGCCGTGTCCCCGGGCTGAGCCGCTGTCCCGCAGGCGTCCCCAGCCGTGCCGCAGGCCGTGCGGGCGCTGGTGCTGGTGCCCTCGGCGGAGCTGGCGCGGCAGGTGGGGCACACCCTGCGCCGCCTGGCCGCCTTCTGCGCCCGCCAGCTGCGCGTGGCCGAGCTCTGCGGACACTCGGACCTCGCTGACCAGCGGTCAGTTGTCACCTGTGTGCCCCCGTGTCCCCAGCCCCCCCTGGTGTCCCTGACCCCCTGGTGTCCCCAGCCCCACCCTGGTGTCCCTGAGCCCCTGGTGTCCCTGACCCCTCCTGTGTCCCCAGCCCCACCCTGGTGTCCCTGACCCCTCCTGTGTCCCCAGCCCCACCCTGGTGTCCCTGACCCCTCCTGTGTCCCCAGCCCCACCCTGGTGTCCCTGACCCCTGGTGTCCCCAGCCCCACCCTGCTGTCCCTGACCCCCCCTGTGTCCCCAGGCCAGTGCTGATGGCACAGCCGGACGTCGTGGTGGGCACCCCCAGCCATGTCCTGGCACACGTGGCCGGGTACAGCCTGGCCCTGGGTGTCCCCTGGGTGTCCCCTCAATGTCCCTGACCCCTCCTGGGTGTCCCCTGGGTGTCCCTGACCCCCGGGTGTCCCCAGGCCGGTGCTGATGGCACAGCCGGACATCGTGGTGGGCACTCCCGGCCGTGTCCTGGCGCACGTGGCCGGGCACAGCCTGGCCCTGGGTGTCCCCTGGGTGTCCCCTCGATGTCCCCAAGCCCCTGTGACCCCTGCATGTCCCCAGGCCGGTGCTGATGGAGCAGCCGGACATCGTGGTGGGCACCCCTGGCCGTGTCCTGGCGCACGTGGCCGGGCACAGCCTGGCCCTGGGTGTCCCCTGGGTGTCCCCTCGATGTCCCCAAGCCCCTGTGACCCCTGCATGTCCCCAGGCCGGTGCTGATGGAGCAGCCGGACATCGTGGTGGGCACCCCCGGCCGTGTCCTGGCGCACGTGGCCGGGCACAGCCTGACCCTGCGGCCCTGGCTGGAGCTGCTGGTGCTGGACGAGGCCGATCTGCTGCTGTCCTTCGGCTTTGGGGACGACATCCGCGCCCTGCTCTGGTGGGGACACGGGGGACAGGGCGGGGACATGCGGGGGACAGGGCGGGGACACGCGGGGGACAGGGCGGGGACACAGAGAAGGACATGGGGGACAGGGTGGGGACACGCGGGGGACAGGGAGGGGATACGGGGAGGACACCTGGGGGGACGGGGGGGACACAGAGAAGGACACAGGGGGAACAGGGAGGGGACACTGGGGGGACAGGGAGGGGACACCAAGGGGACACAGAGAAGGACACGGCGGGACGGGGGGGACACAGAGAATGACACAGGGGGGGACAGGGAGGGGATACTGGGAGGACAGGGAGGGGACACTAAGGGGACATAGAGAAGGACCTGGTGGGACAGTGTGGGAGTACAGGGGGGGACACAGGGTCAGTAGGGGGGACAATGGGAGGGGACACTGAGGGGGACAGGGAAGGGATATGGGGGGGACATTGGGGACACAGAGGGCTTTGGAGAGGGCTTTGGGGTTTTTAAAGTTTTGGGGTTTTCTGGGAGGTTTTGGAGGACACTGGGGGTTTTGGGGCCGTGAGATTTCAGGGGGCACTGAGGATTTGGGGGGCCCTGGGGTTTTGGGGTCTTGAAGGTTTTGTGGGGCACTGAAGGGTTCTGGGGGTTCTGGGCAGTTTTGGGGTGTTCTGGGCAGTTTTGGGGTGTTCTGGGCAGTTTTGGGGTGTTCTGGGCAGTTTTGGGGTGCCTGGGGGGGGGGTTGGGGTGCCCCTGACCCCCCGTGTCCCCCCAGCCACCTGCCCAAGATCTACCAGGCCATGCTGGTGTCGGCCACCCTGAACCCCGAGCTGGAGGCGCTGCAGGAGCTGGTGCTGCACAACCCCGTGAGGAATTTGGGGGGTTCAGGGACCTTTTGGGGGGTCTGGAGTCAGGTTTGGGGCACAAATCCCTCACGGCCCATCCCTGAGCCCAAATCCCGTTCCAGGTGCAGGTTCTCCCCCTGGGGCTGTTCCCCAATCCCCAATTTTGGGTTTTTAACCCCAAATCCCATTCCAGGTGCTGGTTCTCCCCCCAGAGCCCCGGCTGCCGGGCTGCTCCCAGCTGCAGCTGCTCCCAGCTCCCCAATTTTAGATTTTTAACCCCAAATCCCGTTCCAGGTGTAGGTTCTGCCCCTGCAGTAGTTCCCAGCTCCCCAATTTTGTGTTTTTAGCCCCAAATCCCGTTCCAGGTGCAGGTTCTCCCCCTGCAGCAGTTCCCAGTCCCCAATTTTGCATTTTTCCCCCCAAATCCCATTCCAGGTGCAGGTTCTCCCCCTGCAGCAGTCCCCCAGTCCCCAG
Source organism: Fringilla coelebs (assembly GCF_963513975.1). Lineage (NCBI taxonomy): Eukaryota > Metazoa > Chordata > Aves > Passeriformes > Fringillidae > Fringilla > Fringilla coelebs. The sequence goes on from NC_140052.1 coordinate 1,091,617, forward strand.
TTTTGCGGTTTTAGCCCCAAATCCCCATTCCAGATGCAGATTCTGACCCTACAGCAGTTCCCGATCCCTCATTTTGGGTTTTTAACCCCAAACCCCGTTCCAGGTGCAGGTTCTCCCCCCGGAGCCCCGGCTGCCCGGCCGCTCCCAGCTGCAGCAGTTCCAGCTGCGCTGTGGCACCGAGGAGGACAAGTTCCTGCTGCTGGCGGCGCTGCTGAAGCTGCGGCTGCTGCGGGGCCGGGCGCTGCTCTTCGTGGGCAGCCTGGCACGGGCATTTAGGGTCAAACTCTTCCTGGAGCAGTTCGGGATCGCCGCCTGTGCCCTCAACCCGCAGCTGCCCGCACGCTCCCGGTCAGTGCTGGGGCTGTGGGGTGGGATTTATGGGGTGGGATTTACGGGAATTCACATTTGTGCCCTCAACCCGCGGCTGCCCGCCCGCTCCCGGTCAGTGCTGGGGCTGTGGGGTGGGAATTATGGGGTGGGAGTTATGGGAATTCCCATTTGTGCCCTCAGTTCCCAATGGGGTGGGAATTATGGGGTGGGAGTTATGGGAATTCCCATTTGTGCCCTCAGTTCCCAATGGGGTGGGAATTATGGGGTGGGAGTTATGGGAATTCCCATTTGTGCCCTCAACCCGCTGCTGCCCGTGTGATCCCAGTGAGTCCTGGGGGATTTATGGGGTGGGGTTTAGGGGAATTCCCATTTGTGCTCTCAGTTCCCAATGGTGTGGAGTTTATGGGGTGGGATTTATGGGGTGGGGTCTATGGGATTGGACTTACGGGAATTCCCATTTGTGTTCTCAATTCACTTCTGCCTGTGTGATCCTGGTGAGTCCTGCGGGGTTTGTGGGGTGGAGTTATGGGAATTCCCATTTGTCCCCTCAGTTCCCAATGGGGTGGGAATTATTGGGTGGGGTTTATGGGAATTCCCATTTGTGCTCTCAGTTCCCACTGTGGGGGGAATTATGGGGTGGGATTTATGGGAATTCCCATTTGTGCCCTCAATTCCTGTCCCCGTCCCTGGTGGCACTGAGCTGTCCCTGTCCCTGGTGGCACTGAGCTGTCCCTGTGCTGTCCCACAGGTGCCACGTCATCGCCCAGTTTAACCGGGGTCTCTACGATTACATCGTGGCCACCGACGAGGAGGGGCCGGCGGAGCCCCCCCGGCACCGCCCGCGCAGGGGGGGCACGGCCAGGTCAGCCTGGGGACACTGGGGGGACATTGGGGACACTGGGGACATTGGGGACATTGGGTACAGCCAGAGCCCCCCTGGCACCGCCCATGCAAGGGGGCACGGCCAGGTCAGCCTCGGGACGCTGGGGACACTGGGGACATTGGGGACAGCCAGGTCAGCCTGGGGACAATAAGGTGGCACAGGGTACAGCCAGGTGAGCCTGGGGACAATAGGGACAGCCAGGGGACACTGGGGACAGCCAAGCCAGACTGGGGACATAGGGGACAGTTTGTGGACACTGGGATCAGCGGGATGGCACTGGGGGCAGCAGGGACAGTGGGTGCCACTGGGGGCGGCACTGGGGACTGGGACCATGTCCCTGACTGTCCCCATGTGCCCTCAGGAAGGGTGACAAGAAGGGTGACAAGAAGGGTGACAAGAAGGGACAGCCCCCGCAGTGTCCCCAGGACCCCGAGTTTGGGGTCTCTCGTGGCATCGATTTCCAGAACGTCGCCGCCGTCATCAACTTCGATGTCCCCAACTCGGTAGAGACCTACATCCACCGCGTGGGCAGGTGTGTCACCGGGGCCACCAGGGGTCATCGGGGGTCACCGGGGCCACCATGGGGTCACCTACATCCACCGTGTGGGCAGGTGTGTCACCGGGGCCACCGGGGCTCACCAGAGTCCCCAGGGCCACCACAGGTCACCGGGGCCACCATGAGATCATCAGGGTGTCCCCAGAGGGTTTGAGGGGGGTCCCTGTCCCCAGGGGTGTCCTCAGGGTGTCCCCATGGTCCCGGTGTCCCTGTCCCCAGGACAGCCCGTGGGGACAGCCCTGGCACGGCGCTGACGCTGGCACTGCCCGACGAGCTGGAGGGGCTGCGGCGCATCGAGGACACGCTGGCAGCAGGTGGCACTTGGGGACACTGGGGGGGGGTGTGGGGACATTGAGGGGACACTGGGGGGGTCGGGGACACCGAGGTGACCCCGAGGTGACCCCGAGGTGGCCCCGTGTCCCCACAGAGAACGGACAGTCCATGCTGCAGCCCTACGAGTTCCGCATGGAGGAGATCGAGACGCTGCGGTACCGCTGCAGGGTGAGGGGACACTGAGGGGACAGTGGGGACACTGAGGGGACACCGAGGGGACAGTGAGGGGACAATGGGGACACCGAGGAGACAGCGGGGTCAATGGGGACACCAAGGGGACAGCAGGGACACCAGGGGGCTGTAGGGGCTGGTGCCACCCTATGTCCCTCCAGGATGCCCTGGGGAGTGTCCTGGTGTCCCCAGTGCTGTCCCAATGATGTCCCCAATGGTGTCCCCAGGATGCCATGCGCGCTGTCACCAAGCAGGCCTGTCCCCAATGTCCCCAGTGTCCCCAATGATGTCCCCAATGTCTCAGTGATGTCCCCACTGATGTCCCCACTGTCCCCAGGACGCCATGCGCGCTGTCACCAAGCAGGCCGTGCGCGAGGCGCGGCTGCGGGAGCTGCGCCAGGAGCTGCTCAACTGCGAGAAGCTCAAGGTGAGACCCCAAAATGGGGGTAAAAAACCCCAAAATGGGGATAAAAACCCCAAAATTGGGATTAAAAGCCCCAAAATGGGGATTAAAAGCCCCAAAATTGGAATAAAAAAAACCCAAATTGGGGATAAAAACCCCAAATCCTTTTGGGATTTCCTCCCCAACCCTTCAGTTTTAACCCGATTTTTGCCATTTTAGTAACTCTGTGGGAGGGATTTCCCTGCTGCAGTTAACAAATTACTGATTAATTCTTGGAGAAGGATTAATTAAGTGTTAATTAACGAATTCCAGGTGTATTTTGAGGACAATCCCCGGGACCTGCAGGCGCTGAGGCACGACCGGCCCCTGCACCCGGCCAGCGTGCAGCCACACCTGGGCCACGTGCCCGAGTACCTGGGTACCCAAAAATGGGGCAGAAAAGGGGGAAATTGGGAAAAATGGGGGGGAAAATGGAAATTTGGGGGAAAAAATGGGAAAAAATTGAATTTTTGGGGGGGAAAAATGGGAAAAAAATTGAAATTTTTAGGGAAAAAAATGGGGAACTGGGAGCAGCCCCAGCCCCAACTGGGCCACGTGCCCCGAGTACCTGGGTACCAAAATGGGGCAAAAAAGGGGGAAATTGGAAAAAATGGGGGGAAAAATAGAAATTTGGGGAGAATATGGGGAAATTTGGGTCTGGGGGTCGTTTTGGGGTGGGCAGTGGAGGAAATTGGGATTCTGGGGTGGTTTTGGGGTGGGCAGTGGGGTATTTGGGGTTCAGGGGGGGTTTTGGGGTTCAGGGGTGGTTTTGGGGAGGGCAGTGTGGTATTTTTGGGGTTCAGGGGGGGTTTTGGGGTTCAGAGGTGGTTTTGGGGAGGGCAGTGGGGTTTTTTTGGGGTTCAGGGGGGGTTTTGGGGTGCACTAACCCCCTCTGTGCCCCCCCAGTGCCCCCCAGTCTTCGCGGCATCGCCGACCCCAACCCCAAAAAGAGGAAATGTCCCCGAGGGGCCGGCGCCCGGCGGGGGGGGAAGAAGGTGAGGGACCCCAAATTCCTCCCAAAAATCCCCAAAACCCCCAAAAAATCCCCCAAAACCCCTCTGACCCCCCCTGTTTCCCCTCAGCCCCGCGGCTCCGGGAATCCCCTGCAGAGCTTCAGATTCGCCCGGCGCGGGAACAAACGGGGGGCAGCGGGGACCCCCTGACCTGGCACACCTGGGGACACCTGGGGACACCCCCTGAGTGCCTGGGGACACCCCCTGAGTGCCTGGTGGCACCTGGTGGCACCCCCTGAGTGCCTGGGGACACCTGGGGGTACCCCCTGAGCCACCTGGGCACTCCTAGAACCACCTGGGCACAGATGGGGAGCACCTGGGGACACTCCCCTGTGCCAGCCTGGGGACACTGGTGTCACCCTCTGAGCCCCTGGGCACACCCTGGGGTCCCCACGGTCACCCCCTGTGCCAGCCTGGGGTCCCCAGGCTCACCCCCTGTGCCAGCCGGGGGACCCGGCTGTGTCACCCCCCTGTGCCAGCCTGGGGACCCGGCTGTGTCACCCCCCTGTGCCACCCTGAGGCCACCAGGGCCATGCTGTGCCCCCCCCCGGGGGTTGGTGACAAATAAAGGTGCCAAGGAGCCGCTCCAGTGTCCCCTGGTGTCCCCTGGGGCCGGGCACGGGGACAGGCGTGTGACTCTGCCGTGGGCAAAGGTGCCAGGGCAGTGTCCCCCTTATCTGTCACCCCCTTATCTGTGTCCCCCGTTATCTGTCTCCCTTTATTGTCCCCAAGGCCACCAAGGCCATAAACAGCGGTACAAGGACACCCAGGGGTGGCATCGAGGGGCTGGCACCCCTGGGGACACTGAAGGGACCCGGTGTGGGCTCGGGTGTGGCACTGCCCCGCCCTGGTGGCATCGGGGACAGGCGTGGCACCGAGCGGGGTCCAACGGCCTGAACCCGGCGGGGACAGAGGGCGGCGGTGGCACTGTCACACGGGGATGGCACCGGGATGGCACTGGGACAGAGGGCACTGGGGTGGCCCTGTCACCACCGGGGTGGCACTGGGGTGGCCCTAGCACAGCGCACCAGGGAGTCACCCCCAGGGTGTGGCATTGTCACAGTGGGTGACGTCCCGCTGCCACCCTAAACTCCCAAATTCCCATTTCTTCCCCACATCTGCACCCATGGGTGCCACCCTGTGCTCTCCAAATCCCTGTTTTCTCCTCATTTTGATGCCACCCATGGGTGCCACCCTGTTTTCTCATATCCCCGTTTTCTCCCCATTTCAGTGCCCATGGGTGCCACCCCACACTCCCAAATCCCTGTTTCCTCCTCATTTTGATGCCACCCTGCACTCCAAATCCCCAGTTTCTCCCCATTTTGATGCCACCCATGGGTGCCACCCTGTGTTCTCAAATCCCTGTTTTCTCCAATCCCTGTTTTCTCCCCATTTCGGTGCCCATGGGTGCCACCCCACACTCCCAAATCCCCGTTTTTTCCCTATTTCGGTGTCACCCATGGGCGCCACCCTGGTGCCACCCCGCTCTCCAAATCCCCGTTTTTCCCCATTTCAGTGCCACCCATGGGTGCCACCCCGCTCTCCAAATCCCCGTTTCCTCCCCATTTTGATGCCACCCATGGGTGCCACCCCGCTCTCCAAATCCCCGTTTCCTCCCCATTTCCGTGCCCGCGGGCGCCGCCCCTGCCCCGGCCGGCGCCGCCCCGGGCCCGGCCCCGCCCGGATCGATCGATCGATCGGGTTAATGATCGATCCGGCCGCGGGGCTGATTGGCCGCGCTGCCGTCAGGCCAGCGGTGCCCTCCCCGGCCGGCACCGGGGGGCGGGGGGGCTTTAAAGGCGCGGGTGGCACTTGGGGACAGCCCTGTCAGCATGGCCGCCTCCCTGGCACTGCCCGGCGCCCTCCTGGCCGCGCTCCTGGCGCTGGTAGGGGACAGGCGACACCGCGGGTGGCAGCGGGAGGGACGCGGGGAGTGCCACCGGGGGGCGGGGGGGCGCCGGTGCCGTGCCCACCTGGTGGCATTTGGGGACCGAGGGTGGCAGAGCCGGGGGGACACCGGTGCTGTGCTCACCTGGTGGCATTTGGGAGGGGCTGAGGGTGGCAGAGCTGGGGGGACACCTGGTGGCATTTGGGAGGGGCTGAGGGGGACACCTTTGGGTGCCATCTGGGTGGCATTCAGAGGTGGCAGGGTGGGGACACCCCTTCGGGTGCCATCTGGGTGGCATTCAGAGGTGGCAAAGCTGGGGACACCATTGTGGCACCCACTGTGTGGCATTCAGAGGTGGCAGGGTGGGGACACCCCTTTGGGTGCCATCTGGGTGGCATTCAGAGGTGGCAAAGCTGGGGACACCATTGTGGCACCCACTGGGTGGCATTCAGAGTTGGCAGGGTGGGGACGCTCCTTTGTGTGACATTTGGGTGCCATCTGGGTGGCATTCAGAGGTGGCAAAGCTGGGGACACCATTGTGGCACCCACCGGGTGGCGTTCAGAGGTGGCAGGGTGGGGACACCCCTTTGGGTGCCATCCAGGGGTGATGTGCAGCAGCTGGGAGTGGCAGAGCCGCTCCTTGTGGTGCTCTCAGGTGGCACCTGGGTGACAGCCGGGTGACACCGGGGGGGCAGTGTGTGGCAGAGCAGGGGACGCCTCCAAAGTGCCCATCAGGTGCCCTCTGGGTGGCATTTGGGGGGACTGAGCGTGCCAGAGTGGGGGACACTGGGTGACATTTGGGTGCCACTTGGAGGAGCTGGGGGTGGCAGAGTGGGGACAATGTGGTGCCCACTGGGTGCCACTTGGGCGCCGTTTGGGGGGACTGGGGGTGGCAGAGCTGTGGGGACACCACCATGGTGCCCGTCAGGTGTCATTTGGGTGCCGTTTGGAGTGGCTGGGGGTGACAACACCGGGGGACACCTCCACGGTGCCCATCGGGTGGCATTTGGATGCCATTTGGGTGTCATTTGGATGCCATTTGGGTGTCATTTGGGTGCCATCTGGGTGTCATCTGGGTGTCATTTGGGTGCCATCTGGGTGCCATTTAGGAGCCATTTGGGTGCCATTTGGATGTCATTTGGGTGTCACTTGGGTGCCATTTGGGTGTCATTTGGGAGCCATCTGGGTGCCATCTGGGTGCCATCTGGGTGCCATTTGGATGTCATTTGGGTGTCATTTGGGTGCCATTCGGGTGTCATTTCGGTGTCTTTTGGGTGCCATTTGGGTGCCATTTGGATGTCATTTGGAGGAACCCAAGGTGCCAGAGCTGTGGCGACGCCTCCTCAGCGCCCACCAGGTTCCCCTCCAGGTGCCACCCCCGTGCCACCACCGCCATCCCTGTCCCCGCAGGCGTCCCCGTCGCTGACCCCCACGCGCCAGCCCGGCGTCTGCGCCTTCTACGGCGAGTGCGGCCGCAACCCCGAGGTCAACGTGTCGCTGGTGCCCTCGCAGGTGCCCTGCCTGTCCAACACGCCCGCGCAGCCGGCGCGGGGCGCGCTGCTGTCCCTGCTGCGCGTCGTGTGCCCCGAGCTGGCGCGGGGGGACAACGAGACCACGCTGGTCTGCTGCAACTTCGAGCAGCTGAGCGCGCTGCGCGTCAGCGTGGGGCTGTCGGGCGCCGTGCTGGCGCGGTGCCCGTCCTGCGCCCGCAACTTCGCCAACCTCTACTGCCACAACATCTGCAGCCCCGACCAGAGCCTCTTCACCAACGTCACCCGCGTCACCCCCCGCGTCATCAACTCCACGGCGGTGCAGGCCGTGCTGGAGTACCAGCTCTTCTACAGCCGCCGCTACGCCGAGGCCGCCTTCGCCTCGTGCCAGGGCGTGCGGCTGCCGGCCACCGGCGGCTTCGCCATCTCCACCATGTGCGGCCGCTACGGCGCCGAGCTGTGCACGGCCCAGCGCTGGCTGGACTTCCAGGGCGACAAGAACAACGGGCTGGCGCCGCTGCAGATCGACTTCCGGCTGCTGCCCAACGGCTCCGAGCCCGGCCCGGGCATCGTCCCGCTGGACGCGCCCGTCTGGGGCTGCGACCAAGCGCCTGCCGCCGGGCAGGAGCCGTGCTCGTGCCAGGACTGCGCCCAGGCCTGCCCGCCCGTGCTGCCGCCGCCGGGGCCGCCGCCGCCCTTCCGCATCGGCCGCGCCGACGGCGTGCTGGTCATCTGCGTGCTGCTCTTCGCCGTCCTCGCCCTGGCCTTCCTGGCGGCCGTGCTGCGCCGCCGGGGCACGGCCCGCGTGGCGCTGAAGCCGCGCGGCCGCGGGTGCTCGCGGCGGGCGGGCGAGGCCTGGCAGCGCGGCCTGGAGCGGGCCTTCCGCCGCTGGGGCACCGCCGTGGCCACGCGGCCGGTGGCCGTGCTGGTGGTGGCCGTGGCGGCGGCCGGAGGGCTGTCGGCCGGGCTGGTCACCCTGCGGCTGACCACGGACCCCGTGGAGCTGTGGTCGGCGCCGGGCAGCCGCGCCAGGCAGGAGAAGGAGTTCCACGACCGCCACTTCGGGCCCTTCCTGCGCACCAACCAGGTGATCGTGACGGCGCCGGGGCGGCCCGGCCTCACCTACGACTCGGTGGTGCTGGGCACCAAGAACTTCAGCGGGGTGCTGGCCCAGGAGGTGCTGCAGGCGCTGCTGGAGCTGCAGGAAACGCTGGCGGGCACCACGGCGCGGGCGGCGGGCAGGAACGTCAGCCTGCAGGACGTGTGCTACGCCCCGCTGAACCCCGCGGCGCCCGGCGTGGGCGACTGCGCCGTGTCCAGCGTCACGCAGTACTTCCAGAACAACCGCAGCCGCCTGGCCCTGCGCGCCTGGCAGCAGGACGGCAAGCTGCAGGGCACCGTGGACTGGCACGACCACCTCATCTACTGCGTCAAGTGGGTGCCGCGGGCGGGGGGCACGGGGGGCGCGGGGCAGGGTGGGCGTGGGGTGCCCAGGTGTGGGGTTCGGGTGATGCCATCATGGCATGGTGCCTGTGGAGTGCCCAGGTGTGGGGCTGGGGTGATGCCCATCATGGCATGGTGGGCGTGGGGTGTCCCATTGTGGGGCTGGGGTGATGCCCATCATGGCATGGTGGCCGTGGGGTGCCCAAGTGTGGGGCTGGGGTGATGCCCATCATGGCATGGTGGCCGTGGGGTGCCCCGTTGTGGGGCTGGGGTGATGCCCATAATGGCTTGGTGGCTGTGGGGTGCCCCATTGTGGGGTTGGGGTGATGCCCATCATGGCTTGGTGGCTGTGGGGTGCCCAGGTGTGGGGCTGGGGTGATGCCCATCATGGCATGGTGAGCGTGGGGTGCCCAGGTGTGGGGCTGGGGTGATGCCCATGGGGCTCTGTCCATGATTTAGTGCCCGTGGGGTGCCCCATTGTGGGGCTGGGGTGATGCCCATCATGGCATGGTGGCATTGGGGTGCCCCATTGTGGGGCTGGGGTGATGTCCCATCATGGCATGGTGCCCGTGGGGTGCCCAGGTGTGGGGCTGGGGTGATGCTCATCATGGCATGGTGCCCGTGGGGTGCCCCATTGTGGGGCTGGGGTGATGCCATCATGGCGTGGTGGCCATGGGGTGCCCAGGTGTGGGGCTGGGGTGGCATCAGTGGGGTGCTGCCCATGGCACGGTGACTGTGGGATGGGCAGCTGTGGGGCTGGGGTAATGCCCGTGTGGGTTCGGGGTGCCACCCGCGTGTCCCCCGTCACTCTGGGGGGTTTGCCCGTGGGTCCAGGGTGTCACCCGCGTGTCCCCCATGCCAGCCGGGCGCGGGGCCGGGGCCGGGCGGGCACAGCCCCCGCTGACGGCCCGGCCCTGTCGCCACCAGCTCCCCGCTCTCCTTCAAGGACATCACGGCGCTGGAGCTGAGCTGCATGGCCGAGTACGGCGGGCCCGTGTTCCCCTACATCGCCCTGGGCGGCTACCGCGGTACGGGCGGGCTCTGGGGTGTCCCCCGAGGGTGTCCCCGCGCCGTCCCCACGGTGTGACCGCCGTGTCCCCGCAGAGTCGGAGTACACGGAGGCCGAGGCGCTGATTGTCACCTACTCGCTGAACAACTTCCCCGCGGGGGACCCGCGCCTGGAGTGGGCGCGGAGCTGGGAGCGGCAATTCCTGAACGTGGTGCGCGACTTCCAGCGGCGCCACAGCAGCAACCTCTCGGTCACCTTCATGGCCGAGGTGGGCGCCGTGTTCCCTGCGTGTCCCCTGTGTGACCGCCGTGTCCCCTGCGTGTCCCCTGTGTGATCCCTCCGTGTCCCCTCCATGTCCCTGTCTCCCACTGTCCCTGCACCCCTTCCATGTCCCCCGTGTCCCCATGCCCTCAGTGCCCCCCTCGTGTCCCCATGCCTACCCTGCCCTAGGTGGCCCCAGTGCCCCCCACGTCCCTGTCCCCCTTCTATGTCCCCACGTCCCCATGCCCCTGGTGCTTCCTTTGTCCCTGTGCCCCTTCCGTGTCCCCAGTGTCCCCCCTGTCCCTGTCCCCCCTCTCTGTCCCGGTGCCCCCGTGCCCGCGGTGTCCCTCAGCTGTGGCTGTGGCTGTCGCTGTCGCGGTGCCCGCGGTGTCCCCCAGCTGTGGCTGTGGCTGTCGCTGTCCCGGTGCCCGCGGTGTCCCTCAGCTGTCGCTGTCGCTGTCCCCTCAGCGCTCTCTGGAGGATGAGATCAACCGCACGAGCGGGGAGGACCTGCCGGTGTTCGCCATCAGTTACCTGCTGGTCTTCGCCTACATCGCGCTGGCCCTGGGCGAGTACACGGCCTGGCGGAGGGTGCTGGTGAGCCCGGGGGGCACGGGGGGCACCGGGGCGGGCACAGGGACCCGGTGAGCCCCGGGGGGATCAGTTTGGGAGGATCCGGAGGGGTTCGGGCAGGCGCTGGTGAGTCCCGGGGCACCCCGGGGTGGCTGCAGCGGCCGGGGGGGGTCCGGGGGTGCCGATCCGGGGGTGCCGATCCGGGGTGCTGACCCGGGGGTGCCCACCCTGGGGTGCCAATCCGGGGTGCTGACCCGGGGGTGCCCGCCCGGGTGCCGCAGGTGGAGTCGAAGCTGACGCTGGCGCTGGGTGGCATCGTGGTGGTGCTGGGGGCCGTGCTGGCCGCCATGGGGCTGCTGGCGCTGGCGGGGCTGCCCTCGTCCCTCATCATCATCGAGGTCGTGCCCTTCCTCGTGCTGGCCGTGGGCGCCGACAACATCTTCATCTTCGTGCAGGAGCTGCAGGTGGGGCACCGGGGCACCGGGAAATGGGGGTGGTCTTGGGGATGGGGGGCACCGGGGGGCAGGTTGGCACCCTCGGGTGGGCAGGGGGTGCCCGCGGGCGTTCCCCGGCTCTGGGGGTCCCTGACCCCTCCTCTGGCAGCAGCAGTCGCAGCGGGAGCCGGGCGAGACGCTGGAGCAGCACCTGGGGCGGGTGCTGGCACAGGTGGCACCGAGCATGCTGCTCTGCAGCCTCTCCGAGACCGTCTGCTTCCTCCTCGGTGAGCCGGGGGCACGGGGGCACGGGGGGCACGGGGGGCACAGGGACATGGGGGGCACGGGGGGCACAGGGACATGGGGGGCACGGGGGGCAGCTGGGGATGGAGGTGACACGGGGACATGGAGGGCACAGGGACGTGGGGGACATGGGGGCCACAGGGACATGGGGAGCACGGGGGGCAGCTGGGGATGGAGGTGGCACAGGGACATGGGGGATGTGGGGGGCATAGGGATGTGGGGGACATGGAGGGCACAGGGGGGCACAGGGACATGGGGAGCACAGGGTGGGCACAGGGACGTGGGGGACATGGGGGACATGGGGGGCACAGGGACATGGGGGGCACAGGGTGGGCACAGGGACGTGGGGGACAAGGCGCACGGGCCGGGGGGGTGTTGTGCTGTAGGGGGGGTCCCGGTGACCCGGGGGTGTCCCGGGATGTCCCGGTGACCCGGGGGGGGCCCGGGGGTCCCGCAGGTGCCCTCTCGTCCATGCCCGCCGTGCGGACCTTCGCCCTGACGGCTGCGCTCGCCATCGCGCTGGACTTCGCGCTGCAGATGTCGGGGTTTGTGGCACTGGTGGCGCTGGACAGGCGGCGACAGGAGGTGGCACCGGGGACACCGCGGGGCGAGGGCTGGGTGGATGGGAGGGTCCCCAGGGTGGGCACGGGGTGGGTGTGAGTCCCCAGGGTGGGTGTGGGGGCCCCAGGGTGGGCACGGGGTGGGTGAGGGTCCCCAGGGTTATCACGGGGACCCCAGGGTGGGTGAGAGGCTCTGCAGGGTGGGCACAGGGTGAAGCCCCCGGGGTGGGTGTAAGGATGCCCAGGGTGGGTGAGGGTGCCCAGGGTGGGCAGGGCACACCCGTGGGGCACGGGGGGGCCGTGGAGGAGCCGTGCCAACCCCCCCCGTGCCCCCAGGCCGGGCGCTTCGACCTCTGCTGCTGCAAGAAGGGCAAGGTGGGCACGGCCGGGGGGGGCAGGGGGCTGCTGCGCCCCTTCCTCGAGCGCTACTACACCCCCGTGCTGCTGCACCCCCTCGTACGGCCCGCCGTGGTGAGGGCACGGGGACACGGGGGGGACAGGGGGGATGTGGGGGGCATTGGGGGGTACAGGGGACACGGGGGGCAGGGGGGACATGGGGGGCATTGGGGGACAGGGGGGATGTGGGGGGCATGGGGGGAAATGGGGGTGCATAGGAGGCATTGGGGGCATGGGAACAGGAGGGCACGGGGGGCACGGGGGGACATGGGGGGCATGGGGGGGCATTGGGGGACAGGGGGGATGTGGGGGGCATGGGGGGAAATGGGGGCACGTAGGAGGCATTGGGGGGATGGGAACAGGAGGGCACAGGGGGCACGGGGGGCACTCGGGGGCATGGGGGGCATTGGGGGGATGGGAACAGGGTGGGCACGGGGGGTGTTAGGGGTGTGTGAGGGGGTTTGGGGTGACACGAGGGGTCTGTGGGGGGTTTGGGGGTCCCTGAGCAGAGCCCCCCCCCCAGGTGCTGCTGTTCCTGTTCCTGTCCTGCGCCGGGCTCTTCCTGCTCTTCCACGTGTCCGTGGGGCTGGACCAGGAGCTGGCACTGCCCGAGGTGGGCACGGCCACCGGGCACTGTGGGGACACCCTGGGGACAGCGGGGCCCTGTGGGGACATCTGCAGTGATGGCCCCCGTGGGGAGGTTTGGGGACATGTGGGAGTGACACGGACCTATATGGGGACATGTGGGGTGACCCCTCTGGGACCTGTGGGTGCTGGGGGGGTGACATGGCCCAGGATGGGGACACATGGCAGGGGTGACACGGCCCAGGATGGACACCTGGCAGGGTGACACAGGGCCCATTTGGGGACACACGGGGATGCTGCCCCCCCGTCTCCCTCGGTGCCCCCCGGGTGCCCCCCTGACGCCGGCCATCCCCAGGACTCGTACCTGCTCCCGTACTTCTCGGCCCTGAACCGCTACCTGGCCGTGGGTGTCCCCACCTACTTTGTCACCACGGGCGGGTACAACTTCTCCTCGGAGAACGGCACCAACGCCGTCTGCTCCAGCGCCGGCTGCGACAGCAACTCCCTGACACAGAGCATCCAGATGGCCACGCTGTTCCCCAACGTGTGAGAGAGGGAGGGAGAGAGGGAGGGAGAGAGAGAGGGAGGGATGGAGGGAGAGAGAGAGAGAGAGAGAGGGAGGGGGAGAGAGAGGGAGGGAGGGATGGAGGGAGAGAGGGAGAGAGAGAGGGAGGGAGAGAGAGAGGGAGGGAGGGAGGGAGAGAGAGAGGGATTGAGGGAGGGAGAGAGGGAGGGAGTGACTGAGGGACTGAGTGAGGGAGGGAGCGAGGGAGAGAGGGAGGGAGAGAGGGAGTGAGGATGTGAGTGACTGAGTGGGTGAGTGAGTGAGTGAGTGAGCGAGCGAGTGAGTGAAGGAGGATGTGAGTGAGGGAGGGAGTGAGTGAGTGAGTGACTGACTGACGGACTGACAGACTGACTGACTGACTGAGGATATGAGTGACTGACTGACGGACTGACAGACTGACTGACTGAGTCCCTGCCCGCGGGCCCGGCCGGCCCTGCCCGCCCCTGTCAGCCCCGTGTCCCCCCCAGGTCCTACCTGGCCATCCCGGCCACCTCGTGGCTGGACGATTTCCTGGACTGGCTGAACCCCACGGTGCGCTGCTGCCGCATCCACCAGAGCGGGGAGCTCCAGGGCCAGTTCTGCCCCTCCACCAGCGGTGAGCGCGGCCGGGCAGGGCCACTGCGGCCACTGCGGGCCACCAGGGCCACCAGGGGGGCCGTGGGGTGGCCATGGGGTGCCCACCATGGTGGCTATTGGGTGGCCATTGGGTGGGCATTGGGTGCCCACTGGGTGCCCACCATAGTGGCTGTTGGGTGGCTGTTGGGTGGCCATTGGGCGGCCATTGGGTGCCTCCTGGGTGGCCATTGGGTGCCCCACCATGGTGGCCATTGGGTGACTCCTGGGTGGCCATTGGGTGCCCACCATAGTGGCCGTTGGGTGGCCGTTGGGTGACTACCATGGTGGCCATGGGGTGGCCATTGGGTGCTCATCCTGTTGGCATTTGGGTGGCCATTGGGTGCCCACCATGGTGGCCATGGGGCGGCCATTGGGTGCCCATCATGGAGGTCATTGGGTGGCCATTGGGTGACTCCTGGGTGTCCATTGGGTGCCGACTGGGTGCCCACCATGGTGGCCGTTGGGTGGCCATTGGGTGCCCACCATGGTGGCCATTGGGTGTCCACTGGGTGCTCACCATGGTGGCCATGTGGTGGCCATTGGGTGTCCACTGGGTGCCCACCATGGTGGCCATGGGGTGCCCACTGGGTGGCTGTTGGGTGGCCATTGGGTGCCCACCACAGTGGTCATTCCGTACCTACTGTGCTGCTCACTGGGTGGTCACTGGGTGCCCACTGGGTGGTCACTTGGTGGTCACTGGGTGGTCACTGGGTGGTCACTTGGTGGTCATTGGGCACCCACCATGACGCCCACTGTGCACCAGCTTGGTGCCTGCTGTGGTGGCCACTGTGTGTCCTTTGTGTGCCCGCGGTGCTGCCCAGTGGGGTGACCGGTGTCTGGTGCCCACACTGACACCCCCTGTACCCACCCTGACCCCCCCTGTGCCACCCTGACCCCCCCTGTGCCACCCTGACCCCCGTGTGCCCCCAGCTGACCCCAGCTGCGCCCTGGGCCAGTGCCTGAAGCAGCTGCGCCGCCCCACGCCCGAGGAGTTCCGGCGCTTCCTGCCCTGGTTCCTGCAGGACCGGCCCAGCCTGCACTGCGCCAAGGGGTGAGTGACACCGGGGTGACACTGGGGTGGCACTGGGGTGACACCGGGGTGACACCGGGGTGTGCTATCGGGGACACACAGGGGTAAATGCCACCCAAAGGGACACAGAGGTGGGTGGCACTTGTGGGGACGCAGGAGCAGGTGCCACCCATGGGGGTGGTGACACCCAGGGCATGAACACCAGCATGGGCACACCTGGGTGTCTGTCCCCTGACCCCCGTGTCCCCTCTGAGTGTCCCCGTGTCCCCGCAGCGGCCTGGGCGCCTACGACACCGCGGTGAGCATGGACGCCAACGGCACCATCCTGGGTGAGCGAGGGGGGCACGGGGGTGACCACGGACCCCCAGGGTGACCACTGACCCCTGGGAATGACCACTGACCCCAGGGAGTGACCACTGACCCCCAGGGTGACCACTGACCCCCAGGGTGACCACTGACCCCCAGGGTGACCACTGACCACCAGGGGTGACCACTGACCCCCAGGGGTGACCACTGACCCCCTGGAGTGACCACTGACCCCTGGGAGTGACCACTGACCCCCAGGGTGACCACTGACCCCTGGGAGTGACCACTGACCCCCAGGGTGACCACTGACCCCTGGGAGTGACCACTGACCCCTGGGAGTGACCACTGACCACCAGGGTGACCACTGACCCCCAGGGTGACCACTGACCTCCTGGAGTGACCACTGACCCCCAGGGTGACCACTGACCCCAAGGAGTGACCAATGACCACCAGGAGTGACCACTGACCCCCAGGGTGACTGCTGACCTCATGGTGCCCTCTGTCCCCAGAGTGACCACTGACCCCCAGAGTACCCAATGACCCCAGAGTGCCCTCTGTCCCCTCTGTCCCCTCTGCCCCGCGGTCCCCTCTGTCCCTCTGTCCCTCTGTCCCGCTGTCCGTCTGTCCCCGCTGAGCGCTCCCTGCCCGCAGCCACGCGCTTCATGGCCTACCAGCGCCCGCTGCGCACGTCCCAGGAGTTCACGGGCGCCCTGCGCGCCGCCCGCGCCCTGGCCGAGCGCATCACGGCCACGCTGCGCGCCGTGCCCGGCACCGACCCCGCCTTCCGCGTCTTCCCCTACACGTGAGTGGCGCTGCCGGCCCGCGGGGACCTGCCGGGGACACGGGGGGACGAGGGGAGGGGTGGGCAGGTGGCGGTGCCCGGGGCAGGGTGCCCCATCTGGGGTGCAGGGGGTGCCCGGGGCAGGGTGCCCCATCTGGGGTGCAGGGGGTGCCCCAGTGCCCCTGTTGGGGGTCGTGAGTTGGTGCCCCCATTAGGGGGGCCCATCCCGGGGTGCAGGGGGTGCCCCAGAGCCTTGTTGGGTGCCCATTTTGGGCTGCCCTGTGCCCATACCAGAGTGCCCAGTGCCCCTATCAGAGTGCCCAGTACCCATGTTGGGGTGTTGCTGCCATATCAGGGTGCCCAATGCCCCTATCAGAGTGCCCAATGCCCGTTTTGGGGTGCCTGGTGCCCATATCAGGGTCCTCAATGCCCCTATCACAGTACCCAGTGCCCGTTTTGGGGTCCTGGTGCCCGTCTTGGGCTGCTCGATGCCCATATCCCAGTATCCAGAGCCCATTTTGGAGTCCCAGTGCCCATATCAGGATACCCAGTACCCATTTTGAGGTCCTGGTGCCCATATCAGGGTACTCAGTGCCCATATCATAGTATCCAGTGCCCAATTTGGGGTGCCCAGTGCCCATATCACGATACCCAGTACCCATATCACGATACCCAGTGCCTGTTTTGGAGTTCTGGTGCCCATATCACGATACCTAGTGCCCGTTTTGGGGCACCCAGTGCCCGTTTTCGGGTGCCCAGTGCCATATCCCAGTATCCAGAGCCCATTCTGGGGTGCCCAGAGCCCGTTCTGGGGTGCCCGGTGCCCTCCCCGGTGCCGGTGCCCGTTCTGGGGTCCCCGGTGCCCATATCCCGGTACCCAGAGCCCGTTTTGGGGTCCCCGGTGCCCATATCAGGGTCCCCAGTGCCCATATCCTGGTACCCAGTGCCCGTTTTGGGGTCCCCAGTGCCCATATCATGATACCCAGAGCCCGTTTTGGGGTGCCCGGTGCCCTCCCTGGTGCCAGTGCCCATCCCTGGGGTCCCCAGTGCCCATATCCCGGTACCCAGTGCCCGTTTTGGGGTGCCCAGTGCCCGTTCTGGGGTCCCCGGTGCCCACCCTCGGTGCCGGTGCCCGTTTTGGGGTCCCCAGTGCCCGTTTTGGGGTGCCCAGAGCCCGTTCTGGGGTGCCCGGTGCCCTCCCCGGTCCCCGGTGCCCTCCCCGGTGCCCTCCCCGGTGCCGGTGGCCCGGGCGGTGTTGCAGCGGTGCCAGAGCGGTGCCACCCCGCAGGGTGACGTACGTGTACTACGAGCAGTACCTGACGGTGGTGGCCGAGGGGCTGGTGACGCTGGCGCTGTGCCTGGTGCCCACCTTCGCCGTGTCCTTCCTGCTGCTGGGCATGGACGTGCGCTCCAGCCTGGCCACGCTGCTGAGCATCGCCATGGCGCTGCTGGGCACCGCCGGCTGCATGGCGCTCTGGGCCGTGCCCTACAACGCCGTGGCGCTCGTCAACCTGGTGGCGGTGCGGCGGGGACACGGGACACGGGGGTGGCATAGGGGACACGGGGGACAATGGGGACACGGGGACACGGGGGACAGTGGGGACAGTGGGGACAGCAGGGACACGGGGGGGCATAGGGGACACGGGGACAGCGGGGACACGGGGGGTGGCACGGGGGACAGTGGGGACACGGGGCACGGAGGGGGCACGGGGACATGGGGGGGGCATAGGGGACACGGGGACACGGGGGGGCATAGGGGACACGGGGACATGGGGGACAGCGGGGACACGGGGACATGGGGGTGGCACGGGGACACGGAGGTGGCATGGGGGACACGGGACATGGGGCACGGGGGTGGCACGGGGGACACAGGGACATGGGGACATGGGGGTGGCATAGGGGACACAGGACACGGGGTGGCACGGGGGACACGGGGCATGGGGGGGACACGGGGCACGGGGGTGGCACGGGGACAGCGGGGACACGGGGCACAGGGGGTGGCATAGGGGACAACAGGGACACGGGGCACGGGGGACAGCGGGAACATGGGGACACGGGGAGTGGCACGGGGATACGGGGCACGGGACACGGGGGGTGGCATGGGGGACACGGGGACACGGGGACACGGGGCACAGGACACGGGGGCTGGCAGAGGGGACAACGGGGACACGGGGCACAGGGACACAGGGGTGGCACGGGGGACAGCGGGGACATGGGACACAGGGAGTGGCACGGGGACATGGGGCACGGGGAACACAGGGAGTGGCACGGGGATGTGGGATGTGAGGGGTGGCACAGGGACACGGGGCCCACGGGCTGGCACAGGGGCATGGGGCACATTGGGTGGCACAGGGACATGGCTTATGTGGGGTGGCACAGAGACCTGGGGTGGCACGGGGATGTGGGGCACGTTGGGTGGCACGGGGACGTGGGGATATGGGGTGGCACTGGGACACGGGGTGGCTTTGTGGGCACAGGAGGTGGCAGCAGGAGCTGGGACATACCAGGTGACACGGGGCCCGTGGGGTGACACGGGGGTGGCTCTGGGGGCACTGGGGGTGGCTCTGGGGACATGGGAGGTGGCTCTGGGGACATGGGGGTGCCCGGGGTGCCAGCCCAGTGTCCCCACAGGCCGTGGGCATCTCGGTGGAGTTCGTGTCCCACATCACCTGCGCCTTCGCCCGCAGCTGCCAGCCCACGCGGGTGGCACGAGCCGCCGAGGCCACTGTCACCATGGGCAGCAAGGTGGGCACGGGGGACACCAAGGGACACCAAACCCTGCCAGGGCGGGGGTGGCACCGTGGGACCCCAAACCCTCCTGGGCCGGGGGGTGACACCGGGGGACCTCCTGGGCCGGGGGTGGCACCACGGGCACCACCTCCTGGGGTGGGAGGTGACACCGTGGGACCCCAAATCCTCCTTGGCCCAGAGGTGACACCACGGGACCTTTTGGGACCAGGGTTGGCACCGTGGGACCCCAAACTGTTCTGGGGCTGGGGAGGTGACACCGTGGGACCTCCTGGGGCTGGCACCGTGGGACCCCAAACTGTCCTGGGGCTGGGGGGTGACACTGGGGTCCTCCTGGGCTGGGGGTGACCCCACGGGACCTCCTGGGGCTGGGAGGTGACACCATGGGACCCCAAACCCTCCTGGAGCCGGGGGGTGACACTGGGGTCCTCCTGGGGCTGGGAGGTGACACCATGGGACCTCCCGGGGCTGGGAGGTGACACCGTGGATCCTCCCGGTCCGGGGCTGGCCCCGCGGGACGCTGTCCCCGGCTGGGCGGTGTCACCGAGGTGGCCGCTGTCGCCGCAGGTGGTGGCGGGGGTGGCCATGACCAACCTGCCGGGCGTGCTGGTGCTGGCGTTCGCCAAGGCGCGCCTGGTGCGGATCTTCTTCTTCCGCCTCAACCTCATCGTCACCCTGCTGGGGCTGGCGCACGGGCTGGTGTTCCTGCCCGTGCTGCTCAGCTACATCGGTACGGGGACAGGGACACCGCGGGGACGGGGACACCCCTGGGGACACGGGCATCGCCACAGAGACACCCCTGGGGACAGGGACATCGCCACAGGGACACCGCGGGGACAGGGTCACCCCTGGGGACAGGGACATCGCCACAGGGACACCACGGGGACAGCCACAGCCCTGGGGAATGGGGACACCGCCACAGGGACACCGCAGGGACAGGGACACCCCTGGGGACAGCCGCAGCCCTGGGGACAGGAACACCGCCACAGGGATACCGCAGGGACAGGGACAGGGACATTGCCACAGGGACACCCCTGGGGATGGGGACACCGCCACAGGGACACTGCGGGGACAGGGACACCGCCACAGGGACACCGTGACAGGGACACCTCTGAGGGACAGGGACACTGGGACAGGGATACCCCTGGGGACAGCCACACCCCTGGGAACGCGGGCATCGCGACAGGGACACCGGGACAGGGACACCCCTGGGGACAGGGACATCGCCACAGGGACACTGGGACAGGGACACCCTTGGGGACAGGGACACCAGCATCGTGTCACCCCTGAGACAGACACGGGGACAGGGACACCTCCGGGACAGGGACAGTGTGACACCGGGACAGTGTCATCTCCGGGATGGGGACAGGGACAGGGACAGTGTCACCTCGGGGATGGGGATGGGACAGTAACACCTCTGGGACAGGGACATCAAGCCTGTGTCACCTTGGGGATGGGGACAGGGACAGTGACACCGCGTCACTCTTGGGGACATGGACAGTCTGACACTGGCACCAGGCCTGTGTCACCTCTAAGACAGTGACAGTGACACAGTGCCCGTTGTCCCCAGGGCCTGGGGACAGTGGCAGTGACACGGTGCCTGTGTCACCCCTGGGGACAGTGACAGTGACACGGTGCCTGTGTCACCCCTGGGGACAGTGACAGTGACACAGTGCCCGTTGTCCCCAGGGCCTGGGGACAGGGACAGTGACACGGTGCCCGTGTCACCCCTGGGGACAGTGGCAGTGACACGGTGCCTGTGTCACCCCTGGGGACAGTGACAGTGACACGGTGCCTGTGTCACCCTGGGGACAGTGACAGTGACACAGTGCCCGCTGTCCCCACAGGCCCCGCGCCGCAGGTGCCAGCAGGGCAGGACACGCCGGGGGACACCGTGCAGGGGACAGGGCCAGGCCAGGCCAACCCCTGCTTCAAGGACACGGACACGGACAGGGACAAGGACAGGGACAAGGACAAGGACAAGGACAAGGGGTCCAGGAAGGGCTGAGCCCCCCGTGCCCCTCCCCCCCGCGCCCCTCCCCCCTTTCTATTTAAACTGGTTTTGTCACATCCTGCACTGGTTCGACTGGGATGGACGGGGGGACAGGGCGCTGCACAATGTCACACGGGCTGGGGACACGGGGACACTGTGGGGCACAGGGACACTGTGGGGACACAGGGACACTGTGGGGACAGCTGTGGTGACAGGATGTGGGACACACGGACACTGTGGGGACACTGTGGGGACACTGTGGGGCACAGGGACACTGTGGGGAGACGGGGACAGCTGTGGGACACAGGGACTTCAGGAACATTTATAGGATTGTCCCTGACCCCACAGACACTTGTAGGGCACACTGGGCTCATCCCAGACCATTCCTTTAGGAACATTTGTAGGTTTATTCCCTAGAGGAACTTGTAGGGCACATCCTAGACCATTCCTTTAGGAACATTTGTAGGTTTATTCCCTAGAGGAACTTGTAGGGCACACCCCAGGCCATTCCTTTAGGAACATTTTTAGGTTTTTTAGGGTCACTCATAGTTTCACTCCCTAGAGGAACTTGTAGGGCACACTCAGGATACTCCAGACCATTCCTTTAGGAACATTAATAGTTTTATTCCCTAGAGGAACTTGTAGGGCACACTGAGGACACCCCAGACCATTCCTTTAGGTACATTTTTAGGCTTTTTAGGGTCACTCATAGTTTTATTCCCTAGAGGAACTTGTAGGGCACACTCAGGATACTCCAGACCATTCCTTTAGGAACATTTATAGGTTTATTCCCTAGATGAACTTGTAGGGCACACCCCAGACCGCTCCTTTAGGAACATCTGTAGGTTTTTTAGGGTCACTCATGGTTTCACTCCCTAGAGGAACTTGTAGGGCACACTCAGGATACTCCAGACCATTCCTTTAGGAACATTAATAGTTTTATTCCCTACAGGCACTTGTAGGGCACACTGAGGACACCCCAGACCATTCCCTTAGGAACATTTGTAGGTTTATTCAATAGAGGAACTTGTAGGGCACACTGAGGACACCCCAGACCATTCCTTTAGGGTCACTCATGGTTTCACTCCCTAGAGGAACTTGTAGGGCAGGCGTGCGGGCAGGGTCTGCAGCTCCAGGCGCACGGGGCACTTGTAGAAGTGGCCCAGCAGGGTCTCTGCGTAGCCCTGCAGGAAGTAGAGCTTGTGTGGCGGCAGCGCCCGCGCCAGCAGCGCGCTCACCTGCAGCAGGTTCCCGCGGCGCCGCAGCACCGCCTCGTCCAGCAGCAGCCCCGGGAACGTCCCGGCCAGGAAGCGCCGCAGGAAGGCGTCCTCCAGAGCCCGCTGGGCGGCACCCGCCTCGCCACACAGGTTCCCTGGGGACACGGGGTGACAGTGGTGACACACGGGTGGCATTAGTGACACTGGGTCACCCCCCACTGGGCGGCACCCGCCTCACCACACAGGTTCCCTGGGGACACACGGGTGACAGTGGTGACACACAGGTGGCACTGGGACACCCCCCACTGGGCGGCACCCGCCTCGCCGGAGAGGTTCCCTGGGGACACGGGGTGACATTGGTGACATTGAGGGACCCCCTGCCTGTGCCACACCCGCCTCGCCACACAGGTTCCCTGGGGACACGGGGTGACAGTGGTGACATTGAGGGACCCCCCGCTGGGCCGTGCCCGCCTCGCCGGAGAGGTTCCCTGGGGACACACGGGTGACACACGGGTGGCATTAGTGACACTCAGGGACCCCCTGCCTGTGCCGCACCCGCCTCGCCACACAGGTTCCCTGGGGACACACGGGTGACAGCAGTGACACATGGGTGGCATTGGTGACACTGAGGGATCCCCCGCTGTGCCACACCCGCCTCGCCATAAAGGTTCCCTGGGGACACAGGGGTGACACACGGGTGGCATTGGTGACACTCAGGGACCCCCTGCCTGTGCCACACCCGCCTTGCCACACAGGTTCCCTGGGGACACGGGGTGACAGTGGTGACACACGGGTGGCATTGGGTCACCCCCAGCCTGTGCCACACCAGCCTCGCAGGAGAGGTTCCCTGGGGACACAGGGTGACATTGGTGACACTGAGGGATCCCCTGCCTATGCCACACCCGCCTCACCACGGAGGTTCTTTGGGGACACACGGGTGACACACGGGTGGCATTGGTGACACTGAGAGACCCCCTGCCTGTGCCACACCTGCCTCGCCACACAGATTCCCTGGGGAGAGAGGGGTGACAGTGGCGGTACTGGGTCCCCTATCCCCCTGTCCCCAGCCCTGTCCCTGTCCCCAGCCGTGTCACCCACCGGTGTGCAGGGACAGCCAGCCCTTGCGGTGCCCCCCTGTCCCCAGCCCTGTCCCTGTCCCCAGCCGTGTCACCCACCGGTGTGCAGGGACAGCCAGCCCTTGCGGTGCCCGATGTGCTGTGGCGCGTGCGCCTGCTCGTATGTCACCAACTTGTCACCTCTGCCCGCGCGCACCCGGGCTGCCCGCGTCTGTGGGGACAGGGGGGTCAGGGACAGGGACAGCGGGGTCAGGGACAGGGGGACAGGGGGACAGCAGGGTCAGGGACAGGGGGTCAGGGACAGGGGGTCAGGGACAGGGGACAGCAGGGCCAGGGACAGGGGGACAGCAGGGACACCGGACACAGGGACAGGGGACACAGGGACATGGGGACAGGGACATGATGACAGGGACAGGGGGACAGCAGGGTCAGGGGACACAGGGACATGGGGACAGGGACATGATGACAGGGACACGGGACAGGGACACGGGGGTGCCGAGGTCTCACCTTGAGGCACACGGGGCTGGTGTGGAGCTGCCGGGCGGCGCTGGGGACATGGAGGGCACGGGGAAGGACCTGCGGAGGGGACAGGGGAGGGGACAGCTGGCAGGGGACACCCCGGTGCCGAGGGCAGGGGACAGCCCGGTGCCCGGGGCAGGGGACAGCTGGCAGGGGACAGCCCGGTGCCCGTCCCCAGCACAGCCAGCTGTCCCCAGGGAGCAGCCCCGGTGTCCCCGCACTGGGGACAGCGCTGGTGTCACCCCACAGCCGGGGGCGCGTCCCCGGTGCCACCGCAGCCCCCGGCCCTGCTCCCCAGTGCCCCCAGACCCGGTGTCCCTTGTCGCCGCCATCCCCAGCGTCTCCTATCCCCAGTGTCCCCAGTCACCCCCACCCTCAGTGTCCCCCATTCCCGGTGCTGTTCCCCATTCCCGGTATTTCCCCATTCCCGGTGTTTTTCCCCCATTCCCGCTCTCCCCTCACCCGCAGTGCGTGCGCGGCCGCCGCCATCTTGGCTCCGGGCGCGGCGGCGGCGCCCCCTGGCGGCGGGAGGGCGGCGGGACTGGGGGGGGACACTGGGAGGGACTGGGGCTACTGGGGGGACTGGGGATACTGGGGGGATACTGGGAACACTGGGAGTACCACAGGCACTGGGAGCACTGGGGGTCCGGGGGTCTCCTGAAGGCAACTGGGCGCCTCGTGAGCGCTTACTGGGAGCCTTTTGCGGGGGCGGGGGGGGGTCTTCCCCCTTATCCCTCCATTCTGGGGGTCTCCCACGTTCCAGCCTCTCACTTTGGGGTCTCCCAGGCGTGTCCCCCCTCCCCATTTTGGGGTCCCCCCTTTCCCCCCCCTACACACTGAGCCCCCCGTGGGTGGCACTGTTTTATTCTGGGGGTGCTCCCAGGTGAGTCCCCCTCCCCATCTTGGGGTTTTGGGGTCCCCCCGTGCCCCCCACACACGCTCAGCCCCTCGTGGGTGGCACTGTTTTATTCTGGGGGTGCTCCCAGGTGTGTCCCCCCTCCCCATTTTGGGGTCCCCCCTTTCCCCCCACACACGCTCAGCCCCCGTGGGTGGCACTGTTTTATTCTGGGGGTGCCCCCGTCCGTTTGGGGGGCTCAGGGGAAGGCGATGGTGCCCAGGGGGGGCAGGGGGGGCTCGGCCGGGGGGGTCCCGCGGCCGGGGGGCTGCCGGGGCCCCCCGTGGTGCCCGTACTGGAACTTGAGGCGCAGCTCGCCCAGGCGGGAGCGGGGCAGGATGTCGGGGATCCACTCGATGGTGAAGGGCGTCGGCTCCTTCTGCGTGGGGGACGTGTGTCCTGGGGGGGCACGGCGGCGTGGCTGCCTCGGGGAGCCCTGCTGCCCCTCCCTGAACCCCCCAACCCCATGGAGACCCCCCTTTTTCCTGTCCCTAAACCCCTGACCCCATGGAGACCCCCCCTGCTGCCCCTCCCTGAACCCCCAACCCCACAGAACCCCCTTTTCCTGTCCCTGAACCCACAACCCCACAGAATCCCCACCTTCTTCCCTTCCCTGAACCCTCCAACCCCATGGACCCCCCTCTTTTCCCATCCCTTGAAGCCCCCCCACCTCTGGGACCCCCCTTTTTTCCCATCCCTTGAAGCCCCCTCAGTCCTATGGAGAGTTGGGACCTCCCGGGCCCATTTTGGGGTCCCATCCTGCCCCTCCTGGGAGGGTTTTGGGGTCATGCTGTGCCCCCACCCTGAGGGCTGTTTTGGGGTCTCACCCTGCCCCTCCCCAGGCCCGTTTTGGGGTCCCACCCTGCCCTCCCCAGGGCTGTTTTGGGGGTCCCACCCTGCCCTCCCCAGGGCTGTTTTGGGGGTCCCACCCTGCCCTCCCCAGGCCCATTTTGGGGTCTCACCCTGCCCTCCCCAGGGCTGTTTTGGTGTCCCCCCGTGCCCTCCCCAGGGCTGTTTTGGGGTCTCACCCTGCCCCTCCCCAGACCCATTTTGGGGTCCCCCCGTGCCCTCCCCAGGCCCGTTCCGGGGTCCCCCCGAGCCTCACCGACTTTGAGGAAGGTCTGCAGCTCCAGGGGCCGCAGGGGGGGCTGCCTGTCCCTCTCGGGGGGCCCCAGCCCCTCGGGCACGCTCTCCACCTCCACGCGGGGGCTGCGGAAGGGCTCGAAGGAGCCGTCGCGGTTCTGCACGAAGCTCCGGGTGATCTCCAGCGGCACCTGCGGGCCGGGGAGCGCTCAGGGCCGGCCCCGCGGGGCCGGGGGGGTCCGGGGGGTTTGTCCCGGCCTTACCTCGGGCGTGTCGAAGATCTGCTTGACCTGCAGGACGTTGGTGATGTGCCAGGTGTACTTGGAGAAGGTGCCCAGGGGCAGCGCGTCCCTGCGCACGAAGGCTGCGGGGAGGGGTCGGGGCGGGCTCGGCGGCTCCGGCCCCTTTCACCTTCCCCTCTTTTACCGCCCCTCTT
The DNA here is from genome assembly GCF_963513975.1 of Fringilla coelebs. Taxonomy (NCBI): domain Eukaryota; kingdom Metazoa; phylum Chordata; class Aves; order Passeriformes; family Fringillidae; genus Fringilla; species Fringilla coelebs. The sequence continues at coordinate 1,117,551 of NC_140052.1, forward strand.
GCTTTTATCAGCCCTCTTTAGTTTTCCTCTCCTTCCCACCTTTTTTGCTTCTTCTCCCTGCCTTTTTTGCCTCTTTTCTCCCTTTATTTTCTCCCCTTCCTCCCACTTTTTAATTCCCCTTTTCCCTCCTTCCCCCTCTTTATTATTTCTCTTTTCCCCCCATTTATTTTTTCATCCCTCCCTCTCCCCATTTTGCTCTATTTTTCTGCCTTTATTTTTTCCCTCCTTTATTTTTCCACCCCTTTTCCCCATCTCCCTTTTCCCCCCCTTTATTTCCCCATCTCCCTTTTTCCCCCCCTTTATTTCCCCATCTCCTTTTTTCCCCTTTATTTTTCCACCCCTTTTTCCCCCGTTTATTTCCCCCCTCCTTTTTCTCCCCCTTTATTTTTCCACACCTTTTCCCCATCTCCCTTTTCCCCCCCTTATCTTTCCACCCCTTTTTCCCCCCCCTCCTTTTTATCCCCTTTATTTTTCCACCCCTTTATTTCCCCCTCCTTTTTTTCCCCTTTACTTCCCCCCCTTTATTCCCCCCCTCCTTTTTTCCCCTTTATTTTTCTACCCCTGTACTTCCCCCCTCCTTTTCCATCTCCCCCTCCCCAGCACCCAATAAAAACCCCAGAACCCTCTCCATGCCCCTGCTCCTTCCCCCACACTCAGCTCCCAGCAGGATTTTCCCCTTTTTTGGGTGTTTTTCCCCTTTTTCCTCACCCGTGGTGGAGTTGGGCAGCCTCTTCTTGCTGCTGCCGCTGGAGATTCGCTGCTGGAGAGCCTCGAAGAAGGACTGGGGGATGTGGAACACCAGTGGCTCTGGGTGGCCTGGGAAGGTACAGCGGGCTCAGGGAGGGGCTGGGGGACCCCAAACTGTCACCCCAAAATGTCCCTGTGCCTCGGGGGGTCAGCAGAGGGGCAATTCCCAGGGAAATGTTTGGGATTTGGAGGCTGGACCCACCCTGTTGCTGTTTTGGGGTCTCCAGGAGGAGAATGGGGAGGGGGTGGTGACAATGGCATGGATGGCGAGGGTAGGGGGTTCCCAAAATTGCACCAAAAGTCTTCCCAAAAAGAATTAACCAAATTATCCCCAAAAATGGACACAGCGTTCCCAAAATGGCCCCTAAAGTGTTCCCAAAAAGGGACCAAAAGTGTTCCCAAAATGGCCCCCAAAGAGCAGAGGGGCTTGAGAATTGTGGAATGGTTTGGGTTTCACGCCTGTCCCTCCCCAGCTCTCCTGGAGCCCCTTCAGGCCCTGGAATGTGCTGGAAGCTCTCCCTGGATCCTTCCCTTCTCCAGGGGAACATTCCCAGCTGTCCCTGGATCCTTCCCTTCTCCAGGGGAACATTCCCAGCTCTCCCTGGATCCTTCCCTCCTCCAGGGAACATTTCCAGCTCTCCCTAGATCCTTCTCCAGGGAACATTCCCAGCTCTCCCTGGATCCTTCCCTCCTCCAGGGGAACATTCCCAGCTCTCCCTGGAATTTCCCTCCTCCAGGGGAACATTCCCAGCTCTCCCTGGATCCTCCCCTTCTCCAGGGGAACATTCCCAGCTCTCCCAGCCTGGCTCAGAGGTTCTCAGCCCTTGGAGCAGCTCCGTGGCCTCCTCCAGGGACCCTGAGCTGCAGGTGAGGTGTCACCTGGGAGGGACAGGATCCCCCCTGTGCCCACCCAGAGCAAAGCCCACAGAACTCCCAGGGGAAATTCCCCACTCACCCTCAAACTGGTAGTGCATGGTCTGGTGGATGCGCTCCGTGACACTGCCCAGCCACTCCTGGAAGGACAGGGACACCTGCGACTCGTCCAGCGCCTGGGGACAGCCTGAGGGGACAGGGAGGGCACACAGCAATGTCACCGTGCCCCAAACCTCACCCCCAGGGCTCTGGCATGGGATGGGTGGGCTCTGTGTCGGGCTAAAAGCAGGAAAAGGGGGGATTTGTGCCAATTTCCAGGCAAAACTGAAGGCAGGAGGGGGCAAAGCTCCAAGCAAAGGCTGCTGCCCTGGCACAGGGCGATGCCAGCCTGGAGAGGGTTTTCCCACAGTGATGTGGGGAAACACACAGGATTTCAGGCTGCTGGAGGGACCTTTCCCCTCCCTAACATCCCAGAGAATCCCAACAGAAATAACTCAAGGAATCTGGGAATGTTTTGGGTTGGAAGGGACCTTAAAGCCCATCCAGTGCCACCCTGGGACACCTCCCACTGTCCCTGGGTGCTCCAGCCTGGCCTTGGGCACTTCCAGGGATCCAGGGGCAGCCACAGCTGCTCTGGGAATCCCATCCCAGCCCCTCCCCACCCTCAAACCAGGAATTCTTTCCCAAAATCCCCATCAATCCGTGCCCACCCTGAGCTGGCAGTGCCCCAGGGCTCACCGTGTCTCTTCAGCGAGGAGGAGGAGGAGGAGGAGGAAGGTGAGGAGGAGACGACGGGCAGCTTCCTCAGGCTGCTCCTCCTGGGGCTGGGATGAGCTGGGTCTGGAGCCAGGAGGGACCCAGGCACCTGTGGGCCTGAGGGAGGGATTGTCACCCCTGTCACCCACTGCCACCCCCTCCTCCAGGCCTCCAGCCCCCACCACCACCAGGGTCCCCCACGCGTTCCCAATGCCTGCAGCTGCTCCAGGGGCTCCACAGCTGGATCTGACCCTGTGGAGCTGCTCCAGGGGTTCCACAGCTGGATCTGACCCCACAGAGCTGCTCCAGGGGTTCTACAGCTGGATCTGACCCCACAGAGCTGCTCCAGGGGCTCCACAGCTGGATCTGACCCCGTGGAGCTGCTCCAGGGGTTCCACAGCTGGATCTGACCCCGTGGAGCTGCCCTGGGGGGTTCCAGCCCCCAGCCCTCCCCAGGGACACTCACCTGGCCCCAGGTCCTTCCTCCTCCTCTTGGCCCTGGCAGCAGCCGCCCCCCGGGGCCGCGCCGTGGAGCCGGGGCCGCGCAGCAGCTGCGGGATCACCGTCCCCTTCAGCCCTGGGGACACAAGGACCGTCCCTAAAAACATCCCAGCCACCAGCCACGGGGACACTGGGACCCCCAAAACCCCAAAGAACCCCCCACCCTCCCAGGAGGCTCCTTTGGAGGGGAGGGGGGGTTTTATCCCACTCCAAATTTGCACCTTGGACTGGGTGGGGTTATTGGGGTGCAGCTTTTGGGGTGCAGAACCTCCTTAATGGGGTGAACCCCAGATATTCCTGCTGTGGAAGGGGATTTGTGGGAATGAGCCCCAGAGGCTGCTCTGGGAAGGGCTTCAGAGTTCCCAGCCCTGCAAAAGGACCCCAAACTCAGTGGGATCTGCCCCCCAGCCCCAGTGGAGCCCCCACACAGGCAGGAGCGGGCTGCACCCCACTGGGAATGGCTGCCTGTGGATCTCCGTGCTCACAGCAGGACGGGGCAGCACCAACAAACGCCCAGGGGATTTGGGACCGTGGAATGGCTGCTGGCAGAGCCCAGGGAGGTTTGGGACCGTGGAATGGTGGCTGGCAGAGCCCAGGGGGGTTTTTGGGTGCCCCCCAACCCCTGCCACCCGCTCCCACTGCTGCCCAGGGGATTTGGGACCATGGAACAGCCACTGGCAGAGCCCAGGGGGGTTTAGATGCCCCCCAACCCCTGCCACCCGCTGCCGAGGGGATTTGGGACCGTGGAATGGTGGCTGGCAGAGCCCAGGTGGGTTTTTGGGTGCCCCCCAACCCCTGCCCCCTGCTGCCCAGGGGATTTGGGACCATGGAATGGCTGCTGGCAGAGCCCAGGGGGGTTTTTGGGTGCCCCCCAACCCCTGCCCCCCGCTCCCACTGCTGCCCAGGGGATTCAGGACCATGGAATGGTGGCTGGCAGAGCCCAGGGGGCTTTGGGACCGTGGAACGGCCGCTGGCAGAGCCCAGGGGGCTTTGGGACCGTGGAATGGTGGCTGGCAGAGCCCAGGTGGGTTTTTGGGTGTCCCCCAACCCCTGCCCCCCACTCCCACTGCTGCCCAGGGGATTTAGGACCGTGGAATGGCCGCTGGCAGAGCCCAGGGGGTTTTTGGGGGCCCCCCAACCCCTGCCCGCTCGCACCGCTGCCATCGGAGGCGAGGAACTCGGAGAACTCCTGGGCCAGGCTCTCGTCGCTGGCGAAGGCGCAGATGCAGGCCAGGAAGTGGATGCAGCGCGTCGGGGGCGACTCTTCCTCCTCCTCCTCCTCCTCCTGCTCCTGCTCCTGCTCCTCCTCCCGCTCCCCCTTGGCGCGGCCGTGCCCGGGCGCGCGGCAGGCGCAGGAGAAGCGCCGCTGCCCGAAGCTGGCGTGCAGGTAGCCCAGGCTGTGCCTCTGGCTGGCCTTGCACTTGACCACCAGCACGCTCTTGGTGACCCTCTGCACCAGCGGCCCCGTGGGCTCGGTGGCCAGCTCCCACAGGCTCTGCTTGGCCTCGGCGGGCGCCTGCACGGCGCCCAGCACCGAGCTCTTGAGCGGCAGCGGCGTGGCCTCGGCCTGGCAGCCCAGCGCCAGCTTCAGGTGCTGGCACTGCCCGTCGGCCGCCGCCCGGGCGCAGGCGGGCGCGTGGCAGCGCCCCGAGCTCAGCTGGGTGATCAGGGTGCCCTCGGGGGTCTGGATGGCCGTCTCGGACACCCCCAGCTCCACGAAGCAGCGGCGCTGGCGCTGGCGCACGGAGTAGAGCTGGCCCTGGGCGCCGCTCAGCAGCCGCACGGCGTCGGCGCCCGGCGGGCGGCGCGAGCCGGCGCGGAACACGGCCCCGCACGTCTTGTTCTTGCAGCTCAGCCCCCGCGTGCCGTTGTAGGTGCCGCAGCGAGGGCACTTGCGGATGCCGCGCAGCGTGGCCTTGCCCAGGTCGGACAGGAAGGACGGGGCTTTGGGCCGGCCCGGGCACGGATCCATGGAGCTGGGCAGAGAGGGTGGGGGGTGACGGGGGCAGCCTGAGAACAGAGACCACCCCGAGAGTCCCTGTGCCACCCTGAGAGTCCCTGTGCCACCCCGAGAGTCCCTGTGCCACCCCAGTGACCACCCTGACAGGCCCTGTGCCACCCTGAGAGTCCCTCTGCCACCCCAATGGTCACCCCGAGAGTCCCTGTGCCACCCTGAGGGTCCCTGTGCCACCCCAGTGACCACCCTGACAGGCCCTGTGCCACACTGAGTCCCTGTGCCACCCCAGTGAACATCTTGAGAGTCCCTGTGCCACCCTAATGGTCACCCCAAGAGTCCCTGTGTCACCCTGAGAGTCCCTGTGCCATCCCAATGGTCACCCTGAGAGTCCCTGTGCCACCCCAATGGCCACCCTGACAGGCCCTGTGCCATCCTGAGAGTCCCTGTGCCACCCTGAGAGTCCCTGTGCCATCCCAATGGTCACCCTGAGAGTCCCCGTGCCACCATGACAGGCCCTGTGCCACACTGAGAGTCCCTGTGCCACCCCAGTGCTTACCCTGACAATCTTTGTGCCACCCCAATGGTCACCCTGAGAGTCCCTGTGTCACCCCAGTGGTCACCCTGGCACTCCCCGTGCCACCTCTCCTCACGCCCGGGGCTCTCCCCTCACGCCCGGGGCTTTCTCCTTCCACCCTCAGGCCCGGGGGTCTCTCCGCTCACCCCCAGGCCCCGGCTCCCCTCACGGCCAGGCCCGGGGGTCTCATCCCCCCTCACCGGCGTTTCCCGGGGTTTCCCAGCATCCCTCGCGGCCCGTGACGTCAGCTCCGCCGCCGGGCCCGCCCCGGTTCCTGGGCCCCGTTACCGCCGCCGGCAGCGCCGTGAGAGCGGCTCCACTTCCGCCGCCGGCGCGCTCCTATTGGTGCGCTGGCATCACGTGATGCACCGCGGGGGCTGCTGGGAGTTGTAGTTTAAGGAGGAGCTCTGACACCCCCTACGACGCTTGGACCACAACTCCCATCAGCCCCCGCGGCGAGAATTCCCAATTTCCCTTTTTCCCCCCAAAATTTCGTCTTTTCCCCCCAAATTCCACTCATTTCTCCCCTCAAATCCCAGCAGCTCCACCCGCCCCCTCACAACCCCAACGCATCACCACCTGAAAAAGCACAGGACACAGGCAGCTCCGTTTTTTCATTTTTCCTTTTTTTTTTAAAAAAAAGTTTTTTCGTACTTTTTCTATTTTTTGTGAGTTTTTTTGTGTTTTTTTTTTTTTTAAAGGCTGAGCGAGAGGTAGGATAAAAAAGGGCGTTTTTTGGCCTCTGACAGATCAGGTTTGGGAGCTCTTCTCACCTTCACTCCCTTGTGAAACACACCTGGGCTGCAGAGGGAATTTTACACAATGGATTAAAAACTTTATATTCCAAGAGATATCTCATATCCACAAAAAAAAAGAAGGACAAAAAAAAAAAAGGAAGATTTGAGGCATAAATCACATCAAAAGGCTCCGTGTCCTACCTTTAAATAAGGAAAAAGTACAAAAGTGGCCGAAGGTTGTGCAAAAATTCTTCAATTTGCTCTGAATATTTTACAGAATCAGTACAGGAAAATGTAGAAATCAGTAAAAAAATTTAAAAAAAAAACCAACCAAGCCCCAGAGGGATCTGTCACGTTTTAGCAACAGGAATTTTGCTGTCCCAGGGTGGGGATTTGGCTCACGTGGGGAGAGCTGGGCACTTTGGAGTCCCTTTATTTGAAATTATTTTTGCATTTTTTGATTATTTTTTTTTTCCCCAGCATAAGGCAAAAAACCCGACCCTGAAAAACACACTGAGATCCACAAAAAAAAAAAAGATGTAAACGAAGATTTCTCTTGTAAAAAAGCCTCCTCCAGGAGGCTCCTTTAGAACAGAGGTGTGAGCCTGAAGGCAGCTCCAGCTTCCCACACTTTTGGCTTCTTTTGGGGTGGTTTTTTCCAGCTCTTTCTGAGGGAAAATCCCAAAAAAACCACAAAACAAAACCCCCCAAGGATGACTTTGTGCAATTCCTGCCCCGATTCTCAGCTAAGGCAGCCAAGTCCCTGCAAATTTGTGTTTCTAAAAAAACACATTCAAAATAAAAATCCACCAAAAAAAACAAAAATAAAAAAGAAGGAGAGGAAGGCGGTGAGGGGGATCCAGCATCGGGGTGGGTTTGGGGAAAGGGAGGGGTTGGGTCAATCTCAGCGCTGGGGGCTCAGGGGGTCTCGAAGCCCACGCGGAAGCCGGGCTGGGGCGGCACCACGGCGCCGTTCTGGCCCTGCAGGCTGAACCCGGGCGGCATCCAGGGCGGGGACGGCTGGCTCTGCCTGCAGGGGGGAAAGAGATCCTTTAGAGACTGATAAATGAAATAAAAACCATTTAGAGAGTGATAAATGAAATAAAAACCCTTCAGGGATTGCTAAAAAACCCTGCAGGGATTCCTAAAAAAGCTGCACCCTGTACCCAGGGGCATCCAGGGTGGGGATGACTGGCTCTGCCTGCAGGGGGGAAAGAAAATCTTTAGGGACTGATAAATGAAATAAAAACCATTTAGAGAGTGATAAAGGAAATCAAAACCCTCCAGGAATTGCTAAAAAACCTTCCAGGGATTGCTAAAAAAGCTGCACCCTGTACCCAGGGGGCATCCAGGGTGGGGATGACTGGCTCTGCCTGCAGGGGGGAAAGAAATCATTAGGGGTTCATAAATGAAATAAAAACCATTTAGAGAGTGATAAATTAAATAAATATTCTTTAGGGATTGCTAAAAAACCCTGCAGGGATTGCTAAAAAAGCTGCACCCTGTACCCAGGGGGCATCCAGGGTGGGGACGGCTGGCTCTGCCTGCAGGGGGAAAGAAATCATTAGGGGTTCATAAATGAAATCAAAACCCTTTAGAGAGTGATAAATGAAATCAAAACCCTTCAGGGATTGCTAAAAAACCCTGCAGGGATTGCTAAGAAAGCTGCACCCAGGGGGCATCCAGGGTGGGGATGACTGGCTCTGCCGGCAGGTGAAATAAATCATTAGGGGTTGCTGAATTAAATAAAAATCCTTTCGAGATTGCTAAATGAAATCAAAATCATTTAGGGATTGCTAAATTATCCTTCAGGGATTGCTAAAAAAGCTGCAGGCTGTACCCAGGAGCCATCCAGGGGGCTGAGGACGGGCTCTGCCTGGAGGGGGGAAAAATATCCTTTAGGGGTTCTTAAATTAAATAAAAACCCTTCAGAGATTGCCGAAATATCCTTTAGGGATTGCTAAATTAAATCAAAACCCTTTAGGGATTGCTAAAAAAGGGCCTGGATATTATGGGGAAAAGATCCTTTAGGGATTGCTAAATGAAAATCCTTTAGGGAGTGCTAAAACAGGCCTGGAGATTGTGGGGAAAGGCTTTGGGGGTGAAAAATCCTTTAGAGATTCCCCACCTTGCAGGGATATCCCCACCCCTGTTGGGATGTCCCCCCCTCGCAGGGATGTCCCCCCCTGCTGTGGCTCTGGGGCCAGGAATCCCTCCCAAAGGCCGAGTTTGGGATGAGAGCCCTGGGACTCACCCGAAGCCCTGCTGGCTCCAGGCCTGGCCGTAGACGCCGTAGGGGGGCACCTGCCAGCCGTTGGGCACGTACTGGCCCAGCTGGGCGCCGCCGTACCACTGCCCCCACTGCCCGTAGGGCGGCGCGTAGCTCAGCTGGCCCTGCGACACACGGCACCGTCAGGGCACGGCGGCAGCCACGGGGACATCAACACGCAGGCAGCCATGGAGACATCATCCATCCATCCATCCATCCATCCATCCATCCATCCAGCCATCCATCCAGCCATCCATCCATCCATCCATCCATCCAGCCATCCATCCATCATCCATCCATCCATCCAGCCATCCATCCATCCATCATCCATCCATCCATCCATCCATCCATCCAGCCACGGAGACATCAACACGCAGGCAGCCATGGAGACATCATCCATCCATCCATCCATCCATCCATCCATCCATCCATCCATCCATCCATCCAGCCATCCATCCAGCCATCCATCCATCATCCATCCATCCATCCAGCCATCCATCCATCCATCATCCATCCATCCATCCATCCATCCATCCAGCCACGGGGACATCAACACGCAGGCAGCCATGGAGACATCATCCATCCATCCATCCATCCATCCATCCATCCATCCATCCAGCCATCCATCCAGCCATCCATCCATCCATCCATCCATCCATCCATCCATCCATCCATCCATCCATCCATCATCCATCCATCATCCATCCATCCATCCATCCATCATCCATCCATCATCAATCCATCCATCCATCCATCCATCCATCCATCCATCCATCCATCCATCCATCATCCCTCCCTCATCCCTCCCTCCCTCCCTCCATCATCCCTCCCTCCATGATCCCTCCTTCCCTCCCTCCCTCCCCGTCATTCCCAGCTCCCAGCCAATTAACAGGTGGTTAATTAGCGGCGGGGCTGCCTGACCTGCTGCACAGGGCTGGCCATGTCGGGGGTCTCCTTGCCCCAGTAGCACTTGACCACGTGGCCCTCGATGGTGGTGCCGTTGACGGAGACGATGGCGTGGGCAGCGCTCTCATGGGAGCTGAACCTGGGGGCATTGATTGATTAATTGATTGATTGATTGATTGATTGATTGATTGGGGTATTGATTGGTTGGGGTATTGGTTGGGTATTGATTGATTGGGGTATTGATTGATTGGGGTGTTGATTGATTGGGGTATTGGTTGGGGTATTGACTGATTAACTGGGGTATTGGTTGGGGTATTGAGTGATTGGGGTATTGATTGGGGTATTGATTGATTGGGATATTGATTGATTAGGGTATTGATTGACTGGGGTATTGATTGACTGGGTATTGATTGATTGGGGTATTGGTTGGGGTACTGATTGACTGGGGTTAAGATATATTTATTAGGAATATTTACTGGGAATATGCATGGGGATATTTATTGGGATATTAATTAGAATATTTATTGGGATATTTATTAGAACATTTATTGGGATATTTATTAGAATATTTATTGGAATATTTATTGGGAATATTTATTGGAACATTTAGTGGGAATATCTATTAGTAATATTCATTGGGACCCTCCCATCCCCCCAATCCCCCTCCTCCCCAGGACCCCCCACGCCCCACCTGACGAAGGAGTAGCCTTTGTCCGGGAACACTCGGATCTCCATGATCTGCCCGAAGGGGGAGAAGGTCTGGCGCATCAGCTGCTCTGGAGCAGGAAGGACAGACAGACAGACAGACGGCAGCGTGAGCAGCGGCGGGGGCAGGGGGGCAGGGCTGGCGGGGGGGGCCCACACGTACCTGAGAGGCCGGAGGTGACGCCCCCGCAGTACACGGTGCAGTTGCTGGGGCTGGACTGAGTCACCACCTCCTCGTAGGACAATTGCTTGGTGTTCGCTGCAAGAGATGGGGCTGGGCTGTGCAAAGGGCTGGGAGGGGAACTGGGGGGATCCCAGTCCTGACCGGCACGAGGGGAACTGGGGGGATCCCAGTCCTGACCGGCACGAGGGGAACTGGGGGGATCCCAGTCCTGACTGGCACGAGGGGAACTGGGGGGGATCCCAGTCCTGACCGGCACGAGGGGAACTGGGGGGATCCCAGTCCTGACCGGCACAGGATTGCTGGGGATGAGCTGCAGATCTTTACAGGGACACCCCAGAGCCCTGCCAGGGCCTGAAGGGCTGCACGAGAGCTGGAGAGGGACAAGGGATGGAGGGACAGGACACAGGGAATGGTTCAAACTTGGAAAAAGTGATTTAAAAGTGATTTTAGGAAGGAATGAGGCTGGGGAGGGGCTGGGATGGCATTCCCAGAGCAGCTGGGGCTGCTCCATCCCTGTTGGTGTCCAAGGCCAGGCTGGGCAGGGCTTGGAGCACCCTGGCATTGGGGAAGGTGTCTCTGCCCAGGGCAGGGGTGGGTGGGATGGGCTCTGAGGTCCTTCCCACCCCAAAAACTCTGGTATCCCCCACCCCAGGAGCTGGCAGGGCACAGGGTGGGCACCTACTCTCATAGGTGCTCTTGGGAGCTGGAGGTTTCCTGGTGGCCCAGTTGGTCCTGATCTGCCGGCCCCCGAGCCACTGGCCCCCCATCTGCTGGATGGCGTTCTCAGCATCCTGCAGGGGACAGAGGGACAGAAAAACCCCACTGACCCCACAGCTGGCACCCCTCCTGTGGGACAGGGCCATGGGGGTGACCCCAGAGCCCTCCTGAGTGACCCTGGAGTGTCCCAGGACGGGGCTTGGAGCACCCTGGGACAGCAGGAGGGGTCTCTGCTCATGGCTGGGGTTTTACCCAGTTTTGAGGATGGAACCAAAGATCTCTCACCCATTTTTTGAAGAGGGAAATGAAGGGTTTCACCCATTTACTGAAGAGGGAAATAAGGGATTTCACCCATTTATTGAAGAGGGAAATAAAGGTTTTTACCCATTTTCGAGAAGGAAGCAAAGATCTCTCACCCATTTACTGAAGAGGGAAATGAAGGATTTTACCCATTTATTGAAGAGGGAAATGAAGGATTTTACCCATTTATTGAAGAGGGAAATGAAGGATTTTACCCATTTATTGAAGAGGGAGATAAGGGGTTTTACTCATTTACTGAAGAGGGAAATGAAGGGATTTTACCCATTTTTGAGAAGGAACCAAAGATCTCTCACCCATTTATTCAAGAAAGAAATAAGGGATTTCACCCATTTACTGAAGAGGGAAATGAAGGATTTTACCCATTTTTGAGGAAGGACCCAAAGATCTCTCACCCATTTATTGAAGAGGGAGATAAGGGGTTTTACTCATTTACTGAAGAGGGAAATAAGGGGTTTTACCCATTTTTGAGGAAGGACCCAAAGATCTCTCACCCATTTGTTGAAGAAGGAGACGAAGCCGTAGCCCTTGGACTTGCCCGTGGCCATGTCCTTCACCACCCGTGCGTCCCTGAAGCACAAAGGGGAACTTTTAAAATCTGATTTATTTGCCAACATATTCCACCTGCTCATTGCAAACGTTCAATAGAAATGATAGAAAATAAAAATAAAAATAAAAATAAAAAAGCAGGAATTGAAAGGCACGTGTTGCCTGTTAACTGAATTCTTTCATTCCCAGGTCAATTTGTTATCCCGTTTTTGGGCAGATGGAAGAAATTTTGATGGGAGAGCAGCCCAGGTGGGACAAAGGAGCTGGCTGTGGGAGCAGTGTCACACTGCCACAGTGCCACTCATCAGGACAGAGGCCTTGAGCTGCCCCACAAAAGGACTTACGAGATTCTTCCGAAGGGAGCAAAGGCTGCTTTGATGTCTTCAGTTGTGATCTCGGGGCTGAGGTCTCCCACAAAGACGTGGAAATGGTCTTTGGGGGAAAAGAGAAAGGAGGGTTCAGTGGGTGAAGATGCCCTCTGAACAGAGCAGAGGGCAAAAAACACTTCTTAAAAAACCCTTTATTAAAACTCAGCTGTTATTCAAAATACATCATTAAAAACCAGGCACTGATGAGGTTTAGCCCCACCAGCCTGAAATTCCCAGAATTTCCCCACAGAAACTGCTGGGACTGATGGAACCCTTCTGCATGCTCCTTGAGGGAGATGCTCAATGTGCCTCAAAAATCCAGAATGAGCCATTTTGGGTTTTAACTCCCAACTGCCCAGCTAGCAAACAGCCACAGATTTGCACCAAACACTACAGGGAAATGGAAGAGAATGTTATGGAATTTTTCCATAAAAACTCAATGGAAAACAAACAAAAAATCCCCAAACTTAGCTTCAGGGAACACCCTGGAGATCCACAATTTGATGTTTAAGAAGATACAATTACCTTGTGAACGCTGTGTGATGGCAAAGATCAGATTTGCCCTGAAGTTTAATTAACACAAACACAATAAACAATTAGGATTCCAATGAAAACCATTCCCACAGAGCTCTGTGTGCTGCATTTCTGTTTCACAACTTGCTCAGGTGACACTTACTGCTGGTGTCTTTCTTCTGGCTGCTGGGGGTGGTGGCCCAGTTCACTTTAACCTCCTGCAAATGGCAATCACACATCAGATTTGGCAAATCCCAACAAGCTCAGACACCTCCAGTGCCCAAATCTGAGCCTACAGGGCAAGGCTGGGCTTCAAACTCGAGTTTAATATTTTTCTAGGGAGAGGGTTTGTTCTTAAATTAACAGGGCTAGAGTTCCCCTGCTCTGGGGAGAAAGGAAAGCTCTAGAGAGAGCTTCCAGCACATTCCAGGGCCTGAAGGGGCTCCAGGAGAGCTGGAGAGGGACTGGGGACAGGGGATGGAGGGACAGGACACAGGGAATGGCTTCAAATGTCTCAAGAGTGATTGTGAACAGGATGGGGACAGACTCTGACCAGTGGGGCCCAGTGACAGGGCAGGGACTGAAACATGGGAAGCTCTACCTGATAATGAGGAAAAAAAAAGGAAAATATGAGGGAAAATATGAAGGAAAACTTTCCTTGGAGGCCTGGAACAGCTGTGGGAGCAGACATGAGACAGCCTTCTCAGCAGACATCAAAAGCCTGCCTGGACACTCCCTGTGCACCTGCTCTGAATGAGCTCTGGCAGGGGATCATCTCCAGAGGAGCCTTCCAACCCAACCACTCTGGAATTGTGTGATTGTCCTCCCAGCTCCAAGTTCCTCCCAAAATTCTGAGCTCCTCCTCCCAACACCCTGAACTCCTCCCAATGTCCTGAACTGCTCCCAACCCCCCCAACTCCTGTTCTGAGCCGTGTCCCGCTGAGATCTCTGCCCCAAAGGCAGAGTCCCCCATCTGCAGCACATCCCCTCCTCTGCCAGCAGGATTTCAGCCCCTGGCACAGCCTCTGCCCTCCTGTCCCAGCAGGATCAGCCCCTGGCACAGCCTCTGCCCTCCTGTCCCAGCAGGATCAGCCCCTGGGTGCCCCCAGCCCCTGGCACAGCCTGCTGTGCCCCAGACTCACCCCGAGCAGGGCAGCTTACCTTACCCATTATCTTCCTGCCGTTCATGGCAGCCAGCGCCGCGGCCGCGTGCCGGTGCTCGTAGAACTCCACGAAGCAGTAGGGATCATTGCCAGCTGTCTGAGACAGGAAACGGGCTGGGATCAGGGACACTGAGCCGGGACTGGGGACACTGAGCCGGGATCAGGGACACTGAGCTGGGATCAGGGACACTGAGCTGGGACTGGGGACACTGAGCCGGGATCGGGGACACTGAGCTGGGACTGGGGACACTGAGCTGGGACTGGGGACACTAACCCAGAACTAGAGACACTAACCCAGGATTAGAGACACAAACCCGTAACTAGGGACTCAAACCCAGAACTAGAGACACTAAACCAGGATTAGAGACACTAAACCAGGATCAGGGACTCAAACCCAGGATCAGGGACTCAAACCCAGGATTAGGGACTGGAGGCAGCAGCCCTGAGGAGAGCAGGGACATCAGGGGATTCGGGCTCTTACATCCATGATCATCTTGCAGTTCTTGCAGGGTCCGATCTGGCTGAAGAGCTGCAGGATCAGAGCCTCAGTCACGTCCCTGGAGAGGTTCCCCACGTACCTGAGGGACAAACACAGGCATGGGCATGGATCTTGGAGCCTGGAGAGGGGCTTGAGAGCAGGGATGAAGTGATGGGAAAAGGGGGAATGGCTTCCCACTGCTGGAGGGCTGGGTGAGATGGGATGCTGGGATGGAACTCCCAGAGGAGCTGTGACCATCCCTGAATCCCTGGGAATGTCCACAGCCAGGCTGGACAGGGCTTGGAGCAACCTGGGCCAGTGGGAGGTGTCCCTGCTCGTGGCACGGGGTGGCACTGGATGGGGTTAACGTCTCTTCCCACCCCAAACCATTCCAGGATTCCATGACTCCATGAACTTGACCTTCCAAACTGATTTCCCAGGTCAGAGTCCAGTTCCCATATCCCTACACTGATTTCCCAGTACAGACACCCCAGTTCCCATATCCCTACACTGATTTCCCAGTTCAGACACCCCAGTTCCCATATCCCTACACTGATTTCCCAGTACAGACACCCCAGTTCCCATATCCCTACACTGATTTCCCAGTACAGACACCCCAGTTCCATATCCCTACACTGATTTCCCAGTACAGACACCCCAGTTCCATATCCCTACCACAATTTCCCAGTACAGAAATTGCAGCTCCCATATCCATACCCCAGCACCCCTGCCCCAGCACCCCTTCCCAGCTGCCCCAGCAGCTCAGGCTGTTGTTTGCCCACGTTTTCCACAACATTTGGCCGGTTCCTCCCGAAGCCCTGACGTTTTGAAAGCCCCAGATCTGCCTGGAATGCCAACGTGCTCGAGTGCACACGTCCCCAGCTGGGGCAAGGATCAGCCTCCCCAGCACAACCACAGCCCAAACCCCCACTCCCACCTGGGACTGTGGCTTCCTTGGCCACCAAGGCGCAGGGCTGGCCGGTGTTGTTGTTTTTGTTGGTGTTGTTGAGCCCAAATCATGGGATTGTTATAAAAAACCCAGGGAGAAACCTCAGCCCCCAAGGTGCAGCTGCAGCTCCTGCACAGGAACACTCCAAACCCTGGCCAAATGCCAGCCCCAAAACCATCCTGGTGCACCTGCAGTGCCCCCAGAGGGGCAGAGGGGCTGCCAGAAAACAGCCAGCAGCAAATCCAAGCTCTGTTTGTGCTCCAAGCTTTGGATACGGGGGAAGGAAACAACTTCTGTCAGGAATGGCTCATCCAGGAGTTCTGTGCTAATTATTGAAGCAACTTTTAGGCAGGAGGCAGGATTGGGTTTTAAAAACCCTTTACAGGCTTTGTCTGGCTCTAAGTGAGTGATTCCTGCACTTCTGACAAGTTTCCTCAGAATATTAAAACAAGGAGGGATTAGAGCACTTCATTAAGGCAATTAACACCAGGACCTTGTCTCCCAGCAAGTCCAACTGAGAGTGGGATCAGAGAGGCTTGAACAACCACTAACCTGAGCTGGACTTTCTGCTCCTCCCAAACCCGACCTGTGACACCCAGCTGGTGACAATTCCCTGCATGACCCTAGAGAGCCACGGGGAGGGAGTCAGAGAGATCCCAGCCTGGATGTTGCTGAGCCCTGAGCTTGTTTTAGGGCAGCACTCAGCGATCCTGCAGGTCCTTTCCAGGCCTCAGTGATGCCCCGTGTGTGCCACCAGCTGCACGTGCTCCAGGACAGGCACTCGCATTCCTTGGCACACATCGAGGCCCCACACGAGCCTCGGGATGGGGGAAAACATCCTCCCAAACAAACACACCAACACTGTGTGTTTGCAGAGGCCAGGAATAGCTCCCAAAGTGTGGGAAAACAGCGGGACTGGGGAAGCAGGGAGCGCTCAGTGCTCGGGACAGCTGGGGTGAGGCACGGCGGGGTCTTGTTGTCCTGTGGTCACTCAGCCCCTGGGGAGGAGCAGCAATCCAAGGGCACAACACTCCCTCACCTCGGAATGATTCCCTCCCTCCCTCCTGTCCTTCCTGCTGCACTGCAAAAAAAGGCTTCTAGGGTGGGATGGCAAGAGTGGAGCCTGATTTCCCTGACCCAAACACAGGAAAGCTACTCCAGGTAACACCTGCCTCGGGGAAGGAAGGAACCAGCCCACGTGTGCACAACAGTCAGGTTCTGCAGCACCTTCTGCTAAAATCCAACCTAAACCTCCACTGACGTGGCTTCCTAATTCACTCTGTGGGAAGCAACAGGTTCAGAGAGTGCTTTGAACACTGGGACAAGCTCTGGATTCACGGGCACTGCCTGGTCATTCCCACCGAGCTGCTGAGCAGGCCAGGGGGGCTCCAGCTGTGTGCCAAGGCAGCCCCCGGGGCAAAATCCAGCCAGTCGCTCACAA
Source organism: Fringilla coelebs (assembly GCF_963513975.1). Taxonomy (NCBI): domain Eukaryota; kingdom Metazoa; phylum Chordata; class Aves; order Passeriformes; family Fringillidae; genus Fringilla; species Fringilla coelebs. The sequence continues at coordinate 1,134,256 of NC_140052.1, forward strand.
AACCCTACACGGATCATCCAGAATGGCAGGATCCTCACCACGGAATGGTTTGGGGTGGAAGGGACTGGGATCATCCCAGTTCAGTGCCCTGCCAAGGGCTGGGATGGACGGGGGAGGGGGGCACACACACCTCAGACCCCCTTTCCCTCCAGATGTGTGTGGATGTACCAGGGAGGGGACACCTTCCACACTGCCTTCCCTCCAGATGTGACCAGGGACGGACTGCGCAGAGTGGCACATATTTTCCAGACCCCCTTTCCATCCAAGAAGGAGGGACACACCTTCCTGACCACTCTTCCCTCCGGATGTGACCTGGCATGGACTGGGAAGGGGCACACACCTTGCAGACCCCTTTTCTCTCCAGATGTGAGTTGGGACGTACTGGGGAAGGGACACACAGCTTCCACACAGCCCTGTCCCTCCAGATGTGAGCTGGAGGCCCAGGGGCACGCCCGGAGCGGAGGGCAGGCCGCCGGTGCCCAGCACTGGGACCGGGGAAAGGGCAGGAATACCGCGGGAGCCGGGCTCCGCTCGCTGCCGGAGGGGGCCGGCTGCCCCTCAGTCCCGCAGCACTGCGGGCGGCCGAGGGTCCGCGGCGGAGCCCTGAGGGGCCCGTCCGTGAGGCGACCCCGGGCCGCCCCTCCCCGCGGAGCCGGGAACAATAGGCGGTCTCGCCCCCTCCCCACTCACAGGGTCTTGGGCATTTCATCCTCCATGGCGCCGCCGCCGCCCGCCCCGGCTCTTCCCGCCCGCCGGGGCGGCCCCGTGAGCCCTGGGCAGCCCGGGCAGCCCGAGCGGCGCCGGCCCCGCCGGCGGACGGTCCCGCGGCGGCTCCTCGCAAGATGGCGGCGGGCGGGCGGGCTGAGGGGCCGGGGGGGGGGGGGGGGGGGGGCGGGAACGCGCGTGCGCGGGGAGAGCGCGGGAACGGAGCGGGGACGCGCGGCCCGCCCGCCGCCACCGCTCCGCGCATGCGCGGCCGTGAGGGGAAGGCGAGAAAAGTGGTGAAAAGTGATTTAAAATCAGGGCGTTAAAAATAAAAGGGTGAGAAATGAAGGGATTTCAAGGGCGTTAAAAATAAAGGGGTGAGAAATGAAAAGATTTGAAGAAAGGGCTTAAAAATAAAAGCGTTAAAAGGAAAACGCTTAAAAGCGGGGTGAAAATGTGCTGGCGGGCACAGGGAATGGGGGCATCAGCGCTGGGAAATGGCAATAAAGGTGTGAAAATAAAGAAAGGAATTTAAAATTAAAGAAGTAAAAAGAATGTAATTAAAAGGGATTAAAACCGCGTTCGAAAGAGGTATGCGGGTAAGGGACATGGGGACACCGGGAATGGGGGCAGCAGGGCTGAGAAAGAAAGTAAAGGTGTTAAAAGTAAAAGACCTAAAGGTGTTAAAAGTAAAAGACATAAAGGAGTTAAAATAGAAGTGTTTAAAAAGGAGGAGTTTAAAATTACAGAATTAAAAATGAAAGAATTGAAAGTAAAGTGGTGAAAAGGGACAGGTGGGCATCGGGAATGGGGCACTGAGGGGCGGAAATAAAGTTTATAAAATACAGGGACTAAAAGAAAGATTACTAAAATAAAGTAATTAAAAGAAATTATAAAAATTTATTCATTAGAGGAATTAAATATGAGGATTTAAAAATTAAAGAATCAAAGGAGAAGGGTTTAAACGCAGTGTGAAAAGGTTCGTGTGGGGACCAGCAACAGAGGTGGTGGGCGGGGGGGAATAAAAATATAGGAGTTAAAATAAGATAGCTAAAAAAAAGGAGTTTAAAAGAAAAGGGTTTAAACCGAAAAGAATTTAAAACCAAGGCATTAAAAATAAAATAACTAAAAGTAAAGGGATTAAAGGTAAAGGGATTAAAAGCAGGGTGAAAAGATACTTGTGGGCACCGAGAAAGAGGCACCTTCTGCAGGGGCGGGAAAATTAAAATAAAGGAGTTAAACTAAAATAATTAAAAGCTAAGGAAGTAAGAGAAAGTGCTTTGGAATACCGGACAAATTAATTCCAAGAAACCTAAAATATCCGTGCGCCGCCCGGGAATCGAACCCGGGTCGCAAGAATGGGAATCTTGCATGATACCACTACACCAGCGGCGCCGTTGGTGACCTGCATTTCTCCGTGTCCTTCATGATCGTCCCAACGCAGCCAGCCCGAGCTGCACTCGCGATCCGCCCATCGCCTTCTGCCCTTGCCCGCCGCCATGCCGGGCCTCCGCCGCCTCCTGCCGCTGCTGCTCGCCGCTCTCTGCCCACCCGCCCTCAGCCTCCGCCATGGGCCCTCCAAGATCGGTGCGAACAGCGGGCAATGCCCGCGGGATCAGGGGAGGCGCTTGTGTGAGGGACGGGGACTCTGCGAGGGATCTCTGAAGGGAAAGCTCAGGGGGAGCTCTTAAGGGAATCTCTCAGAGGCGGTGTGAGGGGGTGTCCCTTGAAGGGATCAGGGGGAGGAAAACTGTGAGGGGATCTGTGAGGGCGCAGGGTGGACACTTTGAGGGCATCTGTGAGGAAGGTGTGAGCAGAGGATCCTTTATGGGACTTTGAGGGGATGTGTCATGGGAGGACACTGAGGGGGGACCTATGTAGGTCAGGAAGCATGAAGGTCGGGGGGGCCTGTGAGGGGATCCTTTGAGGGGCAGAGGATTTGAGAGAGGTTCCCTTGAGGGGATCGGGGTGGGGGTGCCATGAGGGGTCTGTGGGGGGTTCCCTAGACAGGAACTGTCCTGAGGTGTCTGTGAGGGGGCTGTGTGCACTGTGCTCTCGTGGGGCTGTGAGGGTGACCGGGCCCCCTTCTCTCTCCCAGCCGTGGTGGGCGGCGGGATCGGCGGCTCGGCCGCCGCGTATTTCCTGCGGCAGAAGTTCGGCCGCAGCGTGCAGCTGCACGTGCTGGAGAAGGCGGCGGTGGGCGGCCGGCTGGACACGCTGGACATGGAGGGGGCCAGCTACGAGGTAGGGGGGTCCGTGATCCACCCCCTCAACCTGCACATGAAGCATTTTGTCAAGGAGCTGGGTGAGCACGGACACCCCAATTCTTCTTGGTGTCTCTCAGTCCCAAAACTGTCCCTCAGACCCAAAATGATCCCCCTGGGGTGCTCTGGGTGCCATTCTGCTGGGGGACATCCTTCGAAAGAACAAGGCTTCGTAGCCCTCATATTCTTCTTCAGTAGCCCTCATATGCTTCCACAATAGCCCACCCTCTTTTCCCCAATATTCCCCCCAATGTCCTTCCCCAATATTTCCCCTCCTTTTCCCAATATCCCCCCTATATACTTCCCTAGAAATCACCTTTCTCCAATATCCCTCCCCAAATAGCCAACTTTTCTCCCCAGATAGCCCCCGTGATACCCCAGCCCCACTCAAGGCAAAGGGAGCCCACATCCCAGTGGGAATGGTCTTACCCCTCCCCACAGATGATCCCCTTATGGCATCATAAAGGTCCAAAAATCACCTCTAATCACTCCCTGGCCCGTGATCAAGGGCTAATTCCCCTTTCCATACTTTGGCACTCCAATCTTCAATCACTCACCTCATCAGCATGATGCCAGGTCTGAGGTGGAATAGCTCTGCCTTTCCCTTAATTACCTTTTTCTGTCCTTTCCCCAAAGGCCTCTCGGTCGCCCCACCCGAGGGCAGCCTCGCAGGCGTTTACAATGGGGAGGAATTTGTGTTTGAGGAGAGCAGCTGGTCCTTCATCAACCTCCTCAAACTCCTGTGGCACTATGGCCTCAACCCCCTGCGCATGTCCATGTGGGTGGAGGACATCCTGGACAAGTTCATGAGGTGGGTTGGGGTCCTGAGGAGGAAAAGGTGGGAAAGAACCTTAAGGACACCTTCCTCTATCCCAGGTGGCTCCAAGCTCAGTCCAGCCTGGCCTTGGGCACTTCCAGGGGTGGGGCAGCCACAGCTGCTCAGGGAAAACTGTGCCAGGGTCTCTCCACCGTCATAAAAATCCCCAGTATGGAACCTGACCCTCCCCTCTTGGTCCTCCAGGCCCCTGTCCTGCAGTCCCACAAAGCCACCCCGCAGCTGGCAGGGCCAGAGCTCAGAGCCAGAGCCAATTTCCCGTGTGCACTGACAGGATCTACCGGTACCAGATGCACGACTACGCCTTCAGCAGCAACGAGCGCCTGCTGCACGCCCTGGGGGGCGACGACTTCACGCGCCTGCTCAACCAGAGCATCGACGAGGCCATGCAGAAAGCAGGGTTCTCCCAGAAATTCATCAACCAGGTGGTGTGTCCGGCCATGAGGGTGAATTATGGCCAAGGGGTCACCATCCCTGGTTTTGTAGGTGAGTGTTTGGAGGGAGCCTCCCATCCTGGGTGTGGGAGAATGGATTGGAAGGGAACAGAGATGGTGCTGTGGGCAAGCTTGCCCCGATGAGTTGCAGCTGTACTAATTACCAAAGAATGGGAGCAGCCTTGCCCTGGACAGTTCACCACCCTGTCCAGTAAGGATGTGTTATAAAAGAGTGGGTTTGGCACTGGTGAGGAAGAGGACAGAGGAAGAAAGGGGGGGAGGAGTCACTGCTGTGTGGTGCTGCCTGTTTACAGAGAAAAGATATGAAAGTTTACTGTAAAAGATAATAAAGGAATGGTGCTGGCCACCATCTTTGGCATCAGTTGTTTGAGCCCACTGTCAGTGGGGAAAGTCATTTGAGTCCAGTGACAGTTGGTGCCCCGTGTGAGGAGTGAGCACTGACAAAGGTACAACACGCAACCTGGGTGTTGGGTTCCGGCTCCCTGGGCTCCAAGCTCTGTGTCCCCAGGCATGTTTATCTCCCCAGTTTTGCAGTTTGTTTTTCCAGTGTTTCCCTGCTGACAGAGGTGGTTTCCTTGCAGGTGCTGTGTCCCTGGCTGGGGTGCAGTCAGGCCTTTGGTCTGTGAAAGGGGGGAACAAACTTGTGTGCTCCGGCCTCATCTCCTCCTCCAAGGCCGAGGTTATCCCGGGAACAGTCGTGTCCATAGAGCCAAAAACCAGACACATGCGTGGAGGTGAGTGGGGCTGCAGTTCCCTTCAGTGGGGAGGGGAAGGTGACACTGGAGAGCAACCTCGGCCCCTTGGGGATTTCAAAATGAAAATTCCTCCCTGGGAGGCTGGGATGGAATTCCCAGGGGAGCAATGGCTGTCCCTGGATCCCTGGAAGTGTCCAGGGCCAGGCTGGATGAGGCTTGGAGCAGCCTGGGACAGTGGGAGGGGAGGTGTCCCTGCCATGGAAGGGGATGGGCTTTAGGATCCCTTCCAATCTGACCCATTCCATGGAACCAGGGCTGATAACCCAGCTGCACAAATGGATGAACCCAAATGTGGTGGCATTTTGGGATGCCGGGGCGGTCGGGATTCGCTCCCAGCAGGGTGAGGATAACCGAGCTGTTCTCCACAGGGGAGCCGGTGAAGCTCTACGAGGTCACCTACAACACGTCCTCGGGGCTCACAGGGGACACCTACGACATCGTCGTCATCGCGGCCCCGCTGGGCCGCAAGCTGGCCAACATCACCTTCCGCAACTTTGACCCTCCCATCCCGGAATTCCTGAATCCCTACCACCAGACCGTCACCACCTTGGTGCATGGGCGCTTGAACACCTCCTTCTTTGGCTACCAGGACCCCCAGGCTTTTCACCTTGGTGCCATTTTCACCACAGACAACCCCAAACTATTCATTAACAGCCTGGGTGTGGTGTTCCCCGTGGGGGACACGGGCACGAAGCTGCCGCTGCCGTCGGCCGTCTGGAAGGTGTTTTCCAACGAGGAGCTCACCAAGGAGCAGCTCAATCTGCTCTTCTCCTCCTACGACTCGGTGAGGGTGAAGCCGTGGCTGGCGTACCCCCAGTACAGCGCTCCCGAGAGGTTTCCCCCCATCGTCCTGCACGAGCAGCTCTACTACCTGAACGGGCTGGAGCGCGCCGCCAGCGCCATGGAGATGAGCGCCATCGCCGCCCGCAACGCCGCCCTGCTCGCCTTCCACCGCTGGCACGGCCACAGCGCCAGCGTCGACCAGGAGGACCTGCACGAGAAGCTCAAAACGGAGCTCTGACACAGCCCAGGGCTCAATTAACACTAATGAACTCTGTGCTGCGCCCCTCCAAAGAGGTGTTCTGTAGGATCACGGGATCCTTACGGTTGGAAGGTCTTCAAGAACATCAAGACCTTCAAGATGCCGTAATTAACTCTAATGAACTCTATACTTCATCCCTCCCAGGAGGTATTTCATAGGATCATGGGATCCTTAAGTTTGGAAGAGCTTCAGGACCATCAAGATGCCCTTATTAACTCTAATGAACTCCATACTTGGTCCCTCCATGGACCTGTTTGATAGGATCATGGGATCCTTAAGATTGGAAGATCTTCAAGACCATCTAGACATTAAAGATCTTCAAGACCATCAAGACCTTCAAGATGCTGTAATAAACTCTAATGACCTCCATACTTCGCCCCTCCAAGGAGGTGTTTCCTAGGACCAGGAGATCCTTAAGGTTGGACGAGTTTCAAGAACATCAAGACCTTCAGGATCACCAAGACCTTCAAGTCCAACCATCAGCCCAACTGCGTTCACCATCAATGATGTGTCCATGAGTTTTTTGGACACTTCCAGGGATGGTGACTCTACCACAGCCTAGGCTGGACAATCCTTCCTGCCATGACAAAATTCTCCCCAATATCTCATCCTGATGTCCCCTGGTGTCACCTGGAAGCTGTTTGGCCACCTCTGGAGAGAGCAGGAGCAGTGAAGGGTTCTCAAGTAAGCCGGGACATTTTCCTCATATAAATTCCTGAGTTTTCCTCAAGTTCCTTGATTTATTATCCCTGTCTGAGATTAGGGAATTCATTAAAAGTGCCATATTGACCCCAAAAGTGCCCTCCAGCTGGGAATATCGACTCCCTGGCTGTCCATCCCTCTGCCCCAGCATTTCCTGCCAAGCAATTATTCCTCAGGGTGGAAACTGGGGGGAATGGAGTGGTGGGAGCTGCCAAAATGGGTGGGAAAGAGGAAAAACCACCAGTATCCATTGCTGTGCTCCTTTTTTAAGGAGAAAGCCACCAAAAATAGCACAAATTTAACACCCACGTCAATAAATTAAAGTTTTCCTCGAGTTTCCCAGGGTTGGGAGTGGAATTAACACCCAGCTGCCAAAAAGCAATGTGAGAAAGTCTTGAGTTAGGTCAACCATTACAAAATTGATTTAATAACAAAACCAAAATAATTGTACACTCAGGAGCAGAGTCTTGGACGAGGGAATAGAAGCGGTGGGTGGGGATTTGGGGTTTTCCAGGGGTTTATACTCGTTCCAAAGCTTCCAGCATGATGATGCTGTTCCCTCGGATCACCTGGAAGGGGCAAGGTGAGAAGCACCCAAGGCTCTGCTGAATTCCCAGCTGACACATCCCGTTCCAGTCTGTCACCAAACTTCCCACTCGTTCTGCACAAACAGCTCCCCACCAGTGCTCCCAGTGCCCTGAGCACTCTGCTCCCAGTGCTCCCAGTGTCCTCAGCACCCTGCTCCCAGTGCTCCCAGTGCCCTCAGCACCCTGCTCCCAGTGCTCCCAGTGTCCTCAGCACCCTGCTCCCAGTGCTCCCAGTGCCCTCAGCACCCTGCTCCCAGTGCTCCCAGTGCCCTCAGCACCCTGCTCCCAGTGCTCCCAGTGTCCTCAGCACCCAGCTCCCAGTGCTCCCAGTACTCCCAGTACTCTCAGTGGTCGCAGTGCCCTCACCACCCTGCTCCCAGTACTCCCAGTGCTCCCACCACCCTGCTCCCAGTGTTCCCAATTCCCCGCACCACCCCGCTCCCAGTGCTCCCAGTGCCTCACCACCATGCCGATGTTGTTCTGCTGCCCGCCCGCCGCCATCTCCACGCACTCGTCGATCACCAGGTTCATGAAGGGGTCGAAGCCCCGCAGGATGCCCTGCACGTGCCGGCCGCCGTTCAGCTTCACTGCGGGAGCCGGGGGTTAGGGGGGGACAGTTCCCAAAACGGGAGGGTTTGACCCCAAATTTGCAGCTCGGAATGAGCGGGACCCGCAGGGGGTGAATGGGAAGGGTTGAGCACAGCCCGTAATGGGAAAAGAGTGAATTTTCCACTCATGTTAGAGTTAAATTAATGAATTATGACTTAATGAATGAATTAGAATTTTAATTAACGAGCTACAAGGCTCGACATCAGTCAGGGATGTTGTTGCAGAGGGCAGACCCGAACACCAGCGCCAGCAGCCGGGACCCCCTCCCTGGGCTCTGTGAGGGGTGGGCGGGGGTCCCCAAAACCGGGCACTGCTGGGGGGCGGGCGGGCGTCCCTGGGCACCGTGAGGGGATCGGGGCGGGTGGGAGCTCCCGGGCACCGTGAGGGGATCGGGGCGGGGGTCCCCGGGCACCGTGAGGGGGATCAGAGCGGGCGAGGGTCCCGGAGCGGGGGATCAGGACAGTTCCAGAACTCACACGACAGCTTCTTGTCCATGAACCTGCAACGAGATGGCAGCGGGTGAGCACCGGCGGGTGGGGATGGGGCAAGAGCCCGCCGCCATTATCCCCTCACGACCCGCCCCCCTCCCTCCGCCATTACACCGGGGCGCCTCGGTGCACGCCGGGACACTGGCCAGCGGCGCACCGCGCCGCTCCGGTACTTCCTTCCCCCCAGCGCCTCTCCGGTGCTGCCCCGGCCCCTCCGGACGCACTTTTTCAGCTCAGGCGGGTGCGCTTTACTCATGGTGCCCACAGCCCCCGGCTCGTCTCTGCCGCGCTCCGCGTTCTGACGTCAGCCCGCCGTGCGTCCTCTAGCGCCAGCCAATGGCGGCCCGCGGCGCGCTACCGCACTCACCCGAGTAGCGGCGCAGCTGGAGGAAGGCAGCGGGGCGGAAAGGGGGGAAAGCAGGGGGTGGTGAGGGGAGTGCGCGGCTACAGGGGGAGGTACGGCGGCATGGCCCCCACCATGTGCGGCACGTCTGTGCGCATGTTGTGTGTGGGTCTGCCTGTGTACGTGTGGGTCCACACGTGCACACGTGTGTGTGTGATACGTTCACATGTGCGCAGGGTCTTGGGCATTGCATCCTCCATGGCGGCGTCGCCGCCCTCCCCTGGTGTTCCTGCTCGCCGGGGCGGCCCCGTGAGCCCTGGGCAGCCCGAGCCACGCCGGCTCCTCGCAAGATGGCGGCGGGCGGGCTGAGGGGCCGGGCGGGCGGGAAAGTTAAAGTAACGGAGATAAACTGAAGTAATTAAAAGTAAAGAAAGTAAAAGAAAGGACCTTGGAATTCAGGATAAAAGAATGGATTTTGTAATTCAGGATAACAGATTTCAGAGGGATACAAAAGGTCCGTGCGCCCCGGGAATCGAACCCGGGTCCCGCTCCCAATCCGCCCATTGCCCTCTGCCCTTGCCCGCCGCCATGTCGGGCCTCCGCCGCCTCCTGCCGCTGCTGCTGCTCGCCGCTCTCTGCCCACCCGCCCTCAGCGTCCGCCATGGGCCCTCCAAGATCGGTGCGAACGGGGACACAGCGGGCGATGGCCGCGGGATCAGGGGAGGCGCTTGTGTGAGGGACGGGGACTCTGCGAGGGATCTATGAGGGGAAAGCTCAGAGGGAGCTTAAGGGGATCTCTCAGAGGCGGTGTGAGGGGGTGTCCCTTGAAGGGATCAGGGGATCTGTGAGGAGCAGGGGGTGCCACTGCGATCCTTTGAGGGCATCCGTCAGGATAAGGGAGAATTCTTTAAGGAACATTGAAGGGATCTGTCATGGGAGGCCCCTGAGGGGATCTGTGTGGGTCAGGGAGTATGGGGTGTGTCCCATGAGGGATCTGAAGTGGGGGGACCCATGAGGGATTTCTGAGGGTCAGGAGAGTGTGAGCAGAGGATCCTTTGAGGGCATCTGTGAGGAAGGTGCAATGGGGCACCCCTCAAGGTCCTTGAAGGTCAAGGGGGGCCCGCGAGGGAACCTTCAAGGAGCAGCGGATATGAGAGCATCGCCTTGAGGGGACTGGGGTAGGGCTGCCATGGGGGGTCTGTGAGGGAATTCCCCAGAGGGGATCTGTGGTGCAGGGGTCTGAGAGGGGTTTTTGAGGGGTTCCCTTGAGGGGATCGGGGTGGGGGTGCCATGATGGGTCCATGAGGGGTTTTTGAGGGGTTCCCTTGAGGGGATCGAGGTGGGGGTGCCATGAGGGGTCTGTGGGGGGTTCCCTAGAGAGGAACTGTCCTGCAGGAGGCCATGAGGGGTCTGTGTGCCCTGTGCTCTCGTGGGGCTGTGAGGGTGACCGGGCCCCCTTCTCTCTCCCAGCCGTGGTGGGCGGCGGGATCGGCGGCTCGGCCGCCGCGTATTTCCTGCGGCAGAAGTTCGGCCGCAGCGTGCAGCTGCACGTGCTGGAGAAGGCGGCGGTGGGCGGCCGGCTGGACACGCTGGACGTGGAGGGGGCCAGCTACGAGGTAGGGGGGTCCGTGATCCACCCCCTCAACCTGCACATGAAGCATTTTGTCAAGGAGCTGGGTGAGCACGGACACCCCAATTCTTCTTGGTGTCTCAGTCCCAAAACTGTCCCTCAGACCCAAAATGATCCCCCTGGGGTGCTCTGGGTCCCACTCTGCTGGGGAACATCCCTCGAAAGAACAGCCCCTTATCCATCCCCAGTAGCCCTCATATGCTTCCCCAGCAGCCAGCCACGTGCTTCCCCAATAGCCCACCCTTCTTTTCACAATATTCCCCCTATATAGTTCCCTAGTAATCACCTTTCTCCAATATTCCTCCCTAAATAGACAGCTTTTCTCTCCAGATAGCCCCTCATGACCTCCCCCATGCCCCCTGTGGTACCCCAGCCCCATGCAAGGCAAAGGAAGCCCACATCCCGAAGGGAAGGGTCTGGCCCCTCCCCACAGGTGACCCCCTATGGCATCCTAAAGGTTCAGAAATTACCTCCAGTCACTCCCTGGCCCGTGATCAAGGGCTAATTCCCCTTTCCACACTTTGGCACTCCAATCACTCACCTCATCAGCACGAAGCCAGGTCTGAGGTGGAATAGCTCTGCCTTTCCCTTAATTACCTTTTTCTGTCCTTTCCCCTAATTACCTTTTTCTGTCCTTTCCCCAAAGGCCTCTTGGACAACACACCCCAGGGCAGCCCCTCAGGTGTTTACAACGGGGAGGAATTTGTGTTTGAGGAGAGCAGCTGGTCCTTCATCAACCGCCCCAAGCTGCTCTGGCACTATGGCCTCAACCCCCTGCGCATGTCCATGTGGGTGGAGGACATCCTGGACAAGTTCATGAGGTGGGTTGGGGTCCTGAGGGGGAAAAGGTGGGAAAGGACCTTAAGGACACCTTCCTCTATCCCAGGTGGCTCCAAGCTCAGTCCAGCCTGGCCTTGGGCACTTCCAGGGGTGGGGCAGCCACAGCTGCTCAGGGAAAACTGTGCCAGGGTCTCTCCACCGTCATAAAAATCCCCAGTATGGAACCTGAACCTCCCCTCTTGGTCCTCCAGGCCCCTGTCCTGCAGTCCCACAAAGCCACCCCGCAGCTGGCAGGGCCAGAGCTCAGAGCCAGAGCCAATTTCCCGTGTGCACTGACAGGATCTACCGGTACCAGATGCACGACTACGCCTTCAGCAGCAACGAGCGCCTGCTGCACGCCCTGGGGGGCGACGACTTCACGCGCCTGCTCAACCAGAGCATCGATGAGGCCATGCAGAAAGCAGGGTTCTCCCAGAAATTCATCAACCAGGTGGTGTCTCCGACCATGAGGTTTGCCTATGGCCAAGGGGCCAGTGTCCATGGCTTTGTAGGTGAGTGTTTGGAGGGAGCCTCCCATCCTGGGTGTTGGGTTCCTGCTCCTTGGGCTCCAAGCTCTGTGTCCCAAAGTTTGTTTTTCCAATGTTTCCCTGATTTGACAGAGGTAGTTTCCTTGCAGGTGCTCTCCTTGTGGGCTGGTTGCAGTCAGGCCTTTGGTCTGTGAAAGGGGGGAACAAACTTGTGTGCTCTGGCCTCATCTACTCCTCCAAGGCCGAGGTTATCCCGGGAACAGTCGTGTCCATAGAGCCAAAAACCAGACACATGCGTGGAGGTGAGTTGGAGAGCAACCTCGGCCCCTTGGGGGTTTCAAAATGAAAATTCCTCCCTGGGAGGCTGGGATGGAATTCCCAGGGGAGCTGTGGCTGCCCCCGGATCCCTGGAAGTGTCCAGGGCCAGGCTGGATGAGGCTTGGAGCAGCCTGGGACAGTGGGAGGGGAGGTGTCCCTGCCATGGAAGTGGGTGGGCTTTAGGATCCCTTCCAATCTGACCCATTCCATGGAACCAGGGCTGATAACCCAGCTGCACAAATGGATAAACCCAAATGTGGTGGCATTTTGGGGTGCCAGGGGGGGTTGGGATTTGCTCCCAGCAGGGTGAGGATAACCGAGCTGTTCTCCACAGGGGAGCCGGTGAAGCTCTACGAGGTCACCTACAACACGTCCTCGGGGCTCACAGGGGACACCTACGACATCGTCGTCATCGCGGCCCCGCTGGGCCGCAAGATGGCCAACATCACCTTCCGCAACTTCGACCCTCCCATCCCGGAATTCCTGAATCCCTACCACAAGACCGTCATCACCTTGGTGCACGGGCGCTTGAACACCTCCTTCTTTGGCTACCAGGACCCCCAGGCTTTTCACCTTGGTGCCATTTTCACCACAGACAACCCCAAACTGTTCATCAACAGCCTGAACCTGGAGCCCCCCGTGGGGGACACGGGCACGGGCGGGAAGCTGCCGCTGCCGTCGGCCGTCTGGAAGGTGTTTTCCAACGAGGAGCTCACCAAGGAGCAGCTCAATCTGCTCTTCTCCTCCTACGACTCGGTGAAGGTGAAGCCGTGGCTGGCGTACCCCCAGTACAGCGCTCCCGAGAAGTTTCCCCCCATCGTCCTGCACGAGCAGCTCTACTACCTGAACGGGCTGGAGCGCGCCGCCAGCGCCATGGAGATGAGCGCCATCGCCGCCCGCAACGCCGCCCTGCTCGCCTTCCACCGCTGGCACGGCCACAGCGCCAGCGTCGACCAGGAGGACCTGCACGAGAAGCTCAAAACGGAGCTCTGACACAGCCCAGGGCTCAATTAACACTAATGAACTCTGTGCTGCGCCCCTCCAAAGAGGTGTTCTGTAGGATCACAGGTTGGAAGGTCTTCAAGAACATCAAGACCTTCGAGATGCCGTAATAAACACTAATGAGCTCCATACTTTGTCTCTCCAGGAGATGTTTCATAGGATCATGTGATACTTATGGTTGGAAGATCTTCAAGATCATAGTGACCTTCAATAACACCTAAGACCTTCAAGACCATCAAGATGCCATAATTAGCTTTAATGAATTCCATACTTCACCCCTCCATGGAGGTGTTTCGTAGCATCAGGGTTCCTTAAGGTTGGACGAGTTTTAAGAACATCAAGACCATCAAAAACTTCAAGACCTTTGGGATGACAAAGACCTTCAAGATCTCCAAGATCATCAAAACTTTCAAGGCCATTAGGATCTTCAAGACCCTCAAGAAGACCAAGACTTTCAGGATCATCAAGACCCTCAAAGCTGTTGGGACCCTGAAGTCCAACCATCAGCCCAACTGTGTTCACCATTAACGATCTCCTCGTGTGCTGTGTCCGTGAGTTTTTTGGACACTTCCAGGGATGGTGACTCTACCACAGCCTAGGCTGGACAACCCTTCCTTCCATGACAAAATTCTCCCCAGTATCTCATCCTGATGTCCCCTGGTGCCACCTGGAAGCTGTTTGGCCACAGGAGCATTCCCAAGTAAGCCGGGACATTTTCCTCACACAAACTCCTCAAACTCCTTAATTTATCCCTGTCTGAGATTACGGAATTCATTAAAAGTGCCATATTGACCCCAAAAGTGCCCTCCAGCTGGGAATATCGACTCCCTGGCTGTCCATCCCTCTGCCCCAGCATTTCCTGCCAAGCAATTACTCCTCAGGGTGGAAACTGGGGGGAATGGAGTGGTGGGAGCTGCCAAAATGGGTGGGAAAAGGAAAAACCCCCAGTATCCATTGCTGTGTTCAGGTATGGAGCTAATAAAGAATTTAACAACGTGAGCAATTTTTAAGGAGAAAGCCACCAAAAACAGCACAAATTAACACCCACGTCAATAAATTAAAGTTTTCCTTGAGTTTCCCTAGGTTGGGAGTGGAATTAACACCCAGCTGCCAAAAAGCAATGTGAGAAAGTCTTGAGTTAGGTCAACCATTACAAAATTGATTTAATAACAAAACCAAAATAATTGTACACTCAGGAGCAGAGTCTTGGACGAGGGAATGGAAGCGGTGGGTGGGGATTTGGGGTTTTCCAGGGGTTTATACTCGTTCCAAAGCTTCCAGCATGATGATGCTGTTCCCTCGGATCACCTGGAAGGGGCAAGGTGAGAAGCACCCAAGGCTCTGCTGAATTCCCAGCTGACACATCCCGTTCCAGTCCGTCACCAAACTTCCCGCTCGTTCTGCACAAACAGCTCCCCACCAGTGCTCCCAGTGCCCTGAGCACCCTGCTCCCAGTGCTCCCAGTGCCCTGAGAACCCTGCTCCCAGTGCTCCCAGTGGTCCCAGTGCCCTCAGCCCCCTGCTCCCAGTGCTCCCAGTGCCCTCAGCACCCAGCTCCCAGTGCTCCCAGTGCCCTCAGCCCCATGCCGATGTTGTTCTGCTGCCCGCCCGCCGCCATCTCCACGCACTCGTCGATGGCCGCGGGGGTCCCCGGGCACCGTGAGGGAGATCAGGGCGGGGGTCTGCAGGCACCATGAGGGGGACCGGGATGAGAACAGTTCCAGAACTCACACGACAGCTTCCTGTCCACTGACCTGCAACGAGATGGCAGCGGGTGAGCACCGGCGTGTGGGGACGGGGCCAGAGCCCGCCGCCATTATCCCCTCACGAACCGCCCCCTCCCGCCGCCATTACACCGGGGGGCGCCTCGGTGCACGCCGGGACACCGGCCAGCGGCGGACCTCGGCGTTCCGGTGCCCGCTCCCCCCCACACCGTGCCCGGTTTCCCTCGCTCCCCGGTGCTGCCCCGGCCCCTCCGGACGCACTTTTACAGCTCAGGCGGGCGCGCTTTACTCATGGCGCCCGCAGCCCCCGGCTCGTCTGTGCCGCGTTCTGACGCCAGCACACCGCGCAGCCAATGGCGGCCCGCTACCGCATTCACCCGAGTAGCGGCGCAGTAAGGGGAAGGCAGCGGGGCGGTAGAGGGGAAGAGCAGGAGGTGGTGAGGGGAGTGCGCGGCTACAGGGGGAGGTACGGCGGCATGGCCCCCGCCGTGTGCGGCGCGTCTGGGCACGTGCTGTGCGCGTGTCCAGGTGTGCACACCTGTATGAGTGTGTGTGTGTATGTGTGTGTGCCAGTGCCACTGTGCCCAAACATCATCCCCCAATGCCCCCCCAGCTGCAGTGTCCCCTCAGCACCCACCCAATCAATCCCAGTTCCCCCAGTGCCCCCCATCACCGTCTATCGCCCGCCCCATCACCCCCAGTCCCCCTATTCTCCTCCATCACCTCCAGTGCCCCCATAACCCCCAGTCCCCCTATTCTCCCCCATCACCCCCAGTGCCCCCCATCACCCCTAGTTCCCCCCATCACCCCCAGTCCCTCCCATTCTCCTCCATCACCCCCAGTGCCCCCCCATCACCCCCAGTCCCCCTATTCTCCCCCATCACCCCCAGTGCCCCCCATCACCCCCAGTTCCCCCCATCACCCCCAGTAGCACCGCGGTTGGTGGGAGGTGCCACCTGGCCTTTAATGAGTGTGTTTGGGGATGTCCCCGGGGTGTCCCGGGGGTGTCCCCGCTGTCACTGCTGGATGCTGGCCAGCCCGTCGCGCATCTTCTTGGCCATGGCGGGCACGAGGCGCAGGTGCTGCTCCCCGCAGGTGGCCAGGCAGGCGTCCAGCTGGCCCCGCACGCGCGGCTCCGAGCCCCCCGAGTCCAGCGCGTCCTTGGCCTGGTCCGAGCACTGCAGCGAGCAGCGGCTCAGCCGGTCCTGGGGACAGCACGGTCACTGGGGGACACTGGGGGGACTGGGGGGTCAGTGGGGACTGGAGGACAGCAGGGGACTGGGGGGAACTGGGGGGTCAGTGGGGACTGGGGGGGTCAGTGGGGACTGGGGGGTCAGTGGGGACTGGGGGACAGCAGGGGACTGGGGGGGACTGGGGAGTCAATGGGGACTGGGGGGTCAATGGGGACTGGGGGGCAGCGGCTCAGCCGGTCCTGGGGACAGCACGGTCACTGGGGGACACTGGGGGGACTGGGGGGTCAGTGGGGACTGGGGGGCAGCAGGGGACTGGGGGGGACTGGGGGGATTGGGGGACAGCAGGGGATGGGGGACAGAGGCTCAGCTGGTCCTGGGGACAGCACAGTCACTGGGGGACACTGGGGGGACTCAGGGGCAGCAGGGGACTGGGGGACAGCAGGGGACTGGGGACAGCACGGTCACTGGGGGACACTGGGGGGACTCAGGGGCAGCAGGGGACTGGGGGACAGCAGCTCAGCTGGTCCTGGGGACAGGACGGTCACAGGGGGGGACTGGGGGGCAGCAGGGGAGTGGGGTGTTGGGGCACACTGGGGGGTCAGGGGATGTACCGGGGGTGGGGGGCACAGGGGGGGTGCGGGGATTGGGGGCTCACGCCCTGCCCGGGGTCCCGGTGCTGTCCCCGGGGGTCCCGGTGCCCCCTCCTCACCTGGAAGTGCTCGAGCTCGGCGGTGACGATGGCCTGGGCGCGGGCCAGGGGCGCGTGGCAGCGCTCGATGCAGCGCTGCACCTCCTGCATGGAGGCCGCTGCGTCCTCGCAGCACCGCGCGCTGCAGCGGAACATGGCGCCCTGGGGACACACGGGGACGGCAGGGGGACACCGGGTCAGTGGGGGGCACCCTGGGGACATGGGGACACTGGGTTAACGGGGGGCAACAGGGGACACCGGGTTAACGGGGGCAACAGGGGACACCGGGTTAACGGGGGCAACAGGGGACATGGGGGACACCGGGTCAGTGGGGGGCAACAGGGGACACCGGGTTAACGGGGGGCAACAGGGGACATGGGGACACTGGGTTAACGGGGGGCAACAGGGGACACCGGGTTAAGGGGGGCAACAGGAGACAGCAGGGGGACACTGGGTTAGTGGGGGGCAACAGGGGACATGGGGGACACTGGGTTAATGGGGGGGACCCTGGGGACATGGGGGACACTGGGTTAATGGGGGCACCCTGGGGACACCGGGTTAATGGGGGCACCCTGGGGACATGGGGGACACTGGGTTAACAGGGCACCCTGGGGACATGGGGACACCAGGTTAACAAGGGGGCAACAGGGGACAGGGAGTTAACAGGGCACCCTGGGGACACAAAGGGGGTGTCAGTGAGGGGGACTCCCAGGTGAAGGGGACACAGTGGGGGACACTCCCAGGGCACAGTGGGGAATGGGGGACAGTGGGGGACACTGTGGGTGACATGACAGGGTGTGTTGGGGGGTACAGGGGATGAACTGGGGGGGCACAGGGTGTGTTGGGGGGCACGGGGGATGAACCAGGGGGGCACAGGGTGTGTTGGAGGGCATGGGGGATGAACCAGGGGGGCACAGGGTGTGTTTAGGGGGCACAGGGAATGTGTGAGGGGTACAGGAGATGCACTTGTGGGGCACAGGGTGCATTTAGGAGACACAGAAAATATTGGGGGGCACACAGAGATCACAGTGAATTGGGGGGGGGGTCTCAGGGAGTGTATGGGGGGTTCACAGTGAATTGGGGGGGGGTCTCAGGGTGTGTGTAGGGGGTTCACAGTGAATTGGGGAGGGTCTCAGGGTGTGTATGGGGGGGTTCACAGTGAATTGGGGGGGGGGGGTCTCAGTGAATTGGGGGGAGTCTCGGGGCCGGTCCTGGGGCACCCACGTGTGTGTGTGTGGGTGCCCCGGACCCCTCCCCGCGTGTCCCCTCGTGTCCCCCCGGTGTCCCCCGGTGTCCCCGGTACCTGCATGGCGCGGATCTGCTCCCGCTCCAGCCCCTGCACGGCGCTCTCCACCGCGGCCTGCACCCGGCCCTGCGCCGCCTCCGCCATGGGCCCGCTCCGAGCCTAAACCCCGCCTCGAACCGCCCTCAACCCGCTTCGAACCGTCCTCAAGCCGCCCTAAACCCGCCCCGAACCGCCCTAAACCGGGCCTGAACCCGCCCCGAACCGCGGCCTGCACCAGGCCCGGGGCGGCCTCCGCCATGCGCCCGCTGCGGGCCCTAAACCCGCCCCGATCCGCCCTAAACCCGCCTTAAACCCGCCCTAAACCCGCCCTAAACCCGCCCTAAACCCGCCCCAATTCGCCCTAAACCCGCCCTAAACCCGCCTTAAACCCGCCCCGATCCACCCTTAATCCGCCTTAAACCCGCCTTAAAACCGCCCCAATTCGCCCTAAACCCGCCCTAAATCCGCCCCAAACCCGCCCTAAACCCGCCCCGATCCGCCCTAAACCCGCCCCGATCCGCCCTTAATCCGCCCTAAACCCGCCTTAAACCCGCCCCAAACCCGCCCTAAACCCGCCTTAAACCCACCCCGATCCGCCCTAAACCCGCCCTAAACCCGCCCCGATCCGCCTTAAACCCGCCTTAGACCCGCCCTAAACCCGCCCCGATCCGCCTTAAACCCGCCTTAGACCCGCCCTAAACCCGCCCCGATCCACCTTAAACCCGCCCCAAACCCGCCCCAATTCGCCCTAAACCCGCCCCAAACCCGCCTTAAACCCGCCCTAAACCCGCCCCAAACCCGCCCTAAACCCGCCCCGATTCGCCTTAAACCCGCCCTAAAACTCTCCCCAAACCGCGGCCTTCACCCGGCCCTGCCTTAAACCCGCCCTAAAACCCGACCCAAACCTGAGGGGAACCGCCCTAAACCCGCCCTAAACCCGGCCCGAACCGCCCCAAACCCGCCCTAAACCCGGCCCGAACCGCCCCAAACCCGCCCTAAACCCGGCCCGAACCGCCCCAAACCTGAGGGAAATTGTCCCAAACCGCCCCAAAACTGCCGGGGATCGTCCCAAACCTGCTGAGAATCGTCCCAAAACTGCCGCGAATTGCCCCAAAATTGCTGAGAATCCCCCCCAAAAGTGCCGGGAATTGCCCCAAAACCTTCAGGACCAGCCCAAATCTGAGGGGAATTGCCCCAAAACTGCCCCGAACCTGCCCCAGAACGGGGCCCAAAACTGGGGCATCAGGGCTTGAAAATTTGGGATGAAAATTTGGGAATTTGGGGCTGATCCTAAAACTGGGCTTCAAAATTTGGGATAAAAGGATGGGAAAATGGGGCTGGGTTCATCATTGGGGCATCAGGGCTTGAAAATTTGGGATAAAATTATGGGAAAATGGGGTTGGGTTCATAACTGGAACATTAGGATTCGAAATTTGGGATAAAATTATGGGAAAATGGGGTTGGGTTCAAAATTGGAACATTAGGATTCAAATTTTGGGATAAAATGATGGGAAAATGGGGCTGGGTTCATCATTAGGCTTGAAAATTTGGGATGAAAATCTGGGAATTTGGGGCTCAGCCATGCCTGGGAATATTCCCCCACTCCCATCTGTGGGATTCAGCATCTCCTTCCCAAATTCTCCCCCTAAAAAACCCCCAAACCATGAATTTTTGGGAAAAAAAAAAAAGTTTTTACATCACTTAAATAACTGACCCAGGTTTTTAGGACGGGATAAAAAAGAAAAATAAAAACCCCAAGACCAGGCGGTGACAAGAACATCTTTAT
Organism: Fringilla coelebs; assembly: GCF_963513975.1. NCBI lineage: Eukaryota > Metazoa > Chordata > Aves > Passeriformes > Fringillidae > Fringilla > Fringilla coelebs. Next base: position 1,153,973 of record NC_140052.1, read on the forward strand.
AGGAATCAAAATTAATTTAAACCAGGCGAAATAAATTAAAACATTAAATATTAACTTTCAGTGCAACATATACAGAAGACATGAGAGTAACCATGACTTAAAAAAAAACCCCAAAAACCCCAAAACAACCCCAAAAACGACCCCAAAACAGAGGGAAAAGCTCTGGGTTGGTTACTGAGGGGGAATTAAGGCTGTGCCTCCAGCCCGAGGAGGTTTCCTGGGATTTAAATTCATTTATTATTAATAAAAAGCTGGGATTTGGCCCCAAAAAATGAGCTGGGCTTGGGGTTTGGTTTTTTTGTTTTTCTGTAGAAAAATAAATCCCCATCCCGGCGGGGCTTTGGGGTAAAATCCCAAAGATTTGGGGTTGAAAAATCCCGGGGAAACGCCCCAAAAGTCGAGGGAGAACCCGGGGAAACGGCGGGAAAAGGGGAAAAGGCCCCAAAAAGGATCCGAGGGGGGAGGGGACGGTCCTGGGGGTCCTCAGGTGTCCCCAGGTGTCCCCAGGGTGGTCCCGGGTCTGTCACACACCTGTGGGGACGGGAATGGCAGCAGTTACACAGCAGGGTGGCACCTGTCCCCTGTGTCCCCTCACCTGTCCCAGGTGTCCTCCCACCTGTCCCAGGTGTCCTCAGGTGTCCCCAGATGTCCCTCCCCTATCCCAGGTGTCCCATGGATGTCCCCAAGTGTCCCTCCCCTGTCCCAGGGGTCCCAGGTATGTCCCAGGTGTCCCCAGGTGTCCCCCACCTGTCTCGCTGTGGCAGCAGGACATGCCCCCCACCCCAGGTGTCCTTCCCCTGTCCCATGTATGTCCCAGGTGTCCCACGGATGACCCAGGTGTCCTCGGTGTCCCATGGATGTCCCCAGGTGTCCCCAGGTGTCCCCAGGTGTCCCATGTATGTCCCAGGTGTCTCCAGGTGTCCCTCACCTGTCTCGCTGTGGCAGCAGGACGCTCCCCCCTTGAGCAGCCCCCCCGGTTTCTCCTGTCCCCCCAGGTGTCCCCAATGTGTCCCCAGGTGTCCCAGGTGTCCCAGGTGCCCCAGGTGTCCCTCACCTGTCTCGCTGTGGCAGCAGGACGCTCCCCCCTTGAGCAGCCCCCCCGGTTTCTCGGGGCCGGCTCCGGGCTCGCGGCACCAGCCGGGACAGGGACAGGGACAGGGACAGGGCCAGCGCTTCCGCAGGCGACAGCAGCTGGGGACAGCAAGGGACAGGGATGGGACAGCGACAGGGACGGGACAGGGACAGGGATGGGACAGGGACAGGGACAGGGACAGGGCTGGGACAGGGACAGGGATGGGACAGGGACAAGGACAGGGCCAGTGCTTCCGCAGGCAACAGCAGCTGGGGACAGCAAGGGACAGGGATGGGACAGGGACATGGGGAAAGGGACATGGGGATGGGGACAGGGACAGGGATGGGGACAGGGATGGGGACAGGGCCAGGGCCAGGGCCAGGGCCAGCGCTTCCGCAGGCGACAGCAGCTGGGGACAGCAAGGGACAGGGATGGGACAGGGACAGGGATGGGACAGGGACAGGGACGGGACAGGGACAGGGCCAGCGCTTCTGCAGGCGACAGCAGCTGGGGACAGCAAGGGACAGGGATGGGACAGGGACATGGGGAAAGGGACATGGGGATGGGGACAGGGACAGGGATGGGGACAGGGATGGGGACAGGGACAGGGCCAGCGCTTCCGCAGGCGACAGCAGCTGGGGACAGCAAGGGACAGGGATGGGACAGGGACAGGGACAGGGATGGGACAGGGACGGAACAGGGACAGGGCCAGGGATGGGACAGCAACAGGAATGGGACAGGGACAGGGCCAGCGCTTCCGCAGGCGACAGCAGCTGGGGACAGCAAGGGACAGGGACATGGGGACAGGGACATGGGGACATGGGGACACAGGAAATGGGAATGGGGATGGGGACAGGGCACATAGGGAATGGGGACAGGGAATGGGGACACAAGGACAGGGAATGGGGACAGGGATGGGGACAGGGACAGGGACAGTGCTTCTGCAGGCAACAGCAGCTGGGGACAGCAAGGGACAGGGATGGGACAGGGCCAGGGACATGGGGACACAGGAAATGGGAATGGGGACAGGGCCAGGGACAGCGCTTTGGCAGGTGACAGCAGCTGGGGACAGCAACAGGGACAGGGATGGGACAGGGACAGGGATGGGACAGGGACATGGGGACAGGGACATGGGGACATGGGGACACAGGAAATGGGAATGGGGACAGGGCACATAGGGAATGGGGACAGGGAATGGGGACACAGGGACAGGGAATGGGGACAGGGATGGGGACAGGGAATGGGGACAGGGAATGGGGACAGGGAATGGGGACATAGGGAATGGGGACAGGAACCAGTCAGAGATGGGGTCAGGGACTGGGACAGGGATGGGGACAGGAATGGCACAGCAATGGGGACATGGGGACATGGGGAAAGGGACAGGGGGACAGGGACATGGGGACACGGGGAATGGGGACAGGGACATGGGGACACGGGGAATGGGGACGGGGAATGGGGACGGGGTCCCGTGTCCCGGGCTGTCCCCAGGAGTGGCACTCACTGGACCAGGACGCAGACGGTGACGAGCAGGGCCGAGGCCACCACGGCCACCACGAGCAGGGCGGTGATGGTCTGCTTCTTCTGGGTGGCGGCCACCACGGCCAGCAGGTCAGCGTGCTCACAGCGTGTCCCCACGTACCCCGAGTGACACCTGGGGACACACAGGACAGGTCAGTGTCCCCATGGACCCTGAGTGACACCTGGGGACACACAGGGCAGGTCAGAGTGTCCCTGTACACCCTGAGTGACACCTGGGGACACAGGACAGGTCAGTGTCCTCATGGACCCTGAGGGACACCTGGGGACACACGGGGACACAGGGCAGGTCAGCGTGCTCACAGCGTGTCCCCACGTACCCCGAGTGACACCTGGGGACACAGGGCAGGTCAGTGTCCCCACGTACCCCAAGTGACACCTGGGGACACACAGGGCAGGTCAGAGTGTCCCCATGGACCCCGAGTGACACCTGGGGACACACGGGGACACAGGGCAGGTCAGAGGGTCCCTGTACACCCCGAGTGACACCTGGGGACACACGGGGACACGGGGGAGGTCAGAGTGTCCCCACGGACCCTGAGGGACACCTGGGGACACAGGGCAGGTCAGCCAGGACACCAAACCCTGAATTTTGGGATCACTGGGACACAAACCCAGAGTTTTGTGTTTAGGGGATTTAGGCACTCACACACACACGGGTTTAGGGGATTTAGGCACTCACACTAAGGCAGGTTTAGGGGATTTAGGCACTCACACTAAGGCAGGTTTAGGGGATTCAGGCACTCACACACAGGTTTAGGGGATTTAGGCACTCACACACACATGGGTTTAGGGGATTTAGGCACTCACACACGGGCGGGTTTAGGGGATTTAGGCACTCACACACACAGAAGTTTAGGGGATTTAGGCACTCACACACGGGTGTGTTTAGGGGATTTAGGCACTCACACACGGGCGGGTTTAGGGGATTTAGGCACTCACACACACGGGTTTAGGGGATTGAGGCACTCACACTAAGGCAGGTTTTAGGGGATTTAGGCTCTCACACACGGGTGTGTTTAGGGGATTGAGGCACTCACACACAGGCGGGTTTAGGGGATTCAGGCACTCACACACGGGTTTAGGGGATTGAGGCACTCACTCACACATGGGTGTGTTTAGGGGATTCAGGCACTCACACGCAGGCGGGTTTAGGGGATTGAGGCACTCACACACGGGTGTGTTTAGGGGATTGAGGCACTCACACCAGGCGGGTTTAGGGGATTGAGGCACTCACACACACACGGGTTTAGGGGATTTAGGCACTCACACACACGGGTGTGTTTAGGGGATTGAGGCACTCACACACACGGGTTTAGGGGATTGAGGCACTCACACTAAGGCAGGTTTAGGGGATTGAGGCACTCACACGCAGGCGGGTTTAGGGGATTGAGGCACTCACACACACGGGTTTAGGGGATTGAGGCACTCACACCAGGCGGGTTTAGGGGATTGAGGCACTCACACCAGGCGGGTTTAGGGGATTGAGGCACTCACACACACGGGTTTAGGGGATTGAGGCACTCACACGCAGGCGGGTTTCTCCTCCTGCACCAGGAAGCGGCACGTGCCGTGGAAGCAGAACTGCCGGTGCGAGTCGGGGCACTCGTTAAAGTGCGACCTCACCGCCGCCGCCACCGGGGCTGGAACGGGGAGAAAAACGGGGATTTTGGGAAAATCCCGAAAATCTGAGGGGCTGGGAAACGGGGAGAAAAACGGGGATTTTGGGAAATCCCAAAAAACAGGAGGGGCTGGGGGAAACGGGGAGAAAAACGGGGATTTTGGGAAAACCCAAAAACGGGAGGGGCTGGGGAAATGGGGGAGAAAAACGGGGATTTTGGGAAAATCCCAAAACTCTGAGGGGCTGGGAAACGGGGAGAAAAACGGGGATTTTGGGAAAATCCCAAAAAATGGGGAGAAAAACGGGGATTTTGGGGAATCCCAAAAACGGGAGGGGCTGGGGAAAGGAGGAGCAGCAGCCTCGGGGTGACAGGAGGGACACGGGGCTGGGCTCCCTCCCACCCCAAAAGGAGATTTCTCATTTCCCATCCCAAAAGGGAGATTTCCCAGTCCCAAAAGGAGATTTCAAAGTTCCTAAAGCGGATTTCCCATCCCAAAAGGAGATTTCCCAGTCCCAAAAGGAGATTTCCCAGTCCCAAAAGGAGATTTCCCTCCCCAAAAGGAGATTTTCTCCATCCCAAAAGAGTTTTTTCCACCCCAAAAGGAGATTTCCCAGTCCCAAAAGGAGACTTCCCATCCCAAAAGGAGATTTCCCACCCCAAAAGGAGATTTCCCATCCCAAAAGGAGATTTCCCACCCCAAAAGGAGATTTCCCAGTCCCAAATGGGGATTTTCCATCCCAGAAGAAGATTTCCCAATTCCAAAGGAGATTTCCCATCCCCAAGGGCAAGCAGAGCTCCTTTAGGGTTTATTTTGGGATCTCCGTGCAGCCACCCCGAGGATCCCTGCCTGAATAATCCCTGAGGAATTCCCTAAAGAGCTCTGGAGGAGGAGGAGGAGGAGGAGGAGGAGGAGGAAGGAGCCCACCCCGCTCCTGTTTCCCATCAAACCCCCCTGGTTCGAATTATCCCCGGCAGGGAATTTCCTGCTGGGATCGTTTGGGATCCAGAAACTTCCGAGCCACCCCCGGCTGCCGGCAGGATTTATGGCAGCCCCAGAGAGGGGGGGGACAGTCTGGGATGGGGGTGGGACCGGGGTGTCCCCATGTCCCCAGGGCTGGGAAGGGCCACCCTGGGATGTCCCAGTGTCCCCAGTGCTGGAAGAGCCACCTTGGGCTGTCCCCAGAGCTGGGAAGCACCACCTTGGGGTGTCCCTGTGTCCCCAGCTCTGGAAGAGCCACCCTGGGGTGTCCCCATGTCCCCAGAGCTGGGAAAAGCCACCCTGGGGTGTCCCCATGTCCCCAGAGCTGGGAAAAGCCACCTTGGGGTGTCCCCAGGGCTGGGAAGGGCCACCCTGGGATGTCCCAGTGTCCCCAATACTGAGGAGGTTTGGGGTGGCTGGGATTGGGGTGTCCCTGTTGTCCCCAACACTGGGAAAAGCCACCCTGGGGTGTCCCAGTGTCCCCAGTGCTGGAAGAGCCCCCTTTGGATGTCACCATGTCCCCAATGCTGGGAAGGGCCACCCTGGGATGTCCCAGTGTCCCCAATACTGAGGAAGTTTGGGGTGGCTGGGATTGGGATGTCCCTGTGTCCCCAGAGCTGGAAGAGCCACCCTGGGGTGTCCCCATGTCCCCAGCCCTGAGGAGGTTTTTAGGGGTTCTTTTGGGGCTGGAAACCCTTTTCCTTTTGGGGCTGGAACCATTTTTTGGGGGCTGGAAGCTCTTCCTTTTAGGGCCAGAAATCCTTTTTTTAGGGGGGAGACTGGAAACCCTTTCCTTGTAGGGAAATCTTTTCTTTTTGGGGCCAAAACCTTTCCTTTTGGGGCTGGAAACCTTTTCATTGTGGGGTTGGGAACCCTTTATTTTTGGGGCCAGAAATCCTTTTTGTTGTGGGGCTGGAAACCCTTTGTTTTTTGGGGCCAAAGACTGTTTTTTTGGAACCAGAAACCCTTCTTTTTTTGGGCCAGAAACCCTTTCCTTGTAGGGAAACTCTTTTGGGGCCAAACCCTTTCCTTTTGGGGTTAGAAACTCTTTATTTTCAGGGCCAGAAACGTTTGGTTTTTTGGGACTAGAAACCCTTTTTTTGGAACGACAAACCCTTTGTTTTTGGGGTCAGAACCCCTTTTTTTTGGGACAGGAAACCATTCCTGGTTTTCCCCTCAGAGATCAGGCCCAGAATCCCACCCAGAGCCCCGTAACCCCATAAAAAAGAGGGGTGGGATGGCAGAAAACCCCAAAATTCCCTGAAATCCCCCCAAAATTCCCGCTGGGCACTCACCGCTCCGGCCAGCCGTGCTGTTGTCCAGCGCGTGGCACGCGGCCAGCAGGACACCTGGGGAGGGACAAGGGGGTCAGCCACGCCCTAAAAACCCCAAAAACACCCCAAAAAAACCCCACAAGGGGGATTTAGGGTGGCCAAAACCACCCCGAGGTTTTGAGGGAAAACGCGGGAATTTTAAGGAAATTTTTAAGGAAAAATCTCCGAGGTTTTTAAGGAAAAATCTTCAAGGTTTTTATGGAAAATGCAGGAATTCTCTCTCGCAGGAATGACCCCCTCGAGTGACCCCTTGGAGGTTTTTAAAGAAAAAGATTTTTAAGGAAAAATCTCCAAGGTTTTAAAGGAAAATGCAGGAATTCCCAGTGGGGGTGGAATTATGGGGTCGTGGCAGGAATGACCCCCCTAAATGACCCCTTGGAGAATTTTTTTAAGGAAAATTCTTCAAGATTTTTAAGGGGAAAAAAATAAAGTTTAGAGATTTTTAAGGGAAAAAGATTTTAAAGGAAAAATCTCCAAGATTTTGGAGGAATTCCCTGTGGCAGGAACGACCCCCTCGAGTGACCCTTTGGAGAATTTTTTTTAAGGAAAATTCTCCAAGATTTTTAAGGGGGGAAAAAAAAGGGATCCAGGCGGGGACTTGGGGATCCTCCACAGCTTTAGGGATCCACCCCAAATTTGGGGATCCACCACAAATTCGGGGATCCACCACAAATTCGGGGATCCACCCCAAATTCAGGGATCCTCCATGGCCTCAGGGATCCACTGCAGTTTTGGGGATCCACAACAAATTCTGGGATCCATCCAGGGCTTCAGGGATCCTCCACAGCTTCCCTGGTTTCCTTGCAGACCTCGGGGATTCTCCTCCCGTGGAAATTCCATCACCAATCCGGGCTGATCCCAATTTTCCCATTTTCTCCCAGCTCGGGGTTTCATTCTGGGGGGTTTTTGGGAAATGTCGCCTCCGCCCCTGGGATTTTTGGGGAATGGCTCGTCCTGGTGGGATGGGTGAGTGTCCATCCCCTGTGGGCATTCTGGTTCTGAGTGGGCATCCATTCCTTGGCATTCCAGGGGGTGGGCATCCATTCCATGGGAATCCTGATGGGATCAGAGGGCATCCATCCTCCTGGCATTCCAGTTCTGGGTGGGCATCCATCCCTGTGGGCATCCTAATGGGATCAGTGGGCATCCATCCCATGGCATTCCTGTTCTGAGTGGGCATCCATCCCCTGGGCATCCTGATGGGATCAGTGGGCATCCATCCCCTGGGCATTCTGCTTTTGGGTGGGCATCCATCCCAGTGGGCATTCCAGTGGGATCAGAGGGCATCCATAGGCATCCATCCTCCTGGCATTCCTGTTCTGAGTGGGCATCCATCCCTGTGGGCATCCTAATGGGATCAGTGGGCATCCATCCCTGGGCATTCCAGTGGGATGGGTGGGCATCCATTCCCTGGGCATTCCAATGGGATCAGAGGGCATCCATCTCCCTGGCATTCCTGTTCTGAGTGGGCATCCATCCCCTAGGCACTCCAGTTTTGGGTGGGCATCCATCCCCTGGGCATCCTAATGGGATCAGTGGGGATCCATCCCTGTGGGCATTCCGGTGGGATCAGAGGGCATCCATCCCCTTGGCATTCTGCTTTTGGGTGGGCATCCATCTCCCTGGCATTCTGGTGGGATCAGAGGGCATCCATCCCCCTGGGCTCTCCAGTTCTGAGTGGGCATCCAGGTTCTGAGTGGGTGTTCATCTCCTGGGCATTCCAGTTCTGGGTGGGCATCCATCCCAGTGGGCATTCCGGTGGGATCAGAGGGCATCCATCCCCTGGGCATTCTGGTTCTGAGTGGGCATCCATCCCCTGGACATCCTGATGGGATCAGAGGGCATCCATCCCTGTGGGCATTCCAGTTCTGGGGTGGGCATCCATCCCTGTGGGCATCCTGATGGGATCAGTGGGCATCCATCCCTTGGGGATCCATCCCCTTGGCATTCCAGTTCTGGGTGGGCATCCATGCCCCTGGCATCCCGGTGGGATCAGTGGGAATCCACCCCCGAGGGCATCCATCCATCCCACCCCCGGGCATTCCGGCTCCTCCGTTCTCCTTCCCCGCTCCTCTCCGCGGGCAGGTGGCCAGCCCAGCCCCGCTCCCTGCTCCCGGCCCTTGGGAAGTTTTCCGGGCCCAGCCTGGGCACTCCGGACACCTCCAGGACACTCGGACAATCCACGCTCGAGCCCTGCCGTGGGGCTGACCCATCCCCACCCCCGTTTGCTTTTTCCAGCCCATCCCACCGGGATCTGCGGGAATCTCTCCCTCCGGAGGACTCCCGGCAGCTCCATCCCGGCAGCTCCATCCCGGCAGCTCCATCCCGGCAGCTCCATCCCGGCAGCTCCATCCCGGCAGCTCCATCCCGGCAGCTCCATCCCGGCAGCTCCATCCCGGCAGCTCCGTCCCGGCAGCTCCATCCCGGCAGCTCCGTCCCGGCAGCTCCGTCCCGCCGGTTCCCGCGGCTCCGTCCCGCCGGTTCCCGCGGCTCCGTCCCGCCGGTTCCCGCCTCGCTTCTCCCCACGGCCTCTCCGTTATCGCCGCGTTCCGAACTCCCCCCGGCTCCGATCCCCGCCGGGCTGCGGGGACCCGGAGCGCTCCCCTCCCCTTCCCCACGGCCCGAGGGCTCCTCTACCACCCGCATCCCACCGGGAACTGTCGGGATCGGGGCGCCCCGACCGCCGGGGAACCGCGGCTCAGCCCCCCGAGGGCGAGCACCGGCACAGGAGAGAGAGACCCGGAGCGGCGGGAGCGGGAGAGAACGGGACACGGGAGCTCGGGATGAGCCTCGGCAGGGGGGACACGGCGCTGGAGCCACCGGGGGACGCTCGGACCGGGACACGGCGCTGGAGCCACCGGGGAACGCTCGGACCGGGACACGGCGCTGGAGCCACCGGGGGACGCTCGGACCGGGACACGGCGCTGGAGCCACCGGGGGACGCTCGGCGGAGCAGCAGGACCGGGGCACGGCGCGGCAGCGCCGGGAGCTGGAGCGGGGCCAAGCCCAGCCGCTTTCCCGGAGCGCCGCTTTCCCACCGGGATACCGGAGCTGCGGCTGGGTGCCACCGGCGGGGACAGCGGGACAAAGCCAGCCGAGCTCCAGCCGTCCGCACCGGGATTGATCCGTCCGTCCGTCCGTCCGTCCGTCCTTCCCCCGGGAGCATCCCCGCTCCCGTCCCGTCCCGGCATCGCCCCGCTCCAACCCGGAGCGCCCCCGCTTCCCACCGCCCCCTTCCCTCGGCACCAACCCCCACTCCCCGCAATTCTAATTAGCCCCCAGCCCTAATTAGCCGCTCTAATTAAGCGTCTGACCGCGGCCGTACTCACGCGTCGCGGCGAAGGCGCCTTTCCCACAGGGAACGAACTTCGGGAGCGCCCGCGCGGGGGAATTTTATGGGGTTTTTATGGGATTTTCCCCGCGGTCCCGCGATTCACGGCGCCGACCCCCAGAACCCACCCGCAGAGCCCCCCGAGCCCGCCCCGCTCCGGGGGCGCTGCCCCTCGGCGGGGTCCGGCCGGGGCGGGGGGCGCGGAGCCCCCCGGGCCGGGCCGAGCCCCCCGCGCCCCGCACGTACCGAGGGCGAGCGCGGCCGGGCCGCCCGCCATGGCGGGGCTGCACCGGAGCGAGCGGGGCCGGGGCCGGGCCGGGCCGGGCGGGCGCTGGCGGCGGGGCCGCTGCGGGGCCGAGGGGCGGCTCCGCCCGGCGGAAATGGGCGGCACCGGCCGGGCCGGGGCGGGGACAGCGCGGGCAGCGGCACGGCCGGACCGCCCCGGGCACCGTGCGGGACACACCCCCGGGACCACCGGGACTCTGTGGGACCCACCCCCGGGACCACCGGGACTCTGTGGGACCCACCCCCGGGACCACCGGACCCACCCCCGGGACCACCGGGACTCTGTGGGACCCACCCCCGGGACCACCGGGACCCACCCCCGGGACCACCGGGACCCACCCCCGGGACCACCGTGACTCTGTAGCACTCATCCCCGGGACCCTCCGGGATCCACCCCCAGGATCCCCCGGGATCCACCCCCGGGACCACCCGGGACCCTGCCAGACCCCACCCCGGAAACGTGCGATACCCCCACCCGGGACACCCCGGGACACCCCGACACCCTGCGGGGTTCACCTCTCTCATGGGACACCCCCGGGACCCTCCCGAGGTCCTCCCAAACCCCCCCAGTCCCGGACCCACCCAGACCACAGAGACCCCTGGACCCCCCCAACCCCCCTACCCTTGGACCCACCACCCCCAGACCCCCCTCAACCCCCCGGGACCCCCCAAACCTCTGGAATCCCTGCCCTGGGTCCCCCTGGGCTTTCCCCTGCGACCCCCCCCCCAAGCCCCCCTGCACCTGCAGCCCCCAACCCCCCAAACCTCCCCTACAACCGGCCCTGCCACCCCCAGGGGATCCCCCCCCCCCCCCTCCAAGGCTGAATTTTGGGCTGGGGTCACCCTGTGTCACCCACATGAGGAGCCCTTGGCCCAGCTCGGTGTCCCCCCCATGGGGGTGGGGGGTGACAGGAGGGACCAGGGCCCCCATGTCCCTCCCTGCCCCCCTCCCCCGTGACTCCCGGATTGCCAAACCCCTGCCAGCACATCCTGTGTCACCCTCAGCTGCTGCTGATCCCAGCCTTGGTCATCCCAAACTCTGCAGGGACACCACCCCGCTGACCCCACCCTCGGTCAGCCTGGAGCCCAGGGAGCCCTCACCCCGCTGACCCCACCCCTGGTCATCCCAGTCCGGCCAGGAGTGACCCAAACCTGGCCAGGAGTGACCCAAACCTGGCCAGGAGTGACCCAAACCTGGTGGTGACCCAAACCTGGCCAGGAGTGACCCAAACCTGGCCAGGAGTGACCCAAATCTGGGGGTGTCCCAAACCTGGTGGTGACCCAAATCTGGCCAGGAGTGACCCAAATCTGGCCAGTGGTGACCCAAACCTGGTCAGGAGTGACCCAAACCTGGTCAGGAGTGACCCAAATCCAGCCAGGAGTGACCCAAACCTGGGGGTGACCCAAATCTGGCCAGGAGTGACCCAAACCTGGCCAGGAGTGACCCAAATCTGGTGGTGACCCAAACCTGGCCAGGAGTGACCCAAACCTGGTGGTGACCCAAACCTGGCCAGGAGTGACCCAAACCTGGCCAGGAGTGACTGAAACCTGGCCAGGAGTGACCCAAACCTGGTGGTGACCCAAACCTGGCCAGGAGTGACCCAAACCTGGCCAGGAGTGACCCAAACCTGGTGGTGACCCAAATCCGGCCAGGAGTGACCCAAACCTGGCAGTGGTGACCCAAACCTGGCCAGTGGCCAGCACATCCCCCATTATCCACCAGGATCCCCCCTGAGGACCCCAGCTCTGACCCTGACCCACCCCATGGAGGTCCGTGCCAGGCTGTGTCCCCCAGCGTGTCCCCTGTGTGTCCCCTGCCATATCCCCCCCCTGTCCCCCCGGTGTCCCCGGGGTGTCCCCTCCCGTGGGAGCCGCTGGCAGCCGCGGGGGGAGGCGGGCGCGGCCCGGCCCTGCCCGTTCCCCGTTCGCCGCCGTTCCCAGGTGATACCGCCTGATAGCATCTCCCCTCGGCACTTGAAAGCGCCGCTTTGAAGGGGCCGGAGCCGCCGCTTCCCGACGCCGCCGATCCCGAATCCCGGCTCCCCGCAAGCCCCGGGAATGCGGCTCCGGCTCCGGAGGAGTCCCGGCGTGAATCGCACCCAAAATCCCGCCCAAAATCCCACCCAAAATCGCACCCAAAATCCCACCCAAAATCCCGCCCAAAATCCCACCCAAAATCCCACCCAAAATCCCCCCGGAGCCCGTGGGATCGCCCTGGGGGCTGCACGTTCCTGCGGGGATCCCACGGCATTCCCACCCTGCCAAGATCCCAAAGTGCATTGGAATGGGATCCCAGAAGGTGCACAGCCCAAACCCTGAACATCCCAAAACCTGAACATCCCAAAACCTGAACATCCCAAAATCCAACATCCAAGAGCCTGAACATCCCAAAATCCAACATCCCAGTGCCATGAACATCCCAAAACCTGAACATCCCAGAACTTGAACATCCCAGAGCCTGAACATCCCAAAATCCAACATCACAGTGCCATGAACATCCCAAAATCCAACATCCCAGTGCCATGAACATCCCAAAACCTGAACATCCCAGAACCTGAACATCCCAGTGCCATGAACATCCCAAAACCTGAACATCCCAGAACCTGAACATCCCAGTGCCATGAACATCCCAAAACCTGAACATCCTAAACCATGAACATCCCAAAACCTGAACATCCCAGAGCCTGAACATCCCAAAATCCAGCTGGAACCCGCTGGAGCACCCATGGGACCACACAGGGCTGCACATCCTGGGATCCCACAACATTCCCACCCTGCAGGGCTGATCCCAAACAGCCCCAAAGGAATTGGAATGCGACCCCACAACCTGAACATCCCAAATCCCACAGCCTGGGCCGGGTGGGAATGGCAATGGCCCAGAAAACGTTCCCGATCCCCATGGATGGCATGCCTGACCCCAAAAACCATTCCTGACCCCAAAAAGCATTCCTGACCCCAAAACCATTCCTGACCCCAAAAAGCATTCCTGACCCCGAGAACCATTCCCAATCCCCACTGGCATTCCCAGCCCCGAAAAACATTCCCAACCCCAAAAAGCATTCCTGACCCCCTGCCAACATTCCTGACCCCCACCAGCATTCCCAACCCCAAAAACGTTCCTGACCCCAAAAAACCATTCCCAATCCCCAATGGCATTCCCAACCCCAAAAATCATTCTTGACCCCAAAAACATTCCTGACCCCAAAAACCATTCCTGACCCCAAAAACATTCCTGACCCCAAAAACCATTCCTGACCCCAAAAACCATTCCCAATCCCCACTGGCATTCCCAACCACAAGAACATTCCTGACCCCAAAAATCATTCTTGACCCCTGACCAACATTCCCATCCCCAAAAAACATTCCTGACCCTAAAACACATTCCTGACCCCGACCAACATTCCAAAAACCCTTCCCAACCCCCAAAACCCTTCCTGACCCCCCTGAGAAATTCCTGACTCCAAAAACCCCTTCCTGACCCCAAAACCCATTCCTGACCCCAAAACCCATTCCTGACCCCAAAAACCATTCCTGACCCCCCTGAGAAATTCCTGACCCCAAAACCCATTCCCGACCCCAAAACCCCTTCCTGATCCCAAAACCCCTTCCTGACCTCCACCTCCTGCCAGGAGTTCCAGGCTCCCGTTCCCAAAACCACAACCCCAAACCGAGGGTTTATTTTGGGATTACAGCAATAAATAATAATTAAATTGGGGTTGTTTAATTGTTCCTGCCCCGGGAGCCTCTGGCTGTTGGGATTTCCTCTTTGTTTGTGGTTTACTCCGTGTTTGGGATTAAAGGGTCATTCCTGGGGGAAAATCTGGGATAAATCCATCGATTTTGGGCAAATCCCTGAAAAAGGGTCATGACCCCTTCATCCTTCATCCCCCATTCCATCCCTTTTCCCGAGGTGGGAAATCCTGGGGGATTTTTGGGCTGGAATGTGGCACTTTGGGCCCTTCTGTGCAGGAAAAAGTGGGAAAACCCACCCCAAAAATGGGATTTGGGGATTTATCCAGGCTGCAGTTAATGGGAAACCCACCCAAAAGATGGATTTTGGGATTTTGGGATTTATCCAGCCTGCAGTTAACGGGAGAACCCACCCCAAAAATGGGATTTTGGGATTTGTCCAGGCTGGAGAGCAGACCCCAGTTAATGGGAAAACCTACACAAAATATGGTTTTTGGAATTTTGGGATTTATCCAGGCTGGAGAGCAGACCCCAGTTAATGGGAGAACCCACCCCTAAAATGGGATTTGGGGATTTATCCAGGCTGCAGTTAATGGGAGAACCCACCCCAAAATTGGGATTTTGGGATTTATCCAGGCTGCAGACCAGACCCCAATTAATGAGAAAACCCACACAAAATATGGGATTTTGGGATTTATCCAGGTTGGAAAGCGACATTGCAGACCCCACTCCACGGGAAAACCCACCCCCCAAAAAAAAGGGATTTTAGGATTTAGGGACTGCCCAACACCCTCTGCATCCCCATGGAGACGACTCCAACTCGTCAGACCCGCCTTGATCCAAATTCCCACCCCTTTTCCTCTGCCGTGACTTCAAAAAAACCCCTCATTTTTACACGTGGCAACGAAAAAAAAAAAAAAAAACCCTAAAAAAAAGCAGGAAAAATCCCCCAAATCCGGGAACAAGGGCGCTGTGTGCTCGTGTCCGGCAGGAACCCTCGGGCCGCCTGTTGATCTTGGCCGGGGCCGGTGGAAATGAGGCCGAGGGAAAACGCGGCCCCGGCTCCCCCGCCCTGCCCGGGGCTCGCACAATCCCGAATTGTCGCCGCCGCCGCCGGGGGGGCTTCGGCTCGAGCGGGGGGGGAGCGGGGGAAAAACCCGAGGTTATTCCCAGGGGAGGGAATTCTGCTGGCCGGGAAGCCCGGGAGGATCCGGGTCCTGCTGGCCCAGCCTGGATTTCGGGGGTCGGATCCATCCTGGGAGGGCAGCGTGTCTGACATCTTCCCCATCTCAAATTTTGGGGTCTGACCCCTACAGCATCTCATTCATCCCAAATTTTGGGGTCTGACCCTTCCAGTATCTCCCCCATCCCAAATTTTGGGGCTTGGACCCATCCTGGAAGGGCTGCATCCCTGATATCTCCCCCATCCCAAATTTTGGGCTCTGACCCTTCCAGCATCTCTCCCATCCCATTTTTTGGGGGTCTGATCCATCCTGGAAGGGCAGCACCTCCAAAATTTCCCCCATCTCAAATTTTGGAGGTCTGACCATTCCAGTATCTTCCCCATCCCAAATTTTGGGGTCTGACCCCTACAGCATCTCCCCCATCCCAAATTTTGGGGTCTGACCGATCCTGGGAGGGCAGCAGGTCTGACATCTCTCCCGTCCCAAATTTTGGGGTCTGATCCTTCCAGCATCTCCCGCATCCCAAATTTTGGGGCTTGGACCCATCCTGGGAGGGCAGCACCCCTGATATCTTCCCCATCCCAAATTTTGGGGGTCTGGCTCATCCTGGAGCTGCTTTTGGAAGGATAACCCCTCCAATATCTCCTCCCCCCAAATTTTGGGGGTCTGACCCTTCCAGCATCTCCCTCATCCCAAATTCCAAATTTTGGGTTCTGACCCTTCCAGCATCTCATCCCAAATTTTGGGGGTCTGACCCATCCTGGAGCTGTTTTAGGACAGGCACAATCTCCAAAATTCCAGATTTTGGGGTTCTGGCTCATCCTGGTCCTGTTTCGGGATGGGCAGCGCCTCCAACATCTCCCCCACCCCACTAAAAGTGGGGCTTTATTGGGATTTTTTTTTTCCCTGGCTTTATCTCCCAGCTCCTGTTTTTCCTCCTCCTTAAAAGGCTCTTTCATAGCCGGGATTTTCCCCGTGAATGTCCATTTTATTCCCATTTTTTTTTCTTTCTTCCTTTCCTAAACAACTCCTCGGGGGTTTTCTCCCTTCCCACCCCTTTCCCCCGCTCCCCCTTTTCTGTTTATGTCCCGTTTTTTTGCCCAAACCCTCCATAAATAAAGGATTTTGGAGCGGCCCGAGCCTGGCCACTGACGAGGGCTTTGTTGGCCGCGGGAATGCCGGCGGCTCCGGGCTGGCAGCTCCCGGGAAAATGTCAATATTGGATCACTTAGCACCACATTATTTTATTTATGTTTTTATCCCTCTCCAGCAGCAGGGATAAGCACGTCCCGGAGCGAGCAGGAATTCCCAGCGGGAATGCGGGACCGGGGCTGGACGCGGCTCCAGC
The DNA here is from genome assembly GCF_963513975.1 of Fringilla coelebs. NCBI lineage: Eukaryota > Metazoa > Chordata > Aves > Passeriformes > Fringillidae > Fringilla > Fringilla coelebs. Next base: position 1,170,354 of record NC_140052.1, read on the forward strand.
AGCTCCTGCGAAATTGGAATCTCCTCCAGCCGGGTCTCACCAGCTCTTGGGGGTCTGTTTGACACCCAAGATAGCTCAGCTACCTCAGATAAAATCAGCAGGATGGCTTCTGTGGTAGAGCTGGAAACAAAAAGGTTTTAATAAAAGGCAAAATAACAAAACTCTGCAGAGAAAAACCGAGCCAGGTGCGAGAGGTCCTGGTAAAACACCTCACAAAAGCGATTTGTTTCTTTGTTCTCTTCTTTTTCTGGTGAATTGCCCGGGTGGGACATTTTGGCTCCTGCCCAGTTGGGTACCGAGTTTGAGGTGAAATCCCCCAGCTCCTGCGAGATGTTTTTTCCCCTAATTGAGGAGAGAAACTTCTGGGTTTTTAAGGGGACAAAGGGCGGTTCTGTCCCTCCCGGAGGCGCATTCCAATAGCGCCGCTCCGGACGCGACCCGCGCTGCTCTGGCGGGTCCTGACCCCGCCGTGGCTCTGCCAGGTGGCTCTGCCAGGTGGCCCTGCCAGGTGTTTTGGGGTTTCCCGGCTCTCCGTGGTCACGGGGAGCCGTGCTGGGGACACTGGGGTCATTGAGCCGCGGTGACCGGAGCTGGAGAGCGCCCGGGCAGCTGCACGTCTGGCTGTGCCCTCAGAAACCCCAAATCCCCGCTCTGGTCCCCTCCTTCTCCTCGGGATAACTCCTGGGCTTTGTGCTGGGACCCCAAATCCCTGCTCTGGTCCCCTCCTTCTCCTTGGGATGACTCCTGGGCTTTGTGCTGGGACCCCAAATCCACATTCCAGTTCTCCTTCTCCTTGGGATCCTTCCAGGCCTTTGTGCTGGGACCCCAAATTCCCCCTCCTTCTCCTTGGGATCCTTCCAGGGCTTTGTGGTAGGACCCCAAATTCCCACTCTGGTCCCCCTCCTTCTCCTTGAGATCTCTCCAGGTCTTTGTGGCGGGACCCCAAATCCACATTCCAGTTCTGCTATTCCTCAGGATCCTTCCAGTTTTGTGCTGGGACCCCAAATCCACATTCCAGTTCTCCTGCTATTCCTCAGGATCCTTCCAGTTTTGTGCTGGGACCCCAAATCCACATTCCACTTCTCCTTCTCCTCAGGATCCTTCCAGGGCTTTGTGGTGGGACTCCAAATCCCTGCTCTGGTCCCCCCTCCTTTTCCTAGGGATCACTCCAGAGTTTTGTGCTGGGACCCCAAATCCCCATTCCAGTTCTCCTCCTCCTTCTCCTTGGGATCCCTCCAGGAGTTTTAGGACAGGACCCCAAACCCACACCCCAGTTCTTCTCCTTGGGATCCCTCTGTGGCTTTGCAGTGGGACCCCAAATCCACACTCTGGTCCTTTCCTCCTCCTCAGGATCCTTCCAGGGGTTTTGTGATGGGACCCCAAATTATTGCCCTAATTCTTCTCCTTCTCCTCGGGATCCTTCCAGGGGTTTTGTGCTGGGACCCCAAATCCACATTCCAGTTCTCCTCCTCCTGTTCCTCAGGATCCTTCCAGGGGTTTTGTGATGGGACCCCAAATTAATGCCCTGCTTCTTCTCCTCCTCCTCAGGATCCTTCCAGAGGTTTTGCCATGGGACTCCAACCCCACACCCCAGGTTCTCAGGACACCCTCCAGGCTCAGGTGTCCCCACATCCCCCCGAGGTGTCCCGGCTGGGGGAGCCTCCCCGTGTCCTTCCTTTCCCCAGGAGCCACCGGAGCGGGGCAAAGGGCCAGCGCTGCCCGGCCGGGACAAAGCCCCCGGAAGGCGGCGGCGGCGGAACAGAGGCGCTCAGTGTCCGGGCCGCTGCCCCGGGCGGTGACAATGCTGGCACTGTCCCCAAGCGGGATCTGTTTGTCCCCGTCCCGCCTGTTTGTCCAGCGCTCCCATTGTGCGCCCGGCAGGAGCTGAGTCAGCGCCGCGGCCCCGCTCCCCACGCGCGACCGCTCGGGAATCTGCGCCCGCCGCGGGGGCACGGGGGGCACTGGCACCTGGGGGGGACACTGGCACCTGGGGGGGACACTGGCACCTGGGGGGGCTTCAGCACCTGGGGGGGCATCGGCACCTGGGGGGTGTTGGGACCTGGGGGGGGCATCGGCACCTGGGGGGTGTTGGGACCTGGGGGGATCATTGGGACCTGGGGGTGTTGGGACCTTGGGGGGACATCAGGACCTGGGGGGGCATCAGGACCTGGGGGGTGTTGGGACCTTGGGGGGGACACCAGGACCTGGGGGGGCATTGGGTCATTGCAGGGGCACTGGCACCTGGGGGGGCTTCAGCACCTGGGGGGACATTGGGACCTGGAGGTTGTTGGGACCTTGGGGTGGCATTGGCACCTGGGGGGTGTTGGGACCTGGGGGGACATTGGGACCTGGGGGGACATTGGCACCTGGGGGGACATTGGCACCTGGGGGGCACTGGGACCTGGAGTGGCATTGGGACCTGGGGGTGACATGGGGACATTGCGGGGGGGGCACTGTCACCTGGATGTGACATCGAGACCTTGTGGGTAACATCAGGGCATCGGGGGACATTGGTACGCGAGGGTGACACGGGCACCTGGGGGTGACATTGGCGCCGTGGGGGTGACATGGGCACCGTGGGGGTGTCACCGATAGCCCGGGGGTGTCACCCGCACCCGGGGATGGCGCTGCCCGAAGCCGAGCCCGGAGATTCGGGACGCTCTCAGCCCCTCGGGGTGGGGCCGGCCCGGCCGCCGGGCCCGGCGGGGCCGCGCACGGAGGGAGCTCCGTTCATCCGTGCCCTGGGAACGGGGAGAACACCCGGGCCGCCTCCCACGGCCGTGAGTCAGCCCCGGGCCCGCGGGAGCCACGCGTGACTCAGCCCCGGGCACGGCAGGAATGCGCCCCTGCCCGGGAAGGGGAGCGCGCACAGGTCCGACAGGTCCCGGCGCTCCCGCGGCTCCTCCGGGAAGCGGCGGAGCCGGGCCCCGGAGCCAGAGGAGGTTCCCAGGCGCTCGCAGATCCCGCAGATCTCACACGGCTCCACACCTGCGTTTCCCGAGGGAGGCGCACCTGGAGGGGAAGGTTGGGAGCTGCTCCCGATCTCGGGAAGGTCACGGCAGCGCAGCCGCGGCTGCCAGAACCCAAACCACCCCAGAGCTCCGGTGTGGGGAGCAGGGAAGAGCCACCAGACCCCAAACCACCCCAAAGCTCCGGTGTGGGGAGCAGGGAAGAGCCACCAGACCCCAAAGCTCCGGTTTGGACTCATTATGGGGCAGGGAAGAGCTGTCAGACCCCAAACCCCCCAAAACTCCGGTTTGGGCTCCTTATAGGGCAGGGAAGAGCTGTGAGACCACACACCACCCGAAATCTCTGTTTCAGGCTCGTTATGGGGCAGGGAAGAGCCACCAGACCCCAAACCACCCCAAACTCTGTTTGGGGCTCGCTATGGGGCCGGGAAGAGCCACCAGACCCCAAACCTGTTTTGGGCTCGCTATGGGGCCGGGAAGAGCCACCATCCTCCCTCTGGCAGATGGGAAATCCGGGAATTCCGTGTCCCCCGCTCGGTGTCACTGCTCCGGGCAGCGCTGGTGGCCCCAACGGGGACCCTCCATGGACGGGGTGGCAATGGGACGAGGAGCCGCCCCCTCCACCCCGACAGAGAGCCCCGAGAGCCCCCTCAGGGGCCGAGTGTGACCCCCGGGGGGACAGCGGCCGAGGGGACAGGGCAGGGGACACGTCCCGGCCGGCGGGCGGGCGGAACACAAACATTCCTCGGGGAGAGCCGGGCCGCAGCCGGACTTTGCCCCGGCGACAACACTGAGCCGATTCTGCTCCGCTGCCAAACAAATCCCGGCGCTGGGACGGCGCCAGCCTGGAAAATTTTCGAGTGCCAGGAGCGGTGCGGGCACGGCCCGGAGTCACCGGAGGGGACAAAGCGGAGGGGACAAAGCGGAGGGGACAAAGCGGAGGGGACAAAGCGTGCGGCGATGGCACCGCCGCCACCAGGGCCGTGGGATCCGGGAGCAGGGAGAGGAAGGGAATTGGGGCAGGGAGCCGGGATCGGTGTTTCTGGGGTTGCTGCTGTTTTCAGGGGGTGTCGCAGATGTCACCAGAGGGGACAGTCGCCGTGCCGGCTCTGTGCTGGCGTCCCCTCGGGACACCGGTGGCTCCTCATCCTCATTTCCCGGTCAGGGGAAAGGCACCGGAGCCTGAATCCCGCCGGGACGGAGCGGAGCTGGAGCTCCTGCTCGGAGGGCACGGAGCCCTCGGGGCGCGCCCTGCTCTGTGCGGGCAGGCTGGCAAATCCTCTGCAGGCAGTCCCAAAAAACCCGGGAATCGGTAAAAAATGCCAAATGATAGCAGGGTGAGGAATCAGGAGAATGATGGGATAGGAACCAGAACAACGCAATTATTGATAACGATGATGATAATAATAATAATAATGATTTTTCTTCTCCCATCACACAAAGTTCTTCAAGATTACAAATTCCTCCGCATCCACGCGAGCTCTGTGCCGGTTCCCAGGGATCCCAGCCCAGCTCCGACGCCGCTGCCAAGCCCCCGTCTCCGCCAGAATCCCCCCGTGGCCGCCCCTCACCCCCCGCTCGCTCCGAGGCACTGAAAAGAACCAGGAGCGCAAAATTCCAGCCGGAGCATCACAAAGGCGGGCTGACGTCAGGGAGGCGGAGGGCTCCGGGCCAGGAGAAGGGAAGCTGTGTTCGGAAAATGACAATTTCTGTCTAGGAAAGGCGGCCGTGAAAGGAGCCCTTCTGCAGGAGCCGGCGCGGAACAAGAAAAGCCTTTGAACGGCCGGGGAAGCGGCTCGGCCGGCGGCCAGCCCGCCGAAAAATCCATGGACACGGATTTCTCCTGGCTCGGGAGACACATCCCGGCACGGGGGGGATGCTGGAGTGGTGCCCCGCTCCCGGCTGGGGTGGGGCTGGAACCGGGATAAAGGTGCCGATCCAGCGGGCGCAGCGCCGGGATCGCTGTGCCGGCGGCTCTGCGGGGAGAAATATTAAAAATAAAGGAGAAAATCCCAATTTTCCCTCCCGCTCCTGCAGCCAGGGATTTTGGAAGGTCTGTCCTGGGAGGAAATAACTCCGAGGGGAGATTTGGGTTGGAGATTGGGGAAATTCCTCCACGGGAAGGGCTCGCCCCATCCCAGCTCCGGCAATCCCAAACGATCCCAAAATAGGGATTTTCCCCCTGGATTCTCCCTGTGCTTGGGAGAATTGAGGTGTCGAGAGGATGAGAATGAGGATGAGGAGGATGAGGGTGGGAGGAAATAACTCCAAGTGGTGCCAGGGGAGGTTTAGGTTGGAGACCGGGGAAATTCCTCCACGGGAAGGGCTCACCCCATCCCAGCTCCAGCAATCCCAAAAGATCCCAAAAAGGCGATTTTCCCCCTGGATTCTCCCTGTGCTCGGGACAATCGAGGTGTCGAGAGGATGAGAATGAGGATGAAGAGGATGAGGATGGGAGGAAATAACTCCAAGTGGTGCCAGGGGAGGTTTAGGTTGGAGATTGGGAAATTCCTCCTCGGGAAGGGCTCTCCAGCCCCGGCCCAGCTGCCAGGCAGGGTCCCCATTCCCGGTGGGATTGGAGAGTGGATGTGGCACTTGGGGACACGGTCAGAGGTGGCCGTGGCCGGGCTGGGGGAGCAGGTGACCTCAGAGGGCTTTTCCAGCCTCAGGGATTCCATGACCCCGAACCGTTCCACGATCCCGAATAAACGATTCCACGGTCCCAAATGAACGATCCCACGGTCCCAAACGATTCCACGATCCCGGAGCATTCCCTGGCCTGGAAAACCCTGGTTTTTGGATTTTTTGGGGGTGGCAGCTCCAGCCGGGAGGATGGTGCCACCTCCTGGCATTCCCGGGCTTCTCCGCGGCGCTGGAGGATGCTCAGCCCCGGGGAAGGGAAACTGAGGCACGGAGCGAGGGAGCAGCGATCCTCCTGGCATTCCATGAAAATCCCTGTTGGATCTCAGGGAGAGAAGGATCAGCCTTCAAGGGGTCAGTCCTGCCTCAGTTAAACCCAAAATAAACTTTTTTTTTGGGGATCTTTGGATCCCGCCCCTCCTGTCGGGGAGGGGAGAAACCCTCACCTTCCTCCAGCACCGCCTTGCCAGGGGTTCCCTGGCTGAGCTGGAAAAAAACTTGGCTTTTTCCATGTTTTTTTTCCATGTCTGAGCTGGGAAAACAAAAATTCCTTCCCCAAATCCCATCCATCCCCGCCCTGTGACGGTGGGAAGCGCGGGATGGGGGCCGGATCGGGAGCGCTCCTGAGGATGAGGATGGTGAGGCCGAGCTGTCCTTGCCCTCGGTCCTCATCCCAACTCCCCAAAATTCGCTTTCCCGGTTTTTCCCGGGCACTAGAGGGCTGCAGAGACCTGCGCTTGCAGCTGCAGCGCGGCTCCAGCTCCTGGAGGAAACCGGGAACCGCGGGAATGGGGCTGGATCTCCTCTCCTGAACGAGGATTTGGGATTTTGGGCTGGATCTCCTCTTCCGGCACGACGATTTGGGATTTTGGGGTGCAGGGAAAAGGTGTTCTGCTCCTAAACCCCAAACCAGCCCGGTTTGTCCCCAAAGGAGTGTCCCGGTGGGATCTGAGCATCAGCCAGGGCAAAGACACCCCAGCCCCTCTGGAAAACTCATCCTGGGTTTGATCTTTGCACGTTAAAGGGGGGAAAAAAGGACGGGGGGAAGGAAAAGGGTTTTTTTGGCATGAAAATGAATCCCATTTTTGGCACTGAATTAAGAGAATTCACAGAATTAAAAAAATTCACAGAATGGCCAGGGTGGAAGAGACCTTCAGGATCATGGAGTCCAACCCAGACCCAATACCTCAACTCAATCATGGCATCAAAGGAGGAAAAAGAGGGGAAAAAGGCTTTTTTTGGCATGTAAATGAATCCCATTTTTGGCACTGGATTCAGAGGATAAATATCCTCTTTAATCAATGATCAGATTAATCAGTTTTTCCCATGGCGTTTTCCTCTTTCTCCCAGGTGTAGTTAAAAATGAAAATTCACTTTAAAACCTCTGGGGAGGGGAGGGTTTATAAAATTTCCCCCCAATCTCACTTGGTTTTATTCCATAATTTGCATTTTAAAAAGGACAAAGCAGCTTTTCCACAAAGCTCCCCTGTACAAATCCCAATTTGTTGCTCTCAGGGCAAAACCCTCACTCCACACCTGAAATTCAGAGGATTCAGGTTTAAAGGAAGGAGAAAATTGGCAAAAAAAAAAAAAAACCAAACAAAACCCATTCCTGGATTTGTTCTGGGCTTGAAAAGCCCTGATTTAATTAATCTCCCTTCACCAGGAGCACAAAGCCGGTGTCTAATTGCGAGCTGGGCTGCCCAGGTGGTTGGGAGAGGCCGGGGAGGGAGGCAGGGAAACGAGGCAGTGATGGATTCGTGGATTTTTGGGAGCTCTGTCTCATTGCCTCCTCTCGGGGAGCGCCCGGCAATCGGCTGCCAGGTCGTAAAAGGAAATTAAAAGACATAAAACTGGTTAAAGGAACGGGAGGAGCGGAGAGGAGATGGGGAGAGGGGAGGGAAACACCTTGGGAAGGTGTTGGAATGCTCTGGGAAAAAAAGGGAATGGGATCTTGGAATGGTTGGGGAGGGACCTTGAATTCATCCCATCCCACAGGGACACCTCCCACTGTCCCAGGGGGCTCCAGCCTGGCCTTGGGCACCTCCAGGGATCCAGGTGCTCCTCTGGGAATTCCATCCCAGCCCCTCTCCCAATATTCCTTCCCAAAATCCCATCCAAACCTGCCCATGGAATCCTGGAATGGTTTGGGTTGGAGGGACCCCAAAGCCCATCCAGCCCCACCATGGGTCCCACACCTCCCCCTGTCCCAGGGTGCTCCAGCCTGGCCTTGGGCACTTCCAGGGATCCAGGGGCAGCCTCAGCTCCTCTGGGAATTCCATCCCAGCCCCACCCCACCCTAAAACCAGGAATTCCTTTCAGTATCCCATTTAAATCTCCCCTTTCCTAGTGGGAAGCCATTCCCTGTGTCCTGTCCCTCCATCCTTGTCCCCAGTCCCTCTCCATCTCTCCTGGAGCCCTTCAGGCCCTGGAATGTGCTGGAATCTCTCCCTGGATCCTTCTCTTCCCCAGGCTGGACTATCCCAGCTCTCAGTAGATTGTTCTGGATTTTCCAGGCTCTGGCAGCTGCCAGTGGAGAGAGAAACTGGGAACAGGAGGTTTGCCAAAGCCTGGAGGGACAGGACACAGGGAACGGCTTCCCACTGCCAGAGGGAAGGGGTGGAAGGGATCTTGGGAAGGAATTCCTGGCTCTGAATGTGGTGAGGGGCTGGGATGGAATCCCCAGAGCAGCTGGGATCCCTGGGAGTGCCCAAGGCCAGGCTGGAGCACCCTGGGACAGTGGGAGGTGTGGGACCCACGGTGGGGCTGGATGGGCTTTGGGTTCTCCTCCAACCCAAACCATTCCAGGATTCTGTGTTTAGATGGGATTTTGGGAAGGAATATTGGGAGAGGGGCTGGGATGGAATTCCCAGAGCAGCTGTGGCTGCCCCTGGATCCCTGGCAGTGCCCAAGGCCAGGTTGGAGCCCCTGGGACAGTGGGAGGTGTCCCTGCCATGGGGACAGGGATGAGCTTTGAGATCCCTCCAACCCAGCCCATTCCAGGATTCCACAGCCCCAGACCTGGATCCTCCCCCTGGATCTCCAGGCAAGAGCTGCCAAGCCCTGCTTTGTTTTCTGTTTACTCTTTCCTCCTCTCCTCCACTCATGAATATTTATCTGGAGCTCCAAAATAGCCAAGAGCACTTTAATCAGGGCCTATCTGCAGCCTAATCAGGGCTCAGACTAATGAGGAAGTTCGGAGCTCCTGCTGCAGGAGACCAAAGTTTGCTCCCAGCTCCGGGACGGAGTTTGGCAAAGCCTCCTTCGCATCTGCCCCAGTTCCCAGAGGAGAAACCCAGGATTTACTGCTCACATCTGGTGCTTCAGAGCTGCCCAGCTGGAGCAGGCAGTGCTGGAGATGCCACCAGGGCCGGGGTTGTCACCAGGAAATGATGGGAAGAGCGTGGTGCTAACTCAGCCCTGACGCCTCCTGCGCTCCCAGCCGCGGGGATCTCGCTTCTCCAGCCAGCCTCACCAAATCTCTGTTTTTTCCTGAATTTTCTCACACAGCTGGGGTTGAATCCTGTGTGCAGGAGGAGGATTCCCATGCAGAAAAGCTGCTGAGCTCCTCCTCTGTCGGGGTTTATAAATCATCAGCTCTGCCATCTCCCCTAACCGGGATTTTCCGGCAGCGTCCGGAGGGAGGGGGAAATCAAATCCCCAAGATAAATAAAGGTAAAACTTTTTAAAGGTTTAACAAACTCAAAATGAGAGCTCCTGAGGGCTGCAGGCCTGGTTTTTCTTCTCCCTCAGACAGAGAATTGTGCAGAAAATCCTTTAACACCACTCACATGAAAGTCTTGGCTTCCCAAAGTCTCCTCAGATATCCAGGACAAAAGCTCCCATTATCTTCCCCTTTTTCAATCACAACTTCACGGGATAAGGAGGCACAATGCACCTGGATTAGGTCTTCAATGCAGATTTGCCAGCCAGGTTTTCTTTTTGAAAATCTTCATTTATAGAAAAGTGGGGATTTCAAACCAAATAATTCCCCTGCCGGGGTACGACCCTGCTCAGGGAGGCAGAGTTTCAATAACGTGTGGGGTTCTTGTTTTTCTGCTGCCTGGGTGGATTTCTTCCCTTTTCCTTGGCTAATGAGGAGCTGTGGGCCCCATTCCATCACGGGGATGGAAAAGCCACTGGAATGGCAGGAATGTTGGGGATGGATCTTAAATCCCACCCAGTGCCACCCCTGCCATGGCAGGGACATCTCCCACTGCCCCAGGGTGCTCCAGCCTGGCCTTGGGCACTGCCAGGGATCCAGGGACAGCCACAGCTCCTCTGGGAATTCCATCCCAGCCCCTCTCCCAATATTCCTTCCCAAAATCCCATCCAAACCTGCCCATGGAATCCTGGAATGGTTTGGGTTGGAGGGACCCCAAAGCCCATCCAGCCCCACCATGGGTCCCACAGCTCCCACTGTCCCAGGGAGCTCCAGCCTGGCCTTGGGCACTGCCAGGGATCCAGGGGCAGCCACAGCTCCTCTGGGAATTCCATCCCAACCTCTCCCCACCCTCAAACCAGGAATTCCTTCCCAATATCCCATTTAAATCTCCCCTTTCCTAGTGGGAAGCCATTCCCTGTGTCCTGTCCCTCCATCCCCTGTCCCCATCCCTCTCCTGAGGCATCAGGAATCCAGCTCCTTCAATCCATCTATCCATCCATCCATCCATCCATCCATCCATCCATCCATCCATCCATCCATCATCCATCCATCCATCCATCCATCCATCCATCCATCCATCCATCCATCCATCCATCCATCCATCATCCATCCATCATCCATCCATCCATCATCTATCCATCCATCATCCATCCATCCATCCATCCATCCATCCATCCATCCATCCATCCATCCATCCATCCATCATCCATCCATCCATCCATCATCATCCATCCATCATCCATCCATCCATCCATCATCCATCCATCCATCCATGGCCCCATCAACTCCCCACCCTCACCAGCCCACCAAAAATTTGCCCCCTCCCAGTGATAATTATGGATTTAAACATTTGCTGTCAGCTAAGAAATATTTTTCTCGTCTCAATTATTTTGTTTCTTCTGGGAAAAGAACCCCAAACCCCAACTCACCCAACCCATCAATTTATTTGATATAAATTTGAATTTATTTGATAAGCTCCACAGCACGGGGAATATTTTCCAACTTGTCCATGCTGGTGAAAAAAATCCTCATTTCTCCATTTAGGGAAAAAAAACCCCACAAAACCAAACCCAAACAGGGAATGAGAAACATCAGCATCAACAGATGGACAAGGCAGCAGGAGGATTTGCAGGAGCCACCTGAAGTAAACGAAGCTGATGGAATTTGGCATTTCTATCACAACAGATCTGGAGCAGAAGCTCCCAAATTCAGCCTGACAAACATTTTAAGCCTCTTTTCCCCAGGATGATTTTTTTTCGCTCTGCTGCTGCACCTGAACAACAAAACAGCCCCAAAAATAAACAATGTCAGAGGCACCATCAAGGCTCGACCCAGCTGAGGCCAATCCAACAGTTTATACACTTAAAAAAAAAAAAAAATCAAGATTTTGGGTATTGCACGGCTTGGAGGATGTGGTCCTGACACAATTTTCCATAAAAATAACAGCCAGATTTTTGTGGGGTGCTGATGAGGCCTGGGGGAGCTGGTTTGGGAGATTATCAACCCTTCAACTTCAAAGACTCCCTCGTCTGCAGAGAGCTCCAAGCTCAACGCTCCAATTTGTGTTTGATTAGGCCCTTTCAAAGCCTCTCTCCAGAATGAAAAGGGAAAAATATAACATTGTTCTTTCTGATTCCAGCAGAAAAGCCCGAGATCAGGCTGTTTAAAACAAAAAAAAAGGTGTTTTTTCCCCCATTTTCCACGCCATTCTGCAATGAAAAGCATCTTATTATAAATATAAAACCACCCAACCACCCTCTGATGATAACGACCCGGCCAATCCATCATAACAAAATGTCAGTGTCACCTTTGGAATAATCGTGGCAAAAATACCTCAAAAACAGGGGAAAAAGGGGAAAAGGAGCGCTCCCAGTTCTGGTACAGCTGAAGGATTTCCTTGTGAGAACAGTGAAAGTCAGAGGCTTAAGTGATCCAGACAAATATTGAGCTGGTTCATTTGCAATTTGATTTTAACCACGGGCACGGCGAGGGAAAACAGGAGCGGCAGCGTCGGCGTCCCAATATTAATAAAATATAATTAGCAGGGAGATTTGCATAGGAGGAGGAAAATCACCTTAATTCCCCTCCCCTGCTCCTGCCAACCTGGCTCGTGCTCTGCCGAGGTGATTTTCCGAGGGCTGGTGTTTACAGAGGGTTGATTAGAGGGGGAGGATGCAAATTAGCGGGGAATTCGCTGGCAGGGCTCCCCTCTGGGAGGAGCCTGTGGATCCCTGATGGAATGTTCTGGAGCCCCGGATTGGATTGGGTTGGGAAGGGCCTTGAGGTCAGTCCAACACGGGTAGGGACACCTTGCACTGGAGCAAGGCTCTGAGCCCCGTCCAGCCTGGCCTGGGCACTTCCAGGGGTGGGAATTGGAATGGAGGAAGACCTGGATTCAACTGGGAAAAGATCAGATTCAATGGGAAGAAGACCCAAATCAGTGGGAAGACCCAAATCAGTGGGAGGAAGACCTAATTCAATGGGAAGAAGAAAAATTCAATGGGAAGAAGACCTGAATTCAATGGGAAGATGCCCTGGATTCAATGGGAAGAAAACCAAATTAAATGGGAAGAACACCTGGATTCAGTGGGAAGAAGACCTGGATTCAACTGAAATAAAGACCAAATTCAATGGGAAGAAGAGCTGGATTCAGTGTGAAGAAAACCAAACTCAGTGGGAAGAAGACCTGGATTCAACTGAAAACAAAACCAAATTAAATGGGAAAAAGACCTGGATTCAATGAGGAAAAAAAAAACCAAATTAAATGGGAAAAAGATCTGGATTCAATGGGAAAAAAACCCCCAAATTAAATGGGAAAAAGACCTGGATTCAATGGAAAAAAACCCCAAATTAAATGGGAAAAAGACCTTGATTCAATGGGAAAAAAAAAACCAAACAAATTAAATGGGGAAAAAGACCTGGATTCAATGGGAAAAAAAAAACCCAAATTAAATGGGGAAAAGGACCTGGATTCAATGGGAAGAAGACAGCCAGGAAGTTGGGAAAGATGGGGAAAACTGAACAACACAACAGCAGGAGAAAGGGAATTCATTTCTTATGGGAATTATGGAATCTCCATCCATGGGAGATGGAGCATTGGAATAAAAACAAGGGGAAAAAAATTCCCTTTTCCTGCTGCACTTCCTTCCACCCCAGGGCACGGTTTCCTTCTGGAAACAAGGTTCAGTTCCCAGTTCAAAAACCATTCCCAGAACAAAAATTGTTTCCTGGGCTTGCTGCAGCCACGGGAGGAAGGTTGGGAGAAGCTTTGGAGTCACACAACTGGCTGGGAAATAAAAGGGGCTGTTTTTTACCCCAGGGAAACTGCCTGAGAAAAAGGGCTGGAAATCAAAAATCCCAATCAAAAATCACAAACCAAAAATCCCAACTTTTTGCCGGGAAAATGGTGGATTTGGGGAAGGGCATCTCGGGTGCTTGTAGACATCCACGTTCCCCCTCCTCTCTCAGACCCAATTCTTTATTTTTCACCTTCAAGGGCAAAAAGAGAAGACAAAAAAAAAAAAAGAAAAATATTTCTTCTTCAGGCTCCATGTGACGTCTTTTGTTCCAGTGTAGAGGCAGAAAATCTGGGAAAATCATTGCCTGGCTCTCCAGCAGAGACTGGCAGAGTGACAGCTCGGGGAGAAAGCCACTTGCACGTTTTATTCTTACAATATTTTAAAATTATCTCAGCTCCACTTGAGCCTTGACATTGAATATCGCCCAGTCGAGGGAGAAATCTGTTTTTTGGAGCTGCTCCCAATAAGTTCAGTTTTTGCTGCAGAGATTCAATAAAAAACAGTAATTTTTTTTATTTTTCATGCCTAGACCTGAGCCCACATTCCCTTTCCAAGAGGAATGCTGACGTGGTTTATGCAGCAAAACTGTTTGTGTGGATGAACAGATATTTAACCTGGGACTAAAGAGGGAATTTGAGCCATTCAAATGAGAATTGTGGCATTTTTTAGATGCTTTGACGTGGCACAAAAAGGGTGACACCAGTCTGGGTGATTGTTTTGGATCCATTCCCACATTTTCTCTTCTAATATATATTATTAATTATAATTATATTCATTAATAATATAATATATGATAAAATCATATATTTTAACATAATTTATATAACTTTTAAGACAATTTTAAAGATTTTAATTGATATAATTTAAATATTTTTATATAATCTCTCCTTGACCCTAGAAAAACATCAAGGACTAATTGCTATAATTTTATATGAGTTTATATAATTTTAAATAGAATTATATTATTACTAGATATTAATTTATATATTAATTATAATTATTGATATATATAATATATAATATATAGTATATATATATTGATATATAAAACATATAATATAGATATAATTATATATATATAATTAATTGATATAATAATATATAATAAATGATATAATTTAAATATAATTTATATAATTTTTTATGCCTGTGAGCCCCATGGCTGCACTTTATGATCGCTAACAAGGGACAGACGTGACATCACCAACTCAGCCATTCAATTAGCTCCACTGCGCTTAATTAATTCGAGATGCCCCATTGAACACCTGATGGATGTTCCTGTTCGGAGTGGGCTGTCCCAAAGCCAGACTGGGACAGGGCCAGGTGTCCCTGTCCGTGGCAGGGGTGGCACTGGGTGGCATTGGAGCTCTTCCCAACCCAGCCCAACCCAACCCAACCCAACCCAACCCAACCCATGCCAGGGTTTTGGGATTCCTGGCACATGCCAGGGTTTTGGGATTCCTGGCACAGCCAGGCTGGGACAGGGCAAGGTGTCCCTGCCCATGGCAGGGGTGACACTGGGTGGCATTTGAGGTCCTCCCAACCCAACCCAACCCAACCCAACCCAACCCAACCCATCCCATCCCATCCCAACCCATCCCAACCCAACCCATCCCATCCCATCCCAACCCATCCCAACCCAACCCATCCCATCCCAACCCAACCCATCCCATCCCATCCCATCCCATCCCATCCCAACCCAACCCATCCCATCCCATCCCATCCCAACCCATCCCATCCCATCCCATCCCATCCCATCCCATCCCATCCCATCCCAGGGTTTTGGGATTCCTGGCGCGGCCGCCGCTCCCCGAGGAATGAGGCAGCAGAAATGATGGATGGACGTCTGCAGCTCCACGAGAGCCCGGCGTGATGGATGGGCCTGGAGAGAAAGATGCCATCCCTTGATTAAAGCAGAAATTAATTAATGGGCCGGGAGATGCAGATGATGGCCGGGAGCTGGGATGGATGGAGAGCTGGGAATCGCTGGCTCAGCAGGAGAGGGGAAAAGGAGATGGAGAACTTGGCTGTCACCTGGATCAGACAGCAGCAGGAGCCAGCAGCGCCTTTCACCCTGAGGGATCCGCTCTGCTCGCACAGAAATGCTGAACAAGGACCCACCAAGGGGGCCCAGCTTCCTCCAGCCTGCCAGGATTCAGGGAATGTGCAGGAGTCGGGAAGTTGTCACCCTGATTTTTTTTAAAAGATTTTCTAAGACTTCTGATGTTGACATTCTTGTAGCGAACTTTCTCACGCACTTTCTGTAAATAACTCATATTTTTATATAAATAACTCATTGTTTTGCATTCTTTTCTGGAGGAGAAGAAATCTGATGGGCTGTTGCTTTGTGCAGTGTCATTGGAGAGGTGGCACTGTCACCAACTCACTGCCACTTTTGGAAATCTGTAAATGCTGGAGTCAGGAAATGAACTTCCCTTCTTTTTACCTGGCAGTTCCAGTGCCCAGGTTGTTTTATTTCGTTACCCATCTTGCCCTGATTTTTTAAGATTTCTGAGCCTTCTGATGTTGACATTTTTGTAACAAACTTTCTCACACACTTTCTGTAAATAACTCATACTTTTATGTAAATAACTCATTGTTTTACATTATTCTCTGGAGGAGGAGAAATCTGATGGGCTGTTGCTTTGTCCAGGGTCAGGGAGTTGTGCAGAGCCTGAAGGTCCCTCTGAGCCTCCTTTTCTTCCAAACACTCCCAGTTCCCCAATTCCTGTCAATCCCAGGAATCCTGCCCAGCAGGGTTTTGGAGGCTCAGATTTTGGAGGCTCCAATTTTTAACCTGCCACAGCAAAAAGTTCCTTTTTTCCTCTGTGTTCAGATGAAATCTTGCTGATGGAAGGAGTCTCCCTGAGCAGCAGCCTCGCAGCAACATCCTGATCCTTGCCATGCACCATAAAGCAAAGATTAAACTCAATTACCATCCCACTCATTAATGTGCTGCATCCAGAAAATTCCCAGCAATTTCCACTCAGGAGGGTCCAGCGTGTTTTTATGGTTCTCCTCATTCCTCCCCAGTGGCTTTTGGGATTATGAACGAACTCGGGGCAAAATAAAGATTTGCTGAAGTTTCTCTTGACTTCAGCAGCAAATTTGGCTCTGAGAAACTTCAGTTTTAGTCTGAGGTGGAGTCTGCAAAAGTTTGGAAATCTCAGAGGGGGGAAATCCGTGATGAGCTCTGTATTAATCCCAACAATCTCACCCATTGATTTTTTTCCTTTTATCAATGGAACTCCTTGTTCCCAATAACTCATTTCCAGGTGATGGACTGAAAAACCCGAGACCTGCTCAGTTCTAATTGACACCTTTTCCTAGAAAACCTTAATCAGAAATTATTGGCCTAATAATGGTTTTTCAGATGCTGGGAGAGGCTAAACAAACTCCAGGCAGCCCTAAAGAAGCAGAAAGCTGAATTAAATTTTATTTCAGAGGCTCCAGCATTGCCTCTTCCCTCTCCAAAAGCAGGGCAGGCCGTTCCTGATTCCTGGGTGTGGAGGAACCCGTTGGAATTGATGTTATGAACCAAAAATTGAGCTTTTTTTTAACCTAGAATTGGTAAAAATATTATTTGTCTTCTGTGAGGGTGGCGTGGGGCCAGGGTGGAATTCCTAGAGAATTCCCTGGAATAAATATTGTGAAATTATGGGATGGTTTGGGTTGGAAAGGTCCTTAAAACCCATCCAGTTCCAACTCAAACACTTCCCACCATCCCAGGTTGCTCCAGCCTGGCCTTGGACAGTCCCAGGGATCCAGGGAACCCTCCATGAGGCTGGAAATTGCATGGAAAAGAGCAAAAACCTGATGAGAAATCCCTCCATTATTCCATTTAAATCACCTTTCCATATTTGCCGTTTTGGATTCTTTAAAAATCCATCCCAGGTTCTCCCAGGCCAACGTTTCTTCGTTTCGATTTTTAAATAAGGACTTTGGAGATGAGCAAATCCGCGGTGAATAAGAATTTTCTTATTGGATGATTTATGGATGGGCTTTTAGGACCCTTCTCTTTTAAGGAGGGGTCCTTAAAGCCCCTCCAGTTCCAACCCAAACACTTCCCACCATCCCAGGTTGCTCCAAACCCTGTCCAGCCTGGCCTTGGACAGTCCCAGGGATCCAGGGAACCCTCCAGGAGGCTGGAAATTGCGTGGAAAAGAGCAAAAACCTGATGAGAAATCCCTCCTCCATTATTCCATTTAAATCACCTTTCCCTATTTGCCGTTTTTGATTCTTTAAAAATCCATCCCAGGTTCTCCCAGGCCAGCGTTTCTTGGTTTCGATTTTTAAATAAGGATTCTGAGATGAGCGAACCCGCGGTGAATAAGAATTTTCTGTTTAGTTAAAAAAGGGTTCCTAATTGGTTCTAATCAATGCTCCTGCCACGGATGTAGGGCTGGAATCTGTGGAGCAAGGAGGAATTGCTGCTGATGGATGCACACAGAGGCATCCCATGCTCCATTTGCACCGCGGCCTTTTTATTTCCATGAATAAAACCAAAGCCAGACGATCATTAAAGGAATATAAAATCACTGAGTGGGCTCTGGGCAGTGGA
The DNA here is from genome assembly GCF_963513975.1 of Fringilla coelebs. Taxonomy (NCBI): domain Eukaryota; kingdom Metazoa; phylum Chordata; class Aves; order Passeriformes; family Fringillidae; genus Fringilla; species Fringilla coelebs. Next base: position 1,187,988 of record NC_140052.1, read on the forward strand.
GGTCGATTTTCCAGCTCTCCCACAGCTGCTCCAGCCCTTCATGGCTTCCTCTGGATTTGCTCCATTTTTTTTGGTGTCATCTGGGGCATAACATGTGTGGGACAGGAACATGGGAGGGACATCCATGTTCCCCCCCCAAATGTATTGCATTAGATTGCATTATGTTGCATTATTTTATTTTATTTTATTTTATTTTATTTTATTTTATTTTATTTTATTTTATTTTATTTTATATTTTATTTTATTTTATTTTATTTTATTTTATTTTATTTTATTTTATTTTATTTTATTTTATTTTATGTTGTATTATATCATATTACATTATATTGCATTATATTGCATTATATTAATCATATCATATCATATCATATTGCATGATATGATATGATATGATATTGCATTATATTATATTGCATGATATGATATGATATGATATGATATTGCATTATATTATATTATATTGCATTATATTGCAATATATTATATTTTATTATATCATATCATATCATATCATATCATCATATCATATCATATTATATTGCATTATATTGCATTAAATTGCATTATATTATGCTATACTATACTAAAGAATACAGAAAGGATATAAAGAAAGGACAGTACTAAATAATACTAAATAATACCAAACTAAATGATACTAAAGAATACAGAAAGGATACAGACAGAAGGCTACAAAGATAATAATGAAAACTCCTGACTCTTTCCAGAGCCCCGACTCAGCTTGACCCTGATTGGCTGATAAATCAAAATAATTCACATTAAACCAATCAAACAACCACCTGTGGATAAACAATCTCCAAACCACATTCCAAAGCAGCGAAACACAGGGGAAGCAAATGAAATAATTATTGTTTTCCTTTTTCTCTGAGGCTTCTCAGCTTCCCAGGAGATAAATCCTGGGCAAGGGGATTTTTCTGGAAAATGTGACAGTGACACCAGAACTCCTCCTAATCCCAATTTCCCGAAGCCGCTCCCAGCCTGGCTCCTCGTGATCCTTCCTGGATCCTCTCCAGCAGCCCCACAGCCCAAATTAACCCCCAGAATCAACCCAGGACCCCCAGCCCCGGCTCTGCCCCTCCCAAACTCCGAGTTTCCAGCGCTCCTTGGAACCATCTCCAGCTCCCCAGAAAACAAAACAAATCAAATCCTCCTCTCAGCAGCCCCGTTCCTCATCCCGCCGCTGACAACGCCTAATGAAGTGGATAAATGATTAATTAAGAAACAATATTTCTCTGCAGAAGCCGGCTCCTGGGGGGAGGCAGGCGAATCCCTCGGTGCCATTGTTCACTGGAATGTTTCCCACTGTTTTCAGCAAAAATAGGAGGAGAAGCTGGAGCAGCAGGGGGGGGAAGAGGAGCCGTGTTTGATCAGGGCAGGAACAACAAACAGCCCTCAGAACAAAACTCTGGGTGTTCCCTGGCTCTGGAGTGAACTCCTCATCAACACCGAGCTCTAGGAACAGGAGTCATTGCTAATGTCAGGTTTGGGGAAAATTTCTCCCTCCAAAGGGGGGAAAAATGGGGTTGCTGTTGGTCATCCAAAGCAAAAAATTAATAAATATTTTAAATAATCAAAAAATAATACAATTAAACAAAAATAATACAAATAAATATTTTAAATAAACAAAAATAATACAATGCTGAAGGTTTTCCTCAGTGAAAATCCTTCCACTAATAAATATTTTAAATAAACAAAAAATAATATAATGCTTAGGGTTTTCATCAATGAAAATCCTTCCACTAATAAATATTTTTAAAAAACCCAAAAAATAATACAGTGCTGAGGGCTTTCCTCAATGAAAATCCTTCCACTAATAGATATTTTAAAAAACACCAAAAAATAATACAATGCTGAGGGTTTTCCTCAATGAAAATCCTTCCACTAATAGATATTAAAAAAAACCCCAAAAAATAATATAATGCTGAGGGTTTTCCTCAATGAAAATCCTTCCACTAATAAATATTTTAAAAAACACCAAAAAATAATACAATGCTGAGGGTTTTCCTCAATGAAAATCCTTCCACTAATAAATATTTCAAATAAGCAAAAAAATAATAAAATGCTGAAGGTTTTCCTCAAAGAAAATCCTTCCACTAACAAATATTTAAAATAAACAAAAAATAATACAATGCTGAACCTTTTCTTAAAAAAAAATCCTTCCACTAATAAATATTTTAAATAAACAAAGGGTTTTGTTTTGCTGAAGGTTTTCCTCAAAGAGAATCCTTCCACAGCCTTCCCAGGCCTCCACACACTGACTGTGGCATCAGGAATATGGAGCAGGATATTAAATCTCTCCAAGATTAATTCCTGGAAAAGCCCAGACTGTAATTAAACTACACCCAATTAACAGCTTGAAAAGACCCATCTGAAAGTTGCAGTCACAAACTTTGACTCCAGTGGCCCCCTGGAGAGGATTCCCTAATCTCCTTTAATTAAGATATTCACACCACGCCAGGCAAGGATTTTGGAAAGAGGCTTTTTAAGCTTCCAATTCCCATTTAGGAAGTGGCTGGAGCCATAATTTTTTTTTAAATTAAAAAAATAACTTTTTGATAGACAGTTTTACCTCTTGTAAAGTAGAGCAAAGGAAAAGGTTGTTAAAAATAAAATTCACACATCAAAGTGCGATAACTGGAATAGGAACAGGTTCCGTTCAATCCTGTTATTGCAGGCAGTGGGAAATTAAACTTTGGGTTTTAGGTTGGAATTTCACAGAATCCTGGACTGGTTTGGGTGGGAAGGGACATCCAAGGGCCATCAAGTCCAACCAAGGGACACCTTCCTCTAGACCAGCTTGCTCCAATTTCTCATCCTTGAGTATTTTCCTTTAAAATATTAATTTTTTCCTCTTGAGTATGCCCAATAAAACACCTCAGTGAGGCACTGACAGCAGGGATTTGAATTTTCCTCTAAGCCCACTGCCAAATCCCCCATCACTTCCCATTTCCCTCCCATTCCTGATGTTATTTTGGAGAGCAGCTCTGGTGCCAACCCACCTGCTCAGGCTGATCCCCTGCAGTTTAACCTCTGCCACATCCAGGTTGTTTTCCCCAAAAATTTCCTTTTTCCCCTTTATTTTGTTACAAGTCTGATGTGACAGGGCTGAGCTCAAGGCCTCTCCCAGCAGCACCAGCTGCTGGAATTGTTCCACCTCCATTTTCTCTGGGAGAGAGCAGCCAAAATCAATCTCTCTGCTGCATTCCCCTCTCTCCTCTCTCATTTCTCTTCCCTTCCTCGCCCGGGACCGGAGGTGGAAAAGCCATTTTTTGGGAGCTGAGGCCTTGGCAGGATGATTTCCCACTCATTATTCCACAGAGACCTCCCAGCTCCCCTCTGGACATCCCTGATTGTATTTTTCAGCTGCAGATCCCAAAATTGCAATGAATTCCTTGCTCCTACATCACTCCTTAACCCCAGAAGAGGAATCAGAAAAGTCAATGAAGCAGAGAATCAAGGAATTTTTGGGTTGGAAAAGCCCCCTAAGACCATGCAGTCCTCCTGGTCCCCCACCCTAACCCATGTCCCCAAGTGCCACTTCCATTTTCAAGGGATGGGGACTCCACCACTGCCCTGGACAACAATTTCCATGGAGGAATTTCCCCTGAAAATCCCAAACTCAATGAGAAATTCCATGGAGGAATTTCCCCTAAAAATCCCAAACTCAATGAGAAATTCCATGAAAGGATTTCCCCTAAAAATCCCAAACTCAATGAGAAATTCCATGGAGGAATTTCCCCTAAAAATCCCAAACTCAATGGCCAATTCCATGAAGGAATTTCCCCTAAAAATCCCAAACTCAATGAGAAATTCCATCCTGGGGGCACAGGGGCTGGAATGAGAGTCAGGAGAGGGTTTTGAGTGGTCTCACTTCCCTGAACAGCAGCTCCTGTTATTCCAAAGAAATCTTTTGGATGTTTTGTTGGTGTTAAACCTCTGAGACAGAGCGATGCTGACGTGGCACGGGCACTCCCCGGGCCTGCTCTCACATTTTTCATGCTTTATTACCCAGGATCTTCCCCACCACCTCCAAAAAGCCTGGGGAAAACAGGAGGAGATTAAAAGAAAAGCTATTGCTTAATATCAGAATGAAATAGATCCGAACTCCCGGGCTGGTTATGAAATAATGATAATTACAGCCAGGAGAGCCGGGCCCAGGAGAGCCCTGAGTGTTCCAGCAGCTTTGTCTCTCTAAATGAATTTGTCCCATAAACATTTTTAATGATCTCATTAGCATTGTTAATAAAAGTCATTAACTATGACACCATCAAGGCGGTTTGGGGATGAGTTTGGAGTTCAGTCTGAAGGCACAGGGAGCGTTGGGAATTTGTGGATAAACCATCTCTGGGAGTGTCCAAGGCCAGGTTGGACGGGGCTTGAGGCCACCTGGGATAGTGGAAGGCATCTGGGCTGGAACTGGGTGATTTTTAAGGTCCTTCCCCACCCTAACCCATTCCATGATTCCACGAGGATGGCAGAATACACCGGATCAGGATGGGCACATTTCACAGCCAGAACACAGAACCAGGTCAAATTGGGATTTTTCACCCCCTGGATTTACTTTCATCCCCTGTTCTGCTCTGAAATCCCCCCCTTGGTTTGTCCTCATGTGCTGGGGGTGCCTGGCTGAGCTCTCCCCTCCCAAAGGATGTCCAGAAAACCAGATTTTTCCACCTCACTTTGCACAAAACCTGGCAAGCCACGCCGACAAACCGGAAAGAAATACAGGGGGAAGAAAAACCCAAGCTGCACATCCTGGGTGCGGATTTCACAGTTCAAATTTGAAGGGAAAGGTGGATATTTTATTCCTTAATCACAAATTCAGCATTTCCAGCCACGGCTGATCCAGGGCAGGCTGAATTTCACCCCCTCTTCCTCTCCATCTGCCTCTCCTCCCCTCCAGCCGTGTCCCTGGCACGGCTCTGGCACCGAGACCTGCAATAAATGTCTTGTCTCCCCTGTCTGGGGTGAAGGAGTTCTTGCAAGGGCCTGGAAATATCCCCAGCCAGAAATCCATCTCAGCTCCTTGGCTCTGGGCTGGCTCTGAGACATCCTGAAAATTTAATGTGATGGGAGAGGCGGGAGGCGCCGCTCCGCCAGGAAATGTCACCGCAAATGTCACCCCGAAGGACACCTTTGCTTCCCTCCCCTCTGCCTTCCATCCGATTCCTTCCTTTTTTCCTGCCTCTCTTCCCCTGAGAGGGGTGCTGGGGAATGGCTGGACCCGGGATGACCTTAGATGACTTCTCCAACCCAAAGAATTCCATGATTCCCCAATTTCTGTTGCTGGATGTGCTTGGCATGAGGTAGGATGAGACGATCTGCAGGGTCCCTTCCATCCTGAACCATCCTGGAGTTCTACAACTTCCCTCCAACCAAAGAATTCCATGATTCCCCGATTTCTGTTGCTGGATGTGCTTGGCATGAGGTAGGATGAGACGATCTGCAGGGTCCCTTCCATCCCAAACCATCCCAGAGTTCCACAACTTCCCTCCAACCAAAGAATTCCATAATTCCCTGATTTCTGATGCTGGGTAGGATGAGACGATCTGCAGGGTCCCTTCCATTCCAAACCATCCTGGAGTTCCACAATTTCCCTCCAACCCAAACTATTCCATAATTCCCCGATTTCTGTTGCTGGGTGTGGTTGGCATGAGGTAGGATGAGACGATCTGCAGGGTCCCTTCCATCCCAAACCATCCCGGCGTTCCACAATTTCCCTCCAACCCAAAGAATTCCATGATTCCCTGATTTCTGTTGCTGGGTAGGATGGGATGATGTGCAGGGTCCCTTCCATCCCAAACCATCCTGGAATTCCACAACTTTCCCCAAAGCAGAGCAGAAGGAACAGCCCAATCTGCTCACCTGGACACCTTTAATATCCCAGGATCCTGGCAGAATCCCACGTGCAGCCCCGTTCCACAGGTGTCACACTCACATTTTCTGGAAAAATCCCTTCACCCAGGATTTCTCTCCTGGGAAGCTGAGAAGCCTCAGAGAAAAAGGAAAATAATAATTATCTGATTTGCTTCCCCTGTGGTTTGCTGCTTTGGAATGTGGTTTGGACATTGTTTATCCAACATGGGAATTGTTTAATTGGTTTAATGTGAATTATTTTGATTTATTGGCCAATCAGGGGCAAGCTGAGTTGGGGCTCTGGAAAGAGTCACGGGTTTTTCATTATTATCTTTTTAGCCTTCTGTAAGAATCCTTTCTGTATTCCTTAGAAGCATTTAATTTAGTATTATTTAGTGTTATTTAGTACTGTCCTTTCTTTATATCCTTTCTGTATTCTTTAGTGTAGTATAGCATAATATAATGCAATATAATATAATGCATGTAATATAATGCAATATAATGTAATGTAATGTAATGTAATGTAATGTAATGTAATATAATATAATATAATATAATATAATATAATATAATACAATTAATATAATATAATATAATTGATATAATGCAATATAATGTAATGCAATGCAATATAATGCAATATAATATAATATAATATAATATAATATAATATAATATAATATAATATAATGCAATATAATCAATATAATGCAATATAATGTAATATGATCTGATAGAATATAATACAATATAATACAATACAATGCAGTACAATACAATACAGTATAATAATATGTAAAATATATAATAATATATAATAATAACATATAATAACATATAATAACATATAATAACATATAACATAATATAACATAATATAACATAGTATAACATAAAATAACATAACACAACACAATTATAATATAATAAATCAGCCTTCTGGGAACAGGGAGTCAGATTCATCCTTCCTTCCCTCACTGGGGCACCCCACAAACACAATGCCCAGGGAGAGCTTTCCCTCAGATGACACCGACTGCAAACCCAACTCTTTTTTTGTTGGTGACGAAGGACAGAGCGAGCCCAGAATAAATAAAAAACACCCGGAGAAAAGGATTGTGAAGGATGTCAGGAGGGGCCGAGTGCTCCGTCCTAAATCCACGCTTGTGACAGACAGTGGATTAAACAGGAGATGAGTTACAGCTCCCCAGAGTGTGGCAATGCGAGTCCCCCCGTGCAGGCAGTGTGACAAACAACCCCTGGAATAAAAATAAAAATAAAATAAAAATAAAATAAAAATAAAATAAAAATAAAATAAAAATAAAATAAAAATAAAAAAAAATAAAAAAAAATAAAATAAAAATAAAATAAAAATAAAATAAAAATAAAATAAAAATAAAATAAAAATAAACCGTGGCGGAGATCAGGGCACTGCTGCTCCTGTCTGCCACGGAAATCAGCTCCAGAGCTTGGGATGGGGATTTGAAATGCATGGATTCGCTGGAGTAAAAACTAGGAAACCAGGAAGGAAGGAAGGAAGGAAGGAAGGAAGGAAGGGAGAGAGGGAGGGAGGGAGGGAGGGAGGGAGGGAGGGAGGGAGGGAGGGAGGGAAGGAGGGAAGGAGGGAAGGAGGGAAGGAGGGAAGGAGGGAAGGAGGGAAGGAGGGAAGGAGGGAAGGAAGGAAGGAAGGAAGGAAGGAAGGAAGGAAGGAAGGAAGGAAGGAAGGAAGGAAGGAAGGAAGGAAGGAAGGAAGGAAGGAAGGAAGGAAGGAAGGAAGGAAGGAAGGAAGGAAGGAAGGAAGGAAGGAAGGAAGGAAGGAAGGAAGGAAGGAAGGAAGGAAGGAAGGAAGGAAGGAAGGAAGGAAGGAAGGAAGGAAGGAAGGAAGGAAGGAAGGAAGGAAGGAAGGAAGGAAGGAAGGAAGGAAGGAAGGAAGGAAGGAAGGAAGGAAGGAAGGAAGGAAGGAAGGAAGGAAGGAAGGAAGGAAGGAAGGAAGGAAGGAAGGAAGGAAGGAAGGAAGGAAGGAAGGAAGGAAGGAAGGAAGGAAGGAAGGAAGGAAGGAAGGAAGGAAGGAAGGAAGGAAGGAAGGAAGGAAGGAAGGAAGGAAGGAAGGAAGGAAGGAAGGAAGGAAGGAAGGAAGGAAGGAAGGAAGGAAGGAAGGAAGGAAGGAAGGAAGGAAGGAAGGAAGGAAGGAAGGAAGGAAGGAAGGAAGGAAGGAAGGAAGGAAGGAAGGAAGGAAGGAAGGAAGGAAGGAAGGAAGGAAGGAAGGAAGGAAGGAAGGAAGGAAGGAAGGAAGGAAGGAAGGAAGGAAGGAAGGAAGGAAGGAAGGAAGGAAGGAAGGAAGGAAGGAAGGAAGGAAGGAAGGAAGGAAGGAAGGAAGGAAGGAAGGAAGGAAGGAAGGAAGGAAGGAAGGAAGGAAGGAAGGAAGGAAGGAAGGAAGGAAGGAAGGAAGGAAGGAAGGAAGGAAGGAAGGAAGGAAGGAAGGAAACCTGCCTTCCCCCACGAGCTGCTGCCTTCCAGGATGTCTTGGCATTCCGAAGACCCATTTCCCATTCAGGAAAAGTCCAAACTTCCCCTCTGTTCCCAAAGTTGATGCTCTCACCCTTTCCCAGCCCCTGCTCCCAAAGCTGGGTGAGGGCTGGGTTGCTTTGGAGGGTGGAATTCTTCACCCGTGGAAGGGCAGGTGGGACAAAGGGGTTTGGACTGAGAGAAGGGGAAGCTTACATCGGATTTTAGGAAGGGTTGGGATTGAATTCCCAACCTGTGAGGGGTTGGGATTGAATTCCCAGAGACTCTGTGGCTACTCCTGGGGTCCCTGGAGCATTTCTGACCCATTTTAAGCAAAAAACCAAGAGAAATTGTGGGCTTTCCTCTCTCTTTTGGGGCTGAATAATTCACATTTCCATTAGTGTAAACCCGGAGCCATTTTTTTAAAGCACTATTAATCCATGGATTTTTAAATTTTTTTTTTCCCAGGGAAAGGCTCTGTTCTGCAGAATATCTAAATCAATGCCAGCCAGTTCGAGGTGCAAGACCTGGAGCGTTGAGTTTCCTGTCAGGTGGATGCACACGGACATGGATCACAGCATTCCCCCAAGGAAACTCTGGAATAAAGCAGAATTAATTATTGGATTTTTCTGGCTGTGGTTTTGCTCAGCATCTCCATCACTTCTGAATTAGGAAAGCCGAATTAATTTTTTTCCCCCCAAACGTTCCTTTATCTTCAGACATTCCCGGTTGTGTTTTATGGCTCTTGTTTTCCTTCCCAGCCCTGGGGCTGGTGGCACAGGGAGCCAACACCTGGCGCTGGGAAACCCAGAGCCTCCTTTGCTGAGAGGGAAAATTCATTTTGTGGATGATTTTTTCCTGACTTTCAGTCCCCCCAGCTGGCTGGGATGCAGATTCCAGCGCTGCCTGAGGCATCCTCTGTCTGGAGGAACAATAAAACTTGAGATGAGCCCATCTGGCAGCTCATTCCCCACCATCAATGTGGTTTTCGGGAGCTCATTGACTCCTTGTTCCCAGAAATTCCCAAGGGTCCTTGGATAAATGGGCAAGGAATGTTTGGAGGATGGTGGTGAAACATTTGGAGAGGGGGAAGAACATTTCTGACAGCCAGGAGATGGTTCCTGGATGGCTGAGGCAGGGAGGGGATCGGAATCGCAAAAGAATGGAAGGGTTTGGGTCGGAAGGGAATTAAAGGCCACCCAGTGCCACCCCTGCCACGGTCAGGGACCACCCCAGGATGTTCCAGGCCCTGTCCACCCGGCCTTGGACGCTTCCAGGCCTGGAGAGGAATTGTATCTGCCCAAAAATTGGGGAGCAGCAGCCACAGCTGCTCTGGGAATTCCATCCCAGCCCCTCTCCCAATATTCCTTCCCAAAATCCCATCCAAACCTGCCCATGGAATCCTGGAATGGTTTGGGTTGGAGAGACCCCAAAGCCCATCCAGCCCCACCATGGGTCCCACACCTCCCACTGTCCCAGGGTGCTCCAGCCTGGCCTTGGGCACTGCCAGGGATCCAGAGGCAGCCACAGCTGCTCTGGGAATTCCATCCCAGCCCTTCTTCCAATATTTCTTCCTGAAATCCCATCCAGACCTGCCCATGGAATCCTGGAATGGTTTGGGTTAGAGGGACTCCAAAGCCCTTCCAGTCCCACCACACTTTTATAGGCCAGGGTGCTCCAGGAATTCCATCCCAACCCCTCCCCACCCTCAGACCTTCACCAGCCTGAGCTTTACGAAACAAATCCAGACTCTCAAACTTCCAGCACCAATTTTTATTAAAGTGAAAAGGATGAAAAACGGAGCAGAGAGAGAAAACTGCTCATCCCAGGCTGGGAGAGCCATCCCTCAGTCCTGGATCAATAACCCCCGAGGAGCTCCCATCGATTTCCCTCAGAACCTGATTCCAAGGGAGCTGCTGCCACCTACTGAGGTGATTTCTCACTCTCGTGGCATTTTTCTTGATAATTATGAAAACATCTTTAATTTTTATTTTTTTTAAGCAGGAGCTGTGAGATTAATGAGCATCCTGGCTTTTGATGCCTGTTTGTCTCCCCGTGGAGAAAAAACCTCAGAGAACTCAGACTAAAACTGCGAGGGCCCCACCCAAAAGGCAAAATACAGGAGGAAGAAATGTCAAGTTGGGTTTGATTTGATAAGCACATTTTTTTTCCCTGCCTCCCATGACCTCACGAGCTCTTCTGCCCAACCTCACCTTGTCAGGACACATCTGATGTGAATCCAGAGGGATTAAAGGGGCGGGCGTTGCGCTGGGAATGCAGCATTCCTCCTCTCTGACACCCAACAGCTGCCAAGAATTTGACTCATGTGGCTCCTCACACCTTCAAAAGACAGAGGTAAGGTGGTGTCATACAAAAAAATCTGTGGTTGCCACATCCCTGGAAAGCTCCAAGGCCAGGAAATGAACCTTGGAATTGAGAATGTGCCCAGTCCTCCCAGTGATTCTCCTTTTCTCATTTCCTTTGTGGAGACCTCACTGCTCTGGGAGCCTTTTGGTTCTTCTCAATCCTAAGGAAGAACCTTAGGAAGCCATGCCACAAAAATCCCAATTCCACGAAAATTACTGAGAGAAAAGGAACACTGGGATTCTGATGAACTCAATCCATTATTAATTTAATGGACTTCATTCTAATACAGGTCAGTAAGTGAAGGTTTTTGAGTCAAATCAGCATTTGGGAGAATTAGGCAGAATTTTCCCAACAGCTCCACCTTTTTTTATCCCATCCCTAAATCCAGCCCTATCCAGGCCTGCAATTAAGCACGACAGGAAGAGAATTAAATGTGGGCTTGGACACAATTTTTAACGAGGATGTTTTCCAGGAGTGGGGCCAAATGAGCCTAAATCCATCAGTGCCCAGAGGTGAGCGTGGAGCTGCAACGGGGAGAGGAGAATCACAAAGTTTCCCATTTGGACCAAACCCGAAGCATTAATTAGGACATTAATTTAATTTCCATTCCTATGTCAGCTTTTAATTAAGCCTTCATTTACCCTCTGGTGCTGGCTTTGGGGTTGCCACGGACTCTGTGGTGTCCTACAGAGCTCTGCCAGCTCTGGGCAGAGGGGACAAAGGGACATGGCTGTCACCTGGGCTGGTGGCCTTGGCAGAGGGAGAACAGAATCCCTGAGGCTGCTCCAAATCCCAACACAAAAGCTTGGACCTTCCACTCACCAGGATCTCTGCAGATTCCCAAATTTCTCCCCGTTTCAGAGCGGGGTCTAAAATTAATGCGGGAAAATTCCTTCGTTAAATCCTCTCGCTAAACCCAGCTCGTTAAATGAAATATCTGGTGGCTCTTCATTCATCACCCCTCAATTTCAACTTCTTGAAGCCTTCTTTTCATTCCAGGATATTGGATTTGATAGAACAACAATGGCCTCAGCAGAGGAAAAAGGTTTTCCTGGAATTATCTTTCCTGCTTCAGCATCATCTCCCTTCCTTGTCTCCCTCCCCATTGTGTGCTCGCTCCATTCCTCATTTCCGTGGTGCAAAGAACACCCAGAGCCACCCAGGCTTCGGGGTGGCCTCAGCTACCCCCTCACCAGGAGATTTTCTGGGAATTAGGACCTGGATGTGGTGACTGAGTTGGATAATCCGGATTGGAATGCTGGTCCTGCCCCAGTCTCCCTGGACGATGCTGGAAAAGCGATTTCTGGGGTTTGCAGGAGAGTGGAAGAACAGTTTGGAGCCTGCTGAAAGGATCCATTCCTTCCCAAAATCCCATCCAAACATGGAATCCTGGAATGGTTTGGGTTGGAGGGACCCCAAAGCCCATCCAGCCCCACCATGGGTCCCACAGCTCCCACTGTCCCTGGTGGCTCCAGGCTGGCCTTGGGCACTGCCAGGGATCCAGGGGCAGCCACAGCTCCTCTGGGAATTCCATCCCAGCCCCTCCCCACCCTCACAGTCAGAAATTCCTTCCCAATATCCCATCTCTGCCTTCCCTCTGGCACTGGGAATCCATTCCCTCTTGCCCACTTTGGTTTACCCCTTTTCCACTTTGATTTCCCCTTCTCCACTTTGATTTCCCCTTTTCCACTTTGATTTTCCTTTCCCCACTTTGATTTCCCCTTCTCCACTTCAATTTCCCCTTCTCCACTTTGATTTCCCCTTCCCCACTTTGATTTCCCCTTCTCCACTTTGATTTCCCCTTTTCCACTTTGATTTCCCCTTCTCCACTTTGATTTCCCCATTTCGACTTTGATTTCCCCTTTTCTCCACTTCGATTTCCCCTTCTCCACTTTGATTTTCCTTTCCCCACTTTGGTTTTCTCTTTTCCACTTAGATTTCCCCTTCTCCACTTCGATTTCCCCTTCTCCACTTTGATTTCCCCTTCCCCACTTTGATTTCCCCTTCCCCACTTTGATTTCCCCTTCTCCACTTTGATTTCCCTTTCCCCACTTTGATTTCCCCTTCCCCACTTTGATTTCCCCTTCCCCACTTTGATTTCCCCTTCTCCACTTTGATTTCCCTTTCCCCACTTTGATTTCCCCTTCTCCACTTTGATTTCCCCTTCTCCACTTTGATTTCCCCTTCCCCACTTTGATTTCCCCTTCCCCACTTTGATTTCCCCTTCTCCACTTTGATTTGGGCAGAAAACCGTGGAGAAAAAGACAAACCCTTCCCACCTCAGAAGAAATCACCGCATCACCACCGGGGCACTTTGCCAGCCCATTAAAACCAGTAGGAACCCACTGGTGAATTTAATGGAGCAAGAAGAATTTTCCTGGTCGTGTTCCTGCAGATCCAGCAGAGAGATCTCCAGAGGTGCCTCAGCCAAGTCCCTCCCGGCCATTCCCTCCCCTCCTTCCAGGAAATTTGACCAAGCATGAACTTTGGCGGGGGGGGCTGTGGAGGATATTCAAGTGAATTATATTTTGTATAAAATTAAGAAGGGAATCAGTTAAAAATCATTTTAATCAGGGAAACAAATGGAGAAAGGAGTGGAATGATCCCTCGCAGACCGCTTTTGACATTTGTGGATTTGTTTTGTATTCCCTCTCACTCGATAAACTGAAGGATGACTGAGTTCATTTCACAGGAGATGGATTGGATTTTCTCTGAGCAGCTCTGCTGTGTCCATGGAATTCAACCAAAAAATAAAAACCCCAACCAACTCTGTGCTTTGAAAAAATCCTGGATTCTGCATTATCAGAGCCCAACTGCACCGCTGGGCCAGGGGAGCAGCACGCACAATTTTGGGGAGGAAGGCGATTTTCTGATGGTGCTGAGGAATATTTGGGGGGAATTTAAAGCAAATTTGCACTGAGACAGAACCCCAAAATGAAGAGTTTAATTTATGTATGAGCTGACACCCAACCTGAATGATGGGATTTTTGTGGGGAGCCAGTTTGGGAGTGGGAGTGAGAACGAGGGGAAAATCAAAGTGGAGAAGAGGAAATCAAAGTGGAGAAGGGGAAATCAAAGTGGAGAAGGGGGAAATCAGATTGGGGAAGGGAAAATCAAAGTGGGCAAGGGGGAAACCAAAGTGGAAAAGGGGGAAATCAAAATGGGGAAGGGGGAAATCAAAATAGGGAGGGAGAAATCAAAGTGGACAAGGGGGAAACCAAAGTGGACAAGGGGGAAACCAAAGTGGAGAAGGGGAAATCAAAGTGGGCAAGAGGGAATGGATTCCCAGTGCCGGAGGGAAGGCAGAGATGGGATATTGGGAAGGAATTTTTGGCTGTGAGGGTGGCAGGGGGTGGGATGAGAGGATTTTAAGGTCCTTCCAACCCAAACAATTTTGGGCTTCTGTGATCCCGTGAAAGCAAAAGGAGACAAGAGGAGCCATTGAGGCTCAGCTCTGCCCAGCTGGATGAGGTGTTTTCCCTCCCAGCCCACCCCAGAATGATCCCCAGCTCTGGGCTCTGTGCCTTTGGGTGGAAGAGGCTTTTCACTATTGTAGGAAAACTGGTCTCTCCTATTTTCTGCATCCTCAAGCATCAAGGAAATCGATGTCAGTGCAGTGTTTGTGTCAGGGCAGCCCCCACTGAAGCCTCTGCAGTGACTGATGAGAAAAAAAAGAAAAAAAAAAAGAGCAAAGCAGGAAAAAGAAATAAAACTAAAACCAAAACCTGCTCATTCCTGGCAGAGACTGCAAACAGGGAGAGGGGGAGGCTCTCCTGCCACCCAGGAGCTCCTTGCACGGATCAGCCACCAATAAATCTGGATACCAGACCTGCAGGACAGGTTGGATCAGGTATGAGCTCCCTTGAGGATTTTGGGGAGATGGAAGATAAACATGAGCCCTTTATCAGTTACATCTCTGGTTTTTAACCTTCCGGGCTTCTTTTATTGTTGTAAGTGTTGAGGGGAATAAGGAAACACATTTTATTTATTTGTGAGCGTGAGAGAGAGGCCATAAAGCCAAAGTAAATCCTGATCCAAAGTCTTGGCTCTACAATTCCATCACGGCACGAGCCTGGCTCCAAAATCAGAGTGTAAAATGTCAGGGAGAGCTCCTCTCCCTGTCTTTACACCCAGATAAACTCCCCACCTCACACACGCTCCTCTCCTCCCCCAGCAAAGCCAGAACATCAGTAAGAATATTTCCATGAGGTTTTTTTTGTCCTGCTGGGGTTTTTTAATTCCCTCATTGGCAGCAGGTGACGATGGCCCAAGGAAATCACCTCCACGCCAGGAATTTGCAAATTGGCTTCACCATTCAGCACGAGAAAGTTGTTCAAGATTTAGCAGATCCATTGCCAAAAAACTACTTTGGGAAATTGTTTTTTTTTTTTTTCCCCCACTGATCCCTCTGCACAGGCTCATTGGAATGCTGTGAGCACTCAGTGCAGATGCTGAGGACCCTGAATTATTTAATGCTCCACACCTCGCTGAGCTGAGACCCTGAGGAGCCAAGGGGAGTTGGGTGCAGTTCCTTCATCCACCACAGACAGGGGTGAGAAATTGCAACCATGGATTAGGGAATTAGGAGAAATTCCTGCTGGCAATCCCTCCCAGCCTCTCACCCACCCAATTCCAGCTTTTCCATCCCCAAAAACACTTCCAGGCTCTCAATTCCCCCATTCTCTCCTTACAGTTTTTCATAGAATCCCTGCATGGTTTGGGTTGGAAATGACCCTAAAGACCAACTCCACTGCCATGGGCAGGGATACCTCCCACTATCCCAGGGAATTCCATCCCAGCTCCTCCACACCCTCACAGGGAAGAATTTCTTCCCAATATTTAGTCTAAACCTTCTCTCTTTTGGTTTAAAACCACAACTCTGTGTGGGTGGCAAAATCCTGAACCCTTCTGTAAACTGGACTAATCTCAAAGAGTCACTTGCTCCTTCTCTCTCTCATCCTGGTCAGCCTCAGCTCCCAGCATCTTGTGGCCCACACACCAAATCTTGTGAAAATATGGGGAATAAGGACATCAGCAGATCAAAAAGTGCCCCTGGCCCCACCTGGCCACTCTCAGACCCTCACACAAAGCAGATTCTGAGAGGATTCCCCAGCACAGGAACCTGTACCTTAAGAAAGGCCATTTTTTCTCTCTCAAAAATGCATTTTTTCCCCTGGAAATAAATGCAGAGCAGTGAGTTACAAAGACTTACTTGAACGATTAATCATTCCAGGAGCACCCCAGGCCATTGCAGCCACAGCTGGGATTATTCATTCCAGACAGTCCACGCTTCTCACTGGAATAATGAACATTTTCAGAAATATTCAACAGCCAATGCGCTGAGTCAGGCAGAACCTGAAGGTTTTTTGGTACAAAATCACATTATCATAAAATCATTGGAAAAGCCCTCTGAGGCCATGGAATCCAACTCTTCTCCCAGCCAAGCCCAGTCCTCACCCATGTCCACAAGCGCCACATCCACGCATTTTTTAAACACCTCCAGAGTGTTCAAACCAGGATGAAGACCTTGACTCCAACATCTTCATGAAGGAAGATGCAAAACCAGTGGTCTAACATGTGCAGGAGTTAATTTTAAATACCCACCCTCGTTGACAAAGTTAAAAAACATCCATGAAGCACCTGACAGGACAAAACCACCTCTTTTATATTTTTTAAAATAACTCTTCTGTATCTCCTCTCTTCATCTGTCTCATCTCACCAAGCAAAACCCCTGTAAAGCCAATTAAAGGCCATTTGTCACAGGGTAAAAACAGAAATGCTCCTGGTCTGCTCACAGCTCACTCCGAGTCACAAATCACAATAACCATTCTGTGGAAATCGTGAGAGAGAAGCTCGAAATCCTGCTGAACTCAATGAGCCATGAAATGGTTGACAATATTCTTTATAGGAACCACGAATAGTTAATTAATCCCCAAATATGAATGGTGAGCATGAATAATTACCGCCGTAGATCCCGATCAAGAGATCTGCAGCAAGCATAATTTGACATTGCTTCATGTAAGGAGCTCACACCAGCTGGGAGGCCGGTCCTAAAAGGTTGGGCTTGGCTTTAAAATATGGGAATACCAGATGGGAACACATCAGCTCTGTTCCCAATGTGCCACTACACTGGCTTTCCATGAAATCCTATTTTTTTTATCAGTTTGCCTATTTGGGTCACTTTTCTCAGTCTCAACATGTTCAAAGGGTTTGTCTATTCCTTCATCTTCATCGCTATAAGAACCTATTATCCTAATTTCTATTCCTTCACACCTCCTGGATTAACAACTCCAGGGGCTCCCTTCCCTTCCCTTCCCTTCCCTTCCCTTCCCTTCCCTTCCCTTCCCTTCCCTTCCCTTCCCTTCCCTTCCCTTCCCTTCCCTTCCCTTCCCTTCCCTTCCCTTCCCTTCCCTTCCCTTCCCTTCCCTTCCCTTCCCTTCCCTTCCCTTCCCTTCCCTTCCCTTCCCTTCCCTTCCCTTCCCTTCCCTTCCCTTCCCTTCCCTTCCCTTCCCTTCCCTTCCCTTCCCTTCCCTTCCCTTCCCTTCCCTTCCCTTCCCTTCCCTTCCCTTCCCTTCCCTTCCCTTCCCTTCCCTTCCCTTCCCTTCCCTTCCCTTCCCTTCCCTTCCCTCTCCATTCTGGCATTTCCAGGCCGGTGTTTTTCTCCTCCAGCCGCTCAGGTTCCTCTCTTTGCTCTGCAGAACATTCCCTTGAGTCTCCACCTGTTGAGATGTGACCTTCAGAAGTTCTTGCACGACACAAAAACAAACAAGGAGCCGCGGCGGCGGCGAGTGCAGGGAATTTCTCAATCAGTGAATATTTGCATATCCTTGGATGAGAGATATCAGTGGTACCAAGAGTTGTTATTAATCAAAGCCCACCGAGAGTCTCCTGCCGGGCAAACACCGCTCAGGACGTGCCACATCCAGCTTCTGCCTGTTCCATCCTGTCTAACTGGTTCCTTTTTGACCAATCCAATCAGCCTTTCCAATCCAACCACCCTTTCCAATCAACCCAACCATCATTACCAACCCATCCGTTATTTCCAACCCACCCATTCTTTCCATCCTTTCCAACCCAATCACTTTTCCAACCCATCCGTTCTTTCCACCCCAGCTGATCTTTCCAACCCAACAAACAGCAAAACAGTGCCCCTCATCCTGCAAATATTCCCACAGCTGCCCACATCCAGATTCTGCCTGCTCCATCCTGTCCAGCTGGTTCCTTTTTGACCAATCCAATGATAATTTCCACCCCATCCATTATTTCCACCCCATCCATTCTTTCCAACCCTATCAATTTTTCTAAACCAACCCAACAAACAGCAAAACAGTGCCCTGATCCTGCAAATATCCCCAAATCTGCCCACATCCAGCTCCTGCCTGTTCCATCCTGTCTAACTGGTTCCTTTTTGACCAATCCAATCAGCCTTTCCAATCCAACCACCCTTTCCAATCAGCCATTCTTCTCAACCCAACCATCATTACCAACCCATCCGTTATTTCCAACCCACCCATTCTTTCCATCCTTTCCAACCCAATCACTTTTCCAACCCATCCGTTCTTTCCACCCCAGCTGATCTTTCCAACCCAACAAACAGCAAAAACCCTCATCCTGCAAATATTCCCACAGCTGCCCACATCCAGATTCTGCCTGCTCCATCCTGTCCAGCTGGTTCCTTTTTGACCAATCCAATGATAATTTCCACCCCATCCATTCTTTCCAACCCATCCATTCTTTCCAACCCTATCAATTTTTCTAAACCAACCCAACAAACAGCAAAACAGTGCCCTGATCCTGCAAATATCCCCAAATCTGCCCACATCCAGCTCCTGCCTGTTCCATCCTGTCTAACTGGTTCCTTTTTGACCAATCCAATCAGCCTTTCCAATCCAACCACCCTTTCCAATCAGCCATTCTTCTCAACCCAACCATCATTGCCAACCCATCCGTTATTTCCAACCCACCCATTCTTTCCATCCTTTCCAACCCAATCACTTTTCCAACCCATCCGTTCTTTCCACCCCAGCCGATCTTTCCAACCCAACCCAACAAACAGCAAAACAGTGCCCTGATCCTGCAAATATCCCCAAATCTGCCCACATCCAGCTCCTGCCTGTTCCATCCTGTCCAACCGGTGCCTTTTTGATGCTGGAGGTTTGAAACCTCCCCTCAACCAACCGACAGAACACCTTCCATCGAGCTGCAGCAGCTCCGTGACCTCTTGCGCACCTTTTGTCTTTCAAAACGCAGCCAGGTGCTGCAGGAGGGAATATCTGAGGGCTCGGAAATGGTTTCTTCCCCTTTTTGCTGGCGCGGCGTCCGCGGGGAGCCGAGCGCCAGGATGCGCTGCACAAATCCATTTGTTACAGTAAACAGCCCCGGGCGCTCGCCGACCGCGGGGGGATTCCTTGGAGGGTTTGTTCCTCCTTGCAAATTTAAAGATATGAGCTCAGGAGGGACCAGAAGCTTCTTCCTGGCCTGAGGCCAGGCATGCAAAGTGTACAAACAGACGCTGACAAATTCGTACACAGCACCAAGAAAAAAGAGCAATAAAAACAGCTGAAAGAAATAATATTGGAACTAAGCTGGGCAGAGGGTCAGCCATTGTTTCATAGAATGGAATCATGGAATAGTTTGGGTTGGAAGGGGCCTTAAAGATCACCCAGTTCCACCCTCTGCCGTGGGCAAGGGCAGCTCCCACTCCGCCAGGTTGCTCCAAAGGCATCCAACCTTAAACATTTCCAGGGATCTTAAAAGTCTTTTCCAACCTTAATGATTCCGTGATTCATTTAGCTCAGAGGCAGCTCTCACCTCTGGGTGAATCCCCCTGGAAAACTCTGACCTGCTGCCAGTAGCAAAGCCAGGACCAAGGTTTCTGTGTTTCTGCACTCACCAAATTCCCACCTTTCTGCTGAGGCTGGGACTATCAGGGGACTGTGACGGGAGTTTCCTTGCAGGAACCTGATTTTAGTTTCCTTTTCCAAGGCCCCATCACCTTCCCCACAGAGGTCCCATCAGAAAAACTCTGTTTAAGAGTTTGGTGGCTGTGAAAATAAAAATAAATAAAACTAAACCTTGCTGGCAGAGCTGGGACAGGCTGAGCCTGACCCTATTATTGCTGTGACACGAATTCCATTAAAAACTGGAGTGGCACAGAGATAAGTTCCTATTGAAGGCCGGGGTTGGCAGCGAAATTCCAGCAGAGTCTCAAGTCAATGGCAAGTTCAGCCCCCCTTGTCCTTGAAATAATGATTTGGCCATGGTGGCTGCAGGTCTGGAGCGTCACACAGAGCAGCACAAAGTGATTTTTCCAAAAGATGTCCCTGGAGAAGGGCTGGGGCAGGGGGAGGAAATGAGGCTGACACTGTGCTCAGCGCAGAGAACAACAAGCACAGTTGGATTTACTCCTCTTCTACAGCCTGGGAGGGGTTTCAGCAAAGTTCAGCTGCTTTTTAGGGCATCAGAAAAGAACAGAGATCTTCAAGAGGCGCATAAAAATCTAAAAAAACCCCCAAGATCTGGTAATAATCCTGCTTTTTCTGGGGTTTATAACAGCAGGAAATGCTCACGTCACGGTCCAGCTCCTTTTCGATCTACTTGACCTCAACTTCCACTGGCTGCACAGAGCAGTAAAGTGCTGTCTCAGGCACAGCCTAATTAGCCCTGAAAAATCCCATTCATCCCAAAGAACAGCACAGGGAAGACCCAGCTCCTGCCCCAGAAGCTCCAAACATCCAGCATCACTTTGGGATCATTAACGTGACGAGGCTGGGTCTGGTCCCGTCCCCCGTGCAACGAGCATCAGCCGCCACCAATTTAACTCAGTGAGAGAGAATCTGCCGAGTTATTTCCAGGGTTAACAACTCCAGCACTGTTTAAAACATAAAATTCCATGTCTGGCCTGAACTTGGCTGCTTTCAGGTTCCCCCTCTTGGGTCTTGTGATGCTTTTGTCAGGCACATTAAACAGCCTCGATGATCAGAACCGTCCTCCCCACGTGGACGGGGGATGAACCACATCAAGTTACCTTTGGAAGGATTTTTTCTCCTCAAATTAAGGTAACGAGGACTAAACCACACCAGGTTCTCCACCATGGGGAGAACCTGAGCAGAGAAGGCTTTCAAAGGCACAAAGGAGCTCGTTTCCCACTGAAAATCGCGGGCCCCTGGGTGTTCTGCTCCATCTGTGGGACTTTGAAAGCCTCCTCCCCTGTCTTGGACAGATTAATGGGAAATAATAAAAACATCATTTAAACGTGGAGTCTCAGGGAGGTGATTCAACCCCCAGTCCTGGCTGCCACAGTTGTCAGTAAATTAGGGAGAAAAGAAACACAAAATGATCCTTTCCCAGTCCCTCCAATTATGCTGGGGATGGTTCTGCCTCTGATGAGAGGATTCTGAGAGCATTTCCCCTCACCCAGGTGGAAAACTGCTCAGTGAGGAGCGGAGAGCTGGGGGAAAGCGGGGCAAAAGAGGACACCCAGCAATTCAGGGTGTGCCAGGACACTGAGCACTGCCACCAGGAGCTCGGTGACATCTGTCATCCAACAGGGAACACACACAGCCAGGGAAAGACTGGAGAGGAGAGAACACAACCTCTGTCTCCCCTGCTCCCAGGGGAAGGCTGTCAGGAACAGAGAGTTCCCAACAAAGCCAGCTGAGGAGAGGGAGACAGAGCAGGGAAAGAAGTGAACAGTAAAAAACGACACATTGCAGGTGCACAAAATAAAATAAATCCTGATTTTTGAGCCTGGGAAACACACACACACACACACATGGCTGAGCTGCCCCACCTGCTCAGGTGCAGTTTAACTCCTGGATCTGCCTCATTCCTCCTGTGTCCTCCCACCAGGCTGTTCATGAGCTGCACAGCATTCCAGTTCCACCTCCTCTGAAGTCAAACAGCTTTGATGTTCTGGTGTTGTAAATGTGAAACTTTCAACTCCACGAGGGGATTTTGGGCTGTGGAGTCCAGACCTGGAATAGGACAAGGGGGAATGGCTCCCCACCTCCAGGGGACAGGGTTGGATGGGATTTTGGGAAGGAATTCCTGCCTGGGAGGGTGGTGAGGGGCTGGGATGGAATTCCAGAGAAGCTGTGGCTGCCCCTGGATCCCTGGAAGCGCCCAAGGCCAGGTTGGAGCACTCTGGGACAGTGGGAGGTGTCCCTGCCCATGGCAGGGGGTGTTCAGGTCCCTTCCAACCCAAATAATTCCATTTTTCCCTCCCTCATTTACACCCATGATCTCACCCCTTTCCAGCCCGCTTTTACACCTCTCTGGTTCTTGTTAGTCGAGGTCCAGCAAGTGAAGAGGGAAATTAATTGGAACTTCCCCAAAACCAGCTTTGGTTTGCTCCAAGGAAAAGGCCAGGACCTTAACAACCAAAGATTTAATTGGAACAAGGAATTCTAGCTCCGCTGAGAAAGGGAATTCTTTCTTCATGGAGAAAATAGATTTTTTTTGTCGCTCCTTTTCTGCATGGGAAATCTGAGGTCCAGGCTCAGGAGAACAAATCCCTCCCACTCCACATGAAAAATGCACTTATTGAGGCTGCCCAGGTGTGACAGCCCCAGCACTCGTTGGTTTCATGGCCACAGCTGTCCATTTCTGATGGAAAATTTGTGCTGATTTCACGGTGGCTGCTTGGAGAAAAGTCACCACACGTTACGGTTGTTTCATAGCTGGGGGGCAAGTGGAGAAAATTATTTAATTAGGTTTCTGTAATAACAGCTCCATTTCCAAATGGCTGCCCATGTGTATTAGCAGGGAAGGATTTCAATTACTCTGTTTCCTTTAATTCTGTGATTTTAACGCTGGTGGAGGCAGAGAAAGGCTGAGATCAAAAACTGAACTGGGAACTCTTTGTCCACAGAATGTATTGAATGTATTGAATATATTAAATTAATGTATCCATGGATGCGTGGAGCATTTCACACTTTCATCTCCCTGCAGCCACATCCACGTGCAAAACCCAAACCAGAATGAGGGAATCAGGTTGGAAAAAACCCTAAACATCATCAAGTCCAACCATTAACCCACAGCTAATTAGTGCAGACATTTGTATTGGTGACGAAGCTGCCTAATCAAGGCCACCATCACAAAGACAGCCCTGAGGAGAGGAGTGTCCTGGGGATGGACACAACCCTGGTTGTGTTCTGATTGCAGATTAAGGAGATCAGCTGAGAGTTTGTGGCATTCCCCTCATTCTCGGCTTCATCCCCCCATCCCATCTACCAAAGTCACAAAATATCCACTTTCTACGACAAAATCCGTGAAATAATCAGGGTATTTGGCCTGGGAATTTCAGGAATTTCAGGCATAAACACAATTTACCAAGTGTTGATGATCTGTCCTGTCTGTGTGGCTGGGCCATCCTAGTTAGGGAGGATTTGGGGTCAGCCTGGTTAGGGAGGATTTGGGGTCAGCCTGGTTCAGGATGAGTTGAGCTCAGCCTGGTCATATGTTTGGATCAGCCTAGTTAGGACATGTTGGGGTCAGCCTGGTTCAGGATGAGCTGGGGGTCTCAGCCTAGTTAGGACATGTTGGGGTCAGCCTGGTTCAGGATGAGCTGGGGGTCTCAGCCTAGTTAGGACATGTTGGGGTCAGCCTGGTTCAGGATGAGTTGAGCTCAGCCTAGTTAGGACATGTTGGGGTCAGCCTGGTTCAGGACGAGCTGGGCTCAGCCTAGTTTGGAATGTGCTGGGGTCAGCCTGGTTCAGGACGAGCTGGGGTCAGCCTGGTTAGGAATCTGTTGCTGTTGGCAGAAGTATCAGGGCAAATAAAACATAAATAGGCTCCAAAGAAGAACCCAATCAGCAGCTTCTGCCTCCTCATTCCTCATTAGAGTGTCAGAGCCTCAGCTCAGCTCGTCCTGCTGTACCCTCGCTCCATCTGTTCCGTCTCTAATTTCAACGTCAATCAAAACAAACAGAATTCCTGAAAAAAATGTGAAAGAAATCTGATGTTTCCAAGTTCCTTTGTCTCCTCCAAGACTTTACCTCCTCCTGTTTGGCACAGGCAGCTTTCCAGGCTGATTTTTTTTAGGGAATACTACAAAACAGAGAACTCTGAGCCCTCCTAGAGAGCTCTCGTAAAACTCCATGGTTGGATGGAAGCTGGAACAGATGGGAGAGCTCCTCCAGGCTCTGCATTAACCCTGCTGTTCCCTGACTGGGGGCCAACAACACTTTCAAATTTCAAGAAGTACAGAGCTAAAAATACACCTCCAAGCCAGAGATGATCCAAAGTTTCAATAAACATCAACAAGACGGGTGACGTCCTTTTGTGGGGATGGCAACGCGGGAATTTCAGCATCTCAGTGGCTGGGAGAGGGGAGGGATTGAAGGGAAAGGTGTTCCGAGGGAATTTGGTGGCCATTGCAGCTGGAATCCTTCAACCATCACCTCACTGCATGGAGAGCAGAGCCAAGAGAGCCACAATGGGGGTGGAGAAGCAGAGCAGAATTTCTGAGGGGAGATTTGCTGTGCTCCACTCGGCGCTGCTTGATTAAAAAACCAAAATCACCATTTTTGCTGCCGAGAACACAAATTCTGGTTGGATTCCAAAGGAGCTGTGGGTGCCCAGAGTCTTTTAATCTCAGCCCATTTGAGGTTTTCCATACCCACCTTCCCTCCCTGCCACGCAGGAGCTGAATGACACAAATCCACAGCTGGCCTGGGAGCTCCTGGAGACCACAGGGTGAGGATCTCAAAGGGATTTGGGATTCCTGAAGGGCCTGATGTGGGAAATATTCCATCTCTGCAGTGAGGACTCTCCTTTTCATGGAATCATGGAATGGTTTGGGTCGGAAGGGAATTTAAAGATTATCCAGGACTGGACATGGACACCTCCCACTGTCCCAGGTTGCTCCAACCTGGCCTCGGACACTTCTGGGGACCCAGGGCAGCCACAGCTTCTCTGGGAATTCTGTTCCCTCTGGGTTGATTCTTGGAATTGTCCTTTGATTGGAGTTGGTTCTTGGAGTTGTTCCTTCTTGATTCTTGGGTTTAATCTTGGAGTTGTCCTTTGATTGGAGTTGATTCTTGGAGTTGTTCCCTCTTGATTCTTGGGTTGATTCTTGGAATTGTCCTTTGATTGGAGTTGGTTCTTGGAGTTGTTCCCTCTTGATTCTTGGGTTGATTCTTGGAGTTGTTCCCTCTTGATTCTTGGGTTGATTCTTGGGGTTGTCCTTTGATTGGAGTTGGTTCTTGGAGTTGTTCCCTCTTGATTTTTGGGTTGATTCTTGGAATTGTCCTTTGCCAAGCCAGGGCAGAGGTTCACAGATCCTCGGTGGCCCAGGATATTCCATGATTCCACAGCAATTGAGGCCCCAGGCAGCAGCCAAGCTGCTCTCTGAGCCCAGGAAATGTGTCTGAATTCCCCTCTCTCTCTGAATAATTCCTACCAGACTCTGCCTGCTAAAACACCAAGTTCCTTCCTGCCTTAAAGGACACCTGGAAGGGAAACAGAAGGAGGAGAGGATGAAAAATTTCCCAGATATGAGCGGAAGGTCAGCAGATGAAACACGAAATGTCACATTTGTTGCTCAACTGAGCAGGATTGCAACTGGAAAAATGCAGCCCTTCAGTCCTGCAGCTGAAAATAAACCCGAGTCAAACAGAAGTCCTTGAGTGCAGACACAAGGATTGGAATTAAATTTCCTCCTAACTCCTGGGTAATGGAGTTCTGCCAGAGCCAGGAGTCAATTAAGGGGATAAATACTCCCATAACTCACCAACACTTTGCATTTCAGGGGTATTTTGCTGAAGTAAGCACTTAATGTGATTATTGTGTTTCAGCCTGATTTAAGATGACAACTTTTGCATTTCCTAAATATTAATTAGCCCGGGATTTCTATTTATTTAAGCTTGGAGGCAGCGAGTGGGTGGCTGTGTGATTTACCTCTGGCTCCTGGCACTTCTCTGGGCTGGGACGTTGGGGATGCAATTGTGACCAATTAACCTTCGTGCCTGTCAGCAGTGAGGGTGAGCAATGGAGCTTGGTGGGTTTGTTTGGGGAAAAAATCATCCCACAAACCAGGCCAGGCATCTCCTCCTCTGGATGAGGCTTTTGGATGCCTGCTCAGGGCAAAAAAAAAGGGGTTTTAATGGGTTTTTAGCTGTTTTTCCCTTAGTGGGTGGCTTTTAGGGACACGGTGCTGGTGTGGAGCTCCTGGGGTTTCTGCCCTCATGAGGGCTTGAAATAATTATTATTGGAATAACAGAATAATATATATTATTATTGGAATAATAATTATTTTTGGAATGACAGAACAATATATATTAGTATTGGAATAATAGAACAATATATATTATTATTGGAATAATAGAAGAATATATATTATTATTGGAATAATAGAACAATATATATTGTTATCAGAATAATAGAACAATATATATTGGTTTTGGAATAATATCATAGGAATGGGAATGTGAGAGATGGATTTTTTTAAACTCAAAGAGGGGTTAGATGGGATATTGGGAGAGATTTCCTCCCTGGCAGGGAGGGGAAATCCAGAGTGTTGACCCAATTATTAATATCAATATATATTTACAATATATATAGATATTATATTAATATCAACATATATATTTACATATTAATATCAATATTTATTTTCACACAAGTATTAATATAGAATTAATATCAATTATTGTACCCCATAATTGATAGTTTGGGGGTCACAGCAGCTCTTGCACAGCCACAGTTCAGGTGCCAGGGGCACAAAACCTCTTCTCAAAGCCAGGCTTAAAACCATCCCATTAAATAATCCCTGTGCTGGAAGAGGAGGGAGTGTGCTCCCAGGGGAGAGGAGTTTGCTGGGGTTTCTCAGCAGTTTGGGAAGGTCAGCACTTGGGCTGCTCCAGGGAATTCCTCCTCCATATTCCCGTAAACCGCCCCAAAACTGTCACCGACGTGTTTTGTGAAAAATCCTTTCCTTGGGATTTTTCCTCCTGAAAAGCTGAGAGGCCTCAGGAACAAAATGATTGTTTGCTGATGTGAAATGCAACAGGTGGGTCTGGGATTGGTCTCATGGGGTTGTTTCTAATTCATGGCCAATCCCAGCCCGGCTGTGTCAGTCCAAGCCTTTGTTATTCATTCCTTTTCTATTCTTAGCCAGCCTCCTGATGAAATCCTTCCTTCTGTTCTTTTAGTATAGTTTTAATATAATATATATCATAAAATAATAAATCAGCCTTCTGAACATGGAGTCAGATCCTCATCTCTTCCCTCATCCTGGGACCCCTGAGATCACTGTCACACTAAACCTGTTCTCTCCTTCCCGCCGGCACAGGGCTGGAGCTGCTCCTCCATGTGTGACATATTTTGGTGTTTTAGCAAGTTCAGGAGGTGTTTGTCACATTTTCCTGACTCCCTGCACTAATCAAGGGCCCTGGAAAGCTGCAGAATTCCCAGCTGGCACAGGGCTGAAGGAGCTAACTGGGATGGACAGCGATTCCGACAGGCAGAGCTCTGGGATTTACCGGAGTCAGGGCTGAACGGGGGAATGGAAATAAATTCACAGCAGCCTTGGCACGAGGGATTTCACAGATTAAAGAGCAGCACTTGGCAGATCAAATGCAGGACTTCACACAATACAGCCAGCAGTTCACGGATTAAAGCCCAGGATTTCACAGAATAAACCCAGGAGTTCACAGATTGAAGCCCAGGATTTCACAGAATAAACCCAGGAGTTCACAGATTAAAGCCCAGGATTTCACAGAATAAACCCAGGAGTTCACAGATTAAAGCCCAGGATTTCACAGAATAAATCCAGGAGTCCACAGATCAAATCCAGTGTCCAGAACTGCAGCAGAAAGCAAAATTAAAACTCATGGAGAAATGATGTTGTGGGAAGAAATGTCATGGAAAGAAATCCCACTGAAATCCATGGGAGTCCCTCTGCAGGTTCAGCATTTACAGGGTATTTTATTTTATTTTATTTTATTTTATTTTATTTTATTTTATTTTATTTTATTTTATTTTATTTTATTTTATTTTATTTTATTTTATTTTATTTTATATTTTATTTTAATCTACAGCCAGTTTTGGAGGTTTTTCTGTGATCTGACCTGGCCCAGAGGGAAGAAAGTTGAGAGTAGCTCAAAATCCACAATTCCCAGCCTGGTTATGGATGATCCAGAACCAAACCCCATGGAAACTCAGAATTCCTGAGATAAGAGAAGGGCTGTGCTGGCAGGGAAGGGGAGCAGGAGGGAGCTGGGGCAGGGAAAGGGGGCAGAGGGAGAGGTCGAGCTGGAGAGCCCAGACTGCTTCAAAAGCAATCAAAAAACCTGAAATGAAATGAAATTTAATTAAAGGAGGGGCTGCATTTCCCAGGATTTCCAGTCAGTCCCTGTCCTCCTGTCTGTCTCATCCTAGCAGGTAAAAGTGCTCCCCCAAGGTGAGGGTGTAAGTTTAGGATTCAGGAGCAATCCTTGGCCTCTGTGCCTCAGTTTCTCTGCAAAGCTGAGCTGACATTTCCCACCCCACACAGAAACTGGGATTATTCAGGCATCCCACACCGACTGGGAACAGGCAACACCAAAATAATTAACATTTAGCTCTAACAACCCTGCTGCTTTTAACCACATTTTAATTGCACTGGCACCTGCGTTTAGTATTTTTTAAATTGCGTATTCTGATCTTTTCAGCTCAAAAATCTCAGCAAAGAAATTGATCTCTAAAGGAAATAGGACTGATTTCATCCCAACACAGGATCCTGCCAAGGAGCCAGAGCTGCCAATTCCCTCCTTTTTTTAAGAGCCAAGCCACGCCTAGAGAGGTAATTAAACCAATAAATTCGATTATAAACATGACATCATCCCGCTCAAACTGATAAATCAGATTACAAACATGACATCACCCCACTCTGGCTCCTGGATGGGCTCCAGACAAAACCTCCTGGTCCCCTCCACGCCCCACTGCTGCCTCCACGTGCTTATCCCGAAAGAAATCGAATTCCCTTCATTTACTCCACCCCAAAGCCGGGCAGCCAACTGCATGTTTAATTACACACTTTCCACTTGGAGCAGCTGTAATTAATGAGCTGAGGAATCTGCAATGTGCCTGGAGCAACCTGGGCTCCTCCTGGGGACCCTGGTGCTGTTGGAGTCGCTTCCCATTAGTTTTAGGAGCTGGAGTGCCCACCTAGGGCATTAATCACAGCCTGCTGCAGCTCCTGGGCTTTTAATTACCGTGCTGCACGTGGATTGTCCCACCCTGGTAATTAATGGCCTTCCTGGGGCTACCGAGGGCCTCGCTGGGTCTTGTTTGATGCAAGGCGGTCGGGAAAATGGGATTGCTGGTGTTGGGAATGGCTCTGGGATGGGGCAGGGTGAGCTGCAGCCAGGGAATAATGAGGGATGAGCAGTCTGGAGGGCAGGGTGCTGATGGGGGAGAGAATTTGGGCGCCTCTTCTGGCTCTTCCACTTGCGGTGATTTTTCCTCCTCTCTGAGAACACCTTGTCATCACTGCAGTGGTTTTGCATGCAAAAAAGCAAAACCCGCTACAAATG
Organism: Fringilla coelebs; assembly: GCF_963513975.1. Classification (NCBI taxonomy): domain Eukaryota; kingdom Metazoa; phylum Chordata; class Aves; order Passeriformes; family Fringillidae; genus Fringilla; species Fringilla coelebs. Next base: position 1,217,249 of record NC_140052.1, read on the forward strand.
GGTTCCTCTGGAAGTGAAATGTCTCCTCCTTTCTGCCTCCCCACAGGTTCTGAACTAGAATTCCAGGATAATTTAATCATTTCCCCCCTTATTTAAGTCCAAATGGCCCGTCGGGCAGCACGAGGTGTCAGCCCAGCCGTAATTCCAGCCATGCTCTAAGGAAAACTCTACAGAAGGGACTGGGTGGTTTCCCAGGTCATGGAATCATGGAATGGTTGGGGCTGGAAAGGACCTCGAGGACCATCTCATTCCAATTCCCCTGCCATGGACAGATGTGCCTCCCATGCCATGATCTGGGGCCGTTTCCTGTCCCTGTACCCTCCACCCACCCCTCCTGGCTCCATCCTCCTGAAGCCAGGTCAGTGACAGGTCCCTAAAAATAGCATCCAAAAAATCCCAAACTGGAGCTTGGTGGGGTCATGACCTCTCATCCTGTTCCCTGTACTCACCTCCACCTGGCCCCACCTTCCTTCCATGTCAGTGGCAGATCCTTAAAAACAGGATCCAAAAAATCCAGAATCCCAAACTGGAGCTTGGTGGACTCTTCCCGCTATCCTGCAGTGCGACTTTGGGAAAGGAACCCAAACCTCACAATGCCAGCAACCTAAAAAATGCTCCTGCCTTCCAAGCCGAACTTTTGGGATGGGGACACAACTTATTGGGACCTGAATTCATCCCTAAGCTCTGACCTTCCAAAACTCCTTCCCAGTCTGTCCCTAAGCTCTGACCTTCCAGAATTCCTTCCCAGTTTGTCCTGAAGCTCTGACTTTCCAAAATCCCTTCCCAGTTTGTCCCTAAGCTCTGACCTTCCAAAGCTCTTTCCCAGTTTGTCCCTAAACTCTGACCTTCCAGAATTCCTTCCCAGTTTGTCCCTAAGCTCTGACCTTCCAGAATTCCTTCCCAGTTTGTCCCTAAACTCTGACCTTCCAGAATCCCTTCCCAGTTTGTCCCTAAGCTCTGACCTTCCAGAATCCCTTCCCAGTTTTTTCCCTCTGAGTCACTCCTCTGCTCGTGGCAGGAATAATCAGGAGGAGGAAGAGGAGGCAGGAAACAAACTCCAAGCACAGAATCAACATGGGAGAACCATCCTCAGCTCTTGTCCCTGTCCCAAAGTCTGGTGGGGTTTTACCTCCTCTCGTGATGCCCAACCCACCCCCAGAATTAAAGCATGCGGAGGTTAATTATTAATTATTAATTATTAATTATTAATTATTAATTATTAATTATTAATTATTGACAAATGAAAATTGGAAGTCAACAATGCAAACCTCAAAATGGTCCAGCACAGCTCCATTTGTTTCAGGGATATCCAGAACATTTTTCTGTGCCCAAGACACGGCTCTCCTGTCGTGGCAGGAATCTCAGAGCCACATCAGCCTTCTGCAGGAAATTGGGTTTTTCGCTCTATTAGGAGCATTTCATTTTTATGATTAAAATCAGACAACAATGTTTTCCCCCAGTTAAAGTGAGACGTGCGAAGCACTGCTCTGCTGGAACTGGGTTTTGAAATCCTTATCTAAAGTGCTCAGAAAAGGCATTAATAAATAAGGATGAGAAATGACAACGGCGTCGCTGGTGTGGTGCATGATCTGTGTTTGCTGGGAGTTATGGATAACAGGCTTTGGGAGACTAAAATTAAAAATAAAAATAAAATAAAAATAAAAAGAATTATTATTATAATAAATTATATTATTATTATTATTATTATTATTATTATTATTATTATTATCATCATCATCATCATCATCATCATCATCATCATCATCATCATCATTATTTACATTTTTGTACAAAAATACAACCAGTGATGGTTGAGCCCAACCCAGTTATTTCTGGAGCAGGTATTTCCCCCTCTCCTGTCGCCTCCTGTCACCACCACCATTAATTTTTATTTACCATATTTTGGTAATTTATCATATTTTATTTACCAATTTTTATTTACCATATTTTGGTAATTACTTACCAAAAATATGGTAAATAAACCCCCTCATTTCCCACCTCTACCTGCTTCTTCACATTACAAAAATACAAAAAAATTACAAAAAAAACCCCAAAAAATGTGATGGTTGAACCCAACCTGGTTATTTCTGGAGCAGGTATTTCCCCCCTCTCTGGTCTCCTCTTAATCACCACCACCGTTAATTTTATGCTAATTACTTACCAGAAACATGGTAAAAAAACCCACCTTTATTAATTTCCCACCTCGACCTGCCTCTTCACATGACAAAAATACAACCAGTGATGGTTAAACCAACCCAACCTGGTTATTTCTGGAGCAGGTATTTCCCCCTCTCCTGTCTCCTCCTAATCACCACCACCATTAATTTTATGCTAATTACTTTCCAGAAACGTGGTAAAAAACCCACGTTTATTAATTTCCCACCTCGACCTGCCTCTTCACGTGACAAAAACCCAACCAGTGATGGTTGAACCCAACCTGGTCATTTCTGGAGCAGGAATTTCCCCCTCCTAATCACCACCACCATTAATTTTAATTGGCGCTAATTGCGTCGTTTGGCCTTCCCGAGCACATCTCGCCCATCTGCAGGACCTGAGCGCATTCCAAACGGGCTCTGAGCCCTGTCAGAGGAGGGAGAATGTGAGAGCTGAGCCCAGGCTGGTGAGGAGGAGCTGTTGGAGGCACCATCTGGACGTGGCACATCCCGCCTGGAGCTGCTGGGGCTGAGGGGAGGCACTGTTGGAGCGCTGAAATTCCTGCAGGGATTCCCACAGCTCCGGCGGCTCCGGGGGTTCTGCGAGCTGCTGAAGAGGCTGCACGGAATCCTGGAATGGTTTGGGTGGGAAAAGACCCTAAAGGTTGGTTATGACACAGGCAGGGACACCTCCCTCTGTCCCAGGGTGCTCCAGCCTGGCCTTGGGCACTGCCAGGGATCCAGGTGCTCCTCTGGGAATTCCATCCCAGCCCCTCTCCCAATGTTCCTTCCCAAAATCCCATCTAAACACGAAATCCTGGAATGGTTTGGGTTGGAGGGACCCCAAACCCCATCCAGTGCCACCATGGGTCCCACACTTTCTATAGACCACGGTGCTCCCGCCTGGCCTTGGGCACTGCCAGGGATCCAGGAGCAGCCACAGCTCCTCTGGAATTCCATCCCAGCCCCTCTCCCAAAATTTCTTCCCCAAATCCCATCCAAACCTGCCCATGGAATCCTGGAATGGTTTGGGTTGGAGGGACCTCAAACCCCATCCAGCCCCACCATGGGTCCCACAGCTCCCACTGCCCCAGGGTGCTCCAGCCTGGCCTTGGGCACTTCCAGGGATCCAGAGGCAGAAATTCCTCTGGGAATTCCATCCCAGCCCCTCCTCACCCTCAAACCAGGAATTCCTTTGAAAATCCCAACCAAATCTCCCCTTTTCCAGTGGGAAGCCATTCCCTGTGCCCTGTCCCTCCATCCCGTGTCAATCCCAGCCAGTGTTCTCAAATTTCCCACAGAATAAACGCTCATCAAGCTCTTACAAAGATCCTCGTGCATAAAATCCCGTTTGCTTTCACGATTCCAATTTAATTTTTGGGAAATCTGCATATTTCCAGGAAGCAGGATGCCCAGAAAAGTCCACCAGCCACTTCTCCATGGAGACAGACCTGCTAAAATAAAGTCTCCACAGAAAATTTTGAGCCAGTGTGGGGAGAGAGGCTGGGAATGTCCCATCCCTATCGTCCTCAGGCAAGGATGAGGGAGCTGAACACATTTCGTGAGAAAAGCCCCTGCCCAAAGTCAGCTGGGCTCTGGCTGGTGCTGAATTAATGGAATTTAGGACAAAAAGGATTAATTTGCTCCCCTGGTGTGACACTCTGTGGAGCTGATCAGCGTGGAAGCCAAACTAAATAAATCCAACCTCCAAATTCTTAAAAACCCAACCAAAACTGCAACGGGCTTTTCATGGCTGCTTTGTGTGGATGTCAAATGTCTTCCTCCCCTCCTTGGCCATTTCTTTGTGCCAATTAAAATCCCAATCCTGGGTGGGAAGGGACCCACAGGTATCCCCCAGATTCCCACCTTTTCCCTAAGGGAGTTGTCCAAACTATCCCAGGGCAGGTTTGGTTCTGAACGAGGGGAGAGGCAGAAACTGCAGCATCTCCTGACAAAAATCTGCTCGATTTACAGCTCGGTTTTATGCACCTTAAACACTCTCACACTTCCAGCAAGCCAGGGACAAGCTGGAATATCTGGAATGAACCTCCAGCCCTCCTGAATTTCCCCAGCATATGGGGGGAAGCAGCTGCCAATCTCAGTGTACGCCTGATGAGGCAGCTCTGGAAAAATAGAGAGGAACTATTTTCTAACAGAGCCTCCAATGAGTCAATCTGAGCTCCAGCTTCCACATTCTGTGACTAAATATTGGTTACACAAGAGGAATTCCAGCCCAGTTTCTCCAGTGCTGATCGTGATTTGCTCAATTAAATAATGTGAGGCTGATTTGTCTTTAATTTGTGTGTTTTGAAGTCCAGCACCGGGTCGGACTCGCTGATCCCTGCGGGTCCCTCAGGACAATCTCCGGTTCTGGGAGCTCTTTGAAGTGATAATGTTAATTTTTCATACTTGTTGCAGGAGCTGGAGGGTGTTTGAAGCCCAGCCCTCCCTTTTTTCACTCACCCCAGCGGGATCAGGAAGGTTTTGCCATGGAAAACACAACGGATGGTGACAACCAGGCCATTCTTTGGGATGAGGGACAAAAATCCACAATCCTGATCCTCTTTTGGCCTGCAGACCACACAGGCACTGTGGGGGCTCATCCAAACCCCTGTGCCAATCCCAAACTCTGGAAGGAATGATGTTTTCTCCCAGAAAACAGAACCCTGTGCCCCCTGAGCTCCCACAATTCAGGATGCTCCAGCCTGGCCTTGGGCACTGCCAGGGATCCAGGAGCAGCCACAGCAGCTCTGGAAATTCCATCCCAGCCCCCTCTCCCAATATTTTTTCTCCAAATTGCATCTAAACACGGAATCCTGGAATGGTTTGGGTTGGAGGGACCCCAAAGCCCATCCAGCCCCACTGTGGGTCCCACACTTTCTATAGACCAGGGTGCTCCAGCCTGGCCTTGGGCACTGCCAGGGATCCAGGGGCAGCCACAGCTCCTCTGGGAATTCCATCCCAGCCCCTCTCCCAATATTCCTTCCCAAAATCCCATCCAAACCTGCCCATGGAATGCTGGAATGGTTTGGGTTGGAGGGACCCCAAAGCCCATCCAGCCCCACCATGGGTCCCACACCTCCCACTGTCCCAGGGGCTCCAGCCTGGCCTTGGAGGATGAGGAGAAGGAAGGAGGATGAGGAGAAGGAAGGAGGATGAGTGGATTTTTAGGGGGTCTTTGCTGAGAAAACAAAATCATTTCTGGAGGAAACGAGCTGCTGGGAGAGGGTTGGGAAGGGCAGAGCTTGAGACACGACAGCAAAGCAGCACCAAGCTCTGAAGATCCTTAAAAACCAGGAGTTTTAAAAGGACTTTTAAAAGTGGTTTCCTTCCCTGTGCACCCACAGCCCAGAGCTGGAGTGCTCATCACGGGCAGGGCTTTAATTCCCTGATACCAGGATTAAATCCATGCTCCTCTGGCCATGCCATTGGCTCGAGGAGGAGCTGAATCAGCAGGGAGAGCGTGGAGGAGATGTGGAATGGGAAAATTCCCTTCTCCAAGCACCAAACAATGGGAACCCCCCAGCTCAAGAGAGGATGAGGCAGGAAAAGCTCATCCTGGGCTGTGCTGGCTCCGTTCTAGGCAGAGCACCTGAGTTTTCAGTTAATAAAGGGCAGGAGATAACTGCTCCTATTACAAATAATTGCCAGGAAAAAGAATGAATCAGGCTAAGAAAATACAGGGCCCATAAAAGCTCTCGTTAACATTCTTTCTCCGTGCTTATCATCCATTTTCTACAGGGTTAAATATATTTTCTGGTGACTACCACGGCAAGGCTGAGGATTAAAGAGGATAATGTACAATGTGATTTATGAAGTTTTAATGGAAAATCCCCATGGGTTGTGTATAAATCTTATTTATAGCTTTAAAAGTATGTAATATACTTATTGTATATTTAAAAAACTGTGGGAGTGCAGTCCCTGTCATAGTTAATCCATTAAAAAAAGCAACTCCTGAGGGGCTCCTGGGGATAAAGTGTTGGATATTTCAGAGGCTCTCCGTGAGTTCAGCAGGAAATGTCCAACACAATTTGGGTACTGGGGGGGAAAAGGGGAATCAGAGAACCCAGACTGGCTGGGAGGAAGGGCTGGGCTCGTGGATTTGTGGGGTGCCCAGACAAGGAAGGAATGAGGAATCTGACTCCATGGTCTTAGAAGGATAATTTATTATTTTATGATATTATATTATATTACAGAATGCTATACTAAACTATACTAAAGAATACAGAAAGGATACAGACAGAAGGGTGAAAAGATAATAATGAAAACTTGTGACTCTTCCCAGAGTCCTGACACAGCTTGGCCCTGATTGGCCAATAAATCAAAATAATTCACATTAAACCAATGAAACAATTCCCATGTTGGATAAACAATGTCCAAACCACATTCCAAAGCAGCAAAACACAGGAGAAGCAAATGGGATAATTATTGTTTTCCTTTTTCTCTGAGGCTTCTCAGCTTCCCAGGAGAAGAATCCTGGGTGAAGGGATTTTTCCAGAAAATATGACAGTGACACGGGGCTGGGGAATGAAACATCCTGATCCTGGCCTGGGTAATCCCTGCCTGAGGCTTGGACTAAGCTTCAGCTTTGGGTTTAGGGCTTTGAGTGTCACCAGTGAGGGACCTTCCCCTGGGTCACCTTCAGCGGACCCACAGAGCTCAGCTGTGGCCACATTTCTCTCAACAGAGAAATTCAAGGCACATCTTCCCAAGAATAATTCTGGGATTCACATTCTTTGAAGCTCAGAGAAAGGAAAAACACAATTCTTATCATTTGTTGTGCCTGTGTTGTGCCAAAGCAGAATGAAATATGGAGATTTTTTTTATCCACAGTGATGGGGGTTTGGTTCCTTGGTTCCAGGGCCAAGGTGTAGCCCCACATTTCTCTTCACAGAGAAATTCAAGGAACATCTTCCCAAGGATATTTCTGGGATTCACATTCTCTGAACCTCAAGGAAAGGAAAAATACAATTCTCATCATTTTCTGTGCCTGTGTTGTGCCAAAGCAGAATGCACTATGGAGAGTGTTTCCCCACAGTGATGGTGGTTTGGTTCCTTGGTTCCAGGGCCAAGTGTGCAGCCCAAATTTCTCTTCACAGAGAAATTCAAGGAACATCTTCCCAAGGATATTTCTGGGGTTCACATTCTCTGATGCATCATTTCTCTCCCCTCATTGGGGCTCCCTGCAAGTTCAATACCCAGCTCTTGGCTACCTGTCCTTTTGGACTCATCCTTCTGAAAACACATTTTTTTTCCCCCCTAAACATTACAGAATCCATTTTCCATCAGTTCAGGGTAGAACCTGACGGACTGTGTGCTTTAGACATGGAGGAAAAACCACAAATTTATCTCTTTTTTATTTTTTTTGTCTCTACCTGAAGAAAACCTTCACTGCCACCTTCCAGCAACTCCTGTGGGAGCTGCACCACGAACAGAAAAGGCACTAAAAGGATGAACCAACACAATTTCTGCTTCAGGCCACCCAAGTTTGGTTTTTTTTTCCATGGGGAATGTTCAGCCTTTGGGCATCAACCCCAAATATTCCCACAGCTCCTAAGGAAGAAGTGAGATTATCTCTTGCAAGATTAAAATCAGGTTTATGAAAGATCTTGATGTGCTGTGGGAGGCTGTGGTGGGTTATTTTTAATACAGGGAAAAATTCCCAGGCTCTGGCCAGGGAAACAAAATCCCTGATCTCATCTGAGTCAGGTACAGGGGACTGAAGAAGGGCGGGCTGGAAATTAATTTTGCTTTTTTTTTTTGTTTTCCTTGCAGTTTCTTAGAAGGATTCTGATGGATGGGAATTCCTAGACGAGACAATTGCAGCTGATGATTCATCCCCAAAGTGCCAAAACGAGCCAGCACAGGGCTTGGATGAGAACACTGCACAAAATCTGATTTTTTTTAAAGGCTGTTTTGAAGGAAACAATGATTTCTTCTCTCCTAACTCACTCATATTTTTTCTAATTACACCAAGAAACAGAGGGGGGGAAGTGTCATGAAATATACCCTGGAGGAACCAGAATGAAAATTCCTGAACCTCCCTTAATAACTCATTAGGACAAAAAGAGTTTCTTTCAATATCCCACTGAGGCATCAGGAAAAGCAAGAGTTCAACTAATTCAGGAAAATTGGTTGGAATAATTTAATAAATTGCTCTCCTTAATTCTTTTGTTGCAGGGGGCATTGTCACCCCTTTTCTCTCCACCTGTGCTGCAGAAAAAGCGAATCCCTGAGGAATAAAAGCCCATTTTGCTTTCAGTTGTGGAAATCCTTTGACAAAGGCAAAGATTTACTGTTGGTGTCACACCTTTTATCTAGGCTAAGACACAAACACAAAACCTGCAGCTGGAGCAGGAAAAAAAGACGATTTTTATTTTTTAATTGCTCCATGAAAAACAACCAAACAAACCTCTCTTAACAGAAGAATTGTGTTCTAAAAAACCTGGCTCTGCTCTTCGGGAGGGAAATGTCAGAAATGCAGCTCCCTGTGTTATCTGACAATTCCCAAACGGCCCCCAGGGTACCAGGAGCGTCTCAGTGGAGAAACAGCTCCTGCCAGAGCCAGGAGAGACACTTTACTCCTTCAGAAGGCAAAGAATTAAACACAAAAAAAATCAATGTGTGTGCCTGGGCAGGGAGGTGAGAGCCAAACACCCTCTTGGAGCTGTCACAGAATACAAAATTGGGAATATCCTGAGCTGGGAGGGACCCACAGGATCTCTGAGTCCAACTCCAGGAGTGCCAAGTGCAGGCATCAGATGCTTTTTTCCTCAAAACTAATTTTTTTTTCAGGGATATTTTTGCCTTTGTGTCTTTTTTTTTTCTCTTCTTCATTCACCAAAAGTGCATCTCTGCGTTTCAGCCTCATCCTGGTTCCTAAATTATTTTAATAATGGGATGCAGCCCACAGATGTCTGAATTTATCTGGGATTTGTTTTGATAAACCCCAGCAGTTGGACATTTTTAAATGTTTGTTTTCTGAGTGTGGGATCACCCCTGGAGGTGCTGGGTGAGGATTTTCTGAGGCAGAGGGTGGAGTCCCTCCCTCTGTGTCCAGGTTGCAGCACATTTTATGGCAATTTGTTTTTTTTTTTTTGCTAAATCCCAATAATATCTCAATAATATCCCAATCCACAGCAGCCTGAGGGCTGCAAAGACAACATTTAAAGGATGCTGAGTTTTCCTGATGGCAATTCCAAGATGATCCATGTGGGATATTGCTCCTGCTCCATCAGCACATCAAATAAATCAGGATCAGGCGAGGCCTGGGTGTGTCCCCATCCCCAGGGTCTGGTGGGATTTGTCCCCCAGGGCCTCATTATTTGGAATATTTGGAATATTCCAGCCTGGAGCCACCTGTCCTCTGGCATCCCCTGCAGAAATGGAATCAAAATCATTTTCCATCCCTCTAAATGGTCATTAAACCCCTCCTCTGCTGAAAGCAGCCTCAGTAATTCATCCCTGGCACTGCAGAGTTAATTTTAAACACCAGTCTTTTGGTGAGGGGCAACAACACCGAAATTCCCACTCCAGCACCACCACAATCCCTGGAAACACTGAAAAATTCAGGACTTTTCCAGGCCACCTGATGGTGAAAACACCAGAGAGGGCTTTTCAACACCTGTGCTCTCTTCTGCAGAGGGAACAGCTCTGTTCCAAAGGAGCAGAAGGGGAAATCCACAAATTTTGGGTTTGTTTTAGCTGGAGACACTCACACTGTGATCCTGCAAATCCAGGTCTGGGAGGGAAAATATTCCAGCCCCTCTTCCCCAGGATGCAAAAACTGATTTTCCACATGATTCCTGCAGCCTGCATAAAGGCTAAATAAGAAATAAATAAGAAATAAATAAGAAATAAGAAATAAGAACTAAGACTAAATAAGAAATAAGGCTAAATAAGAAACAAGAAATAAGGCTAAATAAGAAATAAGAAATAAAAACTCAGATGAGAGGATTTCCTCAGGAATTTGAGGAAGATGGCACCAAAATTCACCCCTTGAGGGAATGAAATTAGTCAAAAAAATGAAGAAAATCGTTATTCGAAATCTGTGGAAAAAAATTTAACTTGGAAGGCAGGAAGAATAAGGTAGAAATGCCAATTGTTCAGGACCTGAATTCTTTTGAATCTGAAAATGTTGAGGTTGAGGGCCCTTAAAAAATTATTTTTAGGATCTCAGTGGCTTTGGGATGTTCCAGAGAAAAAACCACAAGGAAATGTGAGGAAAAAAAACCCCAAACAAATCCTGTCAAGCTCTCAGCAATTACTGCAGCAGGAGGAATTCCATTAGTAGGGATTTTTTTTTTTTAAAAATATAAATAATAAGCATTTTGTGCATTTAATATTTTGCTTGGTCTCCAGGAGCCATTTATTTCCCAACAATGTCCTGGCTGCCAACAGGATGCAGAACAATCCTCATTAGCTGTGTGTGGGGAGGGCTTAGAGAAGGTCAAATCACAGGCCATGACAATGCAATTATGTTCCCTGCTAGAAAGGTCACTTTTCCTCATCAGACTAATTACCTCGACAGGATTACATTTATTTTATGGATTTTAAGGCAAAAACTCTGGCAGTGCCTTGACCTGTTTAATTCCAACCCTGCCTTCGGCCTTTTCTTCCCCAAAAATCCTTCTTGGGGCAGGGAAAGAGCAAAAATGTTCTCCCAGGGGGGAAAAAAAATGATCAAAAATGAAACAACAGACAACAGCCAGGCAGAACTGTGATTAAAAGTTGAGGGAAAAGGGATTTTGCAGATTCTCACAGGTTTTGTTTTGGTCTCAAAGGAGATTTTGTGGGGCAAAAGGCAGCGGCAGGAGGATGCGGGGCACTGAGGGACACGAGCTCACAGCGCTGCTCTCAAGGGGAAGAGAAAAGGGAAGTTTATTCTCTGACTCCAACATTTATGGATTTCTGTCATGGTGATTGCAGGGGTCCCAGGATGAGGGAATAGAGGAGAAAGTTGACTCCATGTTCAGAAGGCTGATTTATTATTTTATGATATATATTATATTAAAACTATACTGAAAGAACAGAAGGAAGGATTTCATCAGAAGGCTGGGTGAGAATAGAAAAGGAATGAATAACAAAGGTTTGGACTGACACAGCTGGGCTGGGATTGGCCATGAATTAGAAACAACTACATGAGACCAATCCCAGACCCACCTCTTGCATCCCACAGCAGCAGACAATCATTTTGTTCCTGAGGCCTCTCAGCTTCTCAGGAGGAAAAATCCCAAGGAAAGGATTTTTCATAAAACATATTGGTGACAATTTTCCAAAAGTGGCAGTGGGTTGGTGACAGTGCCATCTCTCCAATGACATTGCACAAACCAACAGCCCATCAGATTTCTCATTCTCTATAAAAGAATGCAAAACAATGAGTTATTTATATAAAAGTATGAGTTATTTACAGGAAGTGGGTGAGAAAATTGGCTACAAAAATGTCAACATCAGAAGGCTCAGAAAATGTTAAAAAATCAGGGCGACAGATGTGGAGCTGCTGGACAGTCCAGAGGTCATGGAGATGCTCCAGGGGCTGGAGAACCTCTGGAGCCAGGCTGGGAGAGCTGGGATGGTCCAGCCTGGAGAGGAGAAAGCTCCAGGAGAGCTCAGAGCCCCTGAAGGAGAGATGGGGAGGGACTGGGGACAAGGATGGAGGGACAGGACACAGGGAATGGTTCAAACTGGGAAAGGGGAGATTTAAATGGGATATTGAAAGGAATTCCTGGTTTGAGGGTGGTGAGGGGCTGGGATGGAATTCCCAGAGGAGCTGTGGCTGCCCCTGGATCCCTGGCAGTGCCCAAGGCCAGGCTGGAGCAGCCTGGGACAGTGGGAGCTGTGGGACCCATGGTGGGGCTGGATGGGCTTTGGGGTCCCTCCAACCCAAACCATTCCAGGATTCCGTGTTTAGATGGGATTTTGGGGAGGAATATTGGGAGAGGGGCTGGGATGGAATTCCCAGAGGAGCTGAGGCTGCCCCTGGATCCCTGGCAGTGCCCAAGGCCAGGCTGGAGCCACCAGGGACAGTGGGAGGTGTCCCTGCCATGGCAGGGGTGGCACTGGGTGGGATCTCAGGTCCTTTCAACCAAAACCATCCCAGGATTCTGTGACTTTCAAACCAGCCCAGAGCCACAGGTGGATCCTTGAACTTTCTGTAAGCAGGGGAGGCTGCAAGGAAGAAAAAATAAAGATTAAACAGAGTAAAAACCAAATTTTATCAGGGAGTGATCAATTTATCCCTGGCTGCTGAAGAGAAACGACTCATTCTCAGTGCAGCAAACACCCCAAGCATTGTTCCTCGTTCCTCCAGCTGCTTTTCCCTCTCCACAACACCTCAAACAATCAGATTTTGCTCGTGGTGCTGCTGCAGAGCGAGCTGTGCTGTGCCTTTGCTCCACGGATCCCCCAAAACAAAGCCCAGAAGAATCTCATCCCTCCGTGCTTCTCTCCCTGCCCTTCCTTAGCAGCAGGATGAGCATAAAAAAAGACTAAAAAAATTAAAAGTCTCTCTGATGCCTCGCTGCAGCCAGGACTATATTCATCACTCTGCAGTGGTCCATGGCCCAATTTCGAGGTTTAAAAAGTGCAAAGGGTCACAGAGGAAGAGAAAGAGGAAAATCCAGACTCCTCTCCCCAGCTCCACTTTCCCAGCTCAAGGAATTTGCTCTGCTTGGGGTGAATTAATGAATTAAATGGCAAGAGTGGAGGAAGAAGGAGAATAGAAACTCCTTTCCCAAATATTCTTCCCTCTCAGGGTGCTTGAACTTATTTATGGCACCCATAAAATTTACCTGAATCATCCTGAAATCTCCCCAAAGTCCAGGCCCTGCTTTGAGCCCTCTGAAAACAGAGGCTCAGTCTTTGCTGCTGCTCCTTGTTTGCATTTTAGGGTTGCTGAAAGATTTTAATTTTAGGGTCTTTCTGAATAATTTTCACTTTAGGGTCACTCTGAAGTGTTTTTATCCTGCTTTTGCACCCTAAAATCCTCCATGGGTCCAGTCCAGGCCACCCACAGCCAGAGTGACAAAACCCTGGTTTATCACAGGTTTATTCCATGATTTCAGAGAATATTTGGGTTGAAAAAGAATATTTAGGTTGGAGAAGCCCTCCAAGGCCAGGGAGCCCAGGCATTAACCCAGCTGGGTCATGGCACTGTGCACAACCTGGCAATTATTACATTAATATCATTTTGTCAAGGGGTTCAAGGCCACAAATAAAATGAAAATTTGATTAAAGGAGCGTGGTCCCACCTCTCAGAGGTGCTGAACATTTTCTCTCTGAACTGGGAGTTGATTTACCCTCAAAAACCTCCAACAATTCCCTTCTAAAGCATGGATGGGCTTGTGCACAGGGAAAGGCTGCAAAAAAAATTTGGTTTTTTGAAGAATAAGTAGAGAGAACACAAAACCACTGCTCCTCCTCCTCCTCCTCCTCCCAAAGCTCCCTCCAGGTCAGGAATTTGGGATCAAGCACAGGGAGAAGCCCTGAGGTCGATGGTTCAAATCATCTTAAAAGGAAAAAAGAAAAAAAAAAGGAAATTGGTATCAGGTGCTGCTTCCACACAGAGGCCACACAAATACCCAGAGATTTCTTTCATTCCAGCACCGTTTTCCTTGAATTTCTGTAATTATTGTTGCAGTGATGAACGATTTAATCATCCCAGAGCAAGCCCTCCTCATAAACAGAGGTATTTTTAGGAGGGAAGAAAATACATCTGAGTTCTCATTGCCCATTTCCATTTCTGAGGCTCCACCAATTTACATTTAACACCAACTATAAAAGACACCCGAGGAACACAAGGGCTGTTTAGTCATTGGTTTTAAGTCTGGATTCCTTCTTTTATTTTCTTTTTTAAATTATTATTTTTTTATATCAAAATTTTGCTTTAATTAGCAGCAAATGTAGGACACTGAGGGCCTGAAATGAGGAGACCTTCGTGCTCATTTCACTGGAGCAACCCTCAAGTATTAATTAAATCTTAAATTGCTTTCTGGGGCAGAAGGGCTGCTCTGGTTTTTCTGGTCACAGGAGCATTATTGAAAACGGGGTCTGAGACATTCCTGAATCCATGGGAGCTCCAGAAAAGTGGGAATTCAAAGTCAGACCTCAATTTCCCCCTGAAAACGCTCTACCCAAATTTATAAATGTTGGATTGATTGAAGCAGCCAGGGAAAACCAGTGAGGATGAGGCAGGAGCTCCAAGTGACCCCAAAATCTGATTTGTTCAATTATTTCATCCCAGGGAAAATGGTAATAATGGATAGTGAGGCTGGATTTCATTTACCCCAAGATCTTCCTGCATGCTCAGCCTTGAAATGAGTTTAAAAAAGGCAGAACCAGGCTTAAAATAGGCAGAACCAGGCTTAAAATAGGCAAAAAAAGCTCCAATAATGATTTTTAGCACAGGGTGCTCCCTCAAATCAGGGCTGGCACTGGGTGGGATTTAAAGTCATTATTGAAAACGGGGTCTGTGCCATGGCCAGAGACATTCCTGAATCCATGGGAGCTCCAGAAAAGTGGGAATTCAAAGTCAGACCTCAATTTCCCCCTGAAAAATGTTCTACCCAAATTTAAAAATGTTGGATTGATTGAAGCAGCCAGAGAGGAACCAGTGAGGATGAGGCAGGAGCTCCAAGTGACCCCAAAATCTGATTTGTTCAATTATTTGCTCTCAGGAAAAATGGTAATAATGGATAATGAGGCTGGATTTCATTTACACCAAGATCTTCCTGCATGCTCAGCCTTGAAATGAGTTTAAAAAAGGCAGAACCAGGCTTAAAATAGGCAGAACCAGGCTTAAAATAGGCAAAAAAAGCTCCAATAATGATTTTTAGCACAGGGTGCTCCCTCAAATCAGGGCTGGCACTGGGTGAGATTTAAAGTCATTATTGAAAACGGGGTCTGTGCCATGGCCAGAGACATTCCTGAATCCATGGGAGCTCCAGAAAAGTGGGAATTCAAAGTCAGACCTCAATTTCCCCCTGAAATCGCTCTCTCCAAATTTATAAATGTTGGAGGGATTGAAGCAGCCAGAGAAGAACCAGTGAGGATGAGGCAGGAGCTCCAAGTGACCCCAAAATCTGATTTGTTCAATTATTTCATCCCAGGAAAATTGGTAATAATGGATAATGAGGCTGGATTTCATTTACACCAAGATCTTCCTGCATGCTCAGCCTTGAAATGAGTTTAAAAAAGGCAGAACCAGGCTTAAAATAGGCAAAAAAAAAAAAGCTCCAATAATGATTTTTAGCACAGGGTGCTCCCTCAAATCAGGGTGGGATTTAAAGTCACTCCCAACCCAAACCATTCCCTGGATAAATTTAAAATTCTCAAGGTCTCAGGAGATTTTGGGGCCCACAGGAGCTCAGACAGGCTGGAGAGGGGCAGGATTTAGGGACACTTATTCCACGTGTCAGAGCCTTTTGTCACCTTTATTTACCAGGATGGAATTCCAGAGCTCATCCCAGGCTGCTGAGAGGAAAACCTGCCCAGGGAAAATGCATTTGTGAGGCTGAACCAAACCCAGGGTGAGGATTTCACTGGTTCCACGCTGCTCCAAATGTGATGGATTTACAGGAGTTCTGCTGAGCTGCAGGAAAAAAGAAAAAAAAGAAAAAAAAAGGAAGAAAAAAAAGATGGATTGTCCTGGGAAGAGCTTGGAAAACTTCCAAAGCAGCACAGGGCAAACACAAAGTTCACTGATTTGTGCAGGAGCTGCCACTTTAATGTTTCAAGTTGATTAGGAGCAAAAATTAACATTTCATGAAAGCCTCTGACAGGAGGCAGGAGCCTTTCATTAAACACAAAGTGGGTAATTAGTGATGCTAATGATACCTGGGGGCTCTTTGTGCACGGCTCATTCCGGGGGAGATGGAAATGGGAAACACCATTTGCCCCCATTGTTGGCAGCTGAAAAGGCTAAAATTCCCCAATTTCTGCACCTAATCAGGAACAAAATCCAATTTTTAGAATTAACCATTCACAAGGATGAGAAGCCTGAATCCCAACAACATCCTTGTATCACCCTGGGGATGAGGAGCAGACCCCACAAACCCCTCCCTGTTTAACCCGCACAAATGTTGGCATTTTTGGGATTTATTCCCATCCAATTTGTCCCTAAAATCCCCAATTTCTTCTCCTAATCAGGAACAAAATCCAATTTTTAGAATTAACCATTCACAAGGATGAGAAACCTGAATCCCAACAACATCTTGTATCAACCTGGGAATGAGGAGCAGACCCCACAAACCCCTCCGTGTTTAAGCAATCAAATTTTGGCATTTTTGGGATTTATTCCCATCCAATTTGTGCCTAAAATCCCCAATTTCTCTTTCCAATCAGGACCAAACTCCACTTTTTTAAACTTCAAGCATTCACAAGGATGAGAAACCTGAATCCCAACAACATCCTTGTATCAACCTGGGAATGAGGAGCAGATCCCACAAAACGCCTCCCTTTTTAAACCACACCAATGTTGGCATTTTTGGGATTTATTCCCATCCAATTTGTCCCTAAAATCCCCAATTTCTCTTTCCAATCAGGATCAAACTCAATTTTTTAAACTTTAAACATTCACAAGGAAAAACCCCTCCCTGTTTAACCCACACAAATGTTGGCACTTGAGATTCATTCCCATTGAATTTGTCCCTAAAACTCCCAATTTATTTTACAAATCAGGACCAAACTCCACTTTTTTAAACTTCAAGCATTCACAAGGATGAGAACCCTGAATCCCAACAAAATCCTTGTATCAACCTGGGAATGAGGAGCAGACCCCACAAATCCCTCCCTGTTTAACCCACACCAATGTTGGCACTTGAGATTCATTCCCATCGAATTTGTCCCTAAAATCCCCAATTTATTTTCCAATTCAGGACCAAACTCCACTTTTTTTGAACTTTAACCATTCACAAGGATGAGAATCCCAACCTGTGAGATACCAACCTCCCTATACCCACCTGGGGAATGAGGAGCAGACCCCACAAACCCCTCCCTGTTTAACCTGCACAAAAATTGGCATTTTTGGGATTCGTTCCCATCGAATTTGTCACCAGATTTTCCCGTGTGACAAACTCTGTGTGAAGGGATTTTTGACTCAATCACTTCCAAATCAGTCCTTCCTTCCCCTTGAATCCTTCTGTGCTCATGTTTATGGAGAAGTTACAGTGATGAGGAATTTACTGGCACCAGCCAGAGCCTTCTGCTCGCGTCGTTCTTCCCTTCAGATCCCGTTTTTCCACCCAAAACATTTCTCCTGGAGCTCACAGAGGGAATGAAAGCCCAGGAATCCGTGCCCACAACACACAAGAAGGGACAGGAGGAGAGGAAACACCTCCAAGCTGTGCCAGGGCAGGTTCAGCTTGGATATTGGGAGAATTCCTGCCTGGAAGGCGTTTTCCTGCTCCTGGGGGGATTTAACGACAAAGGTGGCACTTGGGGACATGGATTGGGGTGGCCTTGGCAGTGCTGGGGATGGAAATTCCCACTTGGGGAGCCAAGCTGAGCATCCATGGGTAATTCCTGGGCTAGCTGAGATCACACATCTAAAGGAGAATTTGGGAATTTAGCTCTCCAGGAGGGTGGGCAGGAGAATTTTGGGAGAATTCCTGCGTGGGAAGGGTTTTCCTGAAAGAAGATTGGTTGGACTCAATGACCTCAAGAGCTTTTCCAAGCCAAACAATTCCATGGATTCAAGGATGAGTAGACACTGACCACAGCCAGAGCTCACTGGGAAATTCCCACTTGCAGATCAAGAGCTGAGCATCCATAGAAAATTCCAGGGCCAGCTGAGATCACACATCTAAAGGAGAATTTGGGAATTTAGCTCTCCAGGAGGGTGGGCAGGAGAAAGGTGGGACAGCAGAGACCAGGAAAATCAAAATATTCTCTCCCTGTATCATCACATTGATGTCTTGAGCTCACTTTTCAAAGCTTAATTTAATTGCATTTAATTTTTTAGTATTTAAGACGGAGGAAAATGGCAAAATTTGCGGTATCCCAACATTTTTACATTTTTTGATCCAATACATGCAAAAAAATTTCCACAGAAACACTGAAAATGGAAGAATCACCTGCATTTACCTCATTAAACACCTACAGAGTCAGAGCAAGCACCAAGCTGTACTTTGGGACTGTCTTTTCCAGGAATCCAATTCCCAATGATTTACTGCAGGCACGGAGACAATTCCCAGCTATTGACTTCAATCCTGCAGGATTTCAACCTAATTAAAACTCCCTGAGATTGTCAACCTCAAGCTTGGCTTTTTTATTTCTCTTAAATGTCAGGAGCAGCCAAATGAAGCCAAACAAGGACCCAAAATCAGCTGTGTGAGTTTGGAATTTCGATAATTTCCATTCCCCACTTTTCCCGGGGTACATTAGGCACGTGTTTAATGTTTAAGGTGAATTATTATTATTTTTTTTTTGGCCACATTTATCAAAAGGCAACATTGGGTTGGATTGGATTGGATTCAGAGTTGGATTCAGAGTTGGGCTCAGAGTTGGGTTCAGAGCTGGGTTCAGAGTTGGGCTCAGAGTTGGGCTCAGAGTTGGGCTCAGAGTTGGGTTCAGAGTTGGGTTCAGAGTTGGGTTCAGAGTTGGGTTCAGAGTTGGGTTCAGAGTTGGGCTCAGAGTTGGATTCAGAGTTAAATTCAGAGTTGGGTTCAGAGTTAAATTCAGAGTTGGGTTCAGAGTTGGGCTCAGAGTTGGGTTCACAGTTGGGTTCAGAGTTGGATTCAGAGTTGGGTTCAGAGTTAAATTCAGAGTTGGGTTCAGAGTTGGGTTCAGAGTTGGGTTCAGAGTTGGATTCAGAGTTGGATTCAGAGTTGGATTCAGAGTTGGGTTCAGAATTGGGCTCAGAGTTGGGTTCAGAGTTGGGTTCAGAGTTAAATTCAGAGTTGGATTCAGAGGTGGGTTCAGAGTTGGGTTCAGAGTTGGGCTCAGAGTTGGGTTCAGAGTTGGGTTCAGAGTTGGGCTCAGAGTTGGGTTCAGAGTTGGGTTCAGAGTTGGGTTCAGAGTTGGGCTCAGAGTTGGATTCAGAGTTGGGTTCAGAGTTGGATTCAGAGTTGGATTCAGAGTTGGGTTCAGAGCTGGATTCAGAGTTGGGTTCAGAGTTAAATTCAGAGTTGGATTCAGAGTTGGGCTCAGAGTTGGATTCAGAGTTGGGTTTAGAGTTGGGCTCAGAGTTGGGCTCGGAGTTGGATTCAGCGTTGGGTTCAGAGCTGGGTTCAGAGTTGGGTTCAGAGTTGGATTCAGAGTTGGGTTCAGAGTTGGGTTCAGAGTTGGGTTCAGAGCCAACACCTGGAGAGGGATGGGGGAGGGTTCAGCCCTCGGAAATTTCAGGAGAGGGGCAGCAAATGGGAAGGGATGGGAAGCTCCTTTGATCTGAGAGCTGGAGCTCCCATGGAATGTGGGATCTGGGCCCCTCTCAGCTCCAGGAGGAGCAGATCCACCCTGACAACAACCATCAGCTGTTCTGGGTTATTTTCCTTTATTTTGACACCCCCAGACCCTGCAGAATCCACGGGAAGAAAAAAGCAGGAGTCACGTGCCTGGGCAGGGATGCCAACCTGTCACTCTGCCTCCCCCAGAAATTCTCCTCCTGCTGATGCAACAAAGGGAAGTGGGTTGGAGCCAGGAGAATTTTCCATTTGCAGCTCCCAGATTCCGGGTGTTTTATCCCAGGGAGCAGGGAAGTGACAACTCCATGCAGTGTTGCATCAGCAAAGGCTGAAATGCTGTTTTCTTTTTTATTAAACATTGTGGAATCAGCCCTCCCGCTCAGCTGAGTGGGAGAAAAACATTGCCAAGGTTTTCAGGGACTGAAGGAAGATTTAGGATTTTCAATTCCTCCTAAGGAAGGGAATTTTTGGAAATGACATTTTTCTGTTCTCCATCCAACAGACAAAATACCTACAAAGGCATAAATATTGGAATTTAAAAACAACAGCTTTGAAAATCCCTCAAAAACAACCCACCAACAGCAGGGATGGGCACATGGGATCTGGGATTTCACACTCAGATCGGGGGTCTGGGACTTCACACTCAATTTGGGGGTCTGGGATTTCACACCCCAACTTGGGGGTCTGGGATTTCACATTTAACTTTGGGGTCTGGGATTTCACACCCCAGCTCCAGGGTCTGGGATTTCACATCCCAGATTGGGGGTCTGGGATTTCACACTCAACTTTGGGGTCTTGATTTTCACACCCCAGCTCAGGGGTCTGGGATTTCACACTCAGATCAGGGGTCTGGGATTTCACATCCCAACTTGGGGGTCTGGAATTTCACACTCAATTTGGGGGTCTGGGATTTCACATTCAGATCAGGGACCTGGGATTTCACACTCAATTTGGGGGTCTGGGATTTCACCCTCAGTCTGGGGGTCTGGGATTTCCCACCCCAGCTCAGGGATTTCTTTTGCAATCAGCACAGTTCCCATCCCTAATTCCTTTCAGGTTTGATGGATGAACCCCAATAACTCCAACCCCACAAAAACCATTCCAGGGGCCAACAGATGAGCCTGGAAACGGGGACAGGACAGGTGACACCATCAGGAGTGGTGTTGTGGCAGGGTACACCCTCAAAGGGGCAGTTTTGCTGATGAAAAGTCAATTTTGGTGACAAAGAAGAGAAATCTGGGAAACAGAACCCAGCTCTGTCATGGAATCCGGGAATTGGGTGGGAAAGGACCTTAAAGATTTAATTCCACACCTTGGGTGCCTCCTCCTATCCCAGGATGGTCCAGCCTGGCCTTGGGCACTTCCAGCCGCAGTTTCAGGACTCCCTGAGCTCCAAACCAGAGCAATTCTATTTTTCCTGATTATTTCCCTCTTCCCTCCCTTCCTTCCCCTCCCAGGGCTGGATCCACCATGCCCAGGGCAGGTTGTGCTCACCTCCCCAACCCTCATCCGCCCCTTTTCAGGTCCTTGGTTGTTCTCAGAGAGCTCCTGCCCCTCATTTCCAGAACATTCCCCCAAACCTTCCCCCCAGATCCAATTAAATCCCCTCCACGGGGTTTTTTCTTTTTTTTAATGGCTCTCAGCTCTCTGTTTTGGAGGTTTTTCACAAACAATTTATTTTTCACGGCACCTCCAAGAGATAAAAGACAAAATGTCCAGATGACAAAGAGCAAATGGAGAGAAGGAGACTTTTAATGGTCAGGGGAGACCACTCAGCTGAGGTGTTTAATTTCCAGCGTCCTGGAATGCAATGCAGGCAGTAACAAATACCCAAATCCAGGTTTTCCATCACTTCCCAGCACAGCTCTGACTGCCCAGCTCTTTTGGGCCAGAATATGCAAACCAAGAGCATTTTTTTTTTCCCTGCAGTGCTTGGGAGGTTTTGAATGGAACTGAATCTGCCAGGAGAGAAATCTCTGCAGCATCACTCATCCTCCCCTTGCAGAACATTTCCTTCCAGGCACAGCAACTCCCTCCAGCAATTTATTTCAGTCAGGACAGGCATTGCTGGGAGATGAAATTTATCCCCATAAAGAGATCCAAGACTGGTCCTCTGAGCAATTTAGCTCCTGTTTGGAGGCTCTAAATGGGACCTGGAGCACGTGCTGACAACCCAGACAGTAATTCCACCTCCTGTGCTCTGTTGTGCTGTTTTCCATTCAGTGTGATCACATTTCCTGTTGTCTTTCCAGGAAAAAAAAACAAAAATAAAATGAGGATTCTCTTCAAGAGTTGTTAATTTTAGGGGGTGTTTAAACAATCACCTGCAGAATCGTTTGCTCTCCCAGGGGGGTTAATTAGGGAAGACCAGGATGTGTCTGCAAAGGCAGGGATTCAGATTCCACTGCAGCTGAAAGGAGGGAAAACACTGGAATTGATCAGCAGCAGGAGCCCTCCCAGAAATCTGAAGGGGCTGGAGAAAGGCAGCATGGAAAGCTCAGCGGCTTTAATTGCCCCCATAATTAATAAATCTGGTTAAGGCAATAATGATTCCAGCTCTCAGGGTGGCTGGCCCAGAACAATCCTCGGGATTTTTGTCATTTTCAGTGGATTGTTGTGCTCGAGGCCGAGGATTCGAGGGGACACTCAGACTGCACGGGAGGGGTCACTGCCAATGTCACTGTCACTGCCACCCAAGGGTCCCCAAATTCCAGATCTCCCTGAGCAGGCTCAAAACCCCTGCACAGGGCAGGTATAAGCTCAAAATCGTGGAAATTTATGGAATCCTGGAATGGTTTGGGTTGGAAGGAACTTAAATCCCATCCAATCCCAACCTTGCCATGGGCAGGGACAGCTCCCACTGTCCCAGGTGGCTCCAGCCTGGCCTGGGACAATTCCAGGGATCCAGGGGCAGCCCCAGATCCTCTGGGAATTCCATCCCAGCTCCTCTCCCAAAATTCCTTCCCAAAATCCCATCCAAACCTGCCCATGGAACCCTGGAATGGTTTGGGTTGGAGGGACCCCAAAGCCCATCCAGCCCCACCATGAGTCCGACACCTCCCTCTGTCCCAGGTGGCTCCAGCCTGGCCTGGGACACTTCAGGGATCCAGAGGCAGAAATTCCTCTGGGAGTTCCATCCCAGCCAGGAATTCCTTCCCAAAATCCCATCCAAACATGGAATCCTGGATTGATTTGGGTTGGACGAGACCCCAAAGCTCCTCTGGTCCCACCACTGTCCCACACCTCTCACTGTCCCAGGGTGCTCCAGCCTGGCCTTGGGCACTGCCAGGGAACCACAGTTCCTCTGGGAATTCCATCCCAACCCCTCACCACCCTCATTCCTTCCCATTATCCCCTGGGATGCTCTCAGAGCTCTTTTCCCACCTGAATTATTCAGGATTCCCAGCCATTCTTTCCCTTGTTGATTTGTTTGGGACAAAAACCCGAACAAGCTCTGCTGTGATGAGTGAAATAAAAGCAGGCTCACTGCAGGGCTGATTTAATGCACTGGTGAAATGTTCCCTGCAATCTTCTCCAGCCTCTTGGGCCCCCCAGCAGCACCAGCACAGCTGAGTTTTCCTCCCCAGGCTGTTCCCAACCTCCTTCCTGACCCTCCTGTGCTGAAATTCAGCTGAGAAAGCAGCAAAGGTGGGACAGGAGGAAGGAGAAAAGCCACATTTCTGTCACCTCTGGGGGTGTTGGCACTGCTCTGAGCTGGGATCAGGGCTAAACCCCACTCTCAGTCCCTCTAGGGAGGCTCTGGATTTCATCTCTGCTCCCAGCACAGATTCTCATCACCCATCCCTGAGGGCAGAGCTGCTTTGTCCTGGTCCTTCACCCACACAAATCCTCACCTGGGCACAGGTGAGCTCCCAAACCCAGCAGCTCATGCAGCTCAGGATGAGTTAAAACACTTTTTTTGGTCACAAGGATCCCTCTGAGCCTTTCCTGGATGTTCTGAAGGTTCCCCAAAACTAACTTTGGAAAAAGGTTGAGTTTTAGACTCTTTCTTTTGCAAACCAATCCCTTTCTTCCCCAGAACTTTCAACCTGAGTCAAACAAAAGCCTCTCATTGTGTTATGGTTACATCCTAGGCTAAAAGAGACCTTTAACTGCGCCTAAAAAATTTTGAAAATCGTTTCTCTCTTCATCTCTGCACTTCAGAAAATTGCCAGCAGTGACTTTTGCTGTCAGAGGAGAGCAGATGCTCCGAGGGCTTCACTGATCCCCCTCTCCACCCACCAGGACCTGCCACCACATCCCAGCCCTCTCCACTTCCTGCAGCCTCTGCCATCCCTTTTATTGCTGAAACGCTCCCTCAGCCAAGCTCTGGAGGGTGGGGAGAGCTCAATTCTGGTGTTTTTTTACTTCTCCTCCCCGTGTCCTTCCAATTCTTTCCCTCTCCCCACCCCTGCCACCTCCACCTGCTCCCACCGCTTTCCTCTTTCGGCGGCTCGGCTGATAAACACAAATGTTTGTTCCAAGTTCACCAGCCAAAAGCTCTTAATCATTGATGGTGGGGGTGGCACGGAGGGAGGGGAACGCTCTGAGGAGTTTTGGGGATGAATTGTGGAGTTTTGGGGGCAAATTGTTGAGTTTCCAGCTTGGGGGAGGCATCTCTGCCTCTTGTCCACAGCCATCAGTACAAGGGGTTGTTGTGAGCTCCCTTCCAATGAACTTCCTGGCCTCTCTTTCCTTCAGTTTAGAGGACTTTTGCAAAATTCCTGGGATTTAAGTCTTCTAAAGCCACCAAATTTTCTGCTGATAAACACAAATGTTTGTTTCAAGTTCACCAGGAAAAGCTCTTAATCATTTACAGGGGAGGTGGGATGGAGGGAGGGGAAGACTGGGGGGACGTTTGAGGGCAAATTGTTGAGTTTTGAAGGCAAATTCTGCACTTTTGGGGCAAATTATGGAGGTTTGGGGGAAAACTGTGGAGTTTTGGGGCCAATTTATGGAGGTTGAGGGCAAAATTTTTGAGTTTCCAGCTCGGGAGAGGCATCTCTGCCCCTTCTCTTCCATTGTCACGGGGGGTGTTGAGTCCTCCCCTCTGAGCCTTTTGAACCTCCCAGCCTCACTGCATCACTTTTAGGGAATTCCTGGGATTTAAGTCTTCTAAAGCCACCAAATTTTCTGCTGATAAACACAAATGTTTGTTTCAAGTTCACCAGGAAAACTCTTAATCATTTATGGGGGAGGTGAGGTGGAGGGAGGGAGGTGGGATGAAGGGAGGGGAAGACTGGGGGGACATTGAGGGGCAAATTCTTGAGTTTTGGAGGCAAATTGTGAAGGTTTTGGGGAAAATTGTTGAGTTTCCAGCTCAGGAGAGGCATCTCTGCCCCTTCCATTGTCACGAGGGGTGTTGTGTCCTCCCCTCTGAGCCCTTTGAACCTCCCAGCCTCACTGCATCACTTTTAGGGAATCCCTTGGGATTTAAGCCGTCTAAATCCCCCAAATTTCAAAGCCAGGCCCAGCACTGGCACGTGGTGCCTTTGATCCCCACGGAGCGTGGAGAGCACTCAGGAGCAGACAACAACCCACGTGCGTTTTTATTTCGAATTAATTAAAACCCGATTTCCAAACAAGCGGGGACACGAGCAAATATC
Source organism: Fringilla coelebs (assembly GCF_963513975.1). Taxonomy (NCBI): domain Eukaryota; kingdom Metazoa; phylum Chordata; class Aves; order Passeriformes; family Fringillidae; genus Fringilla; species Fringilla coelebs. The sequence goes on from NC_140052.1 coordinate 1,242,407, forward strand.
AAAGCCCGCGGCGAAGAGCCCGGGCGCTCTCGAGGGAGGCAGCTCCATCTCAAGTGTCCTTTCGTGTCCTGATGGCTTTGATAGCTGCCCATATTTGATCAAATAAAGCTATTGATCCTTCCCACGAAGGTTCAGTCCGGGCTATTGGCGCTGCGAGAGCGGCACAATAAAACCTCGCTCCTTTTGATCTCTGCTCGAGCATTTCATCTTGACATTTGTTAAATGTATCAGTAGATTGCTTCCAATGAGAACAAGGCCTTAAAAGCTTACTGGAAAAGCAAAGCTCCCATAAAAAATTTAACTTTTACATTTGTTAACTTTTCCATTTGCTGCTTTTCATTAAGTGCACGGCCCAGCCAGGTATTATTATTATTATTATCAATTCCATTTTAAGCAAGATGGGGGAGACCGAAATGGATTTCTAAATATAAATCTTTGGCTCCATTCTCACGAGTGGTTTTGAGCAGGGTTTATCTGCTGCTGCACCTTTGCAGTCAATCACTCCTGGGGGCACCTCCTGACCCCAATCCAGCAGCAGCAACAGGGGGACGAGAGCAGAACAGCACAGAAAGCACAGGGCAAGGCTGGAAGGCAAATAAAGAAGGGAGAGGGGAATGGAAAGAACATTTTCCATCATCTGATATCCTGTAATCGCCGGGACGGGTTGTTGTCACGGTGACACCTCTGCAAAGGCAAAGAAAGGAGCAAAATATCCCATTTTATTGCTGTTATCGGGGGGTAATTGGGTTAAAGTGACACATTTGTGTCCCAGGCCAGGCTTGGAGCACCCTGGGATGGTGTCCCTGCCTGTGGGAGTGAGAACTGAAAAGAAGTGGAAATGGGGCAGGAAAACAAGATTGGACGGTGATCGCAGGGGTGTCGGGATGAGGGAAGGGATGAGAAAGTTGACTCCATGTTCAGAAGGCTGATTGATTATTTTATGATATATATGATATGATATGATATGATATGATATGATATGATATGATATGATATATTATAACCATACTAAAAGAATAGAAGGAAGGATTTCATCAGAAGGCTGGCTAAGAATAGAAAAGGAATGAATGATAAAGGTTTGGACTGACACAGCCGGACTGGGATTGGCCATTAATTAGAAACAACCCCATGAGACCAATCCCAGATCCCCCTGTTGCATCCCACAGCAGCAAACAATCATTGTTTGCATTTTGTTCCTGAGGCCTCTCAGCTTCTCAGGAGGAAAAATCCCAAGGAAAGGATTTTTTAGAAAATATCATGGCTGCACAAGACAACAAAAATGTTGATTCCCTTGAGAAATCAACAGGATTGACTCGATTTTTTCCTTCAACAATTCCAGATTACAGCTGGTGAACTCACTCAACTCAGGCTGCCCCACACACCAACCTGGTTCCACTTTTTTTTTGTGGAAAACAACACCCCAGGTGACCTCTAAGGCTCCTTAAGATAAGAAAGAAGCACTTAGAGACCTGTTACACTCACCCTGCACCCCTTCCCTGAGCAGACTCACCTTTGGAAGCAAATGGCTCAGAATTACTCCCAGCGCTGTGTGGATACATCTGTGAGATTTTAAATACCATTTCAAGGCCTTGGAGAAACAGTGGAAGCTGCAGGAAAGCAACCTTGAACTCCTGATGTTCCCACACCATTAGGAAATTTTCTGAGGAGATTGGGGGGAAAAAAAAAAAACAACTTAGCGAGTAACTTCTGCTCAAAGGTTTTCTTTGCTGCCTTTGTGGTCAGCAAAGGAGCCCTGCTGAACAGAGATCAGGCTGAAGGACTCAAAACAGGAGCACTCAGGGGAGCAGAGAGAGAAAAAGGCAAGGAAAAAAAAAAAGCTCTTTTCCCTTCCCTTGAAGCTAAGTTTGTAATGGTGTCGGAGAGAACAATCAAGAAATTCCTTTGGAGATGAGAGGGCAGGGGACTGGGGGAGAAAGAGGCCAGAGTGTTTCTTGAAGGGCTCCTTTGCTTTCCTTTTCCCTTCAGGAATATCAGAATCAAAGGAGCCATTGCTGGGTTGGCTTCAGTGCTGGAACTGCACTGAAATTTGCCACTGCCCAAACCGGGGCCTGCAGGGAGTTGGGAGCTCCTGGAGCAGCAGCGAATTGGTTATTTCAGATAACCTGGGCTGAGCAAGAGGAATTCAGCAGTTCCATCCGACATGGGGTTGGTTATTTCAGATAACCTGTGCTGGGCAAAGGAAATTCAGCAGTTCCATCTGCAGGCAGGGTTGGTTATTTCAGATAACCTGGGCTGAGGAAAAGCAATTCAGCAGTTCCATCCGACGTGGGGTTGGTTATTTCAGATAACCTGTGCTGGGCAAAGGAAATTCAGCAGTTCCATCCGACGTGGGGTTGGTTATTTCAGATAACCTGGGCTGAGGAAGAGGAATTCAGCAGTTCCACCTGCAGGCAGGGTTGGTTATTTCAGATAACCTGGGCTGAGCAAGGGGAATTCAGCAGTTCCATCTGCAGGCAGGGTTGGTTATTTCAGATAACCTGGGCTGAACAAGGGGAATTCAGCAGTTCCATCCGACGTGGGGTTGGTTATTTCAGATAAGCTGGGCTGAGCAAGGGGAATTCAGCAGTTACATCTGCAGGCAGGGTTGGTTATTTCAGATAACCTGGGCTGAGGAAAAGGAATTCAGCAGTTCCATCTGCAGGCAGGGTTGGTTATTTCAGATAACCTGGGCTGAGCAAGGGGAATTCAGCAGTTCCATCTGCAGGTGGGGTTGGTTATTTCAGATAACCTGGGCTGGGCAAGGGGAATTCAGCAGCTCCATCCACTGCAGGACCAAAATCTGGCATTGGGAGGAACAAATTGAATTTACCCTAAAACCAATCTGAAGGGCAAAAAAAGCCCCGCCTAAAGCAGAGGACTGTTATTAAATAGAGGAGGAAATTTTTGGCGCTTTGAGGCAGCTGAATGATTCCTCTTGGAGCTCAGGATCAGCCCTGAGAGCTGGGAAAATCAGACATTGTTAGCTCAGTTCTGACAGGAATTCCTTGTGCATTGACAGAGTGATAAATTAGTGATTGACAGAGTGATAAATTAATGATTGACGCAGGGGGAAAAAGAAATCTCTAAATGGAACCATCATCAGGCAGTTTAAAAGCAAAGCCAGGCTGGGCTCTGAGGTGGCTGCTCAGAATGGAAATCAGCCCCTGCTGACCTCCACACCGCTGGGATAGTGCCAATTCCTCCTTCAAAATTCCACTGCTCTGACATTCCTGAATCCTTTGCTCTCCTGGGATGGTTTTGGGGAGGATAAACCTCCCTGGAGGCAGAAGAGCAGCCAAGGGAAGCTGGCAGAGCTGTCCTGGGTGGATGGGAGATGTTCCATGCCTGGAAAAGCCTCCGGACAACCCAGCGCTCCCTCCACGTTCCCAGCTGGAAAAATGGGATCAAAATGCAAAAATCTGCTGGGAAAACAACCACAGACAGTGCAAGGGGCAGGGAGAATGCAGAAGGGGAGGATTCTTATGGGACACCCAATTCCCAGCTCCAAAGGAGTTGGGGATCCTCAGTTGTGTCCCCAAGTTCAACCCCAACTCTGCTGCTTGAAGGTTTCGTGTCTTGGCTTCATCCTCCAAATTAGGTGGAAAAATATTCAAATGAATCCTTGCTAATCCCCCCCCCAAAAAATTAAAATGTCAAAAAAAAACCACCCAAAGAAACCTTCAAAACTTGAGAATTAGACAGGAGGAAAAAAAAAAAAAAGGTCTGAGATTATTTAGGGGAGAACAGAGAGAATTCTATAAATACCTTGGAGAAAAATTTCCAAACTCTGTTTCTGTAGCAGCACAGCCTAAAAAAGAACAATGTCTTACACTTTAAATTCTTCATGACTTAAGTGACTGCATTCCCAAACTTTTCTCTTGCTTTTCAGCACAGCAGCAAAAGAGGAAAAAAAGGGGGAAAAAAGATTCCTTGGTTACTGGGAGAAGCACTGAAAATATTTGGGTTTTTGTCTCTGTTCCTGCTTCAAAATAGGTCCAATATTGGGGAGAAATTCCTCCCTCTGAGGGTGATGGGATGGAATTCCCAGAGGAGCCCCTGGATCCCTGGAAGTGTCCAAGGCCAGGTTGGAGCCACCAGAGACAGAGGAAATTGTCCCTCCCCGTGGCACTGAATGGGATTTAAGGTTTCTTCAACCCAAACCACTCCATGGTTCCATAATTCCATGAATTTTCAGGCATGTGAAGATGGTCCTGTAAGGTCCCTGCACATCAGAGTCCCAAAAAGTTCCAGTGTTCAAAGCACCTTGAGGTCTGACAGTAAGAAAATGTGATAAAAGCTCATTTGGGCCTTGACCCATCAGGTTTGGAACAGAAGCCTGAAAATTCCATCTGTGGATGTCAGACCAATAATAATTGAGAAGCTGAGTTGGATTTTGATGATTTTTGTCTCGTGATAATTCCTCCCCCTTCCCAGTCCAGTCCAGCAAAGCTCCCAAAAGCATTATCAGCTTTGAATTCCTCAGAATTCTCCAGAATTAAATTCCCCACCCAGAATTCCTGCAGGAAGGAAAGACTTGGATGGTTTGGGTGCTCAAAAACACAACTTCAAGCATTCAGCTGATTTGTAAACTCAACAACTCTTGAGGAACACCCCTTGGGCAAGAAGGGACTCCTGGAGTTGGTCAAATCCAGGGAATTCTCCCAATATTCCTGACTTCAAGGCCTTTCCTTTTTCCATATGAGTCCAATCTCACAGCAAAGAATTTTTGAAACTCTCAAACCTCTCTTGCAGCCAGTTCTGAAATATGGAGAAAATTAACACAAAGTTACAAGGCAAAAAAAAAAAAAATCAAAGTTTCAATAAATGCTGAGTAACTTTTAATATTTGCAGTAATAAGGATTTGGTGCAGTAATTTATAATTTTTGTACAAGGAACAGGCAAGATTAATGTTGGGAGTTATTATATGCAATAATTAGAGGTTTTTTTTCAGAGCTGCCTGGCTGGAGGGCCACTGCCTGTTTGTACAAAAGATAATTATGGGACAAATTGAATTTTCCCGTTCCCCCAGTTTGGCAGCTGCTGCTGATAAACACATCCCTCATTTCCAAGTGCATGGTCCTTATCCCTGTCTTTGAAGTGTCATTCGAAGTGTCACCACCCTCATCAAAACCTGAATTTTCCTTCGGTGCTGGAGCAGAGCTGAATTTATCAAGGTACTTGCACAGCTCGTTAGCGTTCCTTTAGTCAGTTAATTAATTTATTCCGGGTGTTTTAGCCTGAAAATCCCCTCTGCTCCTTTCCTGACACCAGGCAGGAAACTCCAGCATTGATGCCCAAGAATTCCTTGAGCTTCTGGATGTGGCTGATCTCAGGTGGAGGGAGGGGAAATAGAACCACCCCCAGCACCTCCCAGCCCGGGTGTCCTGGGTGTGACACAGCTCTGTCCCCATCCAATCCAAGCTGTAGAACACCTTTGATCCCATCAATTTTGTTTGGTTTTTGGTAGATTTTGAAGCAATCATGTTTTTTGTTTTTTTTTTTTTTTTTTCCCATTGACATCGTTTTGGTTCAGTTCTCGGAGCAGTTTTGGCACGAGCCAAAGAGATTTTTTTCCCAGTTCAGCCCAGTTCCAGGGGCTTTAAATGGGGTCTGAAATCAGGAGTTACTGGTGGATCACAGCTGTAAACCCACAGGGCTGGAGGAGAGTGGAGCCCAAAGAGGTGAAATTCCTTCCAAGGGCAGGGATCATGCCAGGGATGTGGGGCAGGGTGGGCTGGGGTCTGTCCCCTTTTTTGGCTGCTCCCAAAAAACGTGAGAGGGCAGAGCTGCTCCAGCCTCCCCCTCTGCAGGTTGGACATTTCTCCTGGAACTCATTTTAAACAAGAGACATTCCAAACTGCTCTAAATTCATCCTTCAGGTTAAGAAATCTGCAATTTGCCGCTCGTTCCCGGAAAGATAAAGAGCATTAAAGCAGCTGCAGAGTAGAAAAACTCAAGAACAAAACCGGTCTCGATATCAAACCCCTCATTTCAGTATAATGGACCATATAATTAATCCATGAAGGGGATGACAAAGTCTCTCAATCCCAGGGAGAGGCGGCCGTGCCTTTGTTGGTTTGGGAACCAACTCAGCTGTTTCATTAAATCCCCGCAGTTAATGAGGGGTCTCCGCTCCTAACGAGCCGAACGTTGGCGATTCCTGCGTGGAATGGAAGCACCTCCGAAGGGCTGGTGGCAAACAGAGGCAGCAATTACTGAAATGAGGAGGTGGCTGAGATGTTGGGAGTTGGTTGAGAGTTCAAACCAGGGATCGTTATCTGGAAGTGAGTTTTGCTTGGAGGTTCATTTACTGAGGAGACAAAATTAATCAGGGACTCGGTGCGGGGAAAGAACCGGGCTGTGCGGGGAAAATCCCTTCCTGGGAAATGCTTGATGGGAAACAAGGATCCCATCCCTGGAAGTGTCCAAGGCAAGCCTGGACAGGGCTTGGAGCACACCAGGGAGGTGTCCCTGCCATGGCAGGGGTGGCACTGGATGGGCTTTGAGGTCATTCCAACCGAAATCGTTCCAGGATTCCACGATTCCACGATTCCGTGATTCCACGATTCCACAATTCCACAATTCCATGATTTTATGATTCCATGATTCCGTGATTCTATGATTCCATGATTCTGTGATTCTATGATTCCATGATTTTATGATTCCACTATTCCATCATTCTATGATTCTATGATTCTATGATTCTGTGATTCCATGATTCTGTGATTCCATGAATTTATGATTCCATGATTCCACGATTCCACAATTCCACGATTCCACTGAACTCATGGAATTCAATGAGTTGGAATTCAATTCATGGATTCAATGATTCCACAAATCCATAATTTCATGATTCCATGATTCCATGCTTCCATAATACCACAATTCCATGATTCCATGAGTCTATGATTCAATGATTCCACAATTCCATGATTCCATGATTCCATGATTCCATGACTCCACAATTCCATGACTCCACGATTCCACCCCCAATTAAAAGCCTTTTCTCTCACACCAATTTGCACAATTACACTGGATACTCCGGGGCCTGATTCTCCTTTCCCCCGGAGTGTCTCTGCCCCACCTGAAAGCATCGAAATTCCCCCCAGTTTTACACCTGAACAGCTTTTTGTTTCCTTTCATTGCCACCCTCTCCTCCTCTCACAGCCAGTTCTGAGCTGGGGGCAGCTGCTGCTCTCAGACATGCAGCAAAAAGGATCATTTTGACCAATATTTGTAAAAAATTAAACCAGCAAACTGCGCAGCAGAATCGTAAACCTAAACAGAGGCTGTGGACAGCTGTCCCTGCTCTGTGTTGTTATTTAGGATGTTCTAAAACATCATTAGTTTAATTGCATATATATTTAAATGGAGTGTTCCAATGGTTGTTCTGAATGTGCAGCTTGTTGGAGAAAATGAACACAATCTATTTCCTTCAAAAGCCTTTGGAATGAGTAAATCAACATCATTTACAAATTATATTACAGCACTCCTAAAAATTTCTGTCATTGAATCCACAAGTGCTGCAGGGAGCAGTTTGGTTGCAAATGTTTTGGGGAAAGAGCCGGTTTAGGACTTTGGGAGTTGAGTAAATGCTGGAATTCTCACAGCAGCCAGAGCCCGTGGCCTCCCCTGCTTCCCAGCTCATTATTTATGGGAGTTTTGTGGGCTGACACTTTAAATAATGCTCTGCTTTTAGAAGGGAAGAATAATACAGGAAAAAAAAAAAATCTGTTAAGAACAAGCCTCCCATAAAAGTGGATTTGTGAGTTGCCATTTTTAAAGGATATTGGGAATAACCTGGAATGAAGGAAGCCCTGGTGTTCTTTCATTCATCCAGTCAGAAAAGGGCTTTATTAGGGCCACTCCATCCACCAAAAAGGGATTTTTTAGGGCCACTCTCTCCTGTCCCTGCCATCAGGCCACGGTGACATCTCCAGCAAATGGCTCGGAAGATTTGGGCTGAAGGATCCCTGGTTTGACATCCCTGAGGCTTTGGGGAACAGGAATAAACAACAGCAAGGATCAGAGCCGGGAGGAGCTGCTCTCCAGAGCAATGAGATGAAATACGTGGTGACAATTGAAAATAAAATAATAAAAGGTACAAAAGCAACAGAGAGATTTGCCAAGAAGGGGCTGACACAGACACTGCAAACACTCTGTCAGGAGGGATTCATCCCAAATCTTCATCCTTTTTTTAATCAGGGTCATTAATCCTGATAAATTTTTTTTTTGGGGGCTGGATCTTTCCCAGATTTTTCCCCCTGTATCTTTCATCTGGAGTTCCACAAAACAAAGCAGCTCCATCACGTCCCCAAATTCCTCCCTTATGTATCTGGAGCTTTTTTATGTCCACTTGACTTCATAAACTGAGACTCTTTAGGAGTAATTTAAATGGAAAATCAATCAGCTTTTGATAACCAGAGAAATTGTTGGCTGCACAAAACTGCACAAGTGGATCATAACTCGCCTGGGTGTTCTCAATATTTAAGTTAAAAATATTAATCTTAAGAGAAAACTACAGGAAACAAAAATTTATTGATCTGTTTTTGTGCCTGTCCAAGGATGGTCATTCCCTTAAAAAGCAGGAAAATTTGTGTTAACTCAGCCCTTTTTTATGATCATCATTTTAGAGAGGGGTTATTTATTCTGATGAATGGGCTGATTTTTACAGCAAGGATAACTGATATTAATAGAGGTGGACTTGCTCTCAGTGGAGAGGAACAAGAGCAAAAAAAGGGATGAAAATAAAGAGAAAAAAGAGAAAAATCATGATCCAAATCCCAGCAGAGCCAAGGGGAAAAGATTCCACTGGACCAACCCCCCAAAACAGGATTATTCTCTCATTTCTTGCATTAAATTGATAAATAAATACAATAAAGATATTTTAAAGAAGCCAAATATGCCAAAAGTCATTTTTGCCCAACAAATTAACAGGGAGAGGAGAGCCAGCTCTGCCTGGAGGAGTAAAATGGTGCCAATGTAGGGACACCCAAACCTGGATTATATCCCACCCTACACTGCAGGAAACACAACAAATCCACGGCTCCATTCTGCTTCTCCTCCTCCAGGCCGACCCCAGGGACCAGCACAACACACAGCTGGAAGGAAAAAAATCCCCAGGTGAATGAAAAACTGCAAACTGTGACATCCCCAGGGGAGATTTCCCACTGGATCCCATTCCTGTTTCCTGGGTTCCCCCATGGAAGAGTTGAGTAAAAAGTCAGGATGTGCTGGAAGGGCTGGGATTGGGATCTTCCCAATCCATCTGCATTAGGCCAGGCAGTGACAGGGACAGTGGTGGGAGCTGTGGATTTATTTTAAACAACCACTGCTACAAAACAAACGCCTCATGTGCTTTTCCAAGGGAAAAAAAATAAAAAGGAGGGGAGAGCAGGGGTGTGGGAAAGCAAAAAATGAGATTTTTTTTTTTCCTAATAGCAGTTAAATGTCACCATATTAATTCTTGCAGGGCTGAGAACACCCCACAGGCTTAACCTTTAGGATTACTTCATTCCTGAAAGCAAGAACAACTTTCTGCACGCGCCAGATAACCGCGAGGGTGAAATCCCAATTTAGACATCCAGCACCGAGATCCATCCCTGGGAGCTTGGGCCTGGAAACTTCCCTGAACTCCTTCACCAAAAGATCCCCAAAGCAGGATTTTTCAGGGCAAAAAATGGCCAAAAAAGTGAAATCTGGGGTAAAATGAGAGAACAGAGCTCGGCCTGCGCTCGACTTGTTCTGCGGCGCGCTGGCTCAGGAACATCCTGGTCCAGGGCTGCCATTCCAGCATCCATCAGTGTCATCCCCGATCACTCTGATGGAGCCAAGACTCCTGTCCTGCCTCTCCCTGTCAGACCCATCCACTGCCAACAGAAGGGCTGGGAAAGCCCGTGGCAAACAGCAGAAGGGAGCAGCAGGAGTCGCTCCCTAAATTCCCTCCCCAACAGGCTGCAGGGAGGAAACGTTCCAGATGCTCGGCTGAGGCTGGGTGAGATCCCATTTTCTGCTCCAAGCATCTGCTGGGGTTTCATCTCTCTCCAGGTGGAGGGGAAAGGTCAGTCCCAGCTGTCTCGGTTTGGAAAGTCAGGTGTCTGCCGAGGAAGGCAGGAGCCTCCCCTGAGATGGAAAATGCGAACCCCCTCCCTCTGAATTATTATGATTTTGAAATTAAGGGGTTCTCAGGCAAAGATATGGGAATAGAAACGACAGTTCTTGACTAGGAAAAATAAAAATTCCATGGCTCCCGCTGCCCAGAATTCCATGGCTCCCACCACCCAGAATTCCATGGCTTCCATCTCCCAGAATTCCATGGCTCCCACCACCCAGAATTCCATGGCTCCCATCTCCCAGAATTCCATGGCTCCCACCACCCAGAATTCCATGGCTTCCATCTCCCAGAATTCCATGGTTCCCATCTCCCAGAATTCCATGGCTCCCACCACCCAGAATTCCGTGGCTCCCATCTCCCAGAATTCCATGGCTCCCACTGTCACCACCCAGAATTCCACGGCTCCCACTGTCACCACCCAGAATTCCATGGCTCACATCTCCCAGAATTCCATGGCTTCCATCTCCCAGAATTCCATGGCTCCCACTGTCACCACCCAGAATTCCATGGCTTCCATCTCCCAGAATTCCATGGCTCCCACTCCCATCTCCCAGAATTCCATGGCTCCCACTGCCACCACCCAGAATTCCATGGCTCCCATCTCCCAGAATTCCATGGCTCCCACTCCCACTACCCAGAATTCCAAGGCTCCCACTCCCAAAGCCCAGAATTCCATGGCTCCCCTGCCCAGAATTCCCTGGCAGCTCATTTTCAGTAATTTCCACCATCAACCCCCCCCTGGTTCGAGGCTCCCCTGAGCCGCAGGAAGACGCAAAACTCACCCTGAGGGGAGGCGGGGGGAGCTTAAAAGAATCCCCAATTTTTTGTTTATTTTTAACAAATTCCCCCTTTTGATGCAGCCGATGACCCCTCCAGCGCTGAGACACCGTTTGATTTTCCAGTTCCAATTCTTCGCCGCTCCCACCGTCCCGTGGCTGCCGTAGCACAGCGACATTGGATGCGTTGGAAATGTTTGAGGGATTGCAGCCACCGGACGCGCGGCGGGTTTGCCGTCCTCACTTTTATTTTTAAGTGCCAAACGGGCGATTCCAGCACTGCTGCCTGAGGAGCCGTCTGCCCCATCCTGGTGATTTATTGCTCCTCTCCAAGCAGATCGAAATCTGGGAATGTTTTTATGACTCAAAGGGTCCGATTAGGACTTATCAGCAGCCAACTTGAAAAGGTGGGGTGATTTCCATGCAAAAGAATGATCAGGACTTGGCAGTGGCTGGGTTTTTTTCCATTCTCTCCAGGGAAATGTGATTTTTTATCACAGCCACTGTATCTTTATTCATTCATAACTGTTGGGAGAATCAACATAATATTCCCTTCCCTCCATTATCATTCCTTAATAACTTTTTCTGCTTATTCCTTTTATTTTTTTTTTTTTTCCTTCCTAGCCAGCAGCTTAATATTCTCTTTGGACAGTAAGAAATATTATCCCTGCATAATGATTGGATTGACTCACTTTGTCCCTTTATCCTTGACTCTGTTATTATCCCTCCTGGATTTGGCTCCTGGTACTTGCACTGAACGCTCCGAGAGTTTTGGGGGAAGTTTCGCCTCTTTTATGGCTGCAGAGGTTCTGATGGGAGCACCTCATCTTTTAGCAAGTTGATTTTCCTCTGGAGATAAAATAAGATTGACTGGAAGGGTCCAGCCTGGATTTTTACAGGGGGATGGAAGGATGGGTAACAGGGAGCAGCTTAAACTGGAAGAGTTTGGTTTTAGGTGGGATAATGGGAAAAAAAAATTCTCCCCAGTGAGGGTGGGGAGGGGCTGGGATGGAATTCCCAGAGGAGCTGTGGCTCCTCTCCATCCTCCTCGTACTCTGCAACTCCCAACTTTTCACACTTCCATTCTTCCCAATATCCATCCCCACCCTCCCAGTCAGGAATTCCTTCCCAAAATCCCATTTAAACCTTTCCTTCTCGAGTTTAAGGCATCCCCCCTTGTCCTGTCCCTCCATCCTCCATCTTCCTTGCACTCTGCAATTCCCAAAATCCCAATATTCCACACTCTCCATCCTCCTTGTACTCTGCAATTTCCAACTTTTCACACTTCCATTCTTCCCAATATCCATCCCCAACCTCCTAGTCAGGAATTCCTTCCCAAAATTCCATTTCCTTCTCGAGTTTAAGACCATCTCGAGTTTAAACCTTTCCTTCTCCAGTTTAAGACCATCCCTCCTTGTCCTGTCCCTCCACTCTCCATCTTCCTTGCACTCTGCAACTCCCAACTTTTCACACTTCCATTCTTCCCAATATCCCTCTAAATTGACTATTTTTCCACTTGAAAACATCCCAGAGGTGGGGAAAAATCCCAGATTTCACCATTGGAGAGGAGATGGGAGGGAAGAGGTGGAGAGGGGACGATTCCCTGTCCGGAGATGGGAACAGCAGGTGGGAAATCGCAGCTGTATTGTCAAAAGGGATTAAAAAAAAGGATAAAAAAGCGACTTTTTCCCCTGGTGCGAGACGAGATTGGAGCTGAAGTGTCTCCAGTGTGGCTGTCAGCGGTGTCAGGGGCTGAGGAAGGAGAAAATCGCTGGTAGCCAAAACACAGCAGCTCAGGAGGAAGGCGGGGATGTCGCGGAGGCTCGGGACGAGCCGGCGCCGAACAGAAGCAATGGCACAGAAGATCCTTAAACATCTTCCCCGGCCCCTGCTGGGTGGAATTCCCCCAGGGGAGAAACGAATCCTGCTGTTTTCGCCGGCAGATCCTTCAGGGCAGCGGCTCTCTGCGGCTGGGGAGGATAAAAGTTTAATGCACCAAGTCAGGCAGCAAAGGACAGGCTGGGGCGATTTACAATATTTATGATAAAATCATCCCAGAGAGCATCAATCTCCAAAAAAACAAGGGATAAACTACGGCACAAGGCTGCCATTAATCTCGGGTATTTACTGAGCTTTGGCAAAGGCCAAGGAGAGTCTGCTAACCGACCTAATTACTTTAATTAACTTCTGCTAATGGGCCTGATTAACCTTAGAGAGGGAAGGTTAAAAACCTGTTCAAAGTACAAAAGGTGGTTTCCTCTAAAGGCAAATGATAAGAGGGTTAAGTTTCATGGTTTGGGAGAAAATATGGATCCAGCGAGGCACTTGTGTGCTCTGGCAGTCCATAAAGAGGCCAAAAATAAAAATAGAATGAACATTTATGGCTTGAATATCTTGAAATTTGGGCAGGGTAAAGGCTGAAATCCTGTGGAGGCTCAGACAAGGTGTTTCTCCGAGTGCCTCGTGTTTGAAACAGCAAGAAAGGCTCCAGGAGGTTTTCCTGGGACACGCCAGGAATGGGTTTTTCCCCAAGGAAAATAAAGAGCAAATAAAAGTAAATGGCCTGGCCCAGGAAAAGGAAAAGCAGCCATGCAGAGTAATGGGAGCTGAGCCCGAGGAGAGGCTGATGCAGGAGCAAGCTCTGAAATCAATATTGAGAAAATTCCTGCGGCCAAGGATATCCCTTAGGTTCACAGGATGAAGGGAAATGGGCAGAAATGAGGAGAAATATGGAATAGAGGAGCTTTCAGGTGATGTGGCTTCAATAGGAATTAACCCAGAGCATCCACGACCCAAGAGCAGAATCAAACAACAACAAAAAGTTATTTTTGCCCCCAACTATTAAACTCTTGTAAAACCTGATATGTTTATCAGCTGAAATCATATTATCACCACTTCCATCAGAGATTTAGGGGATTCTCGTGGACATTGTGGAACACCCAGGACTGTGGCACTGTTTAATTTCTCAGCCTTCTCCAGTGTTACCCCCTTGCCATTTTAATTTCACTGATTATTTATTACAATAATTCCAAATTATTTTACAACAATTTTTCCTTGATTCAAAATTTTAATTTTTCACTGATTATTTATTACAACAATTAGAAATCCCGTAGGTTAAACCCCTAAATGAAAAATGCAAAAACCCCCTCCAAAAGGGCTCCACGTTTATTTTTCGTGATATGTGGGGGGACAAGGGAAGGGGAGGATGATTTATGATCCCTCAATGCTTAAGTTGTCACAGCTGCTTCCCTTTCCTCTGTTATTTGGGAAGAAAATGGAGCGATCCATCCTTAACGCATGAGCGGAGCAGGAGCGTTGCTGCTCCTCGTGCAGCACCAGCAGCCAGGCTCAGGAAAAGGACAAAACCCACTTTTATCCCAATTTCCAGCCACATTTCCCTTCTCTCTTTCCCCATTCCTGAGGTACTTGAGAGGCTCAGACTCCCCAGAATACCTGATCCCAAAGATTTCCCTCTCTCTAATGTATAACACTCCCTTTTAATTTTTAATTCTCACAGAATTTAGGGTTTTTTCCCTGTTTCTGAGGTACTTGAGAGGCTCAGACTCCCCAGAACACCTGATCCCAAAGATTCCCCTCTAATGTACAACCCTCCCTTTTCATTTTCAATTCTTACTGAATTTAGGGGTTTTTCTTCCCCATTGTTTCTTTCATCTCTCAATGTCCAATTTCATTCATCAGCAACCCTAAAGTTTATTTGTAACAGCAAATCTCTTTTTCCATTCATCCATCAGTGGAATCCTTCCCATTGTCTCTTTTCTCTCCCAGTGCTGGTTTTATCTCCCAGCAGCCCCACAGCTGGTTTGGAAAGACAAATCCACCGTTCCTCTCAGTTTGTTGAGGGGAGGAGGAGGAGCAGCCAGGCTGGGGTGTCACTATGGGACACGAAATAAAACCACACACACATTGGGACTTCCAAGGTAAAAAGAAGGGAAGTTCATTTCCTGACTCCAACATTTATAGATTTCCAAAAGTGGCAGTGGGTTGGAGGGTGACAGTGCCACCTCTCCAATGACACTGCACAAACCAACAACCCCTCAAATTTCTCCTCCTCCAGAAAAGAATGCAAAACAATAATTATTTACATAAAACCATGTGAGAAAGTTCTTTACAAGAATGCAAACATCAACTTCAAAAGGGCTAAAAGAAGAGAGACCACATGAAAAACTCTTTATCAAGAACCTTTATCTCTCTCCCCTTCTGTCACAGCCACTTGTATTTCTAGGCTGTGTGCTTTTCTGTCCCCATCCCCAAATCCTGCACTAAAAAAAAACTCAAAAGGAGTATCAAAGACCCAACCCCAAATCCTGCACTAAAAAACCCCCAAAAGGAGTATCAAAGAGCAGGAAAAAAGCCTGTTCCAAGGTTGACTGGCTCCTGGTCCGGGCTGTGGCAGGAGCCATAGATTTTGCTTAATTAAGATAAGGCTGTTGCTCCTTTGCAGATTCCCTTAATTCAGGATTTATTGATGCAGCATTACCCGGCGTTTTAAAGTGATAAAACACTCGAGCTGCAGGAGCCAAAGGCACCCTGAGCTGAGCCCTAACAGAGACAGATCTGCAGCTCCAGCCCGGCAGGGCGGCTTCCCCAAATCCAACCTTGAGCCCCATCCCAGGGAGAGCAGCCCCAAAGCCATCCCTGCCCCTTCTTACCCACCTAGGGGTGGTTGTACCTGGTCCAGGTGTGCAGCCTGGGTCCCACACGCTGTTGGAATCCAAACATGAGCCCCGTCCCACGGAGAGCACCCCAAAGCCATCCCTGCCCCAGCACGGCTGCATCCCCAAATCCAACCTTGAGCCCCATCCCAGAGAGAGCAGCCCCAAAGCCATCCCTGCCAGTTTCACCCACCCAGGGGTGTTTGTACCTGGTCCAGGTGTGCAGCCTGGGTCCCACACGCTGTTGGAATCCAACTGTGAGCCCTGTCCCAGGGAGAGCAGCCCCAAAGCCATCCCTGCCCCAGCACGGCTGCATCCCCAAATCCAAACATGAGCTCCATCCCAGAGAGAGCAGCCCCAAAGCCATCCCTGCCCCTTCTCACCTGCCCAAAGGGGTTTGTACCTGATCCAGGTGTGCAGCCTGGGTCCCACACACTGTTGGAATCCAACCATGAGCCCCATCCCAGGGAGAGCAGCCCCAAAGCCATCCCTGTCCCAGCACAGCTGCATCCCCAAATCCAAACATGAGCCCCATCCCAGGGAGAGCAGCCCCAAAGCCATCCCTGCCCCTTCTTACCCACCCAGGGGTGTTTGTACCTGATCCAGGTGTGCAGCCTGGGTCCCAAGCGCTGTTGGAAGGGGTTGTGGTGCCACAAATCCCACCTGGGAGCCCCACAAGCACCAGGAGGTGGCACTTGTAATTGTGGGGTGCCCAGACATGGAAGGAAGGATGAATCTGACTCCATCCTCTCAGAAGGCTGATTTATATTTTATGATATTATATTAAATTAAAGAATGCTGGACTAAACTGTACTAAAGAATGCAGAAAGGATACAGACAGAAGGTTAAAAAGATAATAATGAAAACTCCTGACTCTTTCCAGAGCCCTGACACAGCTCGGCCCTGATTGGCCAAAGAGTGAAAACAATTTAAATAAAACCAATGAAACAATCACCTGTGGGTAAACAATCTCCACCCTGAGCCCAGCCTGAGGCCATTCCCTCTCCTCCTGTCCCTGTCCCTGTCCCCTGTGCCTGTTGCTGTCCCCTCCTGGCAGGAGCTGAGCAGAGCCAGAAGGTCTCTGATCTGATGGGGTGGTCTCTAAAATCACAGAATTCCTGCAGAAAGGTGGGAATTGCTCTGCAAGGACCCCCTGAACTGGGATCACCCCCATCCTGCTGGCCCCACTCCCCAGCCAGGCAGGGGCTCAGCCCAGGGTTCAGCTCCAGGAGGGATCAGACCTGCTGGAAAGGCAAACCTGGGATTCCCAGCTGGAATTCCACCTTCCCAACCCCTCCCCAGTGTCTGAAGTGCAGCCCCAGGAAAATCCTGATGTGTTGAGCTACAAGACCCAGCTGAGCAGGAGAACGCAGCAGCTCGTGTTTAATCCAGTTCCATTCGCCACGGATGCTGATTATCTCTGAGATTTATGAAAACAACTGTGATAAATTACTTGACAAACAAGATTAAAATCCCTGAAGTTCTTCATTGTTTCCACTTGCTCACAGGCATTAAAAGTGCTCTGTCACATGAAGCCAAACTCCTTTTTATCCTTCCTGGTTTCCAGTGTCTCCTTCCAATTAGTTTCAAATTTTAAATTTGAAATAGAAATTTTAATTGAATAATATTCAGTTACTATATTTAATATATAATTATATTTATATAATACATAAATATTTCTATTTATACAATAGATAATATAATATAATATAATATAATATAATATAATATAATATAATATAATAGTCAATTAATATAATATAATAGTCAATTAATATATGTCCTATATAATAAATATTATATGACTGTATTTCTATAATTCTTATATATTTATATAATATAAAATATATTTTTTATATTACATTATATTTTGATTTTTAAAAACAGATCACTGTTGGAAGATTTTTGGGGAGAGTGTTAATTAAAAAGAATGTAAATCAAAGAGAAAAATGACAGAGCTGGCAGAGGATAAAGGGGAAAAAAATAAGGCATTTATTAACCTTGAAAATAAAGGAATAGCTCAGGGAGTTTGGGGTAAAAGGAAAATCAGCTGAGGATTCAAAGTCTAATTCCAAACTGAGTTTGTAAACCTGTGTAAATATATCTAACTTTTCATGTTAAATTTATCTAACAAATACCACAGATCTTTTTCAATAGATATTGATCCATGTATATATATACACATCTCAATACACATATCAATATCACTTTATATATCAATATAGATTTTTAGATTTCAATATTTCTAGATTAATACGTTCAATACTTGTAGATTAATACTGCTCCTCCTCCTCCCCACAACAAACTGAGAGGAATGGTGGATTTGTCTTTCCAAACCAGCTGTGGGTCTCTGGGAGATAAAACCAGCACTGGGAGAGAAAAGGAACAATGGGAAGGATTCCACTGATGGATGAATGGAAAAAGAGATTTGGTGTTACAAGTAAATTTTAGGGTTGCTGATGAATGAAATTAGACATTGAAAGATGAAAGAAACAATGGGGAAGAAAAACCCCTAAATTCAGTAAGAATTAAAAATGAAAAGGGAGGGTTATACATTAGAGGGGAATCTTTGGGATCAGGTGCCTCGGACTGTCCTGCTGAGCAGACCTCAGCTGGACAGGAGAAAGAATTTTATAGATAAACAATAAACAACCTTGAGACCGAGAAATTAAGAGTTCTGACTCCTTCTTTGAGCACAGGGCTGGGAAATGAGTCTTTGTGACACATCTGGGGGTCCCTGTGTGCAGCAGAGACCCCGAGAGAGGCGCTGGGTGATTCCAGGCTCCTCACTCCCGAGGGAGAGCTGACTGCACCACCACCACCCCGGCTCACAGATCTCTGAATTACCAGGACTCTACGATGTGAATCCAATTAAGGATATTTAACGGCCTCGACAACTGGTGGGAACCAGCAGAAAAATAAATCAGCTTCGTTTGGGAGCAAAAGGAGCCCTCCCTACAAAAGCTGGTGGTATTAACAATTCATGTTTAACTACCCTCGTGCAACTATCAAGGTGTCACTTAAAGAGTGAGTAATGGGCAGGGAAGGGTTTTAAACGATTCCCCACCAGACCCTGACCCTCTTCTTTCCAGCCATTAGTGAGTTCCTGAAGCCTTCACAGCAGTTTCGTTTGTTCTCAATCACCAGGAGTCTGAACAGTGGAATTTAAATGATTCTCTCCCAGACAGACCTAATTTTAAGAGCCATTCAAGTGACATTGCTCTGAGCTACAGCACTTGGGAGGAGAAGACGCTCCTGGAGCATCCACCGAGCAAGGGGAAAACTTGAATTATCAGGAGAGGTCTGGGATTCAAGGAGCCACGAGCAAAGGACAGGTTATTCACGAAAAACTAAAATATCTCTTGCAGATTTGGCACCTGGCTTTGCAGGTGGAAATCCCAGCGGCAGCAGCCTGGCTTGCAGAGATACTGAGCCCCGGCAGCACCGCAGGATGATCTCCAGCCCTTTGGAAAGATCTGGAAGATGTGGGGCTGCTCACAAAGCTGTCACCATCTCTCTGGGCCCAGGGTTCCAATCCGAGCCAGAATTTCCTGCCCAGAAAGCAAGATAACCTTTTCTGAAAGCCTCGTGCAGCGAAACCCTCCAACAAAACCCCCAATAAATGAAGTTTGCAGAGCAAAGCTCACGCCGAGCATTCGAGCTGCTCCTTTACCGGGGCGCGCAATCTGCTACAAACTTTTCGCAAAAAAGAACAGAAAAGCTCTTTAAAGGCAGCTCTTCCCACGCTGCTTTATGCAGATATCTTCTGTTTAAGAGCCCTTTTGTCCAAACTGTTTGATCTGAGCTGAGGAAGCCAATTACTGCAGATGCTGAGGCCGTCAAGAAACAACCCCAAAATTCAATAAGCAGCAGAAGAAAAGCACAGGCGTGCTCAGGTAGAGCCTGAGGGCTCGTACCATCCCCGTCTCCTCGCGAGTGTTGTTCCAAATCACCAAACCTAACGGGAACTTTCCACTTCAGGAGCTTTTCAGGCAGGCTGGAGCCGCTTTGACATCATGGTTTGAAGCAGATGTCAGAGCAGCTCACGCTCCTCGCGCTCCCAGCTCGTCCTGCGCCGTGTTTTACACGGGAACATCTTTTCAACGTCCGCGGCGAATACATCAAGGCAGCTGCACGTCTCCACCACCACTCTCATTTACTCCCTAACCTATTTCTGCTCCTCTGTTCCTCTCCTGAGCACAAAGGGAACAGTGGGAGCAGCCTGGGCCTTTCAAGTGGCCAAGAAATTCACTCTGAAATTCAAGCCCTTGCTCCAAGACTTGAAGCTGCAGGAAAAATGCCTCCAGCTTCCTTGTGGATTTTACTCACTGCACATGCTGAGAGAAAGAGGCTTATGTGAAACTTTGCTGTGAGAGGCAGTTAAAGATGTTTTCTAGTCCTGATAATACCCTCACATCCTGATCTGCACTCACAGATAAAAGTTACTTTTGCTGCAACAAGAGTTGGAGAGCGACTCGTGCAGAATTCCCTGATAAGGACTGAAGCAGCTGTGCTGAGCAGAGCCTGGCGTGTCAGCTCCAGATGTTCTGACACAGGATTTGCAGCCAGAGCAGCACAGGAGGCCAATAAATCCCTCAGTGCTGCTGCAGGCCTGGGGGTGTTTGTCAAACCCCAGTTTCTGTGGTATGAGGATGGGGACAGGCACCAGCTCCAGGGGAGGTGTGAGCAGAATTCTTTCCCCTCTGCATTATTCCTGCTCCCCTGTGACAGCCACTTCTCTGTCACAAACATGTTTTATGAAAAATCCTTTCCTTAGGAGTTTTTCCTCCTGAGAAGCTGAGAGGCTTCAGGAACAAAATGCAAACAATGATTGTCTGCTGCTGTGGGATGCAACAGGTGGGTCTGGGATTGGTCTCATGTGGTTGTTTCTAATTAATGGCCAATCCCAGTCCGGCTGTGTCAGTCCAAACCTTTGTTATTCATTCCTTTTCTATTCTTAGCCAGCCTCCTGATGAAACCCTTTCTTTAGTATAGTTTTAATATATAATATATATCATAAAATAATAAATCAGCCTTCTGAACATGGAGGCAGATGCATCATTCTCTCTCTCCCTTGCCAACATCGGAGTCGTCTTCGATTTACAACACCCCATCGGGACCCCAAGTTCTCCTTGGGGAATTCAAGCCTGACCAGGGTGTTTTCCATATGAAAATTCTCCAGCAGAGCCTCAAACTGCTTTGCATGAACGAGGCATCATCGTTTCACAGACGCCGCGCTTGGCTCCGGACGTGAACTCCATGTACAACAGCTCTTCCCTGCTGCAGCCTTTCATCTTATCAGCCCTGACTGCAGGGGTGGATTTGGCCCTTGTCATCGTGCTTGATGTTATGTATGGCTTTCTCATTAGAGAGGGAAGAAAAACCCACCCTGTTTCCAAAGCAAACTGGCTGCCAGAACCTGGCACATCCCACCCGCTCGTCCTGCTCTGAGACCTGCTCAGGCCCAGCCCTTCCTGCTAGCCAGGAGCACCCAGGGAGCAGCAGCGCAGGGAGGCTTCACAGAGTGCCAAAAATAAGGTGTTTTATGAGATATCAGCCCGCTCTGGCATCCCCAGTGGGTTCTGTCACACCACCGGTGTGTCAGTTTGGGAAGTGGGCTCAACGGCGTGGAGCTGCAGTGGCTGAATCAGTGGATCTTTCCCAAGGATCCTGGACTGCCAAGTGTTGCTTCCATTATTCCACACCCTTCCTAATTTTCAGGCTTTCCTAGATTGCAATGGATCTTCATAAACCATTACCAGCTGCATTAAATCATATTAGAAGGGAAGAGATGTTTGCAGAGCAGCTCTCTCCGTACAATTTCCCCTCCTTATCATCATTCTCAGAGCTCTGTTCTCCGAGAAGATCTGCAGCATAAAAATCTCCCTGAATATGAAATTTTCTGAGTAATTCTGTCACAATTCTCCCAGGACATCCTAGTCAAGGCTGAACAATTCAGTAAAAGCCCTACAGAACAGCAGAGAAATTAATCATGCATTTTTAAGTGTTTTGAACCTCCTTGTAGGATTTAATGAAGAATTCTGGGGAGTTTTTAAAGGCACAGGGAAAAAAAACAAACCTCTCACCTAGTCTATAAACTGAGTTCTTGATGTAAATTAAGCTGATGAATATGAGGGAAGATTTTTCACTATCTAAAGGCAATCCTGAGGCAATCCTTGATGCCTTCTTGCTGGTCTTTGTGATTTTTATTTTATTGCATCCATCCCCACAGAAGTCAACAGCAAGAGGTGTCATTAACTCCCCACCAAATCGCTTCCAAAACCTCCCCCTTCCGATTTTTAATGTTCCACAAGTGGAAGTTATCCACTGGCTGCTGCCTGAGCTGGAAATGTTGAGCTCCATTAAAAAATAAATGGTTTTCCTGCATAAAGCAGGGAGTAGCTTGATGCTGAAATAACCCAGGGAAAGAAAATGAAGGGGCTTAACAGGCAAAATTGAAAGCAGGTATCCAGCGTGTCGTATCTTCCTGGGAAGGCAGCAGGGCCAGGCAGTTAAGAACTTTATGGAGTGGCTGAGAAATGGCCTTTAGCCTGAGATGAATGGGATTGGCTTTAAAACACCCTGGGCACCAGCAGGTGACAGCCAGTAAACTCCGGGATATTGTTTAAGGATTGGGAAAGGCCTGGAGGGGCTGGAACGTGTCCAGAGGTGGGAACGGAGCTGGGGAAGGGTTTGGTGTGGTGGCAGCTCCCTGGTCACAGAGGGAATAATTTCCCAGGCATCATTCTGGGAAAGAACAATGAGAAACTCCTTAATCCTTAATCTCTGCAGCTGGGATGGTGTTAACCTGTTTTACCTGGTGTTTACAGTACGGCTGTTTACCAAATGGGCGTCTGGTTAATTAACCAATCGTGTGAAATGGATTAATTAAATGACCCACCTGGAGTGAACTAAGATAGAAAAGGAGATGGCTGGATAAAGGAGAGGCTTTTTGCCTTTTATGCCTTCTGCATGATGGAGTCCATGTGTCACATTCTTTACCGTCCCCTGGGCCTTTGGTGACATTTTGGGGCACCAGGAGGGGCTGGGGGAGCTGGGAAGGGGCTCAGCAGGAGCAAAGGAGGCTCAGGGGGACCTTGTGGCTCTGCACAGCTCCTGACAGGAGGGGACAGCTGGGGAACAGGGACAGGAGCAGAGGGAACGGCCCCAGGCTGGGCCAGGGCAGCTCAGGGTGGGCACAGCAGGAATTTCCCCATGGAAAGGGCTGTGAAACATTGGAATGGGCTGCCCAGGGCTGTGTGGGGGGGTCCCCATCCCTGGAAGTGCTCAAACATGGATGTGGCACTCAAGGACAGGGTTTAGTGGTGGTGCTGGTTTGGCCTGATGACCTTAGAGGTCTTTTCCAACCTCAGCAATTCCGTGATTTCTGATACAACTTGAGCCAAAGTCGCACAAGGAGTGGGCATCCAAGGGGCTTCATTCCCACCCAGAAGTGTGGCATAAAACCCCCCAAACAACCCAACCAAACTTTCAAAACCAACCTTGGTACTTCAAAGACCTCCAAGAATTGATGCCAAGAGGAATCTTTGTTATGAAGCTGTAAATAAAGAGCACAGGGTGTTTCTGCTGGTGAGAAGGGGATGCTGGAGCAGCGTCTGAGTGACAGGATTTTGGGAGGACCACAGAACAAAGAGCTCTACCAACAGCACAGGTGAAACTCTGCCTGTTGAATCATTGCCTTAATTTTTTTTAATGGCATGCAAAGACTGTGTCAGTGGCACTTTTCATTATCCACTTCAGCAGCCCAGAACTCCTCGGTAATTATGCCCATCCACTCTGCTTTGACAGTGCTAACGAAGAGAACAAGAGCTGCTGATAGTACAGGGCTCCTTGTAAAGGATTCAAGGCAGCAGGCAATAATCTAAATAGCAAAGCTGATGAGTTTGCACAGTGCCTTGCTGCAGGGAATGTGCATTTTCTCTGGGAGGGAGCAAATACCTCAGACTTGGGGAGCAGGTGTGGTGCAGTGACTTTTAAAGCCGTTAAATACAAATCTGACAGTCCCTGCTTTTGTCAAGCAAGCAAACAAGTCATCCTCTCTGCCTAAATCTCACTGAAAAGTGCTCAAAATCTCCTTCACGCCCCTTTCCTCATCTCCTTCTCTCACCTGTCCCCATCTCCTTCACTCACCTTGCCCCAACTTCATTCCCTCACCTTTCCCCATCGCCTTTCCTTCCCTCACCTCTCCCCATCTCATTCTCACCTTTCCCTCATTTCCTTCCCTCACCTTTCCCCACCTCCTTCCCTCACCTTCCCCCCACCCACCATTACAGAAAGCATTTTACAAAATGCAATTAAAAACACAACAAAGCCTCAAGAGCAAATCCATAAACTCTCAGACGTGATGTTCCCCGCTGTGATAAACTGAATTTCAGAAATGAAAAGGATTCTTAGAGCCCTCATTTGTTTTGTTACAATCCAAGGCGTTCCTCCGAGATTAACCCAGAATCTGAAGGAGCTTAAAGCCATTTTCTGTTGAATTTCCGCAAGGCAGCTTCAATGAGTTCATCGAACCTGGGGATCAGCACTGCAGCAGCAGAACAGCCAAAGTTAAGGCAAGACAAACTGAGGCATCAATCTGTCTCAGTGCTTGTGAAATGTCTGAAGATTAAATCCTTGGCCAGATCAAACACCCCAGATTAGCACTAACGACATATTTAAGGCTTTTTCAACCTCCATTCACTGAGAGATCTCCTCATTGCAGCAGATAAAGCTGCCTCATTAGACACTTCTCCATACAAAGGCTTCTAATATTTCTATTTTTCATCTGCCTCATACTTTTAAGCCAAAAAAGAGATGCCTTACTATAAAAATAAAGGAAGTTTTTCATCTATTCACTGGGACACCTGACAGGATTTTGCACATCCGACTTGGAGACCACAAAGATTTTTGAAGAGGCAGCAGTTGGTTAAAAGTCAGCCTCTTGAAAAGGTTCATTTTTTTTTCAGGGGCAAAATATCAAGTTCTAATTTTGATACTGAAATGCTTTGCAAGACTCAGTTCCTAACCCATCCATCCCCAAAGAAATACAAACCTGTTTTATCCAAAGAACAGTTTTGGGGGTTATCTATGTTTTGCCACCAGCTCTAAAAATAATATTTGGGTCTCCAAGCATTTTACACACATCAATAAATCCCAAAGGTCCTTCAGACTTTTGTCGTGGCAAAAGACAACACCAGGCGGTCCAAGGCAAATATTTGGGCTCCAAATCCCTCATTTCATTACAGATTTGTGCTTTTTGGGGAGCAGACAACACGAGGTTTGTATTTTTGCCTCGTTCTCCTGATGCCTGAGGAAGGGGAACAGGTTCAGCCTGGGAACCATCTGTGCTCCCCCTTTTCCTGCTGGGAAGGGTGACAGCTCCATCTGGCCTAGAGACCACAAGAAAAGAGTTAAAGTCGTGAATCTCTGTCAACATCTAAGGGCAGAGTGATGTTCAGCAGCTGAGGGGATGTTGGGCAGGGGCCAACCCAAAACACAGCTGGGGTGCAAATAGGACTGGGAGCCAACCATCCTACGCCATAAATAGCACAGGGCCCAGGATTCATGGAGCTCCCAAAGTTACTCCTCAAAGGTTGGGAGTAACTGTGAAAGTTACTCCTGAAAGCTGGAGAGTAACTTTCAAAGTTACTTCTCAAAGGTCCAGCATAGCACTCGAAGTTACTCTTGAAAGGTTGAGAGTAATTCTCAAAGTTACTCCTTGAAGGTTGAGAGTAACTCTCAAAATTACTCCTTGAAGGTTGAGAGTAACTCTCAAAGATACTCCTGAAAGATGGAGAATAACTCTCAAAGTTACTCCTTGAAGATTGAGAGTATCTCTCAAAGATACTCCTTGAAGGTCAGGAGTAACTCTCAAAGATACTCCTGAAAGATCGAGAGTAACTCAAAATTACTCCTCAAAGGCTGAGAGTAATTTTCAAAGTTGCTCCTCAAAGGTCAAGAGTAACATTCCGAGTTAAGCCTCCAAGGTTAGGAGTAACGCTCAGTTACTCCTCTGAGGCTGAGTGATTCCTCACTGTAAAGGATTCTTGGGAAGGGATTACCAGCTGGGATTAACAATTCATTCATTATGAACTTCAAAATCTTGGCTGGCAAAAATAATTGGACAATAATTTGGACCTCTGACCAAAGCCAGGAATAAACCTGGATCCAGCTGCACCAGAGCTCCCCTTGGGAAGGGGTTCAGGGGGTCCTTTTTGGGTCCCCCTGAGTTCTCTCTGACACTCAGGTGTACCCCACCATCAAACCCTGCTAAGCCACTGTCACATTTAATACCAAGCTTTGTTAATTTGCTGGTTTAAATCAACACTGGTATGTCTCTGCTATAAGCAAAGCTCCATCCTCAGAAAGAGGATCTCTCCCAAAACTTCCAGTGGGGAAGGAATTCTTGGGGTACAAAGGAACAGAGGCAAAAAGGGGTGAAAGAAAAGGAAATAATTCCTGTTCCCAAAAGCACACGGGAGAACTGGGAGCAGGAATGGGGAGAGAATCAAAATCAAGGTGAACTCAGAGAATCAAAATTAGATGAACTCAGAGAATCAAAATTAAGACAAACTCAGGGAATCAAAATCAAGACAAACTCATAGAATCAAAGTTAAGATGAACTCAGAGAATCAAAATTAAGACGGACTCAGAATCAAGATCAAGACAAACGCAGAGAATCAAAATCAAAATTAACTCAGAATCAAAATCAGAACTAACTCATAGAATCAAAATTAAGATGAACTCAGAGAATCAAAATCAAGACGAACTCAGAGGCTGAGCCCTCCTCTTCGTTCCCTTCTGTGCAGCCCCTGGGGAGCACCTTCCATCAGGTGAGAACATCCTTTTAATCTGCTTGATTTCTCTTGTCATTTCTCCACTTCAAACCACATCCCCTCCCCTCCTGGTTCATCATCTGAGCATTTCCATCCCTCTCGTAGGTTTTTATCCCATTAGGGGAGTTAGAAAGAAATGAATTGGAATCACAACACACCTACAGCTTGTTCTGAAAGAGACTTAGCACTTGACTCACCTACTTAGATGTCAATTTAACACTCTTAGCTGGATTTAAATTGAGTCAAGACCCATCAGTTTGAAGCAGAATCTCAATCTGCTCCCCCCCACACTTGTAAGAATTAGGATGGGGAAGAAAAAAAAAAATCAAATATTGCTACAACCTGGGAGGGCTCAACAATTCATTCCCTGCCTCATTCATCAGGTTTGGGTTGTGCCCAAGCAAGGGATGAGTTTGTTGTGAGTCCCATCTGCTGGTGGATTCTTCTGGAGGTGCTCCTCCAGGACAGGCATTCCCAGGATTTCCCTGCCTGTCCCACAGCTGTGCCAGTTTCTCACAGAACAGCAAAGGTTTTGTCACTCCAGGCCGTTATTTTCCAAACACAAAATCTCTGAGCCTTTCACTCCAGCTGCAGCCCAGGAATGAAGGAAATGAGGGACCTTTCCCCAGGGGTTACTCAGGTTTTTCCTGGGAAGAACAGGGCAGGAATTTGTCGGGAGTGGCTGAAAAGCCTGCAAGGGAGCTGCTCTGAAGTTCCTTCTCCCCACATTTCCCCGAGGCTCTCTGCCACAAACCTCATTTCTGCCTGCCTGTGACCTTTTTGGGGCAGATAATCCTCTCATTTTCAGGACTGAGCGCAAAGGTTGCCCAGTCACTAATGGGATTCGGGAATTACTCCCGAGAGGGATGATTTTCGAGATGGTTCTTTTGATGCCAGCGTGAGCATTAGGATAAACTCTGTATTTAACCACCATTACCAGTAATATCAGCTGCTCTGAATTACCTGGCACCGAGGTTCAGCCATGCCTGAGAAAATGGGAGGCAGATTTTCCGAAGCAGCCAATAATTCTCCTGAGGTGCTTTTTTCTTTTAAAATGAGGCTCCCTAACACCCCAAGCTTAAAGAGACTCATTTTCCAAGCATATGCAACCATTTCTCCAATTCTGATGCAGAATTCCAGCTTCCAATTCACTCATCCCAAAACTGCCAGTTTGGGGAGTTGGGCTGGGTGTTTAATTACCTTAAAAAAAAAAAAATTGGTTTTTGCTACAGAGCAGAATCTGCTCCAAATCACTGAAATGTAAGAAAACTTGGGAGCATCCCCGATCTTTTCTCTGCCCAGGTTTCCTGTGGATGAGCTGACATCCCAAGGTGACGTTTAGTGCCCCAAAAACAACTCAGCGTTGCAGGGACATCACTCAAAGTTTGTCCCACGCTTCTGTCACAGCCCCACAAGATTTTCCTGGATTTTTTTCCTCCCTTTTCCAGTTGTGGAAGCCCCTTTGGCCTCCAGCCAGGCTCAGGGATTTCCTGAGGACAAAACCCTGCTGCCCCATATCCTTGGAATGCCTCAATCCCATAATTCAGTGTATTAAGAGCTGTGCCTGTCGTATCTCACTCATTTCCACAGACATAAGAAGTCACATTTAGAAGTCATTAAGCTGAAATGAAATCTTTGCTGGGCTTAATTAACTTAAATATTCATGAAACAGGATAGCAGGGGAGAGTGTTGTTCTTAATCAAAATAGACATCGCTGTTCCATAATGCAAATTCCGATTTTTTTTCTGTTCTGTGGACAATGCCAGCTCCTACAACAGCAGCAGCAGCAGGGTTTTATGGCCAGCACTGGAAAGTGCAGCTGAAAAGGATTCACGTTGTCTTTTAGCTCCTGAACTCAGGGGGAATTTGCTGATCCAAACATGTGCTTAACAATAAGGTGGTGCCTATGCAGGAGTTACTTCCAGGGCCATTTATCACCGTTTGGTCGGGCTGAGTGCAGCACTCACCCCCTCTCCAGCCTCAGAAAAACCTTCCCAAAGGCAGTTCCTCATTTCTGTCTCAAGGCTGTGGCACTTGCACAGCTCCTGGGCTGCTCTGCTGCACACAGAGCTCAGTTCTGATCTGCTGAGCCCTCTGCAAACCCAGTTCTTGTGGATCACTCCAGATTCCTGCTCCAGACTCTGTTCTGATCTGCAGAGCCTTGAACAAACCCAGTTCTCATGGATCTCCTGCCCCAGAGCTCTGTTCTTATCTGCAGAGCCTTGAACAAACTCAGTTCTTGTGGATCTCCTGCTCCAGACTGTTCTGATCTGCAGAGCCTTGAACAAACCCAGCTCTCATGAACCACTCCAGACTCCTGCTTTAGGTTCTGTTCTGATCTGCAGAGGCTTTAGCAAACCCAGTTCTAATGGATCACTCCAAACTCTGTTCTGATCTGCAGAGCTCTGGATAAATCCAGTTCTCATGAACCACTCCAGACTCCTGCTCCAGAGCTCTGTTTTGATCTGCTGAGCCTTTAACAAACCAAGTTTTCAAGGATTGATCCAGACTCCTGCCCCAGACTCTGTTCTGATCTGCTGAGCCGTCAGCAAAGCCAGTTCTTGTGGATTGCTCCTGGCTCCTTCTCACAGAGCTCTGTTCTGATCTGCAGAGCTTTTAACAAACTCAGTTCTCATGGATTGCCTCAAAATCCTTCTCACAGAGCTCTGTTCTAATCTGCAGAGCCTTCAACAAACCCAGTTCTCGTGGATCACTCCAAACTCTGTTCTGATCTGCAGAGCTTGTAGCAAACCCAGCTATTGCCCCAAAATCCTTCTCACAGAGCTCTGTTCTGATCTGGTGAGCTTTTAACAAACTCAGTTCTCATGGATCTCCTGCTCCAGACTCTGTTCTGATCTGCAGAGCTGTGAACAAACTCATTTCTCATGGACCACTCCAGACTCCTGCCCCAGAGCTCTGTTTTGATCTGCTGAGCCTTCAGCAAACCCAGTTCTCATGGATTGCCCCAAAGTCCTTCTCACAGAGCTCTGTTCTGATCTGCAGAGCCTTCAACAATCCCAGTTCTCGTGGATCTCCTGCCCCAGAGCTGCTCCCAGCCCTCTGCTCCACCACATCCTCCTGGGACTGCCCAGACCAACTTTTCCTCCTCGTTCCTCCTCCTCCAGCAGCCTCCAGGCCCTGCCCAGCCCCTCATGGTCCTGTGGGCTCCTTCTCAGGGTTCCCCCTAAAGCAGAGGAGCTCCAGGGCAGGCTGAGCATCCCTGAAGTGTCCAGGGCCAGCCTGGAGCTCGCTGGGGTGGTGGAAGCTGTCCCTGCCCATGGCAGGGGTGGAATGAAATGATCTCTGGGCTCTTTCCCACCCAAGCCATTCCATTCCTCCAGGATTCCTCCTCTGTTGTGTTCCCCAGCACATTCAGAGCCGAGGTGGGTCCCAAAATCCCAACCATGGAGCTCCGTGGGGCAGGCAGGGCTGTCAGGGTGGGTTCCTCAAGTGGATCCTCAAGGTAAAGTCTCACAGCACCGTGGAATTTGCTGAGCTGGAATCAGGATCGTGGAGTTCAACTCCTGGCCTTGCACAGGACACCCCAAAAATCCCACCCTGTGCCTCAGAGCACTCAAGTCCAGCTTAATAAGAAAAAATTTCTCTGCTCATTGTCCAAACCGTGCCCAAACTCATTGTCCAAACACTCCTGAAGTTCAGTTTAATGAGAAAAAAATTTCTCTGCCTGGGAATTCCTGCAGCAAACCCACCCCAGGATGGGGAAGTGCCCTCTCCTTCCCAGGCCACGGTGGACAGGTTTTTTTGGAAGCTCTGGCAGCGATCATTCCTCTTCTCACAAACCTCTGGAGGGAGGGCAGTGCCCAGGAGTGGGAGATCAAACTCCCCTTCCTTGGCTGCCAGAGGGAAATCCATAAAACTCAGCCCCTCTGGCTCTTCCTCCCCCTCCTGTGGCCGACCCTGGGCTGTTCAGCAGGAAGAATTTACGGGAGATTTGTCAGGTTGAGAAGTGGAGCAGCAGATTGCCGCGATAAGCAGAAAAACCGCTTCAAAAATAGGGAGGAAATACAGTTTCACATTTCTGTTAATGGCAGCTTTGGTTTCATTATCTGCCAGCCCCCGTGCTCAGCTTTGGATGCAATTAAAATGAGAGAAATAAAATACTCCATGAAAGGAG
This sequence comes from Fringilla coelebs, assembly GCF_963513975.1. NCBI lineage: Eukaryota > Metazoa > Chordata > Aves > Passeriformes > Fringillidae > Fringilla > Fringilla coelebs. Next base: position 1,272,943 of record NC_140052.1, read on the forward strand.
CAGTGCTTGCTGGTAATGAAATGTTTATGGATCAATTTGTAGCCCGGTAAAGAGTGAATGAATTTACTGCAGGAGGAGAGAAAACAAAGTGGAGATAAGCACTGAAAATCACTTGGGCTCCAGACACGCACAAAATGTTATTATTTCCCCTCAGAAAAGATAATATTGATTGTTGAGAAGTGTTTGGACAATGCCAACAATGTGTTTTGCTGATAAAATACAATGACCCATTTAGGAGATGTCTGTACAGAAAACAGCACGGGCTGAAATAAAACTCCACGTTTCAAATCTCCTTTGATAAATCCCCAGAAGAGAAAACCTTGCCGTGACCTCCTCTCCTCCACAGCTCTCCTCTCTCCAGGAAACCGGGCTGGCATTGTGCTGAAGCAGGTGCCCCAACTTTTCCTTAAAAATGTGACCAATTCCATCTGCTCCTACTTCATTTTCCACTTTTAATACGGGCAAAAATCCTGTTTGCATATTTACGACAAAAAAAGCAAAAAAAATTCAATTAAGTTCCTAAGGGCAGGAACAGATTTATTCAGTGCCTGGAATAACAAAAGCCTCAGCTGGGATGAAAGGGAAAAAACATCTCCACGATACCAAACATTTAAAGGAAGTTTTGATCTGATGCTACACAGAGGGGGGGAAATTCTCAGAGAGTTTTGCTGCTTTTAACGAAGATGAAATGTTTTAAATCCTCGTGGGTTCAGCCACTATTAGGAACAGCATCGGATCACAATCCCACAAAAGAATAACAAAGGTTTGGGGGGAAGCAGCAGGATGGACTCACTGTTATTTTTGACAGAAGAAATGAGAATTTTTTTCCTCTTAATGTGATGGGGAAGAAGAGCTTCATGCAAATCGCCAGGAGAGGCTCGGCTTTGGCTTTAAATTCGGGAGGATCCAAATCCTGCTCCCGGCTGGGAAAGGAGAAAAACCCGGGGGGATGGGGCAGGGAGAGAGAAGGGGAGGAAGGGAAGGGAGAGAGAGGGAAAAAAAGGGAGAGAAAGGGAGAAAGAGGGAGAGAGTGGGAGAAAAATGGAGAGAAAGGGAGAAAAAGATTAAAAAAGGGAGAAAAATGGAGAGAAAAGGAGGGAGAGAGAGAGAAAGGGAAAGGAAGGGTGAGAAAGGGAAAGGAAGGGAGAAAAAGGGAGAGAAAGGGAGAGAAAGGGAGAGAAATGGAGAGAAATGGAGAGAAAGTTAAAGAAAGGAAGAGAAAAGGAGAAAAAGGAAGAGAAAGGAAGAGAAAGGAAGAGAAAGGAAGAGGAAAGGAAGAGAAAGGGAGAGAAAGGGAGAGAAAGGGAGAGAAGTGGAGAGAAAGGTAAGAAAACGGAGAGGAAGGGAGAGAAAGGTAAAGAAAGGGGAAAAAAGGGAAAGAAAGGTAAAGAAATGGAGAGGAAGGGAGAGAAAGGGAGGGGAAGGAGCCAGGGTTGGAATCCCAGAGGGCTGGAGCAGCCTCATGCATGGCCACAACCAAGGGTGGAGGACTCAGACAGTCCCAGGAGTTCCTGGCAATCCCAACCCAGCAGCTTTTGCAGGAACCCCTCTGTCCCACCTGTCTGCTGAGAGCTCACAGAGCTGCAGCTTCATCCAAAGAAAAACTTCCTCATCCCTCATGTTTCACCCAAATCAGTGGAATTTTTCACTCTGGGTTCGGCTCGAGGGTGAGGACCCCACCAAGGTGCCCCAAATGCCACCAAGGTGCCCCAAATCCCACTGAGGTGCCCCAAATCCCACCAAGGTGCCCCAAATGCCACCAAGGTGCCCCAAGTCCCACCCTTCCACCTGGGAGCAAGGATGGACAAAATCCTGGCAGGCCCTGGCACCTCTGGGTGACCTGCAGGACACACAAAAAACCCCCCTGGTTAAAATCTGCTGCTGCCTCTGCAGGGTTCATCTGGGTTCAGTTTCCATCAGCAGGGACAGCGGGGTCAGGGCTCAGAAAAGAAAATTGCTGGCCTCAATTTAGAGCAGAGATTGTGCTCAGTAATAAAATCACTTTGGAAAATCAACACCTGACCCGCCAGCGGTGCTGGGAGCTGACCAGCACAGCCAGCAGCACCTCTGGAAGAGCCAAATAAATCCAATTTCTCTGCCTCCAATCTGCTCTTCCCCTGCAGCACAGAGAAGGCGAAAAGTCATGATTCAAAGTCCCCGGTGAAGAAGCCAAGTTCCCCGAGAATCCTGACAGGCAAGGGATGAACACGGCATGAAATATGCAAAGGAAGACTCATCTTTGCCTAAGGACTGGAGGAGAGGCTGAATCCCAGCCCACACAGCCCAAAGGAGGCTTTTTGAAGGGGATCCAATGCTCCAGGAGTCGGGAATAACGTGGATCCCCACTCTGGATAGGTCGGTGCTCCAGGCATCAAAACGGGGCATCGACCAGAAATAGCCCCTTAATGAAATGCTGCCCAAAAAGTTCATTTCACTTCCCAGTGAACTCTCCTGAAGATCCCAGCAGCCGAAGGCTTCAGAGGGTGCCACGCTCGAGCACCTGCAGTGCTTTAATTAAACCCATTTTTCAAAAAAATTCTCCTTCTCTAGCCTCGAAACAGGGATCCTTTTTCAAGCGAGATCCTTTTGGAAAGCTGAGCTGAGCTTCCCAAAAACCCTCGGGGTTGGACCTGCTCAGGCTGAATCAGTCCCCAACTTATTTTAAACTGGGGTAGAAGTAAGGTATAAAAATGCTTCATAATTCATGAAATTCACAACCTTTTGCTATTTTGAAGGGGATTTGATCATCAACGATTGAGAAATCATTTTTTTTAGTCCAGAAAAAAACGATGGAATAACCCCATAACACAAGTGAGAGCGTTCAGCCATCCCTCCCTCCAGTTTGCACCAGTCTGAAATACAATATTTCATAAACCTTCAATATCTTATGGACTTCCACTGATTGAGGAGAAACAACATTCCCACAGAACTGGCTCCATGGATTAAAGCCAAACCTTTCCTTTGCCGCCGTCAATTTCTCCATTTTCAATTATTTCTGATATTTTTCTGTTGCCTGCAGGGTAACAAGTTTGATTTTGTGAAGGGCACTGGTGCCTCCAAAGAATTTATCAGCCTGTTTGTTCTCTACCCAATTGATTTGACCTTTGCTGGCTCACCTGCTCCTGGAAATTTTCAGGGAACCCCAGGAGTCACCACGCCAGGGAAGAGCTCTTAAACCAGGTTTTCACAAGTGCTAAACATCTTCATATCCCAGTGATTATGGAAAAAAATTGGAAGTACCCAAGAGCTTCCAAACCATCCAGCTCAGGTCATGCAGCAATTCCCAGATCCATCTGCAAAATTCACTGGTAGAGCAGTTAGAGGGGAAAAAAAAGGCAACACAGAAATAGGCAGCAAAGGCATCTGCTCAGGAAAAACACAGCTCCAAATCGCAACAAATTCTAAAATTCTTCCTTTACTATTCATAGCTCCTTCCATCAACTTGTCAGAGGAGATTTCTGACTCTCAGCACAAAAGGTTTCCATCCTGTATCAGTGGGATTTGCAATTGGATGCAAATCAAGCTGTTTTCCCTTCTTTTGTATTTGTATTTCCAGCCCGGTGTTGTTTCATGGAGCGGGAGCAGCTGCCAGATGAGCTTGGGCTGGATGCCCCTTCCAGTGATGGGAGCTGGTTTTGGCCGTGGTGGAGGTGCAGGGGAGGCAGAAATAACATTTGTGCATTTTTGGGGGCTTTTGTTTCCTGTTTAAATCGTTTCTGTTTAGTGGCAGGCTGGACCTGGGATCCCAGCCCTGCTCTCAGCCTCTCCGGGGCTCTCCAGGATCGATTCCAAGGCTCGTTCCCTGACAGGTGTTCCCTCCTGCAATGCCCACACCTGGAATCAACCCTGGAATATAAACCCTGGAGTAAATCCTGGAATAAACCCTGGAATAAACCCTGGAATAAACCCGGGAGAAAATACTGGAATAAACCCTGGAATGAACCTTGGAATAAACCCTTGAATAAATACTGGAATAAACCCTGGAATAAACCCTGGAATAAATCCTGGAATAAATCCTGGAGTAAATCCTGGAATAAACCCTGGAATAAATCCTGGAATAAACCTTGGAATAAACCCTGGAATAAACCCTGGAATAAATCCTGGAATAAATCCTGGAATAAACCCTGGAATAAATCCTGGAATAAATCCTGGAATAAACCCTGGAATAAACCCTGGAGTAAATCCTGGAGTAAATCCTGGAATAAACCCTGGAATAAATCCTGGAGTAAATTCTGGAATAAACCCTGGAATAAAGCCTGGAATAAACCCTCCATCTCCCCCGTTTCCAGCAGAAATCCCTGCCCAGAGCACACAGCGCTCCAGGAACGTTCCCATCTCCCCAGAGTGAAGCTCTGGGGGTTCCCAGCACATCCTGGGACTGGCAAACACCCAGCTCAGGGAGCTCAGGCTGCTCCAGCTGCAGCTGATGAGAGGAAAATCCTTCAGGATTTTTAGGATCCTTTGTTAGGATCCTTTAGGAACGAGGAACCCATTGCCATCAACTCACCCACTTATTCCCACAATATCACAACATCCAGTGTAATTCTGGAATTCCCAATCCCACCCCAGTCCTTCTCCTCTGTTGCTGAAGCCCACCCAGTCCCCATCAAACCCAGCAGCCCCCGAAATCACCTTCCCAACCCATCCATTTTCCATCCCCTGAAACCTCTGACAGGTCAATCCCAAACTTCCACACGCTGCACATGTGAAATGTGGGATTAAGATGAAGGAAACGGCTCCTTTCCACCAGCCAAGCCCTAAAATTAGCTTGTTTTGAACAGATTGCAGCGCTGAGCTGGGAAACAGAACGCTCCCAAGGATGTTCAAACCTCCCAAGCTGCTTTTATCCCAGGCAGGGAATGTTTCATCCACCTGACTCCACTGGCAGAGAGCTGCTTCCCATCTGAGCCCACCTGTTGGAAAATTCCCTTGGCTGCATGAGAGCTGCTGGGTTAAATCAGTGCTGAGAGAAATGGAGAAATGATGGAGAAATGGAGAAAAGGAGAAATGATGGAGAAAAGGAGAAATGATGGAGAAATGGAGAAATGATGGAGAAATAATGGAGAAATGGAGAAATGATGGAGAAATGGAGAAATGATTGAGAAAAGGAAGGATGGAGAAATGGAGGAATGGAGAAAGAAATAATGGAGAAATGGAGAAATGATGGAGAAATGGAGAAAAGGAGAAATGATGGAGAAATGGAGAAATGATGGAGAAAAGGAGAAATGATGGAGAAATGGAGAAATGGAGAAATAATGGAGAAATGGAGAAATTATGGAGAAATGGAGAAATGATGGAGAAAAGGAAGGATGGAGAAATGGAGGAATGGAGAAAGAAATAATGGAGAAATGGAGAAATGATGGAGAAATGGAGAAAAGGAGAAATGATGGAGAAATGGAGAAATAATGGAGAAATGAAGAAATGATGGAGAAATGGAGAAAAGGAGAAATGATGGAGAAATGGAGAAATGATGGAGAAATGGAGAAATAATGGAGAAATGGAGAAAAGGAGAAAAGGAAGGATGGAGAAATGGAGGAATGGAGAAAGAAATAATGGAGAAATGGAGAAATGGAGAAATAATGGAGAAATGGAGAAATGGAGAAATGGAGAAATAATGGAGAAATAATAGAGAAATGGAGAAATGATGGAGAAATGGAGAAAAGAAAGGATGGTGAAATGGAGGAATGGAGAAATAATGGAGAAATGGAGAAATGGAGAAATGGAGAAAAGGAAGGATGGAGAAATGGAGAAAGAAATGGAGAAAAGGAGAAAAGGAGAAAAGGAGAAACGGAGAAATGGAGAAATAGAGAAAAGGAGAAATGGAGAAATAATAGGGAAATGAAGAAATTATAGAGAAATGGAGGAATGGAGACAATTCCAATGATCCTCGTGCTTTCATCCCCCTGCTCACAAGAGACTGGGGACAGAGAGGGCAAGAAATTGTCCTGATGAAATTCCTTAATTTTTAATGTAAACCTGGTGCAGAAGAGTCGCTTGAAACCAGCGCAGAACTTGCATTTCTAACTAGGAGGCATTCAGGTGAGGATGGGAGGAACCATTCCAACCATTCCACATCTCCAGAACCTCCTTGGCACCTTCAAAGCCTTTTCTGTGGTGTGGCCAACAAGGGCAGCGCCACAAGGAAAATGAGAACCCCACAGTTCTGCTGTTTCCTGGAATTCCAAAATGGTTTGGCTTTGAAAGGACCTGGGAGCTCATCTCATTCCACCCCATTCCAGGGACACTTTCTCCTTGTCCTCCAAGAACGTGGCTCCTCTGTTAATTAAATATAAAAATAAAGAATTTGGTTCCTTAAGAAGCTGATGGATGTAGGAGGGAGTGACACCAGGAACTCTGGATTTTGGGAGATCAGTCTCCCCAGGAATAAATCTCCACCTCAGCTCCTCTTTTGGGTGATGGTTGTGCTCATCCTCTGATCCTCCTACCCTGGCAGGGCTGGGGGAGCTCCAGGATGAAGGTCGAGGGAGGAATGTCATTTGGAAATGTTTCTGTCACTGTGTCTTCTCCAAAAAAGTACAGGGGAAAAAAAAAAGGCAAATAACAAAAAATCCCCAACCCACACAGCCTCGTCTCCCCCTCCCAACTCATTGGAAGGAGACATCAAAAAATCAAAAACAGGGTTTGAGGGAAAGGTTTGGAGAAGAGGTGCCATCAGTCACCTCCAGTCCCCAGATGGGAACATTTCAGTTCCAAGACACTTCAGCCTCTCACCCAGGCTAAGCTGAACTCTGAGCTAACAAACACACCAAGTTTCCTTCAGATAATGTGAAAAAATAAAAAAAACCCACCCCAAATCATTAAATTATTTCCTTTCCCCCTTCTCCTTGCCTGAAAAACACAGAGCATTATCTAAATGTGGATCTGGCTCAGGCAGAGCAAAATTTCTATTTTTCTCCTCTATTTTTCTCTTATTTTTTTCTCCTATTTTTCACTCAACCTTGCCCTGCCTCTTGCAGCAAAGTGGCAGGGTGGCCGTGCTGGGCCAGGCTGAAGGTCCAGAGACCCCAAGGTCACCCCTCAGTCTGGGTGGATGTTTAGGAAAAACACAACCACGGATGCCTCCTTTCCAATTTCCATAGAAACAGCAGCGTGTAGCTTTTCCAAACCCGAAGATCTTACATTATCAGCTGTGTTTATTGTCCCTCCAGGCTGTTCTTTTGGAAGTGCATCTTATTTTCTCTCCCAAATAACTTCAATTTTTGCCCTCTCAAACGCCCTGTGGCAACGAGCTCCACCACTGGATAACACAGGGAAAAATAACCCCAAAACTTCCTTTTTCTCTCTTTTTTTTTTTGTTTTTATAACCTGCTGATGAGTTTTAAAAGATCACTGCATAGATGCTTTTAGGTTTGAAAGAGGAATAAGTGCCAAATCATCATTCCTACCTGTGGGCTGAATTTGAGTCAGTTTAGACTTAATTTCCATAAAACTGCACCGGTGTTGTTTTCCTTAAGTGCCACTTCCAGAAGGAAGAGCTGATAATGGACCAATTTGTGCTGTGGTATCGATGTGAATCCACAGCAATTCCATCACCTTGTTAAACCATAAATTCCATAAATTTAACCAGGCATTAGTTGGACTAAATTTGGGGTTCTGCAGCTCACTGGGTTTTTCCTTCCAAACCCTCTCCATGCCTGTTTCATAACCAGATTATTTATTGTGATGGATTTCACCACTGAATTATGGACATTTCTGAAAGTTTACAGTGTAAAGGAAATGGGAGCAAATGCCTAAACAAACTGAAACTTGCCTTTCAAACACCCCCATCCAGGCTGAACCACAACCAAAAAGAGAGGAATTTAAAATAATGTGAATAATGTCACTGTTTTTTGTTGCCTTTTACCTTCCTGGCTCCAAACCCTTCATTTCCTGAAGATACCCAAGGAGAAAACACTTTTACATTCCTGCTCCTACTCTTCCAGGTAAAAATTCCATGAGATTTTGACCATGATCAATTCCCAGGCAAGATTTTAGGATCCAGGTGTTCCCAATGGCCTGTGGCCATTCCTCTGCCATCTCCCAATGGGCATGACATCAACAGCTGGGTTAAAGATAATCCAGAGGTGAGACCCCCCACCCATTCCTGTAAATCCTGAGATTCCAGGTGTGAATGTAAATCCTGAGATTCCAGGTGTGAATCCATGTCCTATAAATAATGAGATTCCAGGTGTGAATCCATGCCTGTAACTCATGAGATTCCAGGTGTGAATCCATGCCCTGTAAATCACGAGATTCCAGGTGTGAATCCATGCCCTGTAAATCCTGAGATTCCAGGTGTGAATCCATGCCCTGTAACTCATGAGATTCCAAGTGTGAATCCATGCCTGTAAATCCTGAGATTCCAGGTGTGAATCCATGCCCTGTAACTCATGAGATTCCAAGTGTGAATCCATGCCTGTAAATCCTGAGATTCCAGGTGTGAATCCATGCCCTGTAAATCACGAGATTCCAGGTGTGAATCCATGCCTGTAAATCACGAGATTCCAGGTGTGAATCCATGCCCTATAAATCATGAGATTCCAGGTGTGAATCCATGCCCTGTAACTCATGAGATTCCAGGTGTGAATCCATCCATGCCCTGTAACTCACGAGATTCCAGGTGTGAATCCATGCCCTGTAAATCCTGAGATTCCAGGTGAGAATCCACGCCCTGTAACTCATGAGATTCCAGGTGTGAATCCATGCCTGTAAATCCTGAGATTCCAGGTGTGAATGTAAATCCTGAGATTCCAGGTGTGAATCCATTCCTGTAAATCCTGAGATTCCAGGTGTGAATCCATGCCCTGTAACTCACGAGATTCCAGGTGTGAATCCATGCCCTGTAAATCCTGAGATTCCAGGTGAGAATCCACGCCCTGTAACTCATGAGATTCCAGGTGTGAATCCATGCCTGTAAATCCTGAGATTCCAGGTGTGAATGTAAATCCTGAGATTCCAGGTGTGAATCCATGCCTGTAAATCCTGAGATTCCAGGTGTGAATCCACGCCCTGTAAATCAGGAGATTCCAGGTGTGAATCCATCCATGCCCTGTAACTCACGAGATTCCAGGTGTGAATCCACGCCCTATAAATCACAAGATTCCAGGTGTGAATCCATGCCCTGTAACTCATGAGATTCCAGGTGTGAATCCATGCCCTGTAAATCCTGAGATTTCAGGTGTGAATCCTGTAAATCCAGGAGAAATTCAAAGCACCCATGGGGACAACCAGCCTGACTCATTTCAGAGCCCACAGGGTGCATTTATACCCCAAAGGCATCGCTGGGGAGGGCTGATGCCTTTCAGGCTGGGAAAGTCATTTTAGAGGCAATTCTGCCACGAAATACAGCTCCTGTTAGCAGAGGTCAGGAGAAGTGTTTTCATAAAATATTCCTTTCTGCTGACACCACCCTTGGTCAAGTGCTGGGGCTGATTTCAGCCTTCCCTCCCCGGGGTGGTGGCTGGGACGTGACAACCTCATAAAAAATTCTAAAGGTCAGGCCTGAGCTCCAAGGAACCCATCAGCCAGAAGCAGAGGCTGAGCTAAATCACGGCCGGCCGCGCAAACGTTAAATATAAAATTAATGCTGAGCAGCCGCGTCTCCGCGAGGATGAGCCAGGCCAAGGTGACCCATTCCAGGAGACAAACACCTCCCTCCTCAAGGAGTCTCTGTGGCCTCTGGGGGCTGCTGCCATGAACAGCTGGAGGCAATTCCAAGGTAATTAAGGCTTAGATTGACACCACTGTCCTGTCACTGGTTAATTCTGCCGTAATTCATCCTGAGGACGCTGCTGATCTTGGTTTTGATCTGAAATCCCACCCTGAGGCAGCTTTAAGTGACTTCTGCCTTGTGCCCAGTCGAAGATGATTCCTCCAAGTGTTTCAACAAGTGCCTCGGATCCAACATTCATCCCCTGTGGCATCAAAGAGCTTTGAGCTCCCTGTGAACTTCGGATGAAGACAAAAAGAACTCCCACAAAGCCACAACAGCCTCCCCAGCCTTTGCTCGGGCACTACCCCGTCCTCACTCACAAGCCCCAAGGGCTCACCCCACCCCTGGTCCACCAGAAGGATCTGACAGCGGGGTCAGCCTCATTACTGCATCCTCCACCAGCATCTCCTGCCCTCCGAGGTCAGGCAGGTTCTCCTCCTCATTGTGGCTCTCCACATTTTATTGGGATGAGGCTGAGGAGGAGCACAAAGGCCACACCAAACCGCCCACGGGGCGTGTTGTGCTCTCTCCTCTGAAGAAGCGACTTCAGAGCCCTCAGAACCTCAACTTTCAGGTTTTTCCCTCTGTAGTGGCCTCTTCAAGGCCCCTTTCTGGGCCTTTTCATCCGAGTCAGACACAGCTCCTCGTGTGGGTGGCTTTGAAGACTCTGCTGTGGCGGGAGGGAAAGCTCCCCTCTCCTGGCCCCCTTTCATTTATTGTGCCTGGAACAGCAGCACAGCACCCAGTTTTGTCAGGCAGGTCAGGAGGTTAAGGAAAAGGTCCAAGGAAAAACTTAACCTCCCTGAGATAGAAATTAGTGCTCACAAAGATGAGTGGGGGAAAGCAATATTGGAGGATAAAAGTGGCTACTCTTATCCCAAGGGCTGCAGTGACTTCTTTTAGTACAAGACCCACTGCAACTGAATTAGGAGTCCACAACCTGAAGGAAAGGCGAGACTTTGCCAATGAAATAGCGAAAGTGGGGACTGAAAGTCAGCACAACCTGTAAGCACGACCTCCAACAAAACAGAAAGAGGCAGATCTTGGGAAGGAAGACGAAGGAAAGAAGCAGATCTTGGGAAGGAAGACGAAGATGCTGCGTTGGGATGCAGCAAAATGCACCCTGAGTGCCCAGAGTGACTCATCAACCACTTCTGTGGACTGAGCATTATCCCCATCTCTAAAACAAACTTATTCACTCACTCCCCTCTCCTTAGACCTGCAAATGATTCATCCAGACACCTAAAAACCTCGTTTTCCTCAGTCCCTCCTCTCCACCTGGCTCTTCCTTTCAGGCTGTGCCAGAGCCCGGGGCTTGGCTGCTCGGAAAAGGTCAGGCAGGATTTCCAGAGCCTGAACACGGCCCTGGGGGCACAGCCCTCCCCAAAGCTCTGTGAAGCTCCAGCTGCATCGCAAAACCAGCAGCAGCAGTTCTGGAAACCAGGTCAAACTTGTAGAGCCTGAGAATTGTGAGCAGGTTGCAGAGCGAGGGAGAGGGAGAGAGGAGCTCTGCTGAAGGGCTCACACATCAAGACGAATTAATTTCCTCCAGCAAGGCACAGCTTTGCCATGTTGGGACTGGTGTTACAGCCCTGGGAGCAATCCCTTCTTTTCAGGGTTCTGGGGAAGGCAAGAGGTCATTTTCCCCTTTTCATGTGGCAGCAGCTCTGTGGAATGTTAATGCTGGCAGACACTCGGTTCCTGGGAACTTCAGGGAGGCTCTGGGTGAGGAGGATCAAGCTCTGCTGCTCTGGAAGTGACAAGGAGCCCAGGTTGACACGCAGGGATTACAACCCCAGGCGCTGATTCCTGGCGTGGAAATCTGCTCCTATCTGCAGCACAGCTCTGAGATCAGATGTGTGACAGAGACAGCTTGAAAAATGTGAGATACCAGAGCAGGAGGGGAAGAAAAAGGCGGCAGGGGAGATAAAAATTCAGTACCACAGCAGAAATACAGATTTCTTCACCAGGATCCTACTTAGAGCCTTGACTTTTGTCTTGGCCAGAGAGAGGATTGCACCAGAGCAGGAGGGGAAGAAAGAGGAGGCAGGGGAGATAAAAATTCAGTACCACAGCAGAAATACAGATTTCTCCACCAGGATCCTACTTAGAGCCTTGACTTTTGTCTTGGCCAGAGAGAGGATTGCACCAGAGCAGGAGGGGAAGAAAGAGGAGGCAGGGGAGATAAAAATTCAGTACCACAGCAGAAATACAGATTTCTCCACCAGGATCCTACTTAGAGCCCTGACTTTTGTCTTGGCCAGAGAGAGGATTGCACCAGAGCAGGAGGGGAAGAAAGAGGAGGCAGGGGAGATAAAAATTCAGTACCACAGCAGAAATACAGATTTCTCCACCAGGATCCCACTTAGAGCCTTGACTTTTGTCTTGGCCAGAGAGAGGATTGCATTTCTCTGTATGGCCAGCCGTGCTGAAAACCAGGAGGCAGCAGAAGGGTTCATTCATAAACAGGAGACCACTCATCCCATCTGCTGCTGCCTCTGCTGCCCAGGCTCTGACAGAAGCTGAGCACAGGAGGGGATGAAATCCTCCTCTCTCCCAGCCCTGTCCAAGAGTGAAACCATCTGCAGCAGCAGCAGCAGCCACAGCTTGGGTTTAACCTCTTGTGTGCCAAGAGCTCCGTTTGGGCATCGTGGCCACATCAGCCCCGAGCCTGAAGGAGCCCAAAAGGGTTTGGAACAGCATGAGAGGGGATTTGAGTGTCCATATTCACAGATCCTTCCTCATCTGCACCCTCTGAGGTGCAGTGAAGCTGTGAGGATTCCAGGAGGAGCAGGGATTGAGGATTAACCTGGCTGCTGATAGGAATCAGCCAGGTGCAACAATTCCAGCTGCAGCAACGCCAAAATTGCTGTAAAACACAGGAGAGCCACAGCAGCAGCAGAGGCAGCTGAGGAGGTGACGTGGGGCTGTCAGAATCCAACTTACAGGAGGTCAAAGAGTCACAGAACTCAATTTATTTGTGTCTAACTACAGCCACGGGTGTGATGTTCGCCCATATTTACACAAGAGAATGTTGCACAGGAGAGTTCAAGGCTCAAAGAATCAAAACTGTCTGAATTCCCCTCGGATCTGGCAAAACGTGAGTGTTTAATAAACTCAGAGAGGGTTTTGGGAGGTGTTACTCTGCATCCACAATGCAGGTATGTAAAATTCCACTTGGCCAAAGGATCTTTCCTGAAAACCCCAGACTTTAAATCAAACTAAAGGCTGGTCCCCAATCTTCAAATCCCATGTTCCACACAATGGATAGAGATGAGTTTTAGGGGGATTTTAAAGGCATCTAAAAATTGATTCTGAACTCTGCAGCAATTCCCCAGTTATTTCTTTCAGGGGTTGAAGTTTGGCACTTTGTTTTTAGCTGCACTTGTAGAAAACTCATAGATGATGAGAGAAAGTGCTTTAAAAACCTGGATTAAAACCATAAAGGTCATCCAGCCTTCTCCCCCTCAGGAGAAAGCTCTTCATCCCCAGGTGCAGCAATTCCCAAGTTATTTCTTTCAGGGGTTGAAGTTTGGCACTTTGTTTTTAGCCACACTTGTAGAAAACTCATAGATTATGAGAGAAAGTGAAAGAACAAAAAAATGATCTTGTCAAGAGAGGAAAGAGTTTTACTGCTGGGTCAAAAGCAGCCCCACAACAGCTTCCCTGAGCTCATGGAAAGTGAGAGATGTGCTCATCCCTGGGGCTAATGGGGGTTTTGAGGCTGTTGGGATATGGGGATTATTTTCTCTAATGGCTGTGATGCCTTCTGGGACTACCTAAAAACAGTCAGAAAAAATTAAGGGAATAAAACCCATTTGTGTTTATTGAAGGGCCTTCAGGTACATTCAGGGCAGACAAAGCCACCCAGGGGCTACACCCAAAAATGGATGATGGGTTTTCACTTTTGTAAATTTGGTTCATTTGCATATTGGGGTTCATCTTCCAATTACAGCTCCAGCTAATGAAGTCACTGACCCCAAGTTTGCTGCCCCAACTAATTTTGTTTAATTTCTGGGCCCTGAGGCAGTGAGGTGTCCTTGGTTGCCAGGCCTGGAGAGGAATTGTTGTGTCTGCCCAAAAATGGGGGAGCAGCTCACACTGGGTGTGGAGTTCAGTTATGCACTCAAGAACTGCAGGATTACAAATATAGGGAAAATATAGAAGATAAAATCCTGGAGAGGAATTGTTGTGTCTGCCCAAAATGGGGGAGCAGCTCACACTGAGTATGGAGTTCAGAGTTACACACTCAAGAACTGCAGGATTACAAATATATGGAAATATAAAAGCTGAAATCCTGGAGAGGAATTGTTGTGTCTGCCCAAAAATGGGGGAGCAGCAGCTCACACTGGGTGTGAAGTTCAGAGTTACACCCAAAAGAACTGCAGGGTTACAAATATATGAAAATATAGAAGCTAAAATCCTGGAGAGGAATTGTTGTGTCTGCCCAAAAATGGGGGAGCAGCAGCTCACACTGGGTGTGGAGTTCAGAGTTACACACTCAAGAATTACGGGATTACAAATAGATGGAAAATATAAAAGCTGAAATCCCAAGGTTGCTTCCAGGGCTGTGTGAGCAGGAGGGATGTGAGAGCAGAGCGAGCCCAGGCTCTCAGCAGGGTGGCACCAAACGCTTCTGACAGCATCAGGAAGGGACAAAATGCAGAGTGCAACACCCGGGGCAATTTGGCCAAATTTGGCCTCCGGGGCTGGGAGGAGAAGGGGGATTTAAAATCCAGCTGAGCCCAGCTCAAAGACACAGCCCAGCGACTGCAGGTGCAGGAAATGCACAGAGAGGAGCAGCAGGGTCTGTGTGTGCTCTGCAGGTGTAAATCTGGTGGGAAAAGCAGGAAAGAGAGCTCATATGGGAAGGGGAATGGGATCAGCATCTCCTCCGTGCCTGACACAGCCCCGGGGCGTCTCCATCGCCATGGACACGGCGAGGATGCAGCTCAGGGAGGGAAAAGCGCTGCTGGAAAAGGTCACTGCTGAAATGTGGCTGAGGAACAGGGGCTCTGCAGCAGCACTGCAGCTCCGAGGGAAGAAATGGAGCAGAAATCCCTGCTCAGAGCGAAGGTGTTTGCAGGCAGCCAGTCGTGGTGTCGCGAGGTGAGAGATGAGGACGGGACTCCGTGTTCTCAGAAGGCTGAGTTATTATTTTATTATATATATTATATGAAAAGAAACTCTCTGCTAAAACTACACTAAAGAAAGAGAAAGGAGACATCAGAAGGCTGGACAAGAATGAACAATAAAAACCTGAAAACCAAAACCAAGAATGAACAATAAAAACCTGAATAACCAAAACCAAGAATGAATAACAAAAACCTGAATAACCAAAACCAAGAATGAATAATAAAAACCTGAATAACCAAACCAAGAATGAATAACAAAAACCTGAATAACCAAACCAAGAATGAATAACAAAAACCTGAATAACCAAACCAAGAATGAATAATAAAAACCTGAAAACCAAAACCAAGAATGAATAATAAAAACCTGAAAACCAAAACCAAGGATGAATAATAAAAACCCGAATAACCAAACCAAGAATGAATAATAAAAACCCATGGCAGACTCAGAGAGTCCAACACACCTGGGCTGCCTTTTTCCATCTCTGGGGTTGGCTGGAGCTCCCTGCATCCATGGGGGAGGATGGAGATGATGCAGGACCTTCTCCCAAGGTGTCCATTCCACCTGGCCCAGGTGAGCTGGAGACGGCTGCACCAGGATGGGAATGGTGGGAGCAGCAAGAGAAGGAGTTTCCCCCTCAATTTTTAATTATTATTATATTAAATGATACTACTACTTCTTCTTCTTCTTCTTCTTCTTCTTCTTCTTCTTCTTCTTCTTCTTCTTCTTCTTCTTCTTCTTCTTCTTCTTCTTCTTCTTCTTCTTCTTCTTCTCCTTCTTCTTCTTCTTCTTCTCCTTCTTCTTCTTCTTCTTATTATTATTATTTAAAAGATCAGGAGGTCTCTCACCTCAAAACACTCTACTAAAATTTCCCTCCAGACCTTTTGGGTGCAGGATTTTTAGGGAAAGAAGGGCCAAACAGGGACTAAAATACACTCTGGTTGAAGTGACACTGATTGCAGTAATTTGATTTTTTGGGGGTGAAGAGGTTGGAGGAAACAACTGTAAAATATTTTATTTGGACACGTGCAATTGAGATCTCCCAGAGTTTCTCCTTTAAGTTGTTTTTAACTGCATTAGAAGAAGTTAAACACAACAAAGCTACAGAAATATGGTTAAAGGCCTTTTCCAGCCTAAATAATTCCATGAT
The DNA here is from genome assembly GCF_963513975.1 of Fringilla coelebs. Lineage (NCBI taxonomy): Eukaryota > Metazoa > Chordata > Aves > Passeriformes > Fringillidae > Fringilla > Fringilla coelebs. The sequence continues at coordinate 1,288,938 of NC_140052.1, forward strand.
TCTGTTTGGAAATGAAACACTTCAATTGGAATCATTCAAATATCTTTATTGTTACGTTAAAAAAACAAAATGTCAGAGACGTTTAAAAATATCTACAGTGAAAATAAAATCAATATTTTGAACCAAAGCAGCTCTGGGGGCTGTTCTGAAAGTGCTGGAAAACCAAGTGTGTGTTTATCTTCTCCCTCATCCAGTTCTGCTGCTGATTAACATCACCCTGACTTCAGAGCAGATTTTGGAGCCCCATTTAATCAGTTTTGCACAGCCTCTCGCAGGGGTTTTCATCTCCCTTGCTTGGGTTACTCCGAGGGCTTTCTAATGCTGAATGTGTGGAGAAGTGAGTCATTTAAACCAATAGGTGAGAAAAAAGCAAATATTTTGCTTTTTATGAGAAAAAAATAGCGAATAAAGCAAATATTTGCTTTTTAGGAGAAAAAAATAGCCAATAAAGCAAATATTTTGCTTTTTAGGAGAAAAAATAGCCAATAAAGCAAATATTTTGCTTTTTAGGAGAAAAGAATAGGCAATAAAGTAAATATTTTGCTTTTTATTTTAGGAGAAAAATAACTATTTTCCTCATTTGCTCCCAAAACGAGTTGAGAAAATGTGTTTCTGAGAGACAAACCCCGTGCACCAGCAGGTTTTGTGTTGGGAAAAGGAAAACACCTCCCTGGGTGTCTGAGGATGTGCAGAGTGTGCCCAGCAGACAGACAAACTCCCTCTGCAAGCCCTGGGGAAGGCTCAGGGAACATCTCAAGGCATCCGAGGCGAAACACCTCCAGCTCCCAGCAAAATTTATCACAAGTGAGAACACGGCAAGAGCCAAAATTGCTTTGCAAGGTGGCAATTTATAGCCAGGCTGGGGCCCTGGCTCCGAGTTTAGCACATTCCCTCTGCCCCAGGCGCTCCTTCCCCTTCCCCACCTGAGGATTCCTGTCTACCAAGTTCCACCCACACGGAAAAAAATCAAAATAAATCAAAAATCCCTGCTGCAATCCCCCCGGTTTGTTGTGTAAGCAGAGCTGAAGCACAGGCACTGCTGAGCTCCCTGAGTGGAGCAGAGATGGGGGAAGGATGAAATCTCTTTTTTTTTCCACAGCCTCACGACCAAAGTAGTTGAGATTCCTCAGCTCTGCTTTTCAAGGTTGTTTATTTTATCTTTATTCCATTTTTTCTCTGCCCTGCTGAGATCTGTCCAGCAGGTCGGGTTGTGGCACAGGCCCTGCCCTTGGGGTTGGTGTTAAATTTTTATACTAAGAACTGCCTGTACTTTATTGACAATAATTTCCCAATGCCCATCACCTGTGTCAGACAGTCTGTCCCTGCTCTAAACCAACCCAGAAGTGTCACCATCCCAGCAGAAGGTGGAGGAGAAGGAGAAGGAGAAGGAGAAGAAGAAGAAGAAGAAGAAGAAGAGAAGAAGAAGAAGAAGGACAGGACACGCCCAGATTCCTCCACCTTGCCTCTTGAACCCCCACTCTAAATTCCCCAAAATTCTACTTTTTCACCCTTTGACAAATTCACTGTCATTCTACTCAAACCCTTGTGGCTTGTAACTCCTCACACAGAGTTGGGAATTGTTTCCATGGGCTAAAATCACAGGCACAGGTGTTTGTGACTCCGTGCCAAGGTCTCTGAGCCCCTGGCAGGGTCTGGAGTCCTCCAGGGCAGCCAGGGTAATGTCCTGGGCTCTGACAGGGATGGACAGAGATGAGAGATTTTTGAAGGCAGGTTGCGGAATTTGGGGTTTATTGCAAAGGGCCAGGGGCAGGGGCCTTGTCTGGAGGGGCCAGGCCCAGCTCAGAGCAGGCCCAGGAGAAGTAGAGAGAATGGGAAATGTCAGAGCCCAGGATCTCAGAGCTTGCTTTCATTTCCATCTCACTTATAGCTCCCATATTCTCCAAACCTTTTGCCAGGCAATCACATTTAAAAGCCTTTCCTGTTTCATCCTCCCCGACACTGCAGTCCTGGTGCCTCCATCCCAAATCCTGGGATATTCCCAGAGCAGCCCTGCCAGGCTGGATCTGCAGGCAGACACCCACTGCTGCACAGAGCCCTCCAAGCTGCTCTAATCCAATTTATGCCCACTCTGTGTTTGCCACAGGCTCTGCAAACCCACAGCACCTCCTCCCTGCTCCCACACACATCTGGTCACCAGCACTTCCCTTCCCAAACAAATTCCAGTCAGCAAAGCCAACTTTCCCAGCCCGGGGTTTATTTATTGATTTTCCTGCCATCTCTGTGCTCCAGCTGCCTCAAAATCCGAAATTTGTGGCCCTTCCATGGAGGGATTTGCCCTGTCAGGGGTAGGAGGAGGGAAAACAGAAAAGCCAAAATCCCAAGGCATCGCTGGCCCCGATATTCCTGCGTGCCCTAAATCCCCTCCAGGAGGCAGCTCCAAGGCCTTTGGCAGGATCAGGCCCTGGAGGGAAAGAAATGTTTGGTCCAACCCCAAAAATGTTTGGTCCTGAGAGGAATGGGGGATTTGTGTTTCCAAACCAGCTGTGGGGCTGCTGGGAGATAAAACCAGCACTGGGAGAGAAAGGAACAATGGGAAGGATTCCACTGATGGATGAATGGAAAAAGAGATTTGCTGTTGCAAATAAACTTTAGGGTTGCTGATGAATGAAATTAGACATTGAAAGATGAAAGAAACAATGGGGAAGAAAAACCCCTAAATTCAGTAAGAATTAAAAATTAAAAGGGTGGATTATACATTAGAGGGGAATCTTTAATATCAGGTGTTTTGGGGAGTCTGAACCTCTCAGAAATGGGGAAAAACCCCTAAATTCAGTAAGAATTAAAAATGAAAAGGGAGGGTTTTGCATTAGAGGGAAATCTTTGGGATCAGGTGTTCTGGGGAGTCTGAACCTCTCAAGTACCTCAGAAATGGGGAAAACCCTATAAATTCTGTAAAAATTAAAAATGAAAAGGGAGGGATATACATTAGAGGGGAATCTTTGGGATCAGGTGTTCTGGGGAGTCTGAACCTCTCAAGTACCTCAGGAATGGGGAAAGAAAAAAGGGAAATGTGGCTGGAAATTGGGATAAAAAGGGAGGGTGGATCCTCCAAAACTTGGAGAGACCCCAGGGGATGCCCCATAGGCTCTGCCTTGATTGGAATAAAGCCAAAGGACTCCTCTGCCTCCTGTTTGAGCACAAACCTCTGGTGTTTGTGGGTTAATTTTCCCAACAGTCCAACCCCATAAATGTTTGGTCCAACCCCGTAAATCCACACGTGGATGTTCCACCCTCCCCTCCCAGTGACCGAGGGCGCTCACGTTGGTGTCACAGCCGTGACAAAGCCCCTGAGCGCTGCACCACGAGGATCAAGAGATTCTCAGATGACAATTCTTGTGACAATCCACTGCAGAGAGGTGGGTGAATGTTATCAGCCTCTCTTCCACACACAAATCTGCTGGGACTTCTTATCAGCTGCGTTTTTTGCTCTCTGCTTTTGCAGCCGGTGCTGAAGTGCCTGATTCCAGCTTCTGTAGGAAACCTCACCTAAAAATCCCAACCAAGCACTCAAAACCAGTGGTGAGGCGCTGAAAACCACCCTAAATTCATTTTGAACAAGAGCTACAAGTGCAGAGCTCGCCCTCGGAGACAGCGGGCAGGCAAAACCAGGAAGGGACACGGGAAAAATAAATGGATTTGGAGTGATCATAAAATCACTTTATCAAGCCTTAGCCTGTGGGGCTTTAGCTGCTCTCAGGTTGGTCACAGAGCTCTGCTGTGTGGGAATTTCATTTCATTGCAGGTGTTTTTAGGCCCTGATCAACATCAAAGCTCAGACTGGGGGGGTCTCAGCAGACACAGCAATTCCATCGGGCTCAACCAACGAAACCCCGGAGTTTTTGGGGGCACAGTCCCTCCTCTGTCCAGGTGCAGCATCAAACACAAGCACAGAGTCTCAGGGACTTTAATCAGTGCCATTTCTGCAGCACAACAGCCCTGAGGGATGGGAGGGGATGGGAGGGGATGGGAGGCACATCTGATCCACCCCAAGCACAGCAATCCCTGTTTGTAATTCCTGAGCACCAGGGAAGGCTCAGGACAGCAAAAGGAAAGAGAAAAGGCCCAGGCCCAAGCTTATCTCTCCTTTTGAGAGCAACCCCGCTGATTTCAGAGTCAAATCTTGGTGGTTGTGTCATCAACATTCCTAAAAAGCCAGGTCTGAAGGCTCTGGGTACAGAACTGAGCTGTTTAACCCCAAAATCCCAAAGCCCTGGAATTATGGTTTCTACAGCACCCCAGGCTGTGGCACAGCAACTCAACCCCGAACTCCAGTGGTTTTTCTACCAGAAACAGCCCAGCTCCTCTCCTCTGGGTGCTGCTCTTGCTCACGTGGGGCTGAGCAGAGGTTTCAGGAGGTGCAGGTGAGCCTGGTGCCAACCCCACTGATCCCAAACCTTCGGCTGCCTGCCCTCAGCTCCCGGTGTTTCCTGCAGCTCTGCATCCCCCATTTTCACACATCTGTAGGTATCTCACACCTCCCAGGCCTCTTGTCCAGCTGCTGACCAGGCTGACAGAGCCCCAGCCTCCCCAGCCCTTCAGAGCATCACTGACCGTGTTTTGTTTCCTTCACAGAGCAAATTTCATGACTGTTTGATATTTTTTTTAATGCTCCCTCTCCATGCATGGCTCTGGCAGCCCCTTCTCCTTCTGCCTGCCCATCTGTGGATGGGAGGGAGCACCTGATGCCTCCTGAATGCCAAGGTGGCTCCCAGCCCTCCCTGGCACAGGGGCTGGAGAGCTCTTGAACCCTGGCTGAGGTTTTGGTGAGGCAGCCCCAGGGAGGGTGGAAGGGTGAAATTAAACCAGGGAGGGTGGGAATGTGAAATTCCAGCTGCTGAACTCAGCTGGAGTGGATGCCTCTGCTACTGAGCCATTCCCAGTGGTGTCTGGGCAGCACAGCCACCATCCCTCAGGTTTAACAGAGCTCCTGCCCCACTTGTGCTCATTAAAACCCCCTCCACATCATTTTTGTCCCCCTCAGGTTTAACAGAGCTCCTGCCCCACTTGGGCTCCTTAAACCCCCCCTTACATCATTTTTCTCCCTCTCCTCAGAGCTAAAACCTTCCACAGTTCTAATTTTAAGCCAAGCCTAGCACAACTCACCCAGTGTCAGCGTCCTGAGCAGCCCAGCAATGACACCAAAGGCTCCAGCTGAGCCCTGTGGGGACCATCCCCAGTTTGTTTTCCAGGAATACGACATTCCCAGGCAAATGCTTCCCTCCCAAAGCACTCCCTGTGCTCTCCAGGGCTATGGAAACGCTTCCCTCCAGGGAGCAGGTGCCATATGGGTGTGTAGGCTCAATTAGCACATGCTGACAGATAGCAAGACACTTCAGAAAAAAAAAGAAAAAAGAAAAAAGAAAAAAAAAATCTCAAGCCTTGGCAAGCTAGGAAAGTTTCTGTATTGATTATGTCATGTTGCATCTTGTGGTGCCTTAACTTAAGAGGTTTGCTGGGAAGGAAAGGGAAAAAAAAAATCAGGGGAGAGATGGAAAGGAAAAGATGGAGAGGGCTCCTGAAGGAGCAGCAGAGCTGTGGAGGAGCTCCTTGCCAGGTCCCCCTGCCAAGGGTGGGCAAAGGCCCTCCTGGAGCAGACGTTTTATTACTCACACGTCTCTGACTGCCCAAAGTGATCCTAAAGCGCTTTGGCACGTCCCGAGGGCCCTCAGGGATGGCTCCCTCCCTGCAGCCCTAATGGAACAGCTCTGAACCAAAATTAAACAGGGATGGCTCAATAGCTTCTGAAAATTGACAGCTCTGAAAGAGCTGATTTCTCATTCCCCTCCTGCCCATATGATTAGAACAGGAGAAAACAGCAAAGTTTTCTTTCTGAAGTGCAGAGGAATCTTCAAAACTTCTCCAGGAGCCAGAAAAGAGCAGAACCCCCTCCCTGCATCCTCCAAAAATTTGAGAGACTCCAGGGGGCTTCCCTTTATTGGAATAAAGTGAAAGGACTCCTCTGTCTCCTTTTTGGACATCAAGCTCTGGTGTTTGTGGGTTAATTTTTCACAGTGACAATGTGAATTCAGCATTGGTGGGGAGGGGAGGCAGGGAGCAGCTGATGCAGGGCAGAGCACGGGCACTGCAGAGCTCAGGGCTCTGCATTCCTGACTCATCCAGCACAGCAAATGGAGGAAGGCACTGTGAACACCCAGGAGGGATCAAACACCATGGCAGTGATCTGACAAGCAGAGCTTTCCTTTCCTTTCCTTTCCTTTCCTTTCCTTTCCTTTCCTTTCCTTTCCTTTCCTTTCCTTTCCTTTCCTTTCCTTTCCTTTCCTTTCCTTTCCTTTCCTTTCCTTTCCTTTCCTTTCCTTTCCTTTCCTTTCCTTTCCTTTCCTTTCCTTTCCTTTCCTTCCCTTCCCTTCCCTTCCCTTCCCTTCCCTTCCCTTCCCTTCCCTTCCCTTCCCTTCCCTTCCCTTCCCTTCCCTTCCCTTCCCTTCCCTTCCCTTCCCTTCCCTTCCCTTCCCTTCCCTTCCCTTCCCTTCCCTTCCCTTCCCTTCCCTTCCCTTCCCTTCCCTTCCCTTCCCTTCCCTTCCCTTCCCTTCCCTTCCCTTCCCTTCCCTTCCCTTCCCTTCCCTTCCCTTCCCTTCCCTTCCCTTCCCTTCCCTTCCCTTCCCTTCCCTTCCCTTCCCTTCCCTTCCCTTCCCTTCCCTTCCCTTCCCTTCCCTTCCCTTCCCTTCCCTTCCCTTCCCTTCCCTTCCCTTCCCTTCCCTTCCCTTCCCTTCCCTTCCCTTCCCTTCCCTTCCCTTCCCTTCCCTTCCCTTCCCTTCCCTGGGTTTTTCCATGGAATCTGCTCCTGCTGTGGCAGGAAAAATATACATTAAAAAATATACTTGGAATAACACATCAAGTCATCTTCCATGGGATGCAAGAATCTGGTTTGGTGTTTAGGAAAGAACTGAATTTTGCACAGCAAAACAAGTCCAAAATATTCCTGATTTGTGTACCTGTGAGCAGCCCTCCCTCGAAAAATGTAAATTATAAATTTCCCTGCTTTCCCAGCAAGCAAAGTTCTGTAAACCAGGCTTACCTTCGGCTTTAAATGAATGTTTACATTGATAAGTAAATTGAAAATTACATCTCCTGCATGCATTACCCACGCTAATTCCACAGCCCTGGCTGCAAATATTGACAGAGCTCTAACTCATTCATTAGCCCAGACGCTTCCAAATCATTTGGATACTCCCAGTTTATGTCAGCTCCATTTTCCATGCTGGGATCAGGCACGGAAGGGCAGCAAAGCACCACAACTTCCCATTTCTGCCTCAAACTCCCAGGGCAGGAAGGTGGATGTGGGTGTTAAGGCTGAAGATGGAGATTTAACTAATTCTGGCAGTTTATGGAGCTGCTGTTTTCTACCTGGATTCACCAGCTGGGAGCACAAACAGGGAATTTGGGGCAATAAACGGGGAAATTGCTCGTTTTAGGCTGGGGTGTGTATTCAATCCCCATCTGTCAGGTATCTTCTGTTCACTGGGAAGTTTTTCTTTATCTCTCCCACACCCAATCCTCCCTCCAGGAGATATCTACTGTTCATGGGCCATTAATTATTAATTATTTTCTGTCCAGGGCCTGCAGGGCTGATCAAATTCCATCATCCCATGGGGAGAGGCTCCGCCCAGGGGAGGAGTCAAGCATTCCTGCCTGGATACAATCTGAGATTTCACACATTCCTGCCTGGATACAATCTGAGATTTCACACATTTCTACCTGGATACAGTCTGAGCCTTTGCCCACTGCATTCCCAGAGGAGCAGCTTTCTCCTGCCCTGCATTCCCAGAGGAATTCCAGGCCCATCTCCAGCAGCCCTGGAGCTGCAGAGGAAAACTCCCCCCTTGTGCAGGATCCTGCTGCAGCAGAAGCACAGCTGGCACTGCAGGAGGGCTGAGCCCCCGTGGGATGGGGCTGTGCCACCACCCTGACACACAGGGGACAGGGCCTGCTCTGACTCTGCCAGTGGTTTCTTTTCTTTTTTTGTACTCTTGCATTTTTATTTTTGATTTTCCCACTGTTATTCCTACTCCCATATCTTTCACCTGAGAGCTTTTTAATTTCAAAATTACAACAATTCGGAGGGAGGGGGTTTACATTTTCCATTTCAAGGAAGGCTCCTGCCTTCCTCAGCAGACACCTGGCTGTTCAAACCAGGACATGCACAAACCAGGAACAGATCCAGCTCTGGACAGAACCAGGCCTGTGAACACCCAGGCCTGGCCCCAACCTGAGCAGGATTTCCAGCCCCTTGAGCCTGGGACTGCAGAGAAAGTGAACTGTAAATCATTCCCAAGGCACTTGCAGATAAGGCCTAAACTAATTAATATCAGAATTATTGATGCACAGCAAATATTTTGCAACGAATTTATCTGAAACTCTGCCACCATTCCCCCTTTCCCAGCATTGATTTATAAATCATTGAACAAACAGTGGCATGTCCAATAAATACTTTATGAATGTTTGCCAGCCATTTATCTTACATAATATGATATAAATACATTGCAAATACCACAATGTTTGAGGAGACTGTTTATAAATTACAACTTGAAAATCATCAACAGCTTATTGGAGTGTTGCTCCCTTTGTCCAACACAAGGAATTTAAAAGGGATTTTCTAACCCAGGCCCTTCTAGGATTTTATGACAAGATTTTATGATGTATTTTCCTCTAAATTATCGTGACCACATTTTCCATCCCAGCAGGACCCTGACATCACCGTATTTTCCAAGCTGCCCTCTCTTTCAACCCTAAATCCCAGGAGGATTTGGGAGGAAAATGCTTTCCTTTCCCTCCCTCATCAGGCTCTCGAGGAGCCCTGGATCCTGCTGCTCTGAGCACACCCTTTTAGCAACGAGAGCCCTCCAGAGCCCTGGGGAGCCCGAGGAGCTGATTGAAAGTCACGAGCTGCTGCAGTTTGTGCCTTATCAACTTGATTTTCCTCTGCCTTTTTAGTACACAAAACATCACTGGGGGGTAGCAGGGGAGGGGGGCGGGCACGGAGGCCTGGTTTGACTTTGTCGCTGATTTCTGTCTCACTCACACCAAAAGCTGAGAGCAAGCTTGCAAAGAGCTGGGTTTAATCACAGAGTCACCAGGGTGGAAGAGAGCTTCAAGATCATCCAGTCCAACCCAGCCCCAGCAACTCAATCATGGCACCCAAGGGGAAAAATGGGGGAGAAAAAGGCTTTTTTTGGCATGTAAATGAATCCCAATTTTGGCACTGAATGTAGGGAATTCACAGAATTCACAAAATTTACAGAATCACAGAGTCACCATGTTGGAAGGGACCTTCAAGATGATCCAGTCCAACCCAGCCCAAACACTTCAAATAAACCATGGCACTGAAGGGGAAAAATGGGGGAGAAAAAGGAAAAAGGCTTTTTTTTTGGCATGAAAATGAATCCAAATTTTGGCACTGAATTAAGAGAATTCACAGAATTCACAAAATTCACAGAATTCACAGAATCACTGGGTTGGAAGAGACCTTCAAGATCATGGAGTCCAACCCAGCCCCAACACCTGAACTCAACCCTGGCACCCAGTGCCACATCCAGGCTTTGTTAAACCCATCCAGGGATGGTGACTCCACCACCTCCCCGGGCAGAACATTCCAGAACTTCATCCCCCTTTCTGTAAAATCTTTTACTTGATATCCAACCTATATTTCCCTTGATTGTGACTGAGAGGCTGGGAGAACCCTGCCCCAGCCACAGCCGGGTTTGTGCCAGCCCGGGACCTGTCCTGGCGTGGCTGGGCTGTGTCCCCTGGCTCCAGTTAGGACTGACAGCACTCCTTGCTAGGCCTGGTTTATTTTAAGCTGCCCATGGTTTATTAAATCCCAGCAGCAGGGCCCCAAGGCCAGGAATGGGCACTAAGTGCTGCTGGAGCAAATGAGGGATATTTGGTGTTTTACTCCAGCTGGACGCAGCTCTGCTGTGAATTTGAGTTTCTTTATTGAGATTTTCTGCTTGACTGGGGTCAGGCTGGGGAGTTTCTATCAGGGAATCATGGGATAGTTTTTAATCAGAGAATCATGGCATGGTTTGGGTTGGAAGGGGACCTGAAAAATCCATTTCCAACACCCTGCAGGGACACCTGCTACTGTCCCAGGTTGCTCCAAACCTCACCCAACCTGACCTCGGACACTTCCAGGGATGGGCCAGCAGCATCTTCTCCTCCAAAAGGGGCAGGTTTATTCTTATTTTTAATTTTTTCTTATCTTTATAAAACTGATAATGACACTTTTAAAAAATCAAGATAATCAAACTTCATCTTCTCAGTTATGAGCAGGACCTCAGGGGATCAGAACATTCCCTGCTCCTGCCCTGAGGAGTGGGTGGTGTGTCCCTGAAATCTGCTTTCCTCCATTTTCTGGAGGTTTTTAATTCCTGCCCTCCAAGAAGCTCAAACTCCAAGTCAGTCTGAGCCTTCATTATTGCTCTCACCCTTATGAGGAAGGCATCAATATCAGGTAATTTATTTTTCTTAATTTAAGGCAAGGTTCCAGCTTGATGGACTCACAGCCCCACCAAACCCCCCCTTCCTTTCTACAGCTTTAAAAAAGTGACAAGTGACATTTAAAGGAGCCAAAACCACCTAAAAATTAATAACTTTCAATACACACTACATTAGAGCCTTAAATCTTCATGCAGCTTGAAAATATCTATAAAAGCACTAGATTTGCCATGGCCATCGTGCCAAATTCCTTCAGGGACTTTTTCCAGTGGGGAGCCAGGATGAAATTGTGTTTATCAATCTTCAGAACACTTGCAATTCATTACTGAAAAGGGCAGCTTATTCCAAAAAGATTTTTAAATCTCACAGCAAAATATTGCCAGCCTTGGAAATAACTGGGAGCAGGAGAAGCGCTGGGACAGGCTCTGGGATGCAGATCCCAGCCCAGCATTCCCAGGACGGGGGAATTCCAGCCCCCCATGGACATTTGCAAGGTGAATATGAGCCAGGGAGAAAAGCAGCATCTGATTTTCCCCAAAATCTTGGAGAATCTGTTATTTAGACCCATCAGTTGTTGGTTTTTTTATTTTTTTTTTTGCAGAGCATGAAGTTCTCAGCAGCTCCTCTGTGACCTCCAAGATGCCACCAAAGCCACCATTCACTAACGAGGTCCCTTCGTTAACGACCCTGGGAACACCATCAAAGTTTAATTCTTAATTTTTGGGTCTTACCTGGAAAGCTGTTGACTTTCTCCACTCTCCCTCGCAGAGCAGCCACTTCCCTCACCAGAAGTGTGTGAAGAGGAGCAGAAAGGCCTGGCCTAAAGAGAGTTTGGGCACGGTCTGAGGCTGAAGGTGCAACAGAATCAGATCAAAAATCCAGGAACTGAGACTTCAAAGAGAACACAACAAATATAAAACTCACAACAAAAGGCTGAGGATCAACACATTAATCTTGGCTTTTGGCATTATGGCTGGAGAGCAAATTTTACATAAATTTATTTGGCTTTAATTGCAGGCAGGAGAATTAAAATCTCGGTTTTTGTAAAATCTGGAGCCCCACATCAGCTTGTCTTGGTGTGATCACTCAAGCTCTGCCCAATATCTTCTGCTTTGGTCCGAAGCAGTCCAAATTTTTGGCTCTTCCAGACCTTTAGCACCTGAGGAAGTTTTAACTTCATGCCATCAACTCATTCTTGCAGCATTTTCTCCTTTATTTTTAAGGATACAAACAGAAGTGATGGGTTTCTTATCCAGACTGGCATCAGGGTATAAACAGAGGAAACCCAGCAACATTTCAGGCAGAAAACCATGAATTTACCCAGAGACCATGCCCACAGGAGTTTATTTTGCTCCCACAATTCCCACTAATTGCCAAGAAAATCTGTAATCTAACGTCAGTTCCAAACATCCTCCGAATCAATGCTAAAATTAGGTTATTTTGAAATAAGGAAATAAAGAAGGGGGAGTTTGTTTAATTTTACCTTCTCTTTCAGAAGCTTTTCCCAGAGCACAGGGGGAAGTTGCATTCAAGGCAATTATAAATGAAATTAAAAAAATAAACAATATATTCTCCAACATCCCCATGCCCAGAAGGTGGGGGGGCTTAGGAAAAAACACACCAAGACAAGAAATATTTCTGGGTGACATTTCCTTCCCCAGTCCTGGCAGGCACAGAACGATCCTCTCAAAAATTACACCAGGATGATACAATTGCCACTAATGATCCTTAAAATAAAAATATTTCCATTCTGGTCCTTCAGGGGCACAGGAATGCTGTTCCCCTCTGGATATTTATTGGGATGCATCCTCCTGCTGGCCTGGAGCTGGCAGCAATGGGTGGGAGCTCTTTTGTTTTCAGCTGCATGGGTCAGTGTTTCAAACTGCTTGGAGCGGTTTTCCCCTCCATCCACGGCGCTGCCAAGGCTGACAGATCTCAGGAGATCTGATCTGGAAACGCCTCACCTGGATTTTCACTCCACTTTCTTTTCATTTCCTGCCCAACACTTAATTCTAAATGCGTTTCCTTCCCTGCTTCAGGTTCATTCTGTGTGTCCACGTTTCCCTGCCTAGCCCAGCACATCCATCCCCATCCTTCCCCGCCTTCCAGGGAAAAATAAATCAGTTTTCCAGGTGAGAAACGCAGGAGACAATAGAATATTGTGGCTATGAGGCAGCACTCAGCACTTGCAGGAATTCATTAAGCCTTGTGGCCAAGATTTTGCATAACACACCCAAATAAATACCCGAAATAATCACCAAATTCATTCTGTCCCAAACTTTGTCAATGTGTTATTCCCCCTCCAGATAAAAACTCATCCCTCGTGTTCTAATCTTGAGCTGGTTTAGCTCCAGCTCAGGTTTGCAGATGAAAAACCTCCCTTCTGATTAAAAACCCAACTTTTAGTTTTAAAAAAAAGGTTGTCTTCCCTCTCTTGCCCTCCCCGATCCCCCAAACCACCTCTTTTTTTAGACAAACCAAATAAATTGAGCTTCTTCAGACTCAGGTTTTTTAAATTCACAATAATTCCCTGACTTCCTTCCAAAAGGGGAGGAACAGGACCCAGCATTGTCCCCGTGTCACACACCCAGAGAAATCATTCAAACAGTACCGTGGCTGTGGTGTCCCAACCACAAAATAATATGTTTATTTTTTTTTCCACCACTTCTTTTTTGTTGTTGTTGTTGTTTGTTTGTTGTTGTCATTTTATTGATAAAAACTACACAAAAACTAACTGATCATAATAATTAATAAAAAAACAAAACCAAAACCCAAACCAAAAAAACAACGTTACACATTCTGCTGTGTTTTAGAAATTGTGTCAGCCAGTGAGTTGCACTAAATGCTCTTTAAAAGATTCTCCTTCTGATCCATTTCAAGCACTTCTCTTCCATTTTGGTTCCCAAAAGTCCACGAATTTTGTGTGACAAGCACCACTGGCCTGGAAATCTGAGTCGTGACTCTGTTGCAGTATTTCCCCCCCTTTTTTGTTTTTAGAGCCCAAAAAGGAATTAGAGTGTCAACAATGAAGCACAATAAAGATAAAAAAATCAAAAGCCCCCTCCGTAGTGTACAGCCTGTGTCTTAAATGTACATGCACCCGAGTTTCTTTGTTTCTGCTGCATCAATTGCCAAGGTCCTTTTGGTTCAACATAAGCTTTAATGCCCATGTCTGAAGGTTGAAATATTAATGCTCAACCACTTAAAAAACAACCCCCCTCCCCAAAAAAAAAACAAAACCCCAACCGATAAACCAACCCCCGAAAGGAAAAAAAGAAAATATAGAGCTATCTTTTGTTGGTTTAAAAAGAACAAAAATAGTCAACGGATCTTCGTAATAAACACTTAATAAGGGAACATGGCTGACCCTCCCCAGAGCCTCGCCCTCCCCACCCCATTTATTTTTACCTGTGGTTCTCCTTCCCTGGAACCGTGCAATGTAGAAAAATCAAATATACAAACAAAACTCTTAATCCATCCCTTTATGTAGCTAGAGTGAAATCTATTTGTCGTTTTTGCCGCTGCCGCCGTCGTTCTTTTTAATAAGAACTCCACAATCTCTCTCTCTCTCTCTCTCTTTAATATTTACACCGAGGAAATTTGTTGGAAAGTTTAAAGCAAAAGGGAAAAATCCTGAAGTTCCCCGCGCCGCCTTCCGCGCCGCGCGGAGGCCGCCGCCATCCCCGGCCCTCGGCAGCGTTCCCCGCCGCAACGGCGGCGTCGGAACGCCTGGCCTGGTCTCCTCCAGGACCAAAGGTCCCTCCCAGAGCTGTCCCCGGAGGCGGTGGCCGACGCTAGTTGGGTATTCTCTCGATGTAGATGGCGGGGGCGGCGGAGCGCGCGATGGTGGCGATGAAGCTGTGGTCGCGGCCCAGGTCCAGCGCGGAGGTCTCTGCCGGCTCCCTGGACACCGTCTCGTAGCCCTTGTTGACGTGGAGGGGCTTGTGGGCCTGGCAGTAGCCGATCACGGGCTGGTCGTAGCTGTAGTAGGGCAAGGTCTTCATGTGGTGAGGGACCTGCAGCAGAAACGGGAGCAGAACAGCGGCTGAGCATCGCGTTGGTGCAGCGGCACCAGAAATCCCAAGGTGGCCTCGATCCCCCCCGGGATCAGCCCACAGGAAAAAACCCTGAGGGCTCCCAGCTCCCTTCAGGTCCCTCTGGGGCAGCACTGCCAGGCTGGGAGAGCTGCAGGAGGAGAAAATGCTCCAGGGGGATCTCAGAGCCCCTTCCAGTGCCTTGAGCGGCTGGCAAAAGGCAGGGAGAGGGACTTTTTATATGGACAGGGGTGTTACACTGCCAGAGGGGTATCGGGATGGAATTCCTTCCTGGGAGGGTGGGCAGGGGCTGGGATGGAATTCCCGGAGGAGCTGTGGCTGCCCCTGGATCCCTGGAAGTGTCCAGGGCCAGGTTGGAGCCACCTGGGACAGTGGGAGGCGTGGGGCCCATGGCAGGGGGTGGAATGGGATGATTTTAACGTCCCTCCCACCCAAAACCACTCCAGGATTCCATGATCTGTGTCCCCACTCCCGGATGGAGCCTGCCTGGCAGTGCTGGGGCCAGAGCAGAGGGAGCTGCTCTCCCTCCCTCTCCCCCTTTCCCCAGTTTGTGGGCAGATGCTCAAACTGCCCCATTCTGATGACCCAGCTCTGAAAACCAAACCAAGGGGTTTGCAAACCCGGCAGCTTCCAAAAACCATCCCCTTTTCCTGGCGCCTGGAAAGGTGCTGAGTGCTTCCAGAGCGCCCAGACCAACCTGGGAATGTCAGAGGCAGAAGCAGCTGGCAGCAGGGGAGGTGCCAGCACAGCTGGAACATCTGTTTATTGCTTCCAGGACAAAGCTGCTCACCCAAGGTCACGGTTCCCCGCGTTCTTTATCTTCCAACCTCCCCGAGATAAACACTGTCAAAGCAGCTCCACTGCTGCTCACCAGAGCTGAGCACATCCACACCTTGTACAAACGGATTTCCAAACCCTGCCAGATCCATCCTGAATCCTGGCTCTTCCTTATGTAAATCCTCAGAAACTGCCAGCCCCCCACCTGCTTTTTTTTTTCTTCTTCTTTTTTTTTTTTTCCCCCCTTCCATAAATATTCTACGCTTGCAAATGTTAATCCTACGACTAAATATGATTTATGGCACAACATCAGATACAAATCTTTGCAGATAATTTTATCATCTGCAAGAGATGAGCTGATCAAGTCGAAAGAAATATGCTCTGAGGGAGAAAAACATGTGGCAGGAGAGAGAGAGGCGAGAGTTGATTCTAACGCTGCCAGCAAACCTGAGCTCATTATAGCTGGAGATATCCTACACATAATCCAATCTTGGAACAAATGCCTTTTGATTTTCCAGGCTGAACTTTTAAGTGCAGACCAGCAGAGCTAATTTCTCCCAAATTTTCATTGCTGGGTGCACTTCATCCCAAAAAAAAATGGAAAAAGCAAAGGCATTAAAGCTAATTGGGAAACTTTGCAGGGTCAGAGTTCCTCTTGATGTGGATCCCCTGCAGAACGCTGGAGAGATCCCAAAATCCATCCAAGAGCTGGAATTCAGCTGCAAATATGATTTGACATGGCAGCTGAGTGGCAGGGACGCAGAGGACAAGCTGCTGGGTGGAATTGGATGGGACAACCGTGCTCACTTGTGGATTCACAAGACCATGGATCTCCCCTGGATAGAGCAATATCTGTGCCAGTCGCTGTCAGGGCTGAGCTGGCCTGAGGTTTAAGGCAGCATTTTATGATTCCATAAAAGCCAAGGACTGTTTGTGTTCCAGAGAGCTGAGGGATGCAGGTCCTGGCAGGGCAGCAATAACACACAGCCCATTAAGCACCTGAGGCCTGGCTGCAAGCTCCAAACTCGGGGTCAGAGTGTTGCAGATAGGCGTTACAACATTGACTTTTCACAAATATTAAAATGGATTTTATGTGTGTGGTGTGAAAGTAACTTTGTTATAGAGATGCAGTTTTATTTCTGTTGTTAATTAGGCTCAGACATGGGAGTGGGATGGCTGATCTCAGTGTGCTTGTGTTAAAATCCCTGCTGGGATTGGGATAACAATGGACACAGGATGGACACTGCTCCAGATTGCAAGGCAAGATGTGTTCTATTGCCATCTGTATGGCAGGTGTCTGGTGTCAAGTGGGCAATGCTCCTTATCTCTCTTCCTGAGTGATCATAATCAGGGTCCCTCATCAGGGAACATCTGCTGATAAGAACTGTAACATCCCATTGTGAGATGCTCCGCCCAGAGGGAGGAGCCAAGCATTCCTACCCAGATATAATCTGGAGATTCTGACACACCAGCACGGCTCTTCTCCACTGGACTCCCCAGAGGAACAGCAGCTGCTTCTGCTTCCAGGGATCTGCAGAGGAAGAATTCACCCCTTTCCTACAGGACCCCCTGCTCCAACAGAACCACGCCTGACACTCCAGGAGGACTGCAGCCCCTTTTCCAACTGGACTGCTGCCAACACCCTGACCCACAGGGTGTCAGGTTGTGTTCTGACTCTGACACTGTTGTTCTAGCGTATTCCATTGTTTTATTTTATTTTGTCATTTTATTTTTTCCCTTCTCTATTAAAGAACTGTTATTTCCTGCTCCCATATTTCTTGCCTGAGAGCCCCTTATTTAAAATTCACAGCAATTGGGAGGGGTGGGGAGGGTTTGCATTCTCCATTTCAGGGGAGGCTCCTGTCTCCTTTAGCAGGCACCTGTCTTTCCAAACCAAGACAGACACCTGCACAGATCTGCCAGCCATCAGCACCCACCCTCTGAAGGCAGGGTGCACCAAGGCCCAACAACTGGAGGTGACAATCAAAAATGGACTAAAACCACAACCAATCCACGTGCTCTAAAAAGGCAGACCCGAGGAGGAGCCGTGCTGAACAATTCCTGGAATGCGTAAATTGGTTTGGGGGATATTCTTTATCAGTGTAAAACTAAAACAAAAGGGTTAATTTGCAGGTTAAACTAAACCAGGAGGTTGCAGGTTAATTTGTGGAGCATGTTGAGGATAATGAGGCCCAGCGAGGGGTTCTCAGGCCTGGCCCTCGTGCTGCTCTTCCTCTCTTTTGGGGCCTGGATTTCACTAAGGGAAATTAAAGAAATAATTGTGTCAAATGAATGTGAGAAGCTTTGTCCTCCAGTGAAGACTGAAGGCTGAAATGCCACCCCTGACAGCCCTTGGGAAGCCTCTAGAAGCAAGAAAAGAACCACAAGGGCAACTCAAACCTTCCTGCTCAAAGGGAAAATGTCCCACCAGGAATCCTGTCCTTCCCTGGAGAACAGCTCTGCATTTGCAGGGAGACACAAGGGCTCAGGTTTTATTTACTCTGAGGTGACTCTAGGTGACACCTGAGCCCCCAAAAAGCTTTTCCAAGACACAGCCTTGGCTGCAGTTGTGGGGACAATTGTGCCAGCACTCACCCAGGAAAATGATGGTAAACACTGGGGACGCTGTTCACTCTGCACAAAGCTGTTACTATTCTATTTTTACAGATCCAGAGATCAACAAAACACCTTCAATATCATCTAAGTTGCAGAGAATTAATTTTAGAAGTGTTTTTGTTCTAGGTTCTGAGGTAATTTTCTTTTTTTTTCTTTCCCCACTCCTGCTATGGAACTAATACCTGAGACACTCAGATATAACCTTGCACAAGTCATTTTATGAGCTGTAAAATGAGAAGCTTCAGTCCTGCCCCTGCTTGTCCTTGGAGTCTGGAGCTCTTTGAGGTGAGGACTGTTTGTGCAGAGACTGAAACAACCCAGCTGTGACCTGAGCTGGGCCTTTTCAGCTGCTTTGGCCTCCAAGAGACAAAAAAATAAAAGCCAGAACAGATTCCAGTCAATAAATTTTAAAAAATCCAGACAAATAAATACAGCCCTGGGATCGTGGGGGTGGAGTCCCCATTGCTGGGGGGATTTAACATGGAATCCTGGAATGGTTTGGGTTGGAAAGGAGCTCAAAGCCCACCCAGTGCCACCCCTGCCATGGGCAGGGACCCCTCCCACTGTCCCAGGTGGCTCCAGCCTGGCCTTGGGCACTGCCAGGGATGGGCAGAGTTCTCTGAGCTGCTGAGTCCCTGCACAGCATTTTCTGAAAATCTCCTCTTTAATTTTTCTCTTTTCATTTCCATTTTCATTTCTAAAACCTGCACTACCCAATTCTTACCTGAAGCCCTAAAAGATTTTACAGCAGGAAAACCGAAATCAGCAGGAGGACGGGCTCCAGGATCAGGCACACAATGAACATTTTGGGTCTGGCTCTGGTGGCAGAACTCTCTGCCACACTCCATCCTTCCCTGAGAGGGTGGGATGGAATTCCCAGAGGAGCTGGGGCTGCCCTGAATCCTTGGAGGTGTCCAAGGACAGGCTTGGAGAACCTTGGGACGGCGGGACTTGTCCCTGTCATGGCACTGGATGGGCTTTGAGGTCCCTTCCCACCCAAACCATTCCATGGTGATTTCATTATTCCATCCAAAAGCCCAACAGTTAATTAAGCAGAGCCTGGAGTCGCTCCCCTGTGAGAGCTGGAAGTTTTCAGCGAGTTTTGGGCTCTGGAGATGGATTAGTTCCCCAGTTATTAACTTCTCAAGCCCACACCCCACAGATCTCCACTCTAAAGGAAATAAACGTTGCATCCAAGCAGCCACACACTTCAAACAGAGCTCCTGTGAGGAGAACAATTTACACAAATCCCCAGCTACAGGAGGAAGACAAAAGATTTAGCGGTGGGAGTTTAAGGAATGCAAATCCTCCTCGTCAAAGTCCAAGTGACACTGGAGAGGCTCCCAGCTCAGCAGCTTCCCTGCAGCACAAGTGCTCCCCTGAAAAACAGCTGGAGCAGCTGGAGCTACCCAAAATTCAGGGAAATCCTGGCCTGCATGAAAAGGTGTTACCCAAAATTCAGGGAAATTCTGTTCTGCATGAAAAGGTGTTGCCTAAATTCAGAGAAATTCTGGACTGCATGGAAAGGTGTTACCCAAAATTCAGGTTGATTCAGTTCTGCATTGAAAAGGTGTTACCCAAAATTCAGGGAAGTTCTGGCCTGCATGAAAAGGTGTTACCCAAAATTCAGGTTGATTCGGGCCTGCATTGAAAAGGTGTTACTAAAATTCAGGGAGAATCTGGCCTGATGTTAAATGTGCTACCCAAAATTCAGAATGGTGTTACCCAAAATTCAGGTTGATTCTGTTCTGCATTGAAAAGGTGTTACCCAAAATTCAGGGAAATTCTGTTCTGCATGAAAAGGTGTTACCCCAAATTCAGGTTGATTCTGTTCTGCATCAAAATGGTGTTTCCCAAAATTCAGGTTGATTCGGGCCTGCATTAAAAAGGTGTTACCTGAAATTCAGGGAGAATCTGGCCTGATGTTAAATGGTGCTACCCAAAATTCAGAATGGTGTTACTCAAAATTCAGGTTGATTCTGTTCTGCATGAAAAGGTGTTACTCAAAATTCAGGTTGATTCAGTTCTGCATTGAAAAGGTGTTACCCAAAATTCAGGTTCATTCTGTTCTGGATTAAAAAGGTGTTATCCGAAATTTAGGGAGATTCTGGCCTGCATCAAAATTGTTTTACCCCAAATTCAGGGAAATTCTGGCCTGCATGAAAAGGTGTTACCCAAAATTCAGGTTGATTTGGGTTTGCATTGAAAAGGTGTTACCCAAAATTCAGGGAAATTCTGGCCTGCATTGAAAAGGTGTCACCTGAAATTCAGGGAAAATCTGGCCTGGTGTTACCCAAAATTCAAAATGGTGTTACCCAAAATTCAAAATGGTGTTACCCAAAATTCAGGCAGATTCTGGCCTGCATGAAAAGGTATAATTCAAAATTCAGGCAGATTCTGGCCTGCATGACCAAGGTGTTTTCCAACGTGCCCTGCCCACCTGTCCTCTGGCAGCCATCACTGATGTTCAGCTCAGCCCTCAGGCATCCAAACATGCAAATGCAGATACCCACACTGCAATCTGGGTTCTTTGCCTTTTATGTTTCTTTGACACAGCGCTGAATTCTGTCGGTTTTACTTAAGTTGAAAATGTCTGGGAGTTGATTAGCTGTGATCATCACACATGAAAGTTCCGTTAAAAATAGTCAAGAGTTTAGAATTCAGCCTGGACTTCTGCTTTTTGTAGGTGCAGCCATTAAAACTTAGATTTTTAGCCAAACATCAATAAAAAATCCTTATTCTGGAACTTGGGAAGCGCAGCAGTAGGGATGTAACCTTGCCACATTCCCGCTGGAATCAGGGAGCTTCCAAGGATTTGGACTGGGGTCTGAGTGATGCTGAGTGACCTCATTTCCAGAGTGCTTTTCTCCCTCTCTCTCTCACCTCTCCTGTGTTAAACACTCACACATTCTTAATTCCTTGCTCTGCCTCCCCACAGGACGCCTCAGACAAGCTGGAATCCGGCCCAACATGATCTCTAGGATGTGACACCTCCCTGCCAAGCAATTCCAGGAGGGAAATACCAAGTTCTGTGCCCGACTGCAGCTCCTGCTCGGGTGTTTCCCTCTGTGCTCACAGCAGCAGCCTCATTGCAGGGGATCAGGCAGGCATGGCCTCTCTGCTTCAGCCAGATGAAATCACCCATCTCAGGTTGAAACAATTCCCTGGTGGTTGTTAAATCCAACCTTGGCCGCCCAGGTTTCGGGAACGCGTCTGTGTTGTGGTGGAAATACGACGAGTTTGTTCTTTGTGCTCGTTTTGGAGATGGATCCCTCAGCATCCATCACCCTGCAGAGCAGGAAAAGTCCTTGTGGAGCCTCAGGAATGGCCGTGGCTGTCTGGGTGACTCACTGCCAGCATTCCCAACCGGAGGCAGCGATGGAATCTATGGAAGGACTGGCAAGCCCAGCAGTCTCTGGGGAGGAGTTTGGATGAGTGGAGTTTGTTTTATCCCTGAAAGGAGATGGTGCAAAGGCTCACGCTGTCACAGGAGCCTCAGACAAATGACTGCTCCAGAAAGAGCCTAAACTCCGGATCCTGGCAGGGAAAATGATGCATTTCTGAGTCCCAGGCTGTCTCAGCTGCCTCAGTCTGGACACCTGGGCTTTATCCAGGCACTGTTTAGAGACTGCAGCCCAAACCCTTCAATTCTGGTGCCTCTGTTTTCCAAGAGGAGGAACGCCCTGGTTTGAAATCTCAACATCTGCTCCGTCCGTCCTGCTGGAAACTGCCAGGGGACAATCAGCCCTGCCCTGCAGCGGACACATTTCCCTTTTTAAACAACAAAAACTCAGCATGAATATTCCCTGGTAGCTGGACATCATCTGGTTTGACATTTGCTGGTAATCTCTAATCCAGGTAAACTGATGGAAGTGCTTGCCCAGTTAATGATTACATTAATTAATTACAAACAACTTTAGGAGCTGTGGAAACTGAGAGTTACAAAATATGGCAGTGATGTTTTCTCATTATTGATAATATTTAGTCTCAGAGCACCATGACTTCATTGGTGAATTAGGGGGACACATTTCCCTTTTTAAACAACAAAAACAGCATGACTATTCCCTGGTAGCTGGACATCATCTGGTTTGATATTTGCTGGTAATCTCTAATCCAGGTAAACTGTTGGAAGTGCTTGCCCAGTTAATGATTCCATGAATTAATTACACGCAACTTCAGGAGCTGTGGAAACTCGGAGTTACAAAACGTGGCGGCGATGTTTTCTCATTAGCGCTAATATTTAGTCTCAGAGCACCATGACTTCATTGGTGAATTAGCATCAGAGCTGTTGATAAATCAAATTCGGAGTTCATTTCCAAGCCGATCATAATTTAGAGTAAAAATAAGCAAGATGTTCTGCGGTAGCGCGGTGATTAGCGGAGCACGCGGCTTCACCTCGGAGACAGATTGATTGGGCACATTAGGCAGACAGAGCTGGGATAAACAATTCCAGCGCATTTCACGCCGCTGAAAAATCACAGGCAGCAGCCCTGGAACATCCCTTTGGAGGCAGAGCAGAAAAATATCCCTGTTCAGGAAAATGCCCCATCAAACATTCCCGTCAAACGCGCTCCGAAGGACGAGCGCGGGCGCTGAGCTCGGCGCTGAAGTACGAGCAGGTCTGTGTGCTCTGCTTCCGCTTGGAACGGACACAAAAAGCGCCTGGCTGCTGTTTGGAGCAGGCCTTTTGTTCTGCAGTCCGTGTTTCCTCAGGTAATTCTCATTGATTCAAACAAAAAGAGTCAAAAATCTCCTTTATTAAATCATTTGGGCACTTGGTCGTCGGCGCGCTTGGCTCTGAGGAGGGTTTGCGAGCTCTGCTGTCACTGAGCTGGTCCCTGTGACACCTGAGCAGCTCAGGAAATCTGCCAGCTGCAGTTTTGCAGTGGTGGGTGAAGGTCTTCAAGCTCCTCAGGATTTCTGAGAGTTGCAGATCCCACTGGGGCTGGTGCCTGCCTGAGCCCAGAATCTCCCTGAATTTTGGGGAACGAGCAGGAGCTTTGGGTGCAATTCCCACAGTCAGTCTCCTGCAATTTCAGTAAATTTCCAAATGATTTCACCCTGCAGACAGAATCCTCCTCTCTCTTCTTTCCTCCCAAATCACATCCACGCTCTTTGCAGCTGCCCCCAGGGATGAGGGAGGAGGTGGCAGCCTCAGGCTGGAGAAAAGGCCCCACAGGGCGTTGAATCACTGCCCCAAAATCAGGAGTTCCAGAAAAAAACCACCAACTATCTGTTGGTTTTCTCCAGGAAATCCAGGACAACCTGCTGAACATCCATCAGGGGCTGGCATTCCATGGGGACATGGCAGGTTTGGAGCCTGAATCCTACAAAATTGTCATTAATCTTGCTAATTCTTGGATTTCTATGGGAACGGGATCCCAAAATTGGCATGGACTGACAGAAGAGAGGTCTTGGTTTGGAAAATGTAGAGAAACAACAGACAGGAGACGTGGGATAAAGATTCTGCAGCCCCCAGTTCCTTCTCCAGGCCCTATTAAAGGTCAATTAGTGGCTCATAAAAAACCAACTGATAATTAATAACTGCAGGAATTAAACAAACATCACTGTGTTGGATGTGATTAGAGGCATATTAACCTAAGAAATTGCACATCTTGGTAAAAAGCAATTTAGGAATCTATGGGATTACACAACACTTCATAGAATTGGTCAATTTAATACCAACTGAATTAAAATGCAGCGAATTATTTCTAATTTGAGATGAAAGCATTCACCAACTTCTAAACCATCTGCAGGCCAGCCTGGGTGCAGCAAAGAGAGAACTTTTGTGGTTTATTGGGTCACCCTTGCTGGGTGCATCCCAGGTTTTAAAGCTCTGTAACATCACACTGACAGCTCCACTGACACTGTGAACTGAATTTGGAGCTTTCCTCGCCTTCAGATAAATTCCTAATCCTTCTCTCCAATCACACAAATGCCTTCCCCTTTAAAGCAGAACCTCTCCACGGACTCTTTAACTGAGTGTGTTTTTCTAGAGATCAGGAGAAAAATCATCCACACCCCACTGCTCCCTCCATGGGCAGATTTGATCTTTCAATCAGGAAATGAAAAGGTTTCCCTAAAGGAAACTCCCAGAAAGAAGAAAAAGCCTTCTAAGCCTTGTTATTGTTCCTTGGGCAAAATATTTCTTTTAAATGGCTTGATCTGTTTTTTTATGACGTGTCTGGCTCCTGAAGAAAAGCCCCACTGATTAAAACTCGGCTTGAGATGTGCAGGAACCTTTGATTTTCTGCCTTGGAGGGCTGATCAAACAAAAAAACTATCTAGATATTCTAATTAGAAAGTCATTAATAATTGCTTTGAGTGCTCTTGGGATTGTTTCCTCTGGAAGTCGATAGGGATGGAAGCCTGGGGGTGAAACAAACAACAGCACGGTCCCTTGGAGCAGCTCCTTCTCCACTAAAGGAATCCCTTTGGGAGCTTCTCCAAATCTTTGGGTGCCCAGATGCACAGAATTTCCAAAATTTTAGTCAACTCAGCCTTTATTTAGACACTTAAAACTCATTTTTCCCCCCAGTGATTTGTGTTCCCCACTCATGACCGAAGTGAGTTTGAGCTCAACTTCTCCAAAGGTGCCTCCAGCCCAGGGGATCACAAAGAAAAGCAGAGAAAGGGTCAAGAATCCCATAACAACTCCCCCAGAGCCTCCTCCTGACCTCCAGCACTCCCAGCTCGCTGAATTCCTGCTGTTTCAGCCCCAAAATTCCATGGAGCTGGACCTTCCATGCTATTCCAGGGCCTGCAGCATCCTCACTTTTGGGGCAATGGGGCACATTCTTAAAACAAAAAAAAGGAATTATGGCAATAAAGGGAAAGGTGCAGTTGCTCTTCCATGTGGTGATCCAAAAGATGGCAACTGCTCCCTCCATTAGTCCCAACAAATAAATCCAGGATTTAATAGGAACATCTGATCCCGCTGCTGCCACAGTGACAGATGAAGGAGCTGCAGAATGAGGGGAATAAGTCTCTGTCTCATATTCAAACGCTGCTTTTCATTAGATCTGCCCAGAATTGATGGGCTGCAAAAGAGCTCTCCAGGAATTGATGGCTTCTCCAAAGGTTTTTAAATACTGTTTCAAGTTGTGCATTGATCCTGTACATCAAGAGAACAAAACTGTGTTTCCCAAAGCAGGGGAAACACGACTCAAATTGTACAATATTTTGTCCTAAAGATATGAGAGAGTATAAACAAAACACAGGGGATCAAACCACTCCAGCGTGAGAAGAAAGGGATAAAAAAAATTGGGAAATTTTCCTGCTTTGTTGCCTATTTATCCTAGACCCTAAAGGTTTTGGCTGCAATCAGGTGAATCTCAACGCATTTGGATTAAAAAATTGCTTAGAATCACATTTGTAATTGGCACATTTGTAACTGGCAGCAATTCCATTTAATATGGCAATATTAAAAATGGAAATAATATCCAGCCCCTGCACCCCCAGCAAACCCTCAGAGGACAAAGTCCTGCTCTGCCATCATTTGAAATTCAGTGCTGGCCTAAGAGAGGAGATAATTTGGGGTCTTTTTAGTCAGCTCAAGGGGTTGTTCTTTAGAGAAAATGTCAAAGGGATGAGTGGAGGAGGAATGAGAGAGAGAGGAGGAATGAGGGAGATGGAGGAGGAATGAGAGAGATGGAGGAGAAATTATACTTTATGTATTTATTATATAGAAAAATATATGTTTGCTAAATATTTATTATCTAAAAATATATATTAAATATATTAAAAAATAAAAATAGACATGTATATATGTATAGATACATGTATACATATACACATACATAAAATATACAGGTATGTATATATACATATATTTATATGTATATATTAGATATATATACACATATATGCATATATTAAAAAGAGATAAAATATATATATATATTCACACACACACACACATATATATATATATATTATTTATTTATTTATTTATTTATTTATTTAAATATATATATGTATCTGCCTGATTAATTTTCTGCTTTTCCCCACTGCCTAGCCTGCACAGCAATCAAATATCCCAGATGGAACGAGCCAATAAGAGATAAAACTGTGCACTTCAGAGACCTCCAAGCTTTCATTGCTACAGGTGAACACGATTCTGCCCAGCACAGAGAGAGCATCCCTGGGATGTCAGGAGCCAAATGTGCCCTTTCCACAGCGGGATGGGAGAATCCCTTGGGAACAGCTCTGGAAAAGCCGAGCTCAGTCCCATCCAGCGCTCTCCCCGCCCAGCTGAGCGCTCTTGGATGCAGCCAGGAGAGGGCTGCAGAGCACCTGAGTCGCTGCAGGACACGAAATAACACGAAATAACACTGCTGTGCTCAGGGTGCAAAAGGGAAGTTTATTTCCTGACTCCAACGTTTGTGGATTGCTAAAGGTGGCAGTGGGTTGGAGGGCCATGGGTGGTGCTGCTCTCGGGGGTGCCAGGAGCAGGGGAGAGATGAGAATCCTGACTCCATGGTTCAGCAGGCTGATTTATTATTTTCTGATATGTATTATATGAAAAGGAAATGATATGTTAGAGCTACACTGAAAGAATAGAGAAAGGATTTCATCAGAAGGCTGGCAAGGAATAGAAAGGAATGGAATGACAATAAAATCTTGTGACTGACCAGAGAGTCCGAGACAGCTGGACTGTGCTTGGCCATTAATTAGAAACAACCACATGAGACCAATCCCAGACCCACCTGTTGCATCACACAGCAGCAAATAGTCATTATTCACATTTGTTTTCTGAGCCCTCTCAGCTTCTCAGGAGGAAAAAAATCACAACAAAAAGATTTTTCATGAAATGAGTCTTTGACAGGGTGACAGTGCCACCCCTCCAGTGACACTGCACAAACCAACAGCCCATCAGATTTCTCCTCCTCCATAAAAGAATGCAAAACAATGAGTTATTTACAGAAAGTGTGTTGGCAAAAGCAAACGGAACTTTGAGAATTAGACCTGGATTGCGAGAAGATTCAATCAAACGGGTCCGCAGCAAAAAGAAAATCCCATAAAACTCAGGGACCCTCGATGAGGCTGCTCCAGGTCTGGTCCAACCTGGCCTTGGGCACTGCCAGGGATCCAGGAGCAGCCACAGCTGCTCTGGGAATTCCATCCCAGCCCCTCTCCCAATATTCCTTCCCAAAATCCCATCCAAACCTGCCCATGGAATCCTGGAATGGTTTGGGTTGGAGGGACCCCAAAACCCATCCAGCCCCACCATGGGTCCCACACCTCCCACTGTCCCAGGGTGCTCCAGCCTGGCCTTGGGCACTGCCAGGGATCCAGAGGCAGAAATTCCTCTGGGAATCCCATCCCAGCCCCTCACCACCCTCACAGGGAGGAATTTCTTTCCCTTTCCTGGCTCTACACCCACTGCAGCCACCTGGAACGAGCACCCAGCGCCTGCTCCACCGCTGAGATCCAGGTGCTATCCCTGCCTGCACGAGGGCAACACACTGGGAGGAGAAATCTGAAGATAAATGAACCTCTCATCAACCCAAATCTGCTGCTTGCCCTGCCCAGAGGCCTCGACAGGAGCTGGAGCTGCTCCTGGTACCCGATGCTCGTGAGCCCTTGCCCTGCAGAGCTCGTACTCCAGACAGGAGTGACAGATGAAGGGTGGGAGAAAGGAAAATAGCAAACAAGAACAAGATCTCGCACAGATTGAGGGACAGATTTTTCCACGAGCTAAACACATGAATACAGAGCTTTTATCCCCAGATGACTCCCCCTTGTCATGTGGCCGTGTGTGTGGAGGGGAGGCAGCCCAGGAGGAGCAGAGCTGTGGGGAACAGGAGTTGGTGGTGGGTACACGGCGTCCACACCTCCACCCTGCCAGGGCTGACACCAAACAGAGTGATCAGGGCACCCCTG
This sequence comes from Fringilla coelebs, assembly GCF_963513975.1. Lineage (NCBI taxonomy): Eukaryota > Metazoa > Chordata > Aves > Passeriformes > Fringillidae > Fringilla > Fringilla coelebs. The sequence goes on from NC_140052.1 coordinate 1,316,744, forward strand.
AGTCTCCTTTTCTCCAGGCTGAGCACCCCCAGCTCCCTCAGGGTTTGTGTTCAAGGATTTCAGCCTCTCCCAAGGATGAGGGACTGCCCCAGTGATGGGTGACCTGCTTGGAAAACTTCTCGTGTGGCTGCAGGTGAGCAAGGGATGAGCTGAGCCAGCTACAGAGACCTTCCCTTCCCAGGGAAAAGATTTGTTCCCCTTTCAGGGAGCTGTGGAGAGCAATCAGAGCACTCCTGAGTCTCCTTTTCTCCAGGCTGAGCACCCCCAGCTCCCTCAGGGTTTGTGTTCAAGCCTCTCCCCGAGGATGAGGGACTGCCCCAGTGATGGGTGACCTGCTTGGAAAGCTCCTTGTGTGGCTGCAGGAGGGCAAGGGATGAGCTGAGCCAGGGAAAAGATTTGTTCCCCTTTCAGGGAGCTGTGGAGAGCGACCAGGGCACCCCTGAGTCTCCTTTTCTCCAGGCTGAACAACCCCAGGATGATGCAATTGAGTGAAGATTTGGTAATTTCGTGCCTGGAACTCTTCTAGCTGTGCTGTCCATGCCAGAATCCAGCAGCAGGAGGTTTTGGGAGGTTTTGGGAGGCTTTGGGAGGCTTTGGAGCACAGCTGCAGGAGCTGAGCTCTTATCTTCAAAGGCAGATCTGACCTCACTGAGCTCAGCTCATTCCCACCAACTGTTTGCCTCCCACCAAAGCTGCTTCCTGTTAATTTGTGTTCTTTTGATGTTGTCAGATCCCAAACCTCCCAGCTGTCCCCCAGCTCCTTCACCTGCGTGTCCCTCTGTCCTTCTCAGACCCCCTTCCCACGTCTGGACCCCAGATTAACAATCTCCAGCTTTGACATTTCCTTATCAAACCAGGGCACTCCCACAAGCATCCTTTACAAATAATTCCACAACTTGGGAATGAGGTTCCTGCTCTTTTTTTTTTCTGAATTCTTCCAGCCAGGGCTCGGTCCAAACTCAAAGAAATAAAAAATGAGCAAAGAAATGCAGCCCAACCTCCCTGAACAACCCCAAAAGAGCTTTTGGGTTTGAGACACTGATGGAGATTGGCAGCTAAATGCAAGTGGAGCAGAATTCATGGGAAGCCTTTCCAAAGGCTGAGATCCTTGGAGGCTTTTCCAAGTGCCACAACCAGCCACAGCCCCAGCAGAGCATAGGGAGCAGAAACGGGTGTCTGGCAGTGCTTGGAAATGAGAATAACATTTTTGAGCAACCTTTCTCCTGCTGGTGCCATGGGGAACCAGGGGTGGATCCATCAGTCCTTCTCCAGGGTGGATCCATCAGTCCTTCTTCCAAGGATAGATCCATCAATCCTTCTCTCAAGGGATGGATCTCAGCCCATGGAATCCAGGGGTGGATCCATCAATCCTTCTCCCAGGGATGGATCCATCAATCCTTCTTCCAGGGATGGATCTCAGCCCATGGAATCCAGGAGTGGATCCACCGATCCTTTTCCCAGGGGTAGATCCATCAATCCTTTTGCCAGGGTTGGATCCACCAGTCCTTCTCCCAGGGGTGGATCCATCAATCCTTTTCCCAAGGGTGGATTTCTGGTCCAGGGGTGGATCCATCAATCCTTCTCCCAGAGATGGATCTCAGCTCATGGAATCCAGGGGTGGATCCATCAATCCTTCTCCCAGGGATGGATCCATCAATCCTTCTCCCAGGGTGGATCCATCAATCCTTCTCCCAGGGTTGGATCCATCAATCCTTCTCCCAGGGTTGGATCCATCAATCCTTCTCCCAGGGTGGATCCATCAATCCTTCTCCCAGGGATAGATCTAAGCTCGTGGATTCCAGGGATGGATCCATCAATCCTTCTCCCAGGGTGGATCCATCAATCCTTCTCCCAGGGTTGGATCCATCAGTCCTTCTCCCAGGGTGGATCCATCAGTCCTTCTCCCAGGGTGGATCCATCAATCCTTCTCTCAGGGTTGGATCCATCAATCCTTCTCCCAGGGTTGGATCCATCAATCCTTCTCCCAGGGGTGGATCCATCAGTCCTTCTCCCAGGGTGGATCCATCAATCCTTCTCCCAGGGTGGATCCATCAATCCTTCTCCCAGGGATGGATCTCAGCTCGTGGAATCCAGGATTTCACTGAGATTTCCGCTGCCTCCTCCACATCCTGAACCACTCCAGGGAAAATCCAGTCCTCTATTCCCAACCCAGCGGTGGGGAGGGGGAAGGAATTGTTCGAGCTGGAGCTTCCTGCAGCCCACTTGGAGGGAGATTTAACCTGGATTCCTGAGCCAGGCAGGGAAAGCTTCCCAAGGAAAACTTTGGCTGGAAAATGCTCTGTGTCAATGAGGCAAAACACGACTAATTTGGTGCTCCTGAAGTTTTATTGTGCAATTCCGAAGGAATTTCTCCTCTTCTGTAGCTAAAGCTGGTGAGTAAACAGCTCCTCATAGCTGCCTTTAGTCCATTTGCTGTATAGATGGGAAATATGTTTTTCAGGAAATAAACCCAAACCAGGCACTTATTTCAACCTATGGAAAAGTTACTGCCACCATTAGGAGCTCACAGGCTCTTCCAGGGAAATATGACCAGGACAGGAAAAATGTGCAGTGCATTTTTGGAATATCAGAATTATTCTTTTTTTCAGAACTCCCCTGAAATTAAAAGGAGCAGGGTGAAATTTGGGATGGGGGGGTGTTAAAAATTCAAAGCCATTTTGAATCTGTGCTCCAAACCCTTAAAGAGTTCAGCCATTCCTGCTTGAATCTGTCTGGGGGCAGCACAAGGAGCTGTTCTGAGGATCAGGCACCACAGAAATTACCAGAACGTGTTCCAGATGGCAGGGCCACATCACACAGCCCCAAACCCGAGGTGAGAAGCCACAGCATCCTTTAATCCACGAGATGTTGTTCTCTAGGGAATGACAACACAGATGGAGCTCAGGGTGGCCTCATCCCGGGGGTTCCCCACACCCCAACCCCCTTTTTTTTCCAACCAGGACCCTCTGGGGAAGCTCCTCCTTGTGAAAACCTTTTGGGATTTGTGGAATGTGAGCATGGAACGACTTTTCTGCTCCCCCCAAAGGCTTCCTGCAGCCCAACATTCATTCCACGGGCACATCCTCCCACCCAACAATGGCTTTTCACTGAACAATCTCCCAACAACAACCACTTTGAGTATAATTAAGTAATTAATTATATTTTCTAATCTATTAAGCCTTGATTGCTTATCAAAGCATTCAGCTGGATCATTTTCCTCTTGTCATTTCCAATTAATTTTTTCTTTCTTTTTCTTTTTTTTTTTTTTTTGTTGAGCAAAGGAAAAAGTCTCTCAAACTTCCCAGGGAATCAGGAGCTTCACTGGAGCAGAAAGAGGAATTGCTGATTTTTTTACCCCCACTTTTGGCTTACTAAGGAAGGATGTGCTTATAAAAATAAAAAAGAAAAAAATAAAGAGGAATTGCTGATTTTTTACCCCCACTTTTGGCTTACTAAGGAGGGATGTGCTTATAAAAATAAAAAAGAAAAAAATAAAGAGGAATTGCTGATTTTTCCCCCCACTTTTGGCTTACTAAGGAGGGATGTGCTTATAAAAATAAAACTAAAAGAGGAATTGCTGAATTTTTTCCCCCCCACTATTGGCTTACTAAGGAGGGACGTGCTTAAAAAAATAAAAATAAAAAATAAATAGGAATTGCTGATTTTTCCCCCCCACTTTTGGCTTACTAAGGAGGGATGTGCTTCCCAATAAAAATAAAAAATACCAAGACTTTCTGAAATGCCTGAAACTCACAGAGCTCTGTCAAAGTCCCTGGGATTTACCCTGCTTTCCTGGGAATCCAGGCCACGTTTGGGTCTGGATCGCTAAAAATCACAGAAACCCAGACTGGTTTGGGATGGGAATGGAAACAACAATCAAACAGAAAACTTTCTTGAGAAAAATCATCAAATCCACGGGATTCAGCTTGGAGGGGAAATTCATCTCCCTGTCAATACAGCACAAACAGCTTTGCTCATCCTTCTCCTGGGGGATGGAAATTCCTTCGTTCCAAACCAGATCCATGGATGTTCCAGCTGCTGAAACAACGCTCCAGACAGGCACTAAACCGACTCTGGGCAGTAAATAAATTTCCTGCCTTATTGACTGAGGTGAATCCAAAGAGATGAAGCACTAAATCCTGCCCACGGTGTGCCAGCTCTAATCTTAACTTGTCACGCCAGCAAAAATGATATCCGGCTCAGGCCAAGGCAGTCCTGCCTCCAAAACATCCTTAATAAACATGTTTGGTTATTTGTTTGAAATTGTGTGGATTGTTTGGGATCTGGGGGGAGCTTGGGGTGAGGTCTCAGGTGACAGGAGGGGAGGAAACGGCCTCAAGGTGCGCCAGGGAGGCGCAGGGTGGGTTTGGAAATGGATTTTCCACCAGGAGAGGTGTCAGGCCTTGGAAGAATTTGCCCCATGGAATTGGTGTCTGGGAGGGCTCAGGATGTGGCACTTGGGGACAATGTTTAGGGGTGGAGCTGCTGGATGTGGCACTTGGGGACAATGTTTAGGAGCAGTGGTGGAGCTGCTGGATGTGGCACTTGGGGACAATGTTTAGGGGTGGAGCTGCTGGAGGTGGCACTTGGGGACAATGTTTAGGGGTGGAACTGCTGGAGGTGGCACTTGGGGACAATGTTTAGGGGTGGAGCTGCTGGATGTGGCACTTGGGGACAATGTTTAGGAGCAGTGGTGGAGCTGCTGGATGTGGCACTTGGGGACAATGTTTAGGGGTGGAGCTGCTGGAGGTGGCACTTGGGGACAATGTTTAGGGGTGGAACTGCTGGAGGTGGCACTTGGGGACAATGTTTAGGGGTGGAGCTGCTGGAGGTGGCACTTGGGGACAATGTTTAGGGGTGGAGCTGCTGGAGGTGGCACTTGGGGACAATATTTAGGGGTGGAGCTGCTGGAGGTGGCACTTGGGGACAATTTTTAGGGCTGGTGATGAAGCTGCTGGATGTGGCACTTGGGGACAATGTTTAGGGGCAGTGATGGAGCTGCTGGGGTGACTGGAAGACCTTGAAGGTCTCTTCCAAACTTGATAATTCCATGAACCTGCAGACCTTAAACACCAATCTGTATCCAGAATTTTTTTTTAATTTTTAAAATTTAAATTAATTTTAATTTTAAGTTTTTTTAAATCCAGGATTTTTCCATCCTGGAGAATCCCTGAGCAGCTTACAAGGAGCATTCCAGCCTCAGAGGGGAACCTGTGTAAATCTCAGTGTCCCACCTGAGAATTCAGTCTGAAATGTGGTTTGGGGGCATTAAACCCCAGTTTTAATAAAATAAATAATAAAATAAATAATAAAATAAATAATAAAATAAATAATAAAATAAATAATAAAATAAATAATAAAATAAATAATAAAATAAATAATAAAATAAATAAAAAAGCCCCTTTCATCCCTGCTGTGTCCCTCCATAATTTCATCCCACAGGGACACTTCCCACAATTCCAGGTGCTCCAACCTTGGGCACTTCCAGGGATCCAGGGGCAGCCACAGCTGCTCTGGGAATTCCATCCCAGCCAGGAATTCCTTCCCAAAATCCCTCTAAACTGAAGCAGGAACAGACACAGCTCAGACAGCAGATGAACCAAAAATTTCCCGTTTTTCCACCCCTTTTCAGAGCTTTGCCCAGAATCCAAGGAACCTTTTTTCCCTTTTGCTGCTCTGCTGAAAATGGGGAGAAAAATTGGGAATTCGGCCACTTGAGCCACGAAGAATTTAAATGTTCTTTTTCAGGCTGGCCCTGGAGGGTGGTTGGCTCTCAGGAACACGGGACTCACATCACACAGATAAAATAAAAAACTGACAAATAAAATAAGAAAGTGACAAATAAATAGGAAAATTTGGGTATTTGGTTGCTGCAAAACGCAGCAGCTCCAGATCCAAACGCATCCAAACGCTTTTCTCTCCTCCCTACTTCTTTTGTTCCAGCACAGCACCAGGAGGTGCAATTTGAGTTTTTTTTCCTGTCCTTTCATTAAAAAGAATTAATTAAAAAATAAATCAAGACATAAAAATATTTAGATATAAAGAGAGAGCAGCGCTTTAAAGCGACTGGACCTGCTCCTGGCTGGCCTTTGGGGCTTTATTGGGATTTATGTCATGGAATGGCAGAGTTTTTCAATCACATCAGCTAAGAGCTGGAGATAAGATAGAGCCAGAAAAGGAATTACATGGGATATAACCTGTATAATTTGGCTTTCTGGCTGGGGAGAAAAAAAAGTAAAAAAAAAAATCCAAGGCAGTCACTGAAAGCCTGAGTGATTTTAAGATTTCAGCTTTAAAACAATTTATTCACTGGGGGGACAAAATTGGGATAAGGATTCAGAAAGTGTCTCAGTGGCTTCAAAACTTGGGTCTGGTTGTCAGACCTGCCTTAAGCTCTTCAAACCCGGTTTAAAATTTGAGCATGAGAGCAGCTGGGGTTGTCTGGGGGTTTTGGGGTTTTTGGGGTTTTTGGGGTTGGTTTTTAGGAGGGAGGTGACCCCACAGCTGGGAGGGAATGGTTTGGGTGGCCATGCTCAGCGTGCCCAGGCTCTGCAGGGAGCAGTGTTGGGGCAGCAGGACATCACCCCAGCCCTTCCCCATGTCCCCATGTCACCAAACAAACTCCACAGCCCCTGGGCAAGGCCCCTGTGTCACCCTGGTTTTTTAAGATTTTCTGAGCCTTCTGATGTTTGCATTTTTTGTAACAAACTTTCTCACACACTTTCTGTAATTAACTCATTGTTTTGCATTCTTTTATGGAGGAGGAGAAATCTGATGGGCTGTTGGTTTGTGCAGTGTCATTGGAGAGGTGGCACTGTCACCAACCCACTGCCACTTTTGGAAGTCTATAAATGTTGGAGTCAGGAAATGAACTTTCCTTCTTTTTACCTGGCAGTTCCAGTGTCCAGGTTGTTTTATTTCGTGACCCATCTTGCCCTGATTTTTTAAGATTTTCTGAGCCTTCTGATGTTGACATTCTTGTAACAAACTTTCTCCCATTTTATGTAAATAACTCACTGTTTTGCATTCTTTTATGGAGCAGGAGAAATCTGATGGGCTGTTGGTTTGAGCAGTGTCATTGGAGAGGTGGCACTGTCACCCTCAACCCAGTGCCATTTTTGGAAATCTGTAAATGCTGGAGAAAATAAACTTCCCTTTTTACCTTGAGAGCAGCAGCGTGTCCGTGTCGTGTTATTTCGTGTCCTGTAGTGACACCCCTGCCCCTCACGCCCTGCCTCCTTTCCCCCTCTCAGTTCCTCTAATTAAAAAAATGGCCCAGCTCCGTGCAGGCTGCCGAGCGTGCCTGCCGTCCCCAAACCCAATTTCACACCATGACAGCCTAATTAATCTTCTTCTTTTGTTTTCCCCGGCATCCTGAGCTCTGCTCGGCTGCGGAACGGGGGGGAATCTTGCTGGGAACACATCTGCCAGGATTGCAGCACGGAGGAAGGGATCCAGCAGGCTTTGGGGTGATTATGTCTGTATTTATGGAGCTCTGCTCTCTCAGACACGCGGAGGATGGGACAATCCATCCTGTAATGTCCCGAATTTCTGGAAACACCTGTGATCCCAGACGCCAGAGCATCAGAATGCAGCAGGAAAGGCACCTTTTTGCCCAGGGAGACATCATCACTCCCACACACAGCTCTCAGGTAAAGAAAGATTGTGTGACTCGGCCAAGGTCACCCAAAAACGGTGACAAAGCTGGGAGCTCAGCCAGCGCCTCTCGCCCTCAGCTTAACTCCTACAACGCTTTGTTTTCCAAAGCCTCCTCTCCTCCAGGGCTGGAATTGCACTGCCTGGCCCCTCCTTAGCTCTCCTGGTCTGGTGTGGGACTGGAAATCCAAATTCTGGCAAGCTCCTGCTGGAACCATGGAGACACCTGGCCACAGCAAAGTTCCACTGTCCTGAACGGAACCAATCCCAAGGTTTTGGTTGGATCTCTATCTCCCTTTTGTTGGATCTCTCATCCCCACTGTCCCCATCATGGCCACCACCCTCATCCACACCCATCATTGCCACCATCAATGTCACCATCATTGTCACCATCATCATCCCCACTTCATCCCCACTGTCCCCATCACGGCCACCACCCTCATCCACACCCATCATTGTCACCATCACTGCCAACATCAGTGTCCCCATCATCATCCCCATCATAATTCCAATCATCCCCATCATCACCACCAGCCTCATCCTCACCCATCATTGTCGCCATCAATGTCCCCATCAATGTCACCATCATCATCCCCACTGTCCCCATCATTGCCACCACCCTCATCCACACCCATCATTGTCACCATCAATGTCCCCATCATCATCCTCATTGTCCCCATCATGGCCACCAGCCTCATCCTCACCCATCATTGTCACCATCAATGTCGCCATCATTGTCACCATCAATATCACCATCATCATCCCCACTGTCCCCATCATTGTCACCATCAATGTCCCCAACATTGTGACCATCATTGTCACCATCATCATCCCCACTGTCCCCATCATGGCCCCCACCCTCATCCACACCCATCATTGTCACCATCAATGTCAACATCATTGTCACCATCATTGTCACCATCATCATCCCCATTTTCCCCATCATGGCCACCAGCCTCATCCACACCCATCATTGTCACCATCAATGTCCCCATCATCATCCTCATTGTCCCCATCATCACTACCACCCTCATCCTCACCTATCATTGCCAACATCAATGTCACCATCATCATCCCCATCATCATCTCCACTGTCCCCATCATGGCCACCACCCTCATCCACACCCATCATTGTCACCATCAACGTCCCCATCACTGTCACCATCAACGTCCCCATCATTGTCACCAGCCTGTGCACCCCTGCCCCCGTGAAAAGGTGAATAGAAAGATTGAAAAGGGTTAAAAAGATTAAAAGATTTGGGGATGAAACCTCCCCAAATCCATCTGCAGTCCCTCACTCCTGTGGGAAACAGCGTCCCAACCTGAGCCCCCTCCTGGGCTGCTCCCACAGCTGGGGTTGGGTTCTGTTCTTCATATTTCAGAGTCTGACACTGTGAAATGGCGAGGTTGCCACAATTTTCACTGAGTTAAAGGTTCTGAGACCTTTCACCTGAGATATGAACGCGAAGCAGAGCCTCAAGAGCTCCACAAAAATTCTGGGCTCACAGGAAATGTGTTCCCTGGCGTTCTGAGGGGGGTTGGAGGCTGGGTTTGGCCGTCTGGGCTTGTCAGGGCTGAGCTGAAATTACTTCACCACAAAATAATGAAAGGTCACAGGATTTCAATCAGGATCCCAGGCCACTGTAAATCTCGTCTCTCCGTGGAAAGCTCCTGGTGCTGGGTAGGCTCAGGCCTGCTAAAGTCAGGCTCAATTTATAGCTTCAATATCAATCAATAAAATTTGGTGTCCGGGTTTTAAATGAGAGCTAAATTTGTCTCTGCTTCAAGGGAATGCAGCTACATCAGTGCAGCTTCTTGCATTTGCACCAACAGAGTTGGAGCTGCACCTGAGACTCGTCCAAAGGCAAAACTTTGCGGTGTTTTCTCCAAATTGGCTCCCTAAATTTCTGGTAATTGCTAAAGAAAGCATTTGGCTAATGAGCAGCTATACCAACCACTTCCATTGGGAGCCACAGTGATAATTAGGAAGAGAAAAAGAGGGGGAGGGGAAGAGGAAGAAGCTCCAGGTTCCTTGGGATAATTATAATTTGTGTCAGGGAAGACAAATATTTCATTTTGGGGCAACAGGTAGCTGAGGAATCGACGTGGGCTGTTCCAGTCACAACATGTCAGGGGAAGTGGTGTGATCCCATTGCTGCAGTCGTGCAATTAAAGCTGGCATGTGGTAATTAGCGAGGCAGGTGCACTCCACACATCCCGCGGGGCTCTGCACGAGCTCCTGGCTCCCATCATCCCACCCCGGGTAAGTGATCCTGGAGACAGGAGGGAATGATACCCCCAGGATGCAAAACAGAGGCTGGGGAGGTTTATTTATGGAGAGCAGCGAGAAGGGATGGGGAGGAATCGGGGTGGTTGGGAATATCTCTGCAACGAGCTCCCAGTCAAGAGCAGCGTGTTGGAAGTCAGCTTCATGTGAGCTTGGGGAAGAACTTTCTAGAAAAATACAGAATTATCCCATCCAAGGTGTCTTTCAAATTCAGTTATCAGCCTGGAACTTCATGTGAGTTTGGGGAGGACCTTTCCAGAAAAAATATGGAATTATCCCATCCAAGGCATTTTTCAATTTCAGTTATCAGCCTGGAACTTCATGTGAGCTTGGGGAGGACCTTTCCAGAAAAATATGGAATTATCCTATCCAAGGGGTTTTTCAAATTCAGCTATCATCCTGGAACTTCATGTCAGCTCGGGGAGGACCTTTCCAGAAAAACACAGAATTATCCCACCCAAAGTGTTTTTCAAATTCAGTTATCAGCCTGGAACTTCATGTGATCTCGGGGAGGACCTTTCCAGAAAAATACAGAATTATCCCATCCAAGGTGTTTTTCAATTTCAGTTATCAGTCTGGAACTTCATGTGAGCTTGGGGAGGATCTTTCCAGAAAAATATAGAATTATCCCATCCAATTATCCCACCTGTTTTTCAAATTCAGTTATCAGCCTGGAACTTCATGTGAGTTTGGAGAGGACCTTTCCAGAAAAATATGGAATTATCCCATCCAAGGGGTTTTTTAATTTCAGTTATCAGCCTGGAAGTGGGGAATGAGCCACAGAATGCTGTTATTGTACCAGGAACAGGCTCCCCTGGCGTGTTTGGGGTCACCATCCCTGGAAGGGTTAAAAAAGGAGTAGAGCAGGCGCTTCACAGTGTGGGACTGTCCCCTGTGGTGGGATTCAGTCAAAGGTTGGATCGGTGGCCTCGGAGGCTGCTCCAGCCCCGATGATTCCCTGCCTCAGTGTGTGTCCCATCCACAATCCCAAAAGCACAATTCCTCAGGAATTAAAGGAACAAAACCAAAAGGAATTGTCCTTTTGGAACTGTGCCTCAGATCCTGCCTCGACATTATTTGTGCAGAGAGAAAAGTCAAGTTTTTATGAACCTTTCTGGTAGAAAACTCTGAACTCCAGGAGCATGTCTCCCACCAGTGAGGCCTCCTGAAATTCTGCTGCCTGAGAACCCCTAAAAACCATCAGCCACTAACAGGAATAAACATCCCAGAGGAAATTCCTGCTCCACGAGCTCCCTGGCAGAGTTAATGAGAGCTGCAGTCCATGGCAGAGCACAGGAAAACAATTAAGAGTTGTTCCCTTCTTCCTAAATACCAATATTGATAAAGCTGTGCGGCTTAAATGACCGTGCGACGTTTTTATGGTTCCTGAGAACTTCCTGAGATATATGAAGTGGGCTAAGGAGTTAAAAAGGAGCATAAACTCCCCAGCTCCAGGCCAACAACAAAGTGCTCCGAGGCAGGAAGGAGATGTCACCTCTGGAACAGCTCAGGAGATAATTAATTGTCTGGAAGAGCGTTTTTTATCATCTCCAACGCTAACGAACTCCTCGCACAATTCAGCTAATTCAAAACGCTCGCTTTTATGCCTCCCACTAAAAGAGAAGATTTTTCAAAACTACCCAGGGGCATTTGGGTGCTAAATTTTCATCAAAATTAATGGCAGCTGAGCCTCCCCATTCCCCCAGTGCCTCTGAGAGGCTCACACCAGGCACACACAAAGTCCTGCTCGCTCTGAAGGCTCCTGATGCTTTTTTGGAGCATTCCTGGTTCTATCCAGAGGTTTCCCTGGGATGGAGCTGCCCCTGGGATGAAACACCAGGAGCTTTTCCACTTGGGACCCTGGGCTGGGATCCTCCAGCAGCACCACGGGGCTGGGGGTGGGCTCAGGAATAAAAAGAGGTGGGGTGGCCACTGAAAGGGGGGCCAGCATCACCTGGAATTTCTCTGCTGAGGGTGTTCTGATGATGGAGAGGACACAGGGAATGGCTTCCCACTGGCAGGGGGCAGGGTTGGAGGGGATACTGGAGAGGGATTCCTCCCTGGGAGGGGCTGGGATGGAATTTCCAGAGCTGCTGTGGCTGCCCCTGGGTCCCTGTGCCAGGGGCCAGGCTGGGCACGGCTTGGAGCACTCGGGGATAGTGAGAGGTCTGGGAGAATCCCACCCATGGCAGGGGCTGGAACTGCACAAACCTGAGGGTCCCTTCCCACCTAAACCGTTCCAAGATTCTCTGGCTGAAAGTCCTGTGCAAACCCACAAGGTGTTCCATGAGAGCAAATGAGGTTTGTGTTGAAGAAGAGCAAGAAATAGCCACCCACCCTCCACCTGTGTGTCACCTCCTCCTTTCCTTGTGTCACCTCCTCTCTGTCCCCCTGTGTCACCTCCTTCTTCCACCTGTGTCACCTCCTCCTTCCACCTGTGTCACCTCCTCCTTCCCCTGTGCCACCTCCTCTCTCTTTCTTGTGTCACCTCCTCTCTCCCTCCTGTGTCACCTCCTCCTTTCCCCATATGTCACCTCCTCATTCCACCTGCGTCACCTTCTTGTTCCACCTGTGTCACCTCTTTCCACCTGTGTCACCTCCTCTCTCTTTCTTGTGTCACCTCCTCTCTGTCCCACTGTGTCACCTCCTCCTTTCCCCATATGTCACCTCCTCTATCCACCTGTGTCACCTTCTTTTTCCATCTGTGTCACCTCTTTATCTGTGTCACCTTTCTTCCTGTGTCACCTCTTTCCACCTGTGTCACCTCCTCTCTCTTTCCTGTGTCACCTCTATCCACCTGTGCCACCTTCTTTTTCCACCTGTGTCACCTCTTTACCCCTGTGTCACCTCTGTCCCCCTGTGTCACCTCCTCTCTCCACCAGTGTCACCTCCCAACCTTTCTGCCCAGATCTCCATGTTTTCCCAAACACATTCCCGTTTTCCCTGCTGACACAAACCCAAAGGAGATGCCGCCCAGGAAAGACCCTGTGCCATTCTGGGTGAGCATTTGGAGCATCCTGAACGGGATGAGCTTTTCATGACACCAAAAATTACAATAATCCCAGCCCCAATTGGTCTCACTTGCTCCTTTTCAGACCATTTTGGGTCTGGAACAGTGAAATTGGTGCTTGCAGCCCTGACAGCAAAGGACAAACGCCTTGGCAGGACATAATGCTTCCCTAAGAATAATTAAATCCAAACGTGGTGTAAATCCCAAGGGTGCCTCTCCTTTGGTAGTATTTCTGTCAAGAATCTTCAAAACCTCAAACCCAACATTTGGAATTTATGGGTTTCCCCCGTGGTTTCAAGGTGAGAGGCAGCTGTAGCAATGCTTTGGTGCTCCTGCCTGCCCCACCTTTTGTTTAGGCCGGGAAAGAAAGAGAAGAGAACAAAATGCTGCCCTGCATGCCGTGGCACAGATAATTTCTGTCTGAACAAACACAATTAAAGGGTTTTCAATAAAAAGAAGTCCCCCTAAGCCACATGGGTAAACAGAAATACAGTAGGAACAGAATTGTTTACATTGCAGCCTGAACGTTGCAGAAATGTTGGCTCCAGGCAAGGTCAGGAACGGGGATTAGGATACATCACAGACAGGTAGAACAAAATTCTCATTATCTTTGCTTAAAAATAGGTACCCAGTGCACAAAAACGTTGAGTAAATTGCCCCAAATTATGCAGGTTTCTTCCAGAGAACTGCAGCTCAACACTCCCTGCTCAAACTCTGATCAAATGTAATTGAGGACAAGCAGAGACACGAGAAAAGAGACAAACTTATTGATCCTCCCAGCTGCATCAACAAGCAAGAAAAGAGCATTCCTACCTCAAAAGAAAAGGAAAGAACATTTCTAGCTCATCAAAGGAAGGGGGAAAGGGTAATTTCATGGAGAATGGCACAAGGTTTCTTCAATCATTCTGCTTTCCACCCGGGGAATCATTAATGGACTGCAGGGTTGTGGTGTCAGTGTTTGATCTGGGTCAGGGCAGTGTCCACCACAAAAATCCCAGTGTTTTGGGGTTAGTGCAGTGTCCACCACAAAAATCCCAATGTTTGGGGTCAGTCCAAAGTTCACCACAAAAATGCTGATGTTTGGGGTCAGTGCAGTGCCCACCACAGAGATCCCAATGTTTTGGGTCAGTGCATTGTCCACCACAAAGATCCCAATCTTTGGGGTCAGTCCAAAATCCACCACAAAAATCCCAAAGTTTTGGGTCAGTCCAAAGTCAACCACAAAGATCCCAATATTTTGGGGTCAGTGCAGTGTCCACCACAAAGACCCTGAAGTTTTGGGGTTTTTTAGCATCCTGCTCTAGAGGAAGGTGTCCCTGCCCGTGGAACTGGGTGAGTTTCGAGGCCCTTTCCAACCAAACCATTCCAAGGTTCATGATTTTCCAATGATTTTTGCAGGATGGAGCACACCGGGCAGAGGCTCCTGGTTTGGAATATCCAGGGGAAAGAAAGAGATTCTTGGTTTAAACCTCACCAGAGTTGAGGGAGAAAGGGCAGGAGCAGGAATAAAACCAGAGCAGGAACCTGGTTTGGAATATCCAGGGGAAAGAAAGAGATTCTTGGTTTAAACCTCACCAGAGTGGAGGGATAAAAGACAGGAGCAGGAATAAAACCAGAGCAGGCACCTGGTTTGGAATATCCAGGGGAAGATCCTGTGGTGAATTAAATCAGAGTGCACTCAGTGCCAGGGAATGCTGAACGAGCTGGGAGGAATAAATGAGAGATCCGATTTGCAACTACTTAGCAGACACAGTGAGACAATTACAGCTGGTACATCAGCCTGCCTTTGCACAGGGCCATAAATAGGTAATTTGACTCGGGAAAGCTCTCTGGGATGGCTTGGGGTTGGGAAGTGATGCTGGAGAAGGAATCTCTGTGTCCATGGGGCTTGTTCTGCTGCAGCAGAAGCCATTTCATACCTTCCTCTGTGGATTTGCTCTGCAGTGCAATGAGGAGGAGGCTGTAAATGAGAGGTTGGTGACTCCTTGCGCTGATTTTTGGAATGGAAAACGTTGTTATTATCTGGGCAAAAAGTTCTGGGAGCTGCAGCCACCAGCACAGACATTCTGAGGGCCAGAGGCTCAGCTCTGAAATTATCTTGAAAGGTCACATGGAGGGAGAGACAACCTGCTAGACAATGCAATAAATAACATTTGGAATGGCAAGCCTAAAGTAAACTTCCAGAAGATTCCTCATGAGGGATGCTGAAGGAGGAAGATAAAAGGAAGAGCTGACACGGAATGGAACAGCAGATAGTGTGCCAGTGGTGGGAAAAGGATCTGCTCTAAGGATTGCTAAAATGCATCAAAATTGTCATCACAAGAAGCAATCCATAAAAAATCCAGACATCCTTGGAAGGTGCTTATCAAAACCTCAGGGATGTGTAGTGCAAGCGTGTTAAAAAGGGATCTTGACTATGAATTGATTCCATGGCTGGATGAACAGATAAAACATTAACCCAGAAACAGCTTTAATTACCGACCCCTGGAACACACACCCACCTCGAACAAACGCCTGGTAATTTATTCAAAGCACCTAATGATCACCAGCTCAGCTCTTAGAACCTATAAATAGCTGACCTCTCAGAGCATGGGATCCCAAAACCCAGATAATGAATTCCTCGGGGGCCCTGCTGCAACTCTGGCTCGGAGTTGTCTGTTAATATTCAGCTCATTTTCCCCTCCTCACATCGAAAATTTTGTAAAGAGCAGAGGCTTGGTCCAGAGCTCACCGAGGAAATCAAGGGGCATTTTTTATTCTCTTTAGTACTGGGAGGGTTGGAGCAAAGACTGATGGAGAACATGATCGTGCTGTGAGATGAAAAGGACATTGCAGGGCTCAGATGTCTCTTTTCAAAGAGAGAGAGCCTGTGCTAGGGAACTTCTCGATTGCTGCAGCTCTGGAGCAGTCAGGAGGCCAGGGCAGGAGGAGGAGGGGATGTCTCGGGTCAGGATGTCCCTTGGTGCCTTTTTGGGACTACCTAAAAAGAGAGGCCAGATAAAATTAAGGGAATAAAAAGCATTTCTATTTATTGAAGGGCCTGCAGGTGCATTTAAGGCGGACAAAGCTCCCCCAGGGGCTGCACCCTAAAATGGAAAGTGAGTCATGGGTTTTCACACTTTTTGGTTCATTTGCATATTGGGGTTAATCTTCCAATTACAGCTCCAGCTAATGAAGTCATTGACCCCAAGTTTGCTGCCCCTAACTCAATTTTGTTTAATTTCTGGGCCCTGAGGCAGTGAGGTGTCCTTGGCTGCCAGGCCTGGAGAGAAATTGTTGTGTCTGCCCAAAAATGGGGGAGCAGCAGCTCACACTGGGTGTGGAGTTCAGAGTTACACACTCAAGAACTGCAGGGTTACAAATATATGAAAATATAGAATATAAAATCTTGGAGAGGAATTGTTGTGTCTGCCCCAAAATGGGGGAGCAGCAGCTCACACTGGGTGTGGACTTCAGAGTTACACACTCAAGAACTGCAGGATTACAAATATATGGAAATATAAAAGCTGAACTCCTGAGGCATCACTAGGTGGCCTCACCAAAAGAGGCAGGACAGCCCCTCTGAGGGCTCTGACAACCAGAGGAGAGTCTCTCCCTCTCTGTGCCAGGTTTGGAGGACAATGGGGCTCTTCTCCACCACCCCTCAGTGGCTGAGCCCCAGCCCCTGCTCAGCTCCAGCTTTTATTTAACTCTCCAGAGAGTTCATTCTCTCTCCCTGGCCTCGTTGCCTCCCACGGGAAGGAGCCAGGACAGAGCTGTCACCACTGCACCCCGTGACATGACACCACTGCCCTCTGTCCCTGGGGACACCCAGACATGGTCACCCCGTCACCAGCAGCAGCTCTGACAGCAAAACCTCTCAGCACAGCTCAGCAGGGCCCAGGGGAGGCTGCAACTGGAGCAGAAGATGCAGAGCTCCTTCCAAAACTCCAAACAAGCCCCCACCAGCAGCTCTGTCCTGCCCCACCAGTGCCCCACCATCCCTTTTCCCAGTCCTCATCCTCCCTTCTCCCATAATTTCATTCAAATCTCATAATATTTCCCTTCCAGCTTCAGCATTTTGAGTCAATTTGTTGGACCTCATTAATTCCCCCCTGCAAACTTTTCCAACACCTCCCTTCCCTGGATGTTTGGAAGTCCAGCAATTAACTCCTCTCATCTCCCCTCTGCTGCTGCCACCTCTCCGTGCTCCCAGTTCTGTGATTTCACTTTTTTTAACTGGCATTTGTTAGTTCCTGACAGCCAATGGCACTGTGTGAATGATTGTCTCTCATTAATTAATAGTTTTACATTAGGAAAAAAAAAAAAAAAAAAGAAAGGATGAGCATCTGGGGGGAAAAGCAGAGCACAAGAACTAAAAATACAGCTCTGGCTGTCTCCCTGTCAATGGATGGGGTGATGAAATATCGCTCGTTGTAGACAGCTAATTAAAAATGGGAGTTTGGAATGAAATAAATTATCAGCTGCTCTGATTTTCGTAGAGATCAAACCCAAGCTGTGCTCAGAGCTCCATAAGGTCACGGGGGATGTATTTCATGGCAGGAGGAAAGGAAGGAATCATGGAATATTGTGGAATAATCCACAAGGATTAGCAAAGCCCAGATTCTGTCCCTTCACAGGACATCCCGAGAATCCCACCAGGAGCCTTTGGAGAAAAAGGTGGGGGAAGGAAAATGATGAAAAAACCACCAATTTCTTAAAATAAAGAAAAAAAGGAATGGTTTGGGTTGGAGGGACCTTAAAGCCACCCCTGCCATGGGCATGGACACCTCCCTCTATCCCAGGCTGCTCCAAGCACTGTCAAACCTGTCCATGCCAGGTAGAAAACAAGCCAGGAGTTACATTAGAGAAGAATTAATTAACAGAGATAAAAACGAGCTGCTGGATTCAGCTATAGTTTACAAGGACATAAAATGATAAATTAACCGAGTTTGAAACGGAAATTGCACATGGTAATTACGTGATTTATATTACACAAATAATGAATTAATATTAATTAATTCCAGAGATCTGGGTTCTATTCTCCTGGCAGCACAGTTGCTGCACCAAAAAGACCTTCATCATTCCATCTTGGTTTGTTCAAACAACTTTCCTTTAATCCTCCTCTTATCGGGACCATTCAGATTTGCAAACTCTTCAGGAGAATTCAATTTTTTCTTATATCCTAATTCCAAATATTTAGAAAGCACCTTGAGACAATCTCAGAAGAACAGATGCTTTAAACTCAGAACCTGGGAGGGTTTGAGGTGGTTCTGCTTCATTTTTTCTTTACAGAAAAAGGCATTCAAGAGGGAAGCACAGCTCCTAAATCCACGAGTCCAGTGCACCCCAATGGGTTTTTCTGGCTCCATTTTCCCATGGATTGATCCCTGGGAAATCCCATTCCCTCAAGAGTTGTGGGTCTCTCCCAGTTCTGTGGTTCTGTGATCCTCATTAAAAGATTGCCAGTTGGATAATGGATGTGCCACCTAATATCCAACCTATCCCTTCCCTGCTGTAGCTGGAAACTGTGTCCTCTGGTTCTGTCAGTGCTGCCAGGTGGAAGAGACCAATAGGGTGGATATGAGGAAGAAATTTTTCAACAAAATAATAATAAAGCACTGGAATGCTCTTCCCAGGGAGGTGGTGGAATCACCATCTCTGGATGTGTTTAAAACAGACTGGCCATGGCACTGGGTGCTGTAGTCTGGGTGAGGTGTTGGGGCACAGGTTCTTGATGATCTTTGAGGTCTCTTCCAACCTCATCATTCTGTGATCTATGATTCTGTGATTCTGTGATTCTGTGGTTCTGGGATTCTGTGATTCTGGGATTCTGGGATTCTGTGGTTCTGTGGTTCTGGGATTCTGGGATTCTGTGATTCTGGGATTCTGGGATTCCTTCCCTGCTGTAGCTGCAGACTGTGCCCTCTGGTTCTGTCAGAGAGACCGACCCCACCTGTCTCCAACCTCCCTTCAGGAATTGTAGAAAGCATTAAGAACACCTCTGAGCCCCCTCTTCTCCCAGCTGAAAGTGTGAAAGCCATGACATCTTCCAAATTTCTGCTTTTCCTTTGCTCAGAAATGAATTTTTAGGGGCCAACCCCTGGCTGGAGCATCGGGAAAGAACCACAGCCCCACAACCTGAGCTGGGTGGGCACAACCCTGAACGAGGAGGGCAGGGACAGGCAGGAAACCAGGAGAGAGAGCAGGACAGCAGGGAAATGTGTTCCCTGCAGCTCCCAGTGCCCCTGGGAGCAGGTGACAGTGATTTATCAGGCACTATTAAAGTGTCACAGTGTACCTGTCACTGCTGCTGCTCCCAGAGCTGCTCTGCGCCCGCTGCACGCAGACCCCGAGCTCGGAAGGCTCTGCTGGGGGAGTGCAATGGGATCTGACACTCTTTGTTCCTCCCAGAATCAGCACAAGTCAGGAATGAAACTTTCCGTGACACTGCCGCTGTAATTTGGGAGGCAATTTTGTCGGGAGTGCGTTTGGAGCGGGGTTTATGTAAGGAGTGGGCACGGAGGGGAGGGAGGGATGAGGAACAGGGAGCTGTTTGCAGCTCTGGCAGGAAAGAAACTGCCAGCCCAGTGTGTTCTGATAGTCAGAGAGGCAATAACCAAATTACAGAGCTTCCCAGCGGCTTCTTCCCAGAAAAAGCCCTAATCCAACCCAAATCCTGACACCTCTGTACCCCTGGGTGGGGAAGGGGCAGTGACCAGGACGGAGGGAACAGAAAAGGGAACCCTTGGATTGCTTCTCTCAAAATGACTGTGCAAGAACTGGACTTTTGAGGTCTGGTTTTACAAGGAATAGTGGAAAACGTCAGCATGGAATTTCAGTGTGGAATCAGAGCCTGGATTCCATCCCATCCCATCTCATGGATCCCATCCCATGGATCCCATCCCATCCCATGGATCCCATCCTATCCCATCCCATGGATCCCATCCCATTGATCCCATCCCGTGGATCCCATCCCATGGATCCCATCTCATGGATCCCATCCCATCCCATCCCATGGATCCCATCCCATCCCATCCCATCCCATCCCATCTCATCCCATGGATCCCATCCCATCCCATCCCATGGATCCCATCCCATGGATCCCATCCCGTCCCATGGATCCCATCCCGTCCCACAAGGCCAGGCTGGACAGGGCTGGGAGCACCCTGGGACAGTGGGAGGTGTCCCTGCCCATGGCAGGGGGTGGCACTGGGTGGACTTTGAGGTCCCTTCCTACCCAAACCCATCTGGGAATTCTGATTCTCTGGAAAAGCCCATTTCAGGCAGGCCATCCATGAGGTTTGTCCATCGGTTTTCTGAGGGAGCACAAGAGTCACTCACCTGAGAGCTCCAGCACCCCACGACAGCAAATTCCTCACCAGGTCTGGGATCCCATCCCCAGCTTTTGGGGAGCTCACAGGAAGAGTTTTGTCATAAATCACAGAATTCCAGAAGGGTTTGGAATGGGATTGTCCTCAGAGCCCCCCCAGTGCCACCCCTGCCATGGCAGGGACACCTCCCACTGTCCCAGGTGCTCCAACCTGCCCTTCCACGGATCCAGGGCCAGCCACAGCTCCTCTGGGCATCCCAAACTCCAGCAGGACACAGAATCTCCTTATTACAAGTCTAATTCCCCTTTTTTTTTTCCTGAGGATTACAGTATTTTAGTAAGACTACAAAAGAATATTTGCATGTACTCCGCTCCTCAAATTTGTGGAACTTTAATCTGGGAAGATTAGGCCCGTTCCGCTTCGGATGTTTAATAAAACAGATGGGGGGAAAAAAAAGCCTTAAGTAACCAGTGTGGAGTTAATTTTCTCATTAAAAAGCTCTAATTTCCACTGCTTTTTTCCCCTTTTTTGGAGGATTTACAGCGATACAGCCATGTGCTCATGTATATCCAAGGGATAGCTTTGGAGATAAAAAAAAAATATAAAAAATCCTGTAACCCGTGGGAGATTTATTTTCCTAAGGAAGAATGTAAATTTGGCAGAGAAAAGCAGAATCAGGAGGATGTTGACAGCTGCCTGAAAAGAATTATTGGAGGAAATCTAATTTTACCACTGGAAGCAGATCCCAGCAATGAGATGAATAACGGGGAAAACAATTTTCCATTAAAAACACTTCCATGGGGTAGTTTTCAAGCAGCTGAAGGATGGCTCCACATATGTGTGGATAAATTCATAAATCAAGGACCTGCAGACAAATAACAAGGAGGAAATTCAATCCAACCCTGTATTATGTCCACATCAGCACTTATTGATGAATAGACCCCAATTCTGGAAATATTTTGCTTCTGCTGAGGACTTTTGAGGGAAATATTTTCTGCTTGCATCTAAATCAGGATTGATGTTTATTTTATGAAGAAAAATGATACTTTCTAGTGAGTACTGGGCTTTTAAAGAGTTGTCTGTCCTAAAAAAATCAAACACAGGTTGACTTTTCAGATGTTCAAATGTGTCTGGACCTAAGAGTGGTGGTGTTGGGGTGTTTAATCTTTGATTTCTGTGGTCACAAATGCACATCTGGTAATTTTTTACTGTTTAAACCACTTAATGTGCCACATAAAGTCTGTGTAACAAGAAATGGTATCGGCTGAAACTCTACAAAAGAGAAACTCGGTGGATTCACGGGGCAGGTTCCAACCTTGAGCAGCAGGAAAGTCCAGGCCTTCATCCAAAGGAATTTTTATCACTGACACAGTTTTTCCAAAATTCACCTCCTTGACTTCACTGCATTCGTGAGGTTTTGGCACTGAATGACACAAGGGAGGGACTAAAAAGAGAGGGAAGAATTCTGATTTTCTGAGCTTTAATTATCAGGGTTTGCTCCTCCTTACAGGAAACCCCTTTGGATAAGGGCCTGGACAAGGGGGAATGGCTCCCACTGCAAGGGAGCATGGTGGGATAATGGGATGGAATTCCTTCCTCTGAGGGTGATGAGGGGCTGGGATGGAATTCCCAGAGGAGCTGTGGCTGCCCCTGGATCCCTGGCAGTGTCCCAGGCCAGGCTGGAGCTCCCTGGGACAGGGGGAGGTGTGGGACCCACGGTGGGGCTGGATGGGCTTTGGGGTCCCTCCAACCCAAACCATTCCAGGGTTCCATGGGCAGGTTTGGATGGGATTTTGGGAAGGAATATTGGGAGAGTGGCTGGGATGGAATTCCCAGAGGAGCTGTGGCTGCCCCTGGATCCCTGGCAGTGCCCAAGGCCAGGCTGGAGCAGCCTGGGATAGAGGGAGGTGTCCCTGCCATGGCACAGGGTGGAATTTGGTGACTTTTTATCTCCTTTCCAACCCAACCCATTCCATTATAACATTTAATCCTCTTCTGGACTCTGTTCCCTCTAACCAACTCCCACAAAAAGCAGCTCTCTCCTCCCCCAGCCCTGCCACTCCTCTGGGAATGGGAAATAAAGAGAAGTCAGGATTTGATGTCATGATGTGGTTGAACCTTCCTGAGTAAAGAGACAAAACCCAGATTTCCATTTTTTTTCCCTCCCTCGCTTCCCAGTTTGAATGCCTTTGTCTGATAGAAATGAGAAGGAAGCTGGGAAGTAAATCCATCATGGAGAAGAATAGTGAGGAGTAAGTTATAATACAGGTGTCATCCATGATTTAGGGGATTCTGGCCCCAGAACTAAACAGCAAAGCTCCTCATGCAGATTCATTGATACCACCCTAATTTATGTGACAGCATTTAAGGGGAAAAAAAAAAATTATGAAGCAGGAATACACAAAAATAAATTTCCTTCAACACAGCCTAAATTTAATAAAGCAATCTAGCAACTGCCAGCGAATAGGGCGACTCCAGAGTGATTAAATAAGGAGGAGCATAAATTATGCAGGGCAGTTAATCAGCGTGGAGCTGCTCTGCACAGCAGGGCAGGGCTCACCCAGGAGAGCACCCACTGCAAATCCCACTCTCTGTGGGATTTTTGGGTAACTCTAACGAGGGAAGAGGTGAGAATCTCGACTCCATGTTTTAGAAGGTGGATTTGTTATGTTATGATATATATTATATTGAAAGAAAATGATATATGAAATTTTAGCATTAAAGAAAGAGAGAAAGGAGACATCAGAAGGCTGGAAAAGAATGAATAATAAAATCTTGTGACTGCTCACAGCTGGCTGGGATTGGTCATCAAGTAAAAATGATTCGCATTGTGGGTAAACAATTCTCCAGATCACATTCCAAAGCAGCAGAAGCTGAAGCTTCCCAACTTCTCAAGAGAAAAGATCTTTCATAAAATATGTCTGTGACACCCCTCCATCCCCAGAGCCCCCATTCCCATGGCTCAGCATTCCCACCTCCCATTCCACGAGGGTTTTCCCCCTGCTCATTCCCAGGATGGGGTTTTGGGGTCGTGCTGGAGGTCAGGTTCTCTCTGATGTTTATTTGAACACAAAATGGATTTATTTTTTAAAATTTTATCTGAATGTGCAAAAAGGATTTCCTTCCCCACCTTCTGCTCATTTGGGAAGATTAGGGTGAATCCAAATAGTGTCCCAGTGGGAATCTGGGATTTATTTTCCATCCTGGCTCCTTCCAGTGAAAAGCAGCAGTTTGAATTCACATTTATCCCTCTGTTTAGCATCACTGGCTGGATCTATTAATAGCTTTCTTCCCCAGTTCCTAATGTGAACAGAAGTTTCTCTGCATCCACACTCACACAGTTTCCCTTTGCCATTTCAAAGGCACGAATTTATGCTGGCAAACCCAAATGCATTTAAAGGGTGTTAAAATGGCATTTCCATGAGAGGAGAGGAGCAGCTCAGTCTCCCTCACCGAGGGACCAAAGTTGGGGTTTTGTGCCCAAAGCTTGGATTTGGATCCCTCACCCAGGCCCTTCTGTTCACAGGTATTTCCGACTTATTCCCTTGGGACTAACTTCCAATTTCACTTGGGATTTATGCAATTACAGCCCTCCAAAAACCTGGGAGCTTGGAAGTTTCTCTCCCTCTGCACCTCACTTTCGTCATCTTTCAAACTCCTGTAAGTGAGCCCTCAATTCGTGGAGATAATGAGGGATGTGCAGGGTGGAAATCATGAGGTGTCAGGATAATTTTAATTTAGCTGAGACTGACAACTGTCAGGCTCTTTTGAAAGTCAGAGTTTATTTTTAAACTCTGTATTATGAACAATTCCGGATGGGAAGAAATTGGAGCATTATAAACAAAGGCCTTGTGTTCTATTAATTGATCCTGTGCCACTGCCATTAACAGACAGGATGGAAATATCTTGGATTCAAAGCAGTATCAATTTTTTAAGCCTTTAATTCATGGATTCTTACTTTTTAAATTTTTTTCTCCCCCTTCTTTAATTCAGTCCTAAAAATCTCAGCTGAATTGAGGCATTAATGTCCAAAGCAGAGCAGGAATTCAGCCTCATGTTCTGCTCAGAAGAAATGCCCCCACTTCCACCTGAACAGGCAAAATCCCCTTTTCCTTCTTTCAGCAGGATCAGAAAATGGATTTCCTTCCAAAAACGCAGGGACACCTCGCACTGGAGCAACCCCAGGCAGAAAGGAGGGGACAGCAGAGGGAAGGAGAGGCAGCCACAGAATCCCAGAGTCCCTGAGGCTGGAAAAGCCCTTGCAGAGCCTCGAGTCCCCGCTGTGAGCAGTGCCCAGAGCACTGAGTGCCACCTCCAGGGCTGGGGACAGGAGCCAGGGGACGCCCAGAGGTCCCTGGCAGGGAAGGAGCAGCTCCACCGGAGGTGTCCTGAGGTCAAACCTCTCCTCTCCCCGGGATAACTCTGCTCCTGGAGCTCAGGACAGAGGGACAGGCACCAGGACAGAGGGACAGACACCAGGACAGGGGGACAGGCACCAGCACAAAGGGACAGCACCCAGGGATGGCCTCCAGGACACAGGGACAGCTCCATGACACAAGGACAGGCTCCAGGACAGAGGGACAGGCACAAAGACAGAGGAGAAGGCACCAGCACCTAGGGACAGGCACCAGGACAAAGGGACAGGTCTCAAGACAGAGGGACAGGATCCAGGACAGAGGGACAGGCACCAGGGACAGCTCCAGGACGCAGGGACAGGCTCCAGGACAGAGGGACAGGCTCCAGGACACAGGGACAGTCACCAGGACACAGGGACAGGCTCCATGACAGAGGAAAATGCTCCATGGCACAAGGACGGGCCCCAGGACAGAGGGACAGGCTCCAGGACACAGGGACAGGCACCGAGGACAGCTCCACGACACAAGGACAGGCTCCATGACACAAGGACAGGCTCCAGGACAGAGGGACAGGCTCCAGGACAGAGGGACAGGCACCAAGGACAGCTCCACGACACAAGGACAGGCTCCATGACACAAGGACAGCTCCAGGACAGAGGGACAGGCCCCAGGACAGAGGGACAGGCCCCAGTGTGCCGAAGCCGTTTCTGAATTATAGCCCAGCACAAGCTGGCTCAGGTCATTTTCCACCTATTTAATTGTAATTTTTGCCTCTGATACCTCCACAGGAAACCCTTCATTTCGCTGAGGGCTTTTTCATTTTTCACCCTTGTAAATAAAGATGGCATCCATCACATCCAAAGTGTGTAAGAGATCCAAACTCCTGAGACCTCAGAACACTTGTTGGGATGATCCTGGGTTAAGGATCTGAGCTAAATTTCCTTGAAGAAAATGTCTGGAGTGATATTTATCCTCAACAGACACAGAGAGGTGTGAGGGAGTGAAGGAGCCTCTGCACTCCTCAGGATCCATCCCCAGGTCACATTCCCTGCACAAATCCCACTGAAGCGGAAAAAGCAAAAAGAAATTAAAGAAAAGACGAGTGGGAAAATAAAAAAGGATTCACAAGGAAAGCCAGAGGCCCAATTTAACAGCAGCTTTTCATGTGCTTAATCAAGCTTTAGGTTTCTGTGTTTATCTTTGATGTTTCTCCAGCAGCTTCAAACCGCCAGAGGTGCGGGCACAAAGCAAATCCCGAGCAGCTGCTGGATTTGGGAGCTGCCCCCAGAAATTCCATGGGAGACCTGGCTCCTGTGGGGCTGCATCTCTCTGGGGACTTCTGCTGCTCACAGCGACCCCCAGATGTGTCACAAAGTCTCTTTTGCCAGCCCTGGCGCTCGAAGAAGGAGTCAGAACTCTTAATTTGTCGGTCTCAAGGTTGTTTATTGTTTTTTATCTATAAAATTCTTTCTCCTGACCATCTGAGGTCTGCTCAGCAGGACAGTCAGAGGCACTCTGCCTGCCCCTGGGTGGTGTTATCTTTTTATACTAAAAACTACATGTACAATATTTACAATTACTTCCCAATACCAGTCACCTGTGTTAGGCAGTGAGCTTCTACTCTAAACCAACCCAAAAGTGCCACCATCACAGCAGAAGGAGGCCAAGAAGAAGAAGAAGGAGAAATATCACAGATATGTTTTATGAAAAATCCTTTCTTTGGGATTTTTCCTCCTGGGAAGCTGAGAGGGGTCAGGATCAAAATGCAAACAATGATTGTCTGCTGCTGTGGGATCCCAGGTGGAGCTGGGATTGGTCTCATGTGGTTGTTTCTTATTCATGGCCAATCCCAGCCCAGCTGTGTCAGTCCAAACCTTTGTTATTCATTCCTTTTCTATTCTCAGCCAACCTCCTGATGAAATCCTTCCTTCTGTTCTTTTAGTATAGTTTTAATATAATATATATCATAAAATAATAAATCAGCCTTCTGAACATGGAGTCAGATCCTCATCTCTTCCCTCATCCTGGGAGCCCTGCAAACACCATCACAGAGAAAGGCTGGACACACCCAGATTCCTCCATCTTGCCCCCTGAACCCCCATTCTAAAAACCCCCAAAAAATCTATTTTTCCTCCTCGTGACAAACTAATTATTATTCTGCTTAGACTTTTGTGGCTTGCAGATCCTCATGTAAGGTTGATAACTTTTTCCATGGGTTATGATCACAACTACAGGTGTTTTGTGCTCTGAGCCCCCTGGCAGGTGTCCTGGCAATCCAGGACAGACAGAGGGACGTCCTGAATTCCCACAGATCTCCTCTGCCTTCAGAGCAGGGAGAGGTGGGGCTGCTCCCCACGGGGAATGGAGTTTGGATCCTTGCCTTGCTGGGATCTCCGTGGCGCTCTGCAGCGCTGTCCTGGATTCTCCTCGGTCAGAGAACGCCTGGGCAGCTTCCAGGGATCCCAGAAAGGTTTGGGTTGGATTTGGGTTGGACTTGGGTTGGATTTGGGTTGGACTTGGGTTGGATTTGGGTTGGATTTGGGTTGGATTTACAGCTGGGAGTCTCTGTACAAATCACACCCAGGACTGCAGGGAATGTGCCTTGAGCTGTTTTATTTTCCAGCACCAGCCTCATTCCATGCAGGGATCCAGTGCCTCTGATCCAACAGGAAAGGCTCTTTATTTTGCTGCAGATTCCCAGAGATTTTTTTATAATTCCTTGATATTTAACCCAGCTAATGATAACCCTTCATGCTCTCCTTCCATCAAGATATTCCAGGGATTATTTACAGACGGAGAGAGCTTTGCTTTGCCTGCTGCCTGTTTGAACCCTTGGGTGAGCAGGGGGAAAAAATCAAACACAAATTATTTCCATGCCTGTGCAGCTTCCCTTGGAAAAGCTGAAGGAATAAACTGCATGGAATTCATGCTGTACTTTGGGTTTTTTTTTTTTTAACAATGTCTCAGCTCCTCAAAGGGAAATGCCAGGAACTGAAATTTGGAGTCTTGCCTCGATCATCTCCACCCCAAAATGTGTGGATTGGTGAAGTGCTCCCAATTCCCTCAGGAGAGCAGGAATAATCTGACTTTTAATAGGAATTTGGACCCAGCAAAGGAGGTTTGAGATCTGATTTTACCTCAGTGGTTCAGGCACAGGAGACCACAGAACCAAAGGAGTCAGAGCTGAGGGAGAAATAGCAGGAATATAATGGGGGGGGGGGACTGGGATTTGTCCCAGCTGAGCCCCCATTCCTAATTCAGCACCTCAATTTCCTAAAGCACCCTCAGAAAGCAAATCTGACCCATTCACTGATAAATTCCCAGGATTGAAGTGACAATATTCCTAATTTTAAGCCTTTCATTAAATAAGAACCCAGAATTTCATTAAACACATAAAATTCAGCTCATCCTGGCATTAAAAACAGCTAAAAAAAAAGCAAAAAAATACACAGAACATTGTGATTTTTTTTCCTGTTAATTCACTATTTTTCAGTTTTTTTTTTTTTTTTTTTTACCCCTAGCAGCTGGTAATTCTGACAAGTTTGGGGTTGGCACTGCTGGGAAAGGTTTTTTTTCTTTTTTTCTTTTTTTTTTGTGCTCTCAAAAAAATCCTTCAGCAGCAATTGTGAGCTAACCCAGGGACTCCTCCAGCACCAGGCTGCTGCCAACCAGCTGATTCCCAGGCAGCTGCCTGATCTCCCTCAAAATTATTCACAGCTTGGGGATGGAAAAAGATAATAAACATATGGAATAAGATGGTGAGAGGCTGGAGAAGAGAGGGGATAAATAAAGGTTCAAAATCTGCCAGCTGGGGAAATATGAGCCAGTAGGTACAAAGTAGGAGAGAAATGAAGTCTTGTCAAAGAGACAAGAGTGATTTGGTCAATTTTGGGAATGAAAATCCCTCTGTAATGAAGAAAATGAATGGAACAGCCACCAATCCCAGGCAGCAGTGACATTTTCGAGCAATACTGGTGTAAGGAGTGAGCTGAAAATTTCATTTTTAGGGACCTGCCAGCTGTCAATCCAAAAGACAAATCTCAAGAAAAGAATGTGTTGTGTGCCTGAGTTACCTTCCAAAATCAGTTTTCACAGAATCCTGGGATGGTTTGGGTGGGAAGGACCTTAAATCCCATCCAGTGCCACCCCTGCCATGGGCAGGGACATGTCCCACTGTCCCTGGTGGCTCCAACCTCTCATTAAATAAGAACCCAGATTTTCATTAAACATGCAAAATTCAGCTCATCCTGGCATTAAAAACAACTAAAAAAAAAA
Source organism: Fringilla coelebs (assembly GCF_963513975.1). NCBI lineage: Eukaryota > Metazoa > Chordata > Aves > Passeriformes > Fringillidae > Fringilla > Fringilla coelebs. The sequence continues at coordinate 1,345,640 of NC_140052.1, forward strand.
GCAAATAAATACACAGAACTTTGTGATTTTTTTAAAATTTTAATTCATTATTTTGGGCACTTCCAGAAATGCAGGGGCAGCCACAGCTCCTCTGCTATTCTGTTCTGGAAAATCCCATCTGGAAGCTGAGCTAGGTTAAAAATTAACAAAAAATCCCCTTTGGTATAAAATATCCTGATGTAGCATGCCCATAAAAGCTGTGCCCATCCCCATTTTCCCCTTAGGGACAACAAAACCCCATCCATTGTCACGAATAATCTCAATTAGAGCTGTGCCCATCCCCATTTTCCCCTCAATGACACCAAGACCCCATCCATTGTCACAAATAATCCCCATTAATGCTGTGCCATCCCCATTTTCCCCTCAATGACACCAAGACTCCATCCCTCCATGTCCACTGGCACAAATAAACTGAATAAGAGCTGTGCCCATCCCCATTTTCCCCTGAGGGACACCAAAACCCCACAGCTCCATATCCAGCAGCACAAATAATCCCCATTAATGTTGTGCCCATCCCCATTTTCCCCTTAGGGACACCAAAACCCCATCCATTTTCACAAATAATCCCCATTAAAGCTGTGCCATCCCCATGTTCCTCTCAATGACACCAAGATTCCATCCCTACATGTCCATTGGAACAAATAATCCCAGTTAGAACTGGGCCCATCCCAGTTTTCCCTCAATGACACCAAAACCCCACAGCCCCATGTCCATTGGCACAAATAATCCCCATTAATACTGTGCCCACCCCATTAAAGCTGTGCCCATCCCCATTTTCCCCTCAATGACACCAAAACCCCATCCTTTCTCCCAAATAATCCCAATTAGAGCTGTGCCATCCCCATTTTCCCCTCAGTGACACCAAGACTCCCTCCCTCTATGACCATTGGCACAAATAATCCTCATTAAAATTGTGCCCACCCCATTAATGCTGTGCCCATTCCCATTTTCCCCTCAGGGACACCAAAACTCCATCCATTGTCACAAATAATCCCCATTAATGCTGTGCCCACCCCATTTTCCCCTCAGGGACCCCAAAACCCCCCAGCTCCACGTCCATTTTCCCAAACAATCCCCATGAATTTTGTGCCCATCCCCATTTTCCCCTCAGGGACACCAAAACCCCCCAGCTCCACGTCCATTTTCCCAAACAATCCCCATGAACTTTGTGCCCGTCCCCGTTCTCCAGGCTCCCCTCCCAACTCCCACCCACTCCCCCTGAGCCAACAAAGTCACAGGATCCCTCTCCAGCAGCTCTGGCTCATTTGCTGTTCCCAAAATGAGGATTTTCTCTCGTCCCCAGAGCTCTGAATGCAAGGCTTGGATGCAAATATGCCCAGCCCCTCCCTCCTGGAGAGAAACACGGACAATTCCAGTTATTAATTCCCCATTGTTGCTCTGACTTTAAACTGCTCTTTAAAGCCACTGCCATCTCTTTCAAGCAGTGGAGGAAAAGAACTCTTTAATCACTAAAAGTGCATTAAAAATGCAGCACTTGAATCCTGCCTAATAGATTGATATTTCCCATGAGCTGGCAGGGGAAGATTAGCTATTAAAAATTCCCCTGTCCACTGGCATGTTAAATCCACCTGAAATTGGGCCCTGCTTGTTTGCTTGTTTGTTTTTCTGCTTAAAGAGACACTTAAATTCTGACCTCTTCGCACTTTAAATAAATCAGGGGAATTTATTTCTGTTTTTTTACAGGGTTTTTAAGGCTGGCTTCCATTTCCAGAGCTGCAGACACCGGATCCTGCCTGTCCTCCCCAAATTCCCAAGGCTGCCTTGATGTTTGCAGGAGCTGGGTGAATTTAAACTCTGCAAATTCTGCTCTGTCACCCCAAACTTCTCCATCAGCTGGGATAAGGATTAAGCTAAAAAAGACACAAACACTGCAGAGAATCAGGAAATGGAGTGAAAGATTAAATCAGGAAATGCAAATTCCTCTCGGCTGATGGATTTGGGGGACGTGGGGAGGAGTTTATTCCCAGGGAAAACCATCAGCTCCTTCCTCAGTCCTTCATTCCTCCCATCCACCCCTTCAGGGATCTGCCAGAATCAAGGTGGTAAAATTATTTGATGATCTCAGAGCTCTTTTCCAACCTCAGTCCTGGAATGATTTGGGGTTGGAAGGGCCTTAAATCCCACCCAGCTCCACCTCTGCCACAGGCAGGGACACCTCTCCCTGTCCCAGGCTGCTCCAAACCCCACCCAGCCTGGTCAAACCCTTCCTAACCCTCCAAATGGGGGGGTTTTGGTAACTTTTTGCAATTTTTTGCTTTTTTTTTGCAAATTTTTGGAAATTTTTGCTTTTTTTTTGAATTTTTTGGAATTTTTTGCAATTTTTTTGCAGTTTTTTTGCAAGTTTCTGCATTTTTTTGCAATTATTTTGCAATTTTCATTTCAAACCAAAATGACCTGCACATATCTGGAGTATCCCTAAGAATTCCTAATAAAGAACTGTCATCCCTATTCCCATATCTTTGCCTGAGAGCCTTTTCATTTCAAAATCATAATAATTTGGAGGGAGGGGGTTTCATTTTCCATTTCAGGGGAGGCTCCTGCCCTTCTTAAGGAGACACCTGGGTTTTCAAACCGAGGCAGACAACAAACCCAAACCCACCAAATAAAAAACCTCCAGAATTTTCCCTTTGCTCCAAGCCTGGCTGTTGGTGGCAAACCCAAAAAATGTCATTTGCAGAATCCATGGATGATTTTTTCCTGGGATCTTTGCCACCAGCTCGAGGAACTCAGGGTTCTCCTTGTCCAACTCATGTGCAACCTCAAAAAGGGCATGAAAATATCTAAAATTCTCCTGATCAGCATGGAAAACACTCAGAATTTCGTCTCAATGCTCTGATTGTGGTCAAGTTTGGGATTTTTGTTTTTGTTGCCTTTTTTTTATTTTAAAATTCCAGGTCTTGGGATTTTCAGCTGTCCCAAATTCATCAGAAATTTAGATTTTCTCTGTGTGCTGCAGCACATCCCTGAGACAGATGTTCATCCCAGAATTTCATTTAAAGCACAGAATTTTCACCTTTCCCTCTCAAGCCCCAGCTCCTCCCACCTCTCCTGAGGGACTGGGCTGAACTGGGTGGGGAGCGTGGTTAAAATGGGATTTTTTTGGGATAAATACCTGGTAGTGCTCTAAAACCACATTGAAATTCTTAAAAATAAACCTTAAAAATAAAATAAAATCCTTAATAATAAAAACAACTCAAATGCCTTGAATTTGACACGTCAGATCTTTATGGTCACAAAAATGTAAGAAAAAAAAATGTAATTTATAGGCAAATCCACCCTGTCTGCACCAGCTGAGAGAATTCTGCTCTGACAAGATCCTGTAGATAAATTTCTGTTTCATTTCATGGTATTTCTTCCAGAGTGATGTTCCAACCAGAAACCACACTGGGAACAATTTGGGATGGAATAGAAAATGATAATGTCTAGACAGCAATGCTGCCTGAAGTATTTTCAGGGAATATAAAAAAAAAAAAACCCCAAGCATTAGCAGCAGCTCTAATAGCTACAAGTTAATAATGACAATGTTAATTTTAATTTTAATGATTCGAGGTGGGCACTTAAAAAAAAACCAAACAAACAAACCACAAAACAAAATCAATGAGCTGGAATAGGAATTTTAATTTGGAAAGCTGGACAATTATGAATCATTTGTATTATGCAATTAATAGTGACTTTTCTAATTAATAGGATGCTTTATGTCCCCATCTGGCATTTAAAGACATCATTCATTTTTATTCCTGGGGAATATAAACAGCTGCAAAGGGGCTTGGTGCACTAATGGGAGAGAGAAATGAAGCACTCAACACAAACACCACGGCAGCCCAGGGAAATTTTCACCTTCTCTCTCTCCTGTCGCCTTTCCAGGACTCCTGAACCAAATTTGGCATTTTTACCTGTCCCCAGTAAAGATTCCCATGGGCTTGTCCCTTTCCCTGTCCTGTTGGGTGTCACCCTGGTTTTTCAAGTTTTTCTGATTACATTCTTGTAATGAACTTCCTCACGCCCTTTCTGTAAATAACTCATTCTTTTGAATTATTTTATAAAATAAAATAATCTGATGGGCTGTTGGTTTGTCCAGTGTCATTGGAGAGGTGGCACTGTCACCCTCCAACCCACTGCCACTTTTGGAAATCTATAAATCCGTATAATTTGGCATTTTTACCTTTCCCCAGTAAAGATTTCCATGGGCTTGTCCTTTTCCCTGCCCATTGAAAAACCCTGGTTTTTCAAATTTCTCCAAGCCTTCTGATGTTTACATTTTTGTAATGAACTTTCCCACACACTCTCTATAAATAACTCATTCTTTAGCATTCTTTTATAAAATAAAATAATTTGATGGGCTGTTGGTTTGCCCAGTGTCATTGGAGAGGTGGCACTGTCACCCTCCAACCCACTGTCACTTTTGGAAATCTATAAATCTATATTTAAGTAGGAGTCCCATTTCCAGGACTCCTACTGAACCAAATTTGGCATTTTTACCTGTCCCCAGTAAAGATTTCCATGGGTTTGTCCCTTTCCCTGCCCATTGGGTGTCACCCTCTTTTTTTCAAGTTTTTCCAAGCCTTCTGATGTTTACATTCTTGCAACAAACTTTCTCACACACTTTATATAAATAACTCATTGTTTTGCATTCTTTTATAAAATAAAATAATTTGATGGGCTGTTGGTTTGTGCAGTGTCATTGGAGAGGTGACACTGCCACCCTCCAAACCACTGCCACTTTTGGAAATCTATAAATCTATATAATTTGGCATTTTTACCAGTAAAGGTTTCCATGGGCTTTTCCATGGTGCCACAATGTCAGTGCCACCAAGCCCCAAATAAACTGATTTTTACAGATCCTCAGAAGAACCCCCTTAAAAAGAAAGAAAGAAAGAAAGAAAGAAACAGAAGGAGCTGTTGGAAGGGCAATGGATGCAAATTCAATATCTCCTGATTTTATTCCAGGCTTTTGCCAGTGACTTAATGAACAATCACAGACAAGCCACTTCATGTTGTTTCTCAATACATTAATTAGGAATAACAACACTCATCTCCCAGGCAGCTCCACAGCTGAAGGTGCTGTGTGGCAAAGATTTCCTTTTTATTGTGTTAAAAAAAAACAAAACAAAACCCACCCCCACTTGGAGATGGAAACAATTTGCCAGAATTTTCCACATCAAAACAAACAGCAACTCCCCTCGGAATGCCACGAGCAAGAACGACAAAGCTCTGTGTGCACCCAGGGGCGCTGCTCAGGATCCAAATCCATTTGCCATGAAAAATGACACATTTAGGGTCATGCTCCACTAAATAAAAGGCAAAAGGGAATTTTGCAGCAGGTTTGTTTTTTTTTTTCCATGCCTAACGACCCCATTTGGAAGAATCTATCACATGTATTTAGAAAAATAGACTTTCGAGTTGTCAACGCTCCCAGTTCTTGCTGGATTTGATTTCCAGACGTTTTGGAGATGTCAGAGGAAGGGGAGGAGAAGCTGAGGCATCAGGACACTCCTGTTTCCACCCATCTGGAGTGGGAAACTCAGCAGCAGATCCCGTCCCACAGCTGGGAATCACCACAGGGCCCCACTCATCAGGACACAAATGATTTCATTAATTTAATTAATTCAATATCCCAACAGCTGGGAGGAGGAAAGGCTCTGCTGTGATTCCCTACAGAAGATGGGAGGCACAGAAAAACGGCTTCACTTTCCACACTGGACACACAACACCTGGGAATTAAGTTGGAATTGGAATTAAAATTATTGGCTTTGGAATTGGCTTTGGAATTAAAATCTGGAATGGTTTGGGTTGGAAAGGACCTTTGGAATTTAAATCCAGAACGGTTTGGGTTGGAAAGGACCTTTGGAATTGGAACACCTGGGATTGGTTTGGAATTAAAATCCAGAATGGTTTGGGCTGGAAAGGACCTTTGGAATTAAAATCCAGAACGGTTTGGGTTGGAAAGGATCTTTGGAATAAAAATCTGGAATGGTTTGGGTTGGAAAGGACCTTTGGAATGAAAATCCAGAATGGTTTGAGTTGGATAGCACCTTTGGAATTGGAACACCTGGGACTGGCCTTGGAATTAAAATCTGGAATGGTTTGGGTTGGAAAGGACCTTTGGAATTTAAATCCAGAATGGTTTGGGTTGGAAAGGGCCTTTGGAATGAAAATCCAGAATGGTTTGGGTTGGAAAGGACCTTAAAGCTTATCTGGATCCAACCCCCTGCCATGGACAGGGAATGATTTTGCATTTGGTTTTCTGTTTTATGGACAAAGTAAAGATGATTTCACTGTTGTCACATTGTTTTGGGCGCTGAACTCTGGAATTCTGCGTCTGCTGGAAATTCAGGAATAGAACAGCCATGGCTGAGTTGGCTCAGCACGGTGACAGCTGCAGAGTCTGCATTGAAAATCCCATTTTCCTGTGATATTTTAGAATTCCAAACTTTCATTCCAAACTCACAGTGGGTCAAAACCAGCTCTGAGAGCTCCAGCCAAGGACAATGCCAATATTTGCATCGGCTCCCAGAGAACCAGGCAGGATGGTGACACATTCCTGCTAAAGAGGGGAAATTTGGGAAACTTAAAAGAAAAATCTGAGTAATTTGGGTAACTTTGAGGAATTTGAGTGACTCTGAGTAACCCTCAACACCTGCAAGAGCCACCAGGGCACAGGAAGGCTCAGCCACCCCCAGGTCTCACCTTGACAGAAAGACAGACAGAAAGATAATGACCTTAAAATGTCTCACAGGAATGATGGAAAGAGCCAGAGTTTAATCTTAAAAGTCATCATTGATCATTTTAAGGACTCTTTGACATCCCTCTCTTGAAACAATGTAATTGTCTGTAATTATCCCTGCAATCTGGGAGTTTGGCACAGCGCGCTGGGATTACTGCTGGACTGAATTCTGTGTGTTTTGCAGGATTTTGGGATAATAAATATAAATATAAAATCATAGAAATATATTTATATAAATATAAAAATAGAAATATATTAATAGAAATATATTTAAAAAATAAAGGGGAGTCACCAGACCAGAAAGAAATTCCCAGAACTCACAAAATCACCGGGTTGGAAGAGTTGGAAGAGAATTGAGCCTGGTTGGCCCTGGTGAGGAAGTTACACCAGGTTTGCCCCAAGGGACAGGAAAAACTTCAAGAGAGAAGATTTTTATGGCAAGAATGGATGATAAAAACCTTCTTCAGGCAATGAAGGATGCAGGAGCCTGTTACTGAAGTTTACAGAGCTTCCCTGGGAAGTTTTTGTTTTAGCAGGAAATTCTGCCTTGGATACTAATTTGATGCATTAGAAAACTGTGCCAAAGCAGATTTTTGTTCTTGTCATGGAAATATGGGGAATAAAGTCCACACATTGCTGCTGCGGCAAGTTGGCATCCAAATGTTTGAAAATCCCTCTCAGAAACCCCCAGGAGGGAGGAAGTTACACCTGGTTTGCTCTAAGGGGGAGGAAGGAGCAGAATTCCACCAGCCCCAGCGAGCAGGGCACACAAACATGAAACCTGCAGGGAAATTGCTCACAGGGCCATTTTTCCCCCCAAAAACCCTCTGTCACTGACATATTTTTATGAAAAATACCTTTGTCAGGAAAGAAATGCCAACAATAATGATCTGCTGCTGTGGAATGTGGCAGGCGCATCTTTGATTGGTCTCGTGTGAATTGTTTTTACTTAATGACCAAGCCCAGTCCAGCTGTGTCAGACTCCCTGCTCAGCCACAAGATTTTATAATTCATTCCTTTCTGGCTTTCTGATGTGTTCTTTCTCCATTCTTTTAGTATTGTTTTAGTTTATAATTTTCTTTTAATGTAATATTATATAATAGAATAAATCAACCTTCTGGAACATGGAGTCAAGATTCTCCTCTCTTCCCTCGGCCTGGGGGATGCTCTGAGCCCCACAAAAATCACATTTTTTTGGCACCAGAGGTCACAGCCGTTCTCCAGGTGCTGCTTTTGCCTGTGACAAAATGTCCCCTGGGTGGGTGACACAACCCAGGTGCCCTTTGCCTTCTGTCCCACCTGGATTTTAGGAAAAAAATGGAAATTGTTCCTGTCCTAAAATCCAGCTAGACACATCCACAGCCTTTCCCTCCCTCACTCAGCAATTACCTGGCTGAGATAATTATTCCCCTCTTTCAGGTCGTTCAAAACAGATTTATTAATTTCCCTGTGAAATTAATTTATTAATTGTATAGGAAAGAAAGGCGTCTACAATGCCTTCCATATTTCCTTTATTAATTTTTAATTATTTTCCCTTAATTATTAGGACCCGCTCTGCAGTGTCCTGGATGAGTGCTCATAATTAAAGTTCAAGTATTTGCTCTAAATTAAATCTGATCTCAGCTCTTGGGCAGAGGGAGGTGTGTGGGTATTTTTTTTTTCCTTTCCCTTTTAAACGTGGAAAATTGAGGAAACACATTTGTTTCTGCCATCCACGGACGAGCTGCTTCTTTAGCAGACAAATATTCCCCCAAGTTAATCTGGAGGTGGTTACATAATGCAGAATATCAATTTTTTGGGGTGACATATGGGCAGAATAACAATTCCAAAGCAGCTCTGGAATGCCAGTGACCAGAGGGCCTCACGCTCATTCCATTCCCTGCCAAAAAAAAACACCCCAAAAAATGAGAAATGCTTCCCATTTTCCCACATAAATAACTTCCCTCAAGGCCACAATCCCTCACCTCCTGGCAGGGCTCCAATTTACGAATCCAGCCCCACTGAGATGGAAAAAAACCAATTCCGTTGTGGGCACCACAAAGTCCCTTTTCCCCTGCCTCATCCAGAAGTTTCCGGATAAAAATTGGGATGAACACCAGGAAATAAAAGCCCTGAAAGCTCCTCACTCCCATTTTAATGCAGCTCAGAAGTCGCCTGCAAACACTCCCTGAAAATTCCTGATCCAAGGGAAACAAGTACTGGAAATTCCCAATCCGAGGGAAATGCTCCCTTAAAATTCCCAATCCAAGGCAAACAATCCCTGAAAATTCCTGATCCAAGGGAAAATTTCTGAAAATTCCCAATCCAAGGGGAACAAGCACTGAAAATTCCTGATCCAAGGAGATTTTTTGTGCTCCTGTTGGATCCCTTTTGGTTGGACAGGTTTGTGTTTTAATCCCATCCAATTTTGAGTCATTTCTCCCAGGGATGTCAATGGAATGACAGAGAATTCAATTTGGGTTTAGTGAGGCTAAAACCTGTCCTGGAGAACGAATGGATAAAAATAAAAATTAAAAAAAAATTAAATAAAAATAAAATAAAGAAAAAAATTAAGAAAAAATAAAAATAAAGGAAAAAAAGATATAAATATATTTGTATCTCTGGACCTGTAATACTTTTCATTCCTCCAGGTGTGATCCTGCAGGACTGGAGGATCCCGGCCGTTCCGTGGCTTGGGAAGCACAGAGAGCTTCATTTCCATCACGAATTTCAGGGCTGCACGTGTCCAGAACACAAACCCACCTCCTTCCTCCACGGATTTAATCTGGTTATGATGATTTGTACAGCTCTGAGTGCCAGCTTGCTGCTTGGGCCGCCCAAGAACGAACACACAATTCTCATGTCTGGGTTTAGGAGTGGAACTCAGCTTCAGAAAGACAAGAAACCACCCAAAATCATCATTTCCTATAAAAATTCCACTTTCTGCCGTCCTTTTATCTACGTGAAATTCTCTTACTGAGGCGTCTGACACCCAAATTATTTCTCAGAGACCTTCCACAGCACGAGGGCCCCACAGTGCTGGAAAACAATGGGAGATCTGGGAAAACAATCCCAGATCAGGGCGTTAAACCAAAACCGCTCTGGGGGAGATTATCCAGAGTTAGAGATCAGTGGTAAACGCAGAAGGACTTTCTCCATGCTCCCTCCAAGCATCATTCCTGACATTTCTGGGAACTATTTTCAGCATTTGATCTGTGCTGGCGTCAGTTGTTGCTACCCGGAGTAATCTCCTTTCACAGGGAAATAAAAAGTGAGATTATGTAAAAGCAGCCAGGAATAGCAGGGACTAAAAATACCCAGGATGGAGGGGCTGGGAGCAGCCAGGCCCGGGGGAGATTTGGGCAGCACCAACCTTGGGGTGCTCCAGCAGGAGCTCACCTGTTGGTGCTCACCTGTTGGTGAGGGGTTGAGGATGAGGGGAGAGAGGAGAATTGACTCCAAGTTCTCAGACGACTGCTAAAATATAATATAATTATAATATAATGTTGTATTATATCATGTTATGTTATGTTATGTTATGTTATGTTATGTTATGTTATGTTATGTTATATTATATTATATTATATTATATTATATTATATTATATTATATTATATTATATTATATTATATTATATTATATTATATTATATTATATTATATTACATTATATTACATTACATTATATTACATTGCATTATATTACATTACTCTATATGATAATATATTTTCTATTATTATCTATTTATATATTACTATATATTATTATTATTTCTATTCTATTCTATGCTATTATATATCACATTATTTTATATATATCACATTATATTATATATACATCACATTATATTATACTACTTATAGCACATTATATTATATATCTCACATTATATTATATTACTTATAGCACATTATATTATATATATATCACATTATATTATACTACTTATATCACATCATATTATATATATAGCACATTATATTATATTACTTATAGCACATTATATTATATATATCACATATTATATTACTTATATCACATTATATTATATTACATCACATTACATTATATTATATGGAAGTGATATACTAACACTACCCTAAAGAAAGAGAAAAGAGACATCAGAAGGCTAAAAAAGAATGAATAATAAAAACCCCTGACTGACCAGAGTCGTGACACAGCTGGACTGGGGTTGGCCATTAATTAAAAACAATTCACACGGAACCAATCAAAGATGCAGCTGTTGGTGAGCCACCTCCAGACCCCATTCCAAGCAATCGGATAATTATTGTTTACATTTCTTTTCTGAGGCCTCTCAGCTTCTCAGGAGAGAAATCCTGGCAGATTTTTCAGAAAACATCCTGGTGACACTCACCCTTTGGGCAGGACCTGCAAGGACCTGAACTGATCCCTCAGGCGGATTTGGGGCCGGGATTTTGGGAGCTGAAGCAGCTTTTGACCAGTCAGGACTGAGCTTAACCACAAACTGAAATCTCTCATTTCTAGCACTGGAGCAAAGCTGGGTCAGGTCTAAAGCTGGGACCTGCCTAAAGCTGGGACCTGTCTCAAGCTGAGTCAGGTCTAAAGCTGAGTTCTCTTAAGCTGGGACCTGTCTCAAGCTGGGACCTGTCTCAAGCTGAGTCAGGTCTAAAGCTGGATCCCTGGGAATCTACCCCAGGGAGCAGCAAAGCTTTTTCGCTGACCTGGTCCCTTCTTTTCCCTCTCTCTGGGTTCTGATCCCCAGCCAGGGCTCAAACCTTGCAGAATTCAAACTCAGCTCCTGCAGCTTCCAGCTGCTCTCCCTTCCCTGTCCCAATCCTGACTGCTGGGAGTGGACAAAACCAAGGAGGGTTTGCCAGGCAAACAACCAGGGAATCACAGCAGTGCCAGGGAGGGAGATCTCAATTTCAGCCCAGTGAGCCAAACCTCTCCAGCACAGAGATGAGGATCAGCTCTGCACGTCTGGAGCTGATTCACAGCACTTTGGTGATGTTCTCAGGGAATTAAAATAAATTTATCTGAAACTCACATGTGTCTACTTCATCCATTTGTATCAGCAGGGCTTCCAAGCCTCTTATTAAGAAAGCACAGCTAATGACAGAAGGCAAATGCTAATTTTGTTTGGTGGATCTTCCTCCATTCAAGTTCACTGATCAGGCAGACAAATTAAGAAAGATTGTGAGCTGATCCAGGAGCCATTTGTTCCACATCTCCCCGAATCAGCTCCTGACACAGCGAAGCATCTTCGTGCTACAGAATTTTATTTGTCATGTTGGGCCAGGAGCAGCGGTTAATAATTCACCGCACAGCTCCGCGGAGCTCCCTCGCTCTCTTTCACACAACCTTGCAGTTTCACAGGCTCTTGTTAGGAGCAGCCTAAAATAGTCTGTTATCAGAGCTGTGGTGGCTGTCAGAGCCCCAGCAGAGGCACTGCTGTGATCGTTCTGACAAGGGAACAAAACAAACAAGCCAGGAACTTTGGGAAGGACATGGACGCGTGGAATTCATCCCCACAGGATGGCTACTGCAGAGCTCAGAGCCAGAGAAATGGAGAAAAAAGGGAAAATCACCAACGCTCTGCTGCTCTCCCAACCTTGTCACTGGAACCTGGAATGCTTTGGGGTTGGAGGGGACCCTCAGTCCCACCCAATCCCCCTGCTGTGGGGAGGGACACTGCAGCAGAGCAGGCTGCTCCCAGCCCCATCCAACCTGGCCTTGGGGTAATTCTGGTTCAGATTTGGATTTTCTGCTTCCTCAAGTCCTTGGCTGCTGGCACATAATCACCTGCCTGAGGTCAGAGCAGTCAGGCTCAGGTTAAGCTTAACCAGAATTCAAACTCAGCTTCCAGCTGCTCTCCCTTCCCTGTCCCAGACCATCCTGACCGATTGCTGAGAGTGGACAAAACCAAGGAGGGTTTGCCAGGCAAACAACCAGGGAATCACAGCAGTGCCAGGCTGCTCCAAACCCCATCCAACCCGACCTTGGAGCCATTTCTGGTTCAGATTTGGATTTTCTGTTTCCCCAGCTCATGGTGCCTGAGGTCAGAGCAGTCAGGCTCAGGTTCAGGTGCCTGGAAAGAACAGAGTGGACAACACAGGTAAATATTCCAAGCAGCCAGGCTGGGTGATCTCTGCTGACCACAGAAACCTCAAAGGCAGCAAATAAAATTCTCAAGTAAGAGGAGCAGCTCAGAAATGGGGCCTCCTCTGAGCCCCCGTGCTCCATTCTGCAGGGTCAGGACACTTCCCATCCTCAATCTCCAATCCCCCTGCCATGGGAGGGGACACTGCAGCAGAGCCAGGCTGCTCCCAGCCCATCCAACCCGACCTTGGAGCCATTTCTGGTTCACATTTGCATTTTCTGTTTCCCCTCACACAATCACCTGCTCAGGCTGCCTGAGGTGAGAACAGTCAGGCTCAGGTTAAGGTTAACAAGAATTCCAACTCAGCTCCTGCAGCTTCCAGCTGCTCTCCCTTCCCTGTCCCAGACCATCCCGACCTTTTTAGTTTTCCTAATAAAGAACTGTTTATTCTTGCTCCCATATTTTTGCCTGAGAGCCCCTTAATTTCAATTTTATAACAATTTGGAGGGAGGGGATTTACATTTTCCATTTCAAGGGAGGCTCCTGCTTCCCTCATCACACCCCTGGCTTATGTCAAACCAAGACATAATTTTGATGAATTCTTGGGGTTTTGATGAATTCTTGAGGTTCTGTTGAATTCTTGAGGTATTGATAACCCTTGCACACACATTTCAACACTTTCCCCTCCCTGCCCTCTCCCTCTGGATGCTCCTGGTCATGTTCCAGAGCTTTTCCCTCCCTGAGCATTCCCAGGAATTACCTGGAATGGGGGGATTAGAGCAGAACAGGCAGCTGGAAACTCCTCCTGCCTCCCCTGCTCCCCTCCCCTGCCTGGAGCAAAAAAATGGAAACACCCCATGGACACCTTATTTTTGGTGGAGTGTCCCTAATTTCAGTTTTAGCCCCTGTTTTATCTCTTTTTGGAAAAAAAAACAAGGAATAACTGATAGGATGCTGGGCTGTGGGAAATCAGGAGCAGCTTGGGAAAGAGCTCAGGGCTGCATCCAGGGTTAACCAGGGAAATATTGCAGGGAGAGAGGAGCCTAAAGTGGATTATCTGGAGGTTCCTTCTGGCTTTGAAAACAGACAAATGGAATCTGTGAGCCAGCTGATTATCCCACTGTCCCCAGCCTGAACTCGGGGCCACAGAGGGGACAATCCCACACCACCAGCTTGGGCAAGGCAAAAACAGGAATCAAACAAGGTGCAAAAGGTTCCTAATTATTTATTTTGGCCCCTGGAGATAAATTCTGCCCTCAGGGAATGCTGCACATTCCTGCTTGCTGCCCATCCCATGGCTGACAGCAAAACCTCACAGGTTTGAAGCAGAAATCACCCATCAGATTCTGATCACTGAATTTTAGGCAATTTATGATTAAAAATCCACCAAACCCGATTAATCCTTCATGCAGAACCACCTGGTGGTCAGTTTTCAGGCAGCTGCAGGTTTGTTTTTGCTCTCTGATATTTCTGGATACAAAATTCTGGCAAAGGAGCACCGATTTCACATCCCTGGAGCACCAAATCCCGGGAAAACACCCAGGAAAAGCCACCCCACTGCCCCATGGAAAACAGGGGACAGCACCCAGTGCCACCTCTCTGGTGACACCAACCACCCTGAGGCCGATGCAAATATTGCAACAATTTCAGTGCCAAAAGAGGAAGGAAAGGGAGAATAATTCCACCAGACACAGACAGAGCCGTGCCTAAATTAAAATATAAAGCCCAAGCAGGCTTAGAGAATATCCTGATTAGCCTTGAAAAACTGTTGTGCATTAAAGACACCCCAGAATATATTTCATTTATTTTTTTTTTCCCAGCCCAGCAGAGGAACCCACTGATGCTCTGCCATTTGTTCATTTACAGCAAATATTAACACGGGGCCCAATTTTCTGCCTGGCAAAATCATTTTAATTTTTAGCAAGACGAATGTTGGGAAGGGTGAGGAATAATTAAATCATTTTCTACTCCGAAAGAAGCCTCACGGTCTCATCGCGGGGTTCCAGTGTTTTGTAAATCATCTAATGATTTTCTGCTCGTTTAAATATTGCCTCCCCATCCCAAACTGATTAGCCAAGGGAAAAAACACAGGGTGGAGGATCTTGCAGGAGGGATAAAGTTCCTAAATCATCCAAAGGTTTCCTGATCTTGGGAAAACCCCTTGGCCTGGGAGCTGGAATAATCAGCAGGGTCAATTTTGGAGCGCCAAAATTGGGGCTCCAAAATTGAGCAGGACACCCAGACACCAACCTGCACCTGCCACGGGTGGGTGGGAGAAAGGAAATTCATGTTTGGAGCTCAGAATAAGCTGATTCCCTTCAGAAACCAACAAATGGCACACCAGAGATTCCCTCAGTGCCAATTTAAAGATTTCTTCTTCTTGCCATAACGAGTCTGGGATTCACCTCTGCTCAATGGCAGGGAATCAAGTTTTAAAAGCATGAGGCTCATGGGCAGACAGAGTTTTTAAAGGACTGGAGGTTTTTTTTTTGTGGGGGGGGAGGGAAGAATATGACAAGTTAACAATGGTTGCAAATTATATTAAAATCTCATTGAAAAGAAAGGAAGGCTCGCTTGCTCCTACAGGCAGCGAAGCTGTAACCTTCCAAAAGCATCATTATTCTGCTGTTAAAATGACAAAAAAATAACCCTCTGCCCCCAGAGATAATGCAATTTATTAGTATTTCAGTGCTGAATGCACTTGTCAAATATTTAATCATCCGATTCTTTACAGCAGAAACTCTGCAGAGGGACTCTGCCACTGGGGAATAGCAACAATCCACAGGAGTGGGAATAGGTTTGGAGGATGTTCGTGGAGAAGAAGTGGAGATATCAGTGGGGAAGAAAGTTCTGCTGCTTTTTCTAAAGGTTCTGCTGCTGAGGAAAACCTCGAGGGGGGTGGGAAATGGGAAGTGATCCTCCTGATGCCTTTTGGGACTACCTAAAAACAGAGGCCAGACAAAATAAAGGGAATAAAAATGACTATTTTAATATCAAATTTATGGGGAGGCTTGAATGTGAATTTAAATAAATTTTAATATAAAATCAAATGTCACAGACATGTTTTATGAAAAATCCTTTCCTTGGGATTTTTCCTCCTGAGAAGCTGAGAGGCCTCAGGAACAAAATGATTGTTTGCTGCTGTGGGATGCAACAGGGGGATCTGGGGTTGGTCTCATGTGGTTGTTTCTTATTCATGGCCAATCCCAGCCCAGCTGTGTCAGTCCAAACCTTTGTTATTCATTCCTTTTCTATTCTCAGCCAGCCTCCTGATGAAACCCTTTCTTCTATTCTTTTAGTATAGTTTTTAATATTATATATACCATAAAATAACAAATCAGCCTTCTGAACATGGAGTCAACTTTCTCATCTCTTCCCTCATCCTGGGACCCCTGAGATCACCGTCACCAATGATGACCCCGAGTGAAGAAACCACCACAATTAAATATAAATATAAATATAAATATAAATATAAATATAAATATAAATATAAATATAAATATAAATATAAATATAAATATAAATATAAATATAAATCTTTTTTGAAGGGCCTGCAGGTACATTTAGGGCAGACAAAGCTCCCCCAGGGGCTACACCCTAAAATGGAAAGTGAGTAATGGGTTTTCATATTTTTTGGTTCATTTGCATATTGGGGGTTAATATTCCAATTACAGCTCCAGCTAATGAAGTCATTGACCTCAAGTTTGCTGCCCCCAACTCACTTTTGTTTAATTTCTGGGCCCTGGGGCAGTGAGGTGTCCTTGGTTGCCAGGCCTGGAGAGGAATTGTTGTGTCTGCCCAAAAATGGGGGAGCAGCAGCTCACACTGGGTGTGGAGTTCAGAGTTACACACTCAAGAACTGCAGGATTACAAATATATGAAAATATAAAAGCTGAGATCCTAAGGAATCAGGGCAGGCCTTGATTTTCTCGATGCACACCTGAGAGAAGATCTGCACCCTGGGATTTCGGGGTGCCACACAGAGCAGAGATTCCTGGCAAAGGGGCGCGGGGGCAGCGGGCTGGGGGCAGGCTGGCCCTGGAGGTGTGCTGGGTGTGGAGACCCCAGGAAATGTGGGATCCCTGTCAGGGAGGGGGCACAGCGAGGGGCTCCAGGGCTTGGTGGGGCTCCAGGGCTTGGTGGGGCTCCAGGGCTTGGTGGGGCTCCAGAGCCAGCCCTGATGGACAGGGTGAGGTGCTGGAGGCTGGGGACAGGACAGGACAGGACAGAACCTCAATCTCACTCCTGGATTTTCCCCTGGCTCCCTGAGCCCTGATGCCTGAGCTGACAGAGGGATCAGCATTGAGTTCACTCAGAATTTATCCCAGCTCCCCTAACTCTGCAGCAGCCTCTGGCTCCTTCCTGCCCAATTCCCTCCACACTTTGTTTTCCCTGCTCCTCCCCAGCTGCCTCCCCTCCCAGCCCGCCCGCTGCCTCTCGATGTAAATCAGGAGCGCGCAGCAAATCTCGGTGATAAAACACCTGCTCCCTTCAGAACAATCCCCAATCCTGACAAGTGACCTTTCCATCAAACTCCATCCACTGGTGCCAAGAGGAATTTCAAATCTGTCTCGAGTGAGGAACTCGGGTGCTTTAACCTGCAGAGATTTATGGCTCCAGAGAATATTTAACTTATGAATAAGCTGATTGTCGTTGGCCTCGCTTTGTAACAGAGCATTTGAGTCAGCAGTGTGGCTGAGTGAAGCCTTCCTGCAGGTGAAATGTGTTTCCATCAGTCATTCCCAGCCATCCAGCTCAGCACTTCCAGCAGAACCCCTGCCCTGCTCCATTTCTCACCCTCCCTTTGCTGTCAGGATCTGTGGGGATGGCGTGGACGCAGCACAGAGCTGGTGTTGACCCAGAGCAGACATTCCCAACACAAATGTGAGCCAGGAGGTGAAAAACCAGACCAGGGAATGCAGGGATGTCCATCCCAGCAAGAGCTGCCCCCAGAAAATGGAAATTCTCTCCCAGGAAAACTGCGGTTCCCAATTCACCACACCGGGATCGTCACATGCAGTTTATTTCCTTAAAAATGGAAGATTAAAGAGCCACAAGTGTAGAAAAAAAAGGGACAGAAGAGGGATAAGGAAAAGAAAGGATTGTGTGCCAGGTAGGGAAATGGCAATATTAATATTAAAATTAATATTAACTGAACCTGAGTCACTTTGCTGTGATGAGTGCAGAGTTACTGAGCCCCCCAGATCCCCTTCTGGGAGCACAGGGATTGACTCACCCTGCCCACTCCCAAAACTCAGCTCCTCTTGCACAATAATCCGATTTTATCTCCTAAACTTAAATTTATTGGGTGGGGCTCTGGTGGAAGGTGTCCCTGCCCATGGCATGGGGGGAACGAGATGGGTTTTAAGGTTTAAGTTTTATGGTTTTAAGTCCCAACCCAAACTGTTCTGGGATTCTGGGATTATAAATTATAAATTATCCTGGGATTATAAATTATAAATTCTAGAGTTCCTCACTGAACACAAAGCTCCTTCCTTCCCGATTCACCCCACATGGATTGTCACATGCAATTTATTTCCTTAAAAATCAAAGATTAAAGAGCCACAAGTGTAGAATAAAAAGGGACAGAAGAGGGATAAGAAAAGAAAGGATTGTTGTCTCCATATGGAAAGTGTGCCAGGCAGGGAAATGGCAATATTAATATAAAAATTAATATGAACTGAACCTGAGTCACTTTGCTGTGATGAGTGCAGAGTTACTGAGCAGGGTGTGGGGGAGGCACCAAGGGGAGTGAGAAGTGACAATAAAAGCACCAATAAATCTGATCTATCAGAGGGTGGCACTGCAGGGGAGAAGTCACACGCTTCTTGTCCATATTTACTTTACCAAATCACGGTTTGCTCTCTGTCACTGACATTTACTGCGCTAAAAGGCCCTTAAAGCTCACCTGGCAAATTCCAAAAGCCATTCCCAGCCTGATCCCTGTGTGCCCTCCGTGCTGGGGGCACAGGATGGAACAGAGCAGCAAGGGCAGTGGGGATAATTAACCCGCCCCTCGTTAGCCTCACCCAGCACAGCCCATCTGTCACTGACATGTTTTATGGAAAATCCTTTCCTTGGAATTTTTCTTCCTGAGAAGCTGAGAGGGGTCAGGAACAAAATGATTGCCTGCTGCTGTGGGATGCAACAGGTGGGTCTGGGATTGGTCTCATGTGGTTGTTTCTAATTAATGGCCAATCCCAGTCCAGCTGTGTCAGTCCAAACCTTTGTTATTCATTCCTTTTCTATTCTGAGCCAGCCTCCTGATGAAATCCTTTCTTCTGTTCTTTTAGTATAGTTTTAATATAATATATATCATAAAATAATAAATCAGCCTTCTGAACATGGAGTCAACTTTCTCATCCCTTCCCTCATCCTGGTACCCCTGTGATCACTGTCACACCCATCCTCCCTCAGAACACAACTTCTGTCAGAGAGTTCTGAAGAAAATGTTCCTGAACAGACCCGTGGCTCAGGCATCACATTCCTGCAGCTGCGCTGGGAATCACAGAACCCTGGAATGCTTTGGGTGGGAAGGACCTGAAATCCCACCCAGTGCCACCCCTGCCATGGCAGGGACACCTCCCGCTGTCCCAGGTGGCTCCAGCCTGGCCTGGGACACTGCCAGGGATCCAGGGGCAGCCAAATCCCATCCCAGCCCCTCTCCCAATATTCCTTCCCAAAATCCCATCCAAACCTGCCCATGGAATCCTGGAATGGTTTGGGTTGGAGGGACCCCAAAGCCCATCCAGCCCCACCATGGGTCCCACAGCTCCCACTGCCCCAGGGTGCTCCAGCCTGGCCTGGGACACTGCCAGGGATCCAGGGGCAGCCACAGCTCCTCTGGGAATTCCATCCCAGCCCCACCCCACCTTTAAACCAGGAATTCCTTTCAATATCCCATTTAAATCTCCCCTTTCCCAGTTTGAACCATTCCCTGGCTCCTGTCCCTCCATCCTTGTCCCCAGTCCCTCTCCAGCTCTCCCAGAGCCCTTCAGGCCCTGGAATGTGCTGGAAGCTCTCCCTGGATCCTTCCCTTCTCCAGGTGAGCACCCCCAGCTCTCCCAGCCTGGCTCCATTGGGCACACAGAATAGAAGGAATTCCCTAGAAGTTCAAACCTTCAAACTTAGAATCAAAAAAAATCAAACTTTCAAACTTAGAATCAAAACTTTCAGATTTCTCTGTCTCAATTTTCACACCAATTTATCTATCAGCGAATTAATTTGGCTCAAGGGGGAACTGTACATTAAAAAATCAGAAATATTCCACCCAAAAAGCCCTTGGATGCACCTGAGGACGGCAGGTCCACGGGGTGGGTGGTTTCCCAGAGGGATAAATCTGCAAAAGGACCCACCCCAACACTGTTTCAGCATTTCTTACAGGAAAAAGGAAAATCCTGGAGTTCCAAAGGCATCCAGGGAGCAGAGAGGAGGAGAGAAGGACCAAAAGTTCCCATCCAGGGCTTCCCTCTCTCCCTCTGCTCCCAGCTGCAAACTTTGCCACATCCAAACCATCCTGCAATTTCCTTGGCTCCGGAGCTTAATGACAGGTTTTGGAATAAATGACCTTTCCCAATAAGATTTGGGATCTTTCTGCATTAAGTGGATATTTCTAGATGTGTTCACAACCTCTGGAAGCATTTCAAGGAGTCGTTTCCAAAGTTTTTTATTGCAGATTAAAGCCCAATCTCGTTCCGGGGTGTTCTGGAGATTTGCTGAGTCCGACTCAGCAAGTCCTGGCTTTGCAGGGGGAGGTGGGAGAAGGCACATGCAAACTGTCAAATCCCATCTCTGTGAGGGCCAAAATCTCAATTGAGAGCTTGCAGAGCCTGTCAGGAAAATTAATTACCCTCTTGATTTAAGGAGTTCATTGCTGTCCCCACGGACAAAGGCAGCATTTAACCATTAAAATCTTATATTGGCCAACAAGTGACAGCAGCTCCTAACACAGCCAGAGGCAACACAGAGCAGATTTAAAATAGCCATCCCCAGTGCTTTATCCCTCCTGTGATTTAATTGGGTTTCAGCCAAATTTCCCTCACCCCAAGCCCTTCAAAGATTTGCCCAGAAGTCATTGGAGTCATCATTTTATTGCCTCGGAGCAGAGGTTTGCAACCTGAGCTTTCTGTGACATCAGGACACGACAAAAATTAACCAAAAAAAAAATCCAGATTATGTGGAAAATGCTTAACTGGCCCCAGAATGCAGCCACTCCCTGCCTGGCTCAGGGGGATGCTAAACTCTAAAAAAAGGAGAAATTCAGGATTTGCTTCCTCACACGTTATCCCCTCGTGTCCAGTAAGATCCCCAGGAAAAGGGAGCCCAGTGAATAAAAGGTTTAATGCAGAAGCCTGGAAATAAAACAGAGCTCCTGAAATAAAACAGACTTTTACTGAGAAGAATGGATTTAAATGGGTCCAAAATCTTGGATTTATTTTGGAGTATTTGGAGTATTTTGGAGTATTTTTTACCAACCCCTATGAACTGATTGAATGCCGGTTAAATTAACTCAATTAACACCTTTCCAATGGGAAATTTTTAATAATAATAAATAAAATAATAATAATAATAATAATAATAATAATAATAATAATAATAATAATAATAATAATAATAATAATAATAATAATAATAATAATAATAATTTACAAGGAAATCAAAAGGAGGAGATAAAAGAATTTCAGGGAAAATCCAAGCTGGGAATTCAACTGGTGGCTGCTGCATCCCTGCTTTGTGCCCTGCCCACTGTGGCAGACACCAGGAATATTCAGATTATCCAAATCCTGTGGGTTTTGGTGCTCTTCCAGCTCTGTCTGATTGTTTGAGTCACCTCCTTATTGACTTCTCTAAAGGGGGTTGGAAAACACACAGCAAACCCAAACAACTGAAACGCACAGAACAATCCCAAAGAGCTGAACTCCAGCCTCAGCTCAGGAAAATGTTCTTCTCCTCTTAAATTTCTTTTCAATTTCTCTTGAAAGGGAGAAAGCCACATAATGTCTCTGACTTTAAAATCTGCATAAATAGACTGAATAATTGATGAGTTTTGCACTTTATCACCATTCTGCACTGAATATGAATTATTCTTTAAAAAAAAAACTGAATAAAATTGATAAAAAGAATGGATACATAAGGAGCATTTTTGGAGGATGAGAAACAGAATTGGCATAGAAATGTGGAATGGTTTGGGTTGGGAGGGACCTTAAACCCCACCCAGTGCCACCCCTGCCATGGCAGGGACACCTCCCCCTGTCCCAGGTGGCTCCAACCTGGCCTGGGACACTCCCAGGGATCCAGGGGCAGCCCCAGCTGCTCTGGGAATTCCATCCCAGCCCCTCCCCACCTTAAAAGCCGGGAATTCCTTCCCCAAATCCCATCAAATCCTACTCTCCATAAATTTGAAGCCATTCCCTGTGTCCTGTGCCTCCATCCCCTGTCCCCAGTCCCTCCCCAGCTCTCCTAGAGCCCCTTGAGGCCCTGGAATGTGCTGGAAGCTCTCCCTGGATCCTTCCCTTTTCCAGGTGAACATTCCCAGCTCTCCCAGCCTGGCTCAGCCCCAATCAGCTGCTCCTACATAATCCCACCATGTTGATACTGGTTCTAACTGGTCCAAAATAAATTCCCAGACTGGTTCCGTTGCACCAAATTCCTATTTTATTTTTTACCAATTCCTATTTTTTACCCATTCCTATTTTTTTTTTTTTTTAATTCCTATTTTAAAGGACCCCAGGCTTTCACTGCTGCCGAGCTGGAGTGGACACAGATGTTGACTCTGCCTTTAATTCCTCGAATTCTGGGGTTTTTGTGTCTCCAGCAAAGCCCAGACTGCCCCAAAATCCCCACCTGCATCCCCAAAATCTGTGAACAGTCAGCACAAGGGCTGAATTCCCTGCAGGCTGTGGGTATTTCAAGGACAGGCTGGAATGAGGTGCTTTCATCCAAACACAAACCAAATCTGTTTCATGGGGTAAACTTTCAAAAATAAACCCCCACATAATCAGAGCGATGTGTTCGTTTAATATAAACACTGAATGAATTCGCTGCAAATGGCAAAACAAAATTATTCCATCTCAACACCACCAAATATCAGAATATTCTCAGAATGAAGTGGGAACCCTTGAAGAAGACGCTTTGGATTATAAAGTTGCTCTGCCAGCAGAGAAATGTTTCCATGAAATGCTTGAAGTTTTAATGAAATTGCACATTGTGACAGAAAACTGTTCCCTGGAACATGTGTGCTCGTTCCCACTCCTCGGGGACGGCTTTGAGGAGCCAGGATTGGGATGTGCGCAACGATTTTATTTCAAGTGTGTGGTGTAAAGCGCAACCTGCCGCCCTCAGATCAGCAGCTCCTGATAAAAGCAAGGTCCTGTCAGTAATTAAGGGCAGGGAAAAGGTTCCTGGAGCTGCCTGTGGATCAGTGCCTGGGGTTGGAAATGTGTGTGTGTCACCACCTGTCAGAGCTGGAGCAGTTCTCTTCTGTTCATTGGGCAATTTTCTTTATCTCTTCCACACCCAATCCTCCCTCCAGGAGATCTCTTCTGTTCCTGGGCCATTAATTATTAATTATCTTCTGTTCATGGGCCATTAATTATTAATTATCTTCTGTCCATGGCCACTGAGTGTCCCTGCGTGGCTGATCAAATTCCATCAAACCATGGGGAGAGGCTCCGCCCAGGGGAGGAGCCAAGAATTCCTTCCTGGATACAATCTGAGGTTTGGGACACCCCAGCAGCCTTTGCCCCCTGCATTCCCAGAGGAGCAGCTTCCTCCTGCCCTGCATTCCCAGAGGGAGAGCAGAATCCAAGATGCAGCAGCCTCAGTTTTCGCCTCCCATAAAGATTTCCTGCGTCGCTGTTGGCTTTGAGGAGGACGATCCAGGCATGGCAGTTAAATCAGGGGAGGGAGTTGTGGATTTCTTGGAAGTGCCAGAGAATTCCAGAATGCCAGAGAACTCCAGGATAAGGCCCGAGAATATGCCAGGCAATTCTAGGATAATACCAGAGAATTGCAGCGTGCCAGAGAATTCCAGAATGCCAGGCAATTCCAGAACAATGCCAGAGAATTCCAGACTGCCAGACAATGCCAGGGTAACACCAGAGACTTCCAGACTGCCAGGCAATTCCAGGACAATGCCACACGTTTCTGCTGCTGCCGCGAATTCCCGATGTCCAAACCCCTCCTGCTGAGAGGACACAACTCCAGCTCCGAGGAGCCTTCAAACCTGAGGAGCATCCTGCAGGGAAAGGGCTGCCAATCCCTGGATTGTTACCAGCTGTGAATATTTAACCCAGGGAAGAGCAATGAATTCTAAACAAGGAGCCACAAACGCTGAGAATCCTTCAATTTAGGCGCTCACCCGTTTTGTTGGTTATTTTTTTTAACCACGATTTTTTCATGAGACCATTTTTCCCCTCTTCCCCCTCCACCAGCCCCTGGCAGAGATTTTATTGTTGGAGGATGTCACCAGGGCTGTTTCAGATCTGTCAGAAATAATCTTCTCATCTGCCAACTTCTCCCGGGGAGGAGATGAGCTCATGTTCCGAGTGACAAGATGTGCTGAAGAGCCCGGGCTGCTCGGAGCCTGTGAGAAGCTGAACTTCCCCCATTGTGTGAATCCTGTCAGAGTTGGCCCTGCAATTTTCCTAATGACAGCTGCTGTCAGCCGAGGAGGGGAAATTATTCTGTTCAGCTGGGAATGGCTGACAGGAGCTGCAGAAAGGGCCTGGGTGCTGGAGGGAAGAAAAAAGGGGCCAGGTATCGAAGGGAAGGTGTAGCAAATTCACCGAGCACGAAGGAAAGACTCAACTGGAGGTATTTTCAGCCTCCTTCCAAAATCCTGAGGAGTTATTTACTCCAGCAAGAAAGGAGTGATGTAGCCATGATATTTTATGAAAAATCCTTTCCTTAGGGTTTATCCTCCTGAGAAGCTGAGAGGGGTCAGGATCAAAATGTGAACAATGATTGTTTGCTGCTGTGGGATTCAACAGGTGGAGCTGGGATTGGTCTCATGGGGTTGTTTCTAATTAATGGCCAATCCCAGTCTGGCTGTGTCAGTCCAAACCTTTGTTATTCATTCCTTTTCTATTCTCAGCCAGCCTCCTGATGAAATCCTTTTTTCTGTTCTTTTAGTATAGTTTTAACATCATATATATCATAAAATAATAAATCAGCCTTCTGAACATGGAGTCAAGATTCTCATCCCTTCCCTCATCCTGGGATCCCTGTGATCACTGTCACAGAGTGACACAAAATTAAATAAACCAGGTCAGGAATAATGTCTGAGGCACCCAGCCAAGTTCACAGAGGTGTTTTGGTGTCTGTAGTTGCACGTTTTGATGCCATTTCCAAGGGCACGATGCAATTGAGGTTGTCCAGCTCCCACATGCTTTCAGGAGGAGACCTGAAATTACCTGAGATCGTTTTTAAAGTCATTAAAAAAGCTTCATTAGGTGCCTGTGTGCATTTTTTGGAACCTGTTTCCACTCTTTCCTGTTGTAAAGGGGACTCATCACAGGAATTTTGCAATTTCTTCCTTTCCTTAGAGCCAGAGGTCCACCTCTGCAATCACATTTTTGTGGAGATCCCACAGGCCCAGCTGTGTGCAACACGTGCAACTCCAGCAGGTTTTCTGCTGAGGGTGCCCAGGTCCAAACACAGCTCTGCTGCTGAGAAAAGGGAAAAAAACCAAACCCAGAAAAAGAAAAAAATACAATAACAATTCAAAATTCATCATCTCCTAAGGAAGAGATTAAATGTGTTACGAGCAGGAAACTCTTTTCCCAAATGGGGAAGGAGACTCAAGTGCAGTAGCCTGAGGTTCCAGACTTGTATTTGTTATGCAAAACCAACTAAAACTAACTAAAAACAGACCTCAAAATCCACATGATCACAAAGTCTGGAGTGATTTTTATCTCCTAAACAGTTTTCCAGCTGTTGCACTTGTAATTAACGCCATAACAGCTTTTTGCCTTTCTAATTTCTGCTTTCAGGGGAAGAAAAGATAAATCAAGAAATGAGAAAGGGAAGCTTTGCTGGACAATTAAGAGCAGCCAAACCAAACAAAACCCCTGCAAATTATTCCCAGCTTAAAATCTTGTCAGTGTCTCGGTGGCTTTAAATCCTATTCAGGTGATTAGTCAGTTCCACTGTCAGAAAGATTAAGAGATTGATCTTTGAGGAGGATTAGAAGAAGATTTTAGTAATTTTTCTAAGCACGGTGCATACTCTTAGAGGGAAGTTTCTCCTCCTGGACCTGGCTGTGGTCTCATGAGGAAAAATTCTGTTCCTTCTCTCCTTTCACAGCCTCCTCCTGTGGATGAGCAGGTGAGAGAGTGTTTAGAAAACAACTGAGGTAAACACAGCCCCGTGGTGGTGGTGGTGGTGGGGAAAACAAGGAGGAGCAGCTGATGTGGTGGGAGCAGCCAGTTCCCCACGAGCCACAAGGCACAATTTAGGGAGTTCTACCAGGGTGATGTTTGTCCTCAGTCCTCAAAGGTCCTGGGAAGGTGGGGCTGCTGCAGCACAGACTGTGGGGGATGGTCCCTGGCTAAATCAAGCCAGGCTGCCAGGAGCTGCAAGAAAGCACCTAGGAATTGTAATTCCATAATAATATAGTTTAATTAGAATTCTAATAGTTATATAAAAATATGTATTATTCAAAATTATATCTATATGAAACATACATCATATATGTTATATAATTTAAATATATGTCATATATAATATGTATACATAATATATGTCATATATAATATGTATACATATATGTATATGTGTTTATAATATAAATTATATCTATATGAAGTATATATTATATATTTTATATATTTAAATAGATGCTATATATAATATGTATATATAGAACATGTATAATATATATCATATGTATGTAGATATATAGAATATATTTAAATATATGTTATGTATATGTTATATATATGATATATATAAAACATATATATGTTATATATATTATAACGTATTATATAATATATATGATATAATATATAATATCATTATATACTATATATTATATAATATATATTATTATATTATATTATAATATCACGTATATATAAAATGTATATATAAAATGTATAGATATAATATAAAATGTATATTAAAAACAGATTTAAATATATGTTATACATATATGTTATATATGATATGTATCATATAATGTGTATATATATATATATATAAAATGTTAGAAATAGAGTTTCCATTCCTACTTGTTCTTTCACATCATTTTGCCCACAGCAGCTGTGGCTGCCCCTGGATCCCTGCAAGTGTCCTGGACAGGCTTTGGAGCACCCTGGGACAGGGGAAAGTGTCCCTGCCCATGCCAGGGGTGGAATCAGGTGAGCCTTAAGATCCTTCCAACCCAAACCATTCAGGATTCTGTCCCTGAAAGCAATTTAGGTTGGGGAAAACCCAATGAACGCCCTCTGTACCCGTCAGGGCTTGGAGCTGAAAGCTGACAGGAGGAACCTGGAGGAGGCACCAGAGGTGCTGGTTTGGCAGAGCCCTCCCTGCTCCACAAACCCCTCTGATTTACAGAGGGTCTCATGAGCTCCCTGCCCCAGCTCTGCTCCCTGCCCCAGCCCTGCTCCCTGCCCCAGCCCTGCTCCCTGCCCCAGCTCTGCTCCCTGCCCCAGCTCTCCTCCCTGCCCCAGCTCTCCTCCCTGCCCCAGCTCTGCTCCCTGCCCCAGCTCTGCTCCCTGCCCCAGCTCTCCTCCCTGCCCTCCCCATCCATCTCCTGGGGCTGGCATGCAGGAGCACCAGGACAGAGATGAGCATCCCTCCCTTCATCCCCAAGGGCTGCTTTGAATCCCCCCAGGCACGGCTTTGGCTCCTCCACTGCATCCCTGGGGGTTCTGAGCTCCCCAGGGGGACTCTGCTTGCCCCCAGCCCTATTTTTGTTGTGTTTTCAGTGGTTCTGGTCATCCAGATCCAAGCAGAGCCTCCTGGAGCAGCTCCCACATTATCTGCTGCCTCGTCTCTTGATTTTAATTCCTCACCCCATTTCCTCTGGGGCTTTTGAACACCATGCCAAAACCTTTAAGGTTTTATTACTCATAATTTCAGTATTTCATATCAAATAACTTCATTTCAATGCAATTTGAAGTGTTCTCAGCACCACATTATTTGTATTTCCACCCAATCAGAAGCACAAAGCAAACAGCTTTATTTTCCTGCACCACCCACTGCCTGCTACAGGGTAATTCCAGGCACTGAAAGCTCCAAATGGATGAAACACCACTTTCTGAAGCACCTACTGAGCTTGAAATTTCTGGTTAGGCCAAAAATCTCATTTATTTCCCACCCTGGGACCTTTATAGAGAGAAGGGAAAGGCCATGGCCTGAAGGGAGCCCTCTTCCCGCCCTCACTGGTGAAGAGAAACATCAGAAAGGAATTGTTCAATTTGATTCCTATAAAAGATCCTTTAACTTTGTTGTAGCATCTGCATGAAGCCTTTGACTTCTGGCTCAGAATTTCCCAGCTCTGCATTTTGTATTTTTTTCCTTAATTCTGCACTTTCAGAAGCTGAGAGGAATTCCCTGTTTGTTCTCCCCGAGTCTGTATTTTCTTTTCTTTCAATTCAC
This sequence comes from Fringilla coelebs, assembly GCF_963513975.1. Lineage (NCBI taxonomy): Eukaryota > Metazoa > Chordata > Aves > Passeriformes > Fringillidae > Fringilla > Fringilla coelebs. Next base: position 1,374,055 of record NC_140052.1, read on the forward strand.
TGAATAATGGTTGTATAAAGAGAAGAAAAGAGTGGGTGAGAAGGAACAGAATTGGGATTTTTGAGCTCCCTCCCCGCCCATTTGCCTGAGCATCACATGGGGCAGCAATTTAATTTAGAGCAAGATCAACAAACAACATTCAGACCACTGAGAATTGTCAACTCCAGGCAGAGGAGATCAGCCAAGTGGGATTTTCGAAATCCCATCTTCAATATCTGCACCAGGATGCTTTGGCATCTTCTGGAGGTGTGGAGAACATTTAATTAAAGCTGATTCACCTCGGAGCTCCCAGATGTGGAAGGCAGTTGATTGAGGCAAAAATTGTTAATTAAAGGCCCCCTGTCCAGACAGCTTTCAACAACTTGCCCTCAGAAGAGGAAAAGAAAAAGTTGCAAGAAGGCATTTTTGTAAGGAATTTCCTGGGCAACCCAGGGGAGCAGCAGGCTCCAGAGTTCACTGCAGCTTTGGTCCCACTGGATCTGAATGTGGATCTGAATGTGGATCTGAATGTGGATCTGAATGTGGATCTGAATCTGGATCTAAATCTGGATCTAAATCTGGATCTGAATCTGGATCTGAATCTGTATATGAATGTGGATCCAAATCTGGATCTGAATCTGGATCGGAACTGGGATCAAAATCTGGATCTGGATCTAAATCTAGATCTGAATCTGGATCCAAATCTGGATCTGAATGTGAATCTGAATCTGGATCTGAATTGGGATCGAAATCTGGATCTGAATCGAAATCTGGACCTGAATCTGGATCCAAACCCGGATCCAAATCTGGATCTGAATCTGGATCTAACATGGATCTGAATCTGGACCTAAATCTGGATCTGAATCTGGATCTCAATCTGGATCTGGATCCAAATCTGGAAAATGATCCACATCCATGAGGGAATGGAAAGGGATGGGAAGGGATGGGAAAATGATCTGAGCACAGACTGGCAAACCTGTGCAGGAAGGAGGTGACACCAGGGCCCACCTTCTCAACCTGAGTGCCACCACTGCCTGATCTGAGTGACACCAGTGCCTGATTTGAGTGCCACCAGTGCCCACCTGCCCAGTTTGAGTGCCCCCAGTGCCCACCTGCCCAGTTTGAGTGCCACCAGTGCCCACCTGCCCAGTTTGAGTGTCACCAGTGCCTGATTTGGGTGCCACCAGTGCCCACCTGCCCAGTTTGAGTGCCCCCAGTGCCCGTGCCCCCCAGTGCCCCAGCTCCTCAGCCGTTCCCAGCCCCAGAGCAGCAGCACATCCCCGGGTCAGCCCCACGGGTCCCTCCTGGCAGTGACCCCTCCTCCAGAGCATCTCCTTGTGTCGCACTCTGAACCTTCCCAGAGCCTTTGGGGCGCCCCCAGAGCCACAGAGATGGTTCAGACTCCGAGCAGAAAAGGGACAAATGATGAAGATTAAACTTCCCAGCTGCTGCAGAACGTTCAGCAGAAGTTCCTGGCCACAGAAGCAACAGGAAGGGATTTTTAAAGGACAGCCTGGAGTGAGTTGAAGTGACAGGAGGGGGAATGAGCTGCTGCTCGATAGGAAGTGACAGTGAGAACACCCAAGGGTTGCTGCTTTACTCACTTACTGTGATTAACAATGTTGTCCACAAAGATTGAAACTTAATTAACATTTTTAAATTGTGCTTTGACATTTTTAGCTGTTCCTATCAAAGCACTTGTGCAGCTGTGTGTGGGTAAAACAGAGCTTTAACCGTTTGAACCCCTCAGCCACTGGAGGCTGATTGTGTTTGACTCCTGACAACAAAACCACCCAAATCCAGATGGAACCAGCGTTCCAAGACCTGCCCCGAGCTCCTGCAGTGATTTGGGATCAGAGCCCTCCTTCTCAAACAGGATTAAAACCCTCACAAAATGTTCCATTAACTTTGGTAAAAGAGTTTTGCTCGAATGGGATCTCGGAGCAGAGGATTACAGTAAGCTTGACCCTGGTGAGTTGATAACACCACTATCTTTGGGTGAAAAAAAATGAATTCAAGCTTCTGCAAGAACTCTCTGTTCACTGCTCCCACTGAATTTCCAAAGGGAGCTTCCCCATTAAAGCAGGAGCAGCAAAGGAGATGGAATGAGACAGAATTATTTCCTTTCCTTGTGAAAGGGCAGGGCCTGCAGGAGGAAACTCAAAATTATGAGTTGGCTTACTATTATTATTGTTGTTATTATTATAATTACAATTATTATTATTATTGAATTTAATTTATGAGTTAGAGTAATGAGTTATATAACTGATTGTTTAAATTTATTCTTATTCTTATTCTTATTCTTATTCTTATTCTTATTCTTATTCTTATTCTTATTATTATATTTGACATATGAGTTAGAGTAATGGGTTATATAACTGATGAGTTAACTATCTCAGAATTATTACTATTATTATTGTTATTATTAATATTTTCATTATTATTTTCATTATTTGGGGTGCTGAAGTCAGAGTTCCTCAAACATTCCCAGTCTCCCAAGAATTCACCCTCTTTTCCAGGTCACTCCTTGGATGTTTCACAGGTTTGATCCAAGGACAATCAGTATTTCTCTTGGAGTATTAAAAAATAGGACAGAAGGACTCTGGAAAAAGAAGGAAACACAATTTTTTAAGGACAGAATTATGATTCTTTTAAATCAGTAAAAGAAAATATAAAAGTCCTGTGTAAAATATGTGGGAAAGTGGTGAAAGAAGGAAAATTTTTTCTGAGTTCTGGTAGGAAACCAAATCCCCTCGAAGTCTCCCCCATGCACCAGAGAACAGATCTCATCTTTCGAGTGGGAACACAATGGCTTTAATAAAATCCACTCTGCTGGGCAAAGAAATGTAAATATCTGGAGTTACATAAACACTGCAGCGGGGCAGCGTGGACGTGGCCATGCGGTAAACAACTCTCTGCCTTCCACGGGATATTTAACAGCTTCATTTGGAAATCAGAGCTGCTTCCCCTCTCCTGCGTGCTCCAGGTGTCAGGACACAATCACACATCAATCCATCCAAATCAACCCCAAGCCAGAACCTCTTAGAGAAAAACACAATGCAATTAGGAGGAAATGGTCAGCTCAATATTGGCCCGGTAATGAGAACTGCCTCGATGAAATGACTGAATTCATTTAATTAAAAAGCCCATTACGGACCCCGTTCCAAGCGCTGCTCGCTGAACTCTTTCATATCAATCTCATTTGTGTTTGGGGCGTTATGTTGATTTGTGCAGGCAGGTTCTGGAGAACAAAGTCTTGGGGGAAAAGCACTTGGCCCCTCATGAAAGGGTTTTACGAGAGACAAATGCATATTTAGATAAATATGAGCACTAATGGGTGTTTTCTGAACTACCTGCAGCTCCGGTTCAGGAGTAGGAGGGATGTAGTAATTCTCAACCTGGAGTACAGCTCAACTCCACGTGCAGCAGTTGCTGAATCACCACAGATTTCACCCAGCTGGAGTCACAGTCACATTTTCTGGAAAAATCCCTCTCCCCATTATTAAGTTGAGAAGCCTCAGAGAAAAAGGGAAACAATCATTATCTGATTCGCTTCTCCTGTGTTTTGCTGCTTTGGAATGTGGTTGGAGATTGTTTATCCAACATGTTTGATTGGTTTAATGTGAATTGTTTTTACCTATCAGCCAATCAGGGTCAAGCCAGGTTTGAAGGGCTCAATGCCAAGGTTGAAATATTCAATTCCAGGGCTGAAATCCTCAGTTCCAGGGCTGAAATCCTCAATTCCAGGGCTGAGGTTCTTCATTTCAGGGATGGAATACTCAGTTCCAGAGCTGAAATCCTCAATTCTAGAGCAGAGGTTCTAAATTCCAGGATGGAGCCTGAATTCCAGAGCTGAGGGGCTCAATTCCAGGGCTGAAATATTAAATTCCAGGGCTGAGCAGCTCAATTTCAGAGCTCAGGGGCTCAACTCCAGGTCTGAAATCCTCAATTCTGGCGCTGAAATCCTCAATTCTGGAGCTGAAATCTCTCTCCCAGGGCCAAGTGTCTCAGTTCCAGGGCCGAGGGGCTCAATTGCAGGGCGGAAATCCTCAGTTCCAGGGTGGAAATCCTCCATTCTGGAGCTGAAATCCTCAATTCTGGAGCTGAAATCTCTCTCCCAGGGCCGAGTGTCTCAGTTCCAGGGCTGAACCCTGCCGTTCCCATTTAGCTGAGGCCCAGCCCTGCCAACACTTGAATTATTTGTGTCATTTCCGATGTCAAGACCCAGCATTTCCAAGAGGGGCCTCGTGCCCCGGCCTTTGGCAGCAGCAGCTGCTGCTGATGAGGGCGTGCGGTGCCGGTGCCCTCCATCCCTGCTCTGGCTCCAGGGGAGCACGCTGGGGATGGAAACCACGGGCTGGCTGTGCTTCCAGACTCCTGGAATTCACAGGGCTCTGCCCGTGCTTCCATCTCCTGGAATTCCCAGGGCTCTGTCCATGTTTGCACCTCCTGGAATTCACAGGGCTCTGTCCATGCTTCCAGACTCCTGGAATTCACAGAGCTCTGTCCGTGCTTCCACCTCCTGGAACTCCCAGAGCTCTGTTGGAATTTCCAGAGCTCTGCCCCTGTTTGCATCTTCCTGGAATTCCCAGAGCTCTGCCTGTGCTTCCAGCCTCCTGGAATTCACAGAGTCCTGTCCACGTTTCCAATCTCCTGGAATTCACAGGGCTCTGTGCTTCCACCTCCTGGAATTCCCAGAGCTCTGCCCCTGTTCGTATCCTCCTGGAATTCCCAGAGCTCTGCCTGTGCTTCCACCTCCTGGAATTCTGAGCTCTGTCTGTGTTTGCACCTTCTGGAATTCTCAGAGCTCTGCCTGTACTTCCATCTCCTGGAATTCCCAGAGCCCTGTCCATGTTTGCACCTCCTGGAATTCCCAGAGCCCTGTCCATGCTTCCACCTCCTGGAATTCCCAGAGCTCTGTCCATGCTTCCTTCTCCTGGAATCCCCAGAGCTCTGTCCATGTTTCGTTCTCCTGGAATTCTGAGCTCTGTCCGTGTTTTCACCTCCTGGAATTCCCAGAGCTCTGCCCATATTTCCCTGGATTTGGCCCCTGGTTTATGGGCAGCAGGGGTGTAAATCTCACATCGGGGCTGGACAGGTGAGCAAAGAGCTTGGCCCTGCAAACTGAGCCACCAACAGGAGCTGGGCACGGAGAAATTCAGGAACAATTGAGGAGAAACAAACTGAGACACCAACAGGAGCTGGGCACGGAGAAATTCAGGAACAATTCAGGAGAAACAAACTGAGCCACCAACAGGAGCTGGGCACGGAGAAATTCAGGAACAATTGAGGAAAAACAATCTCAGCCCTCCTGTGCAGATGAAAGGCAGCTCTGTTTCTTTACATAAATAACGTTGTGCTGGATTCTGCCACCAGATTTGCATCACAATTTCAGTCAGAGCTGCCACGCAGGCGTTAAGAGTTCTCTCTGCTAATACCGGTTCTTAATTTGTCATTTCTGAGCTGGACTGAGGTTATTCTCCCCCCCTCACCCTCGATTCCTGGAGCTTAATGCCAGCAGTAAGTTTTTCATCCACTTAAGTGATGACATGTTTATTATAAACAGAAATTAATCCCCAGCAAAAATCAGGAGTCGGTGAAGAGTTAAATCAGAAATCACCAGCTCCTGGGAACAACACACACCGTTTTTTTTCTGAGCTTCCCCAAAAATAAAGCACAAGGCAGGGCTGAAACTGAACCAAGCCTAATCCTAAATAAATCAACCTGCTGTTAAGAAGATCCAGACAAGGTCCAGGAGCGCAGCCTGTTAATAAATCCATCCCTGACCACACAAAAGGTGTTGTTGAAGCCCAGCATTTTATGATGCTCCAGAATAGAAATGTTTTTCTTTAACAGCACCAACAGATTCCACCCTCAACCCGTGATCCTGCCAATAAACAGCTCATTATCAGCCTTGTCCTTCTGGCTCATTAATTTTTAAAAAAGGGGGGGGAAACAAGGGGGATCAGTGGGGTCTGATGAGGATTAAAGGGACTGATGGCTCCTTCTGCCTGTGCCTCCTGTTTCTCCTTCCTGCTCCAACCTCAGCATCATTCCTGGCCTGGGGGAGGGCAAACCAGCAGAAATCAACTGTGATCCTGTGGCTGAGCTGGATTCCTTTGAAAAACAAACTTCTCTGGGAGTTCTGTGGTGAAGCAAAGGACCAAGGATGTAAAAAATGGGGTGTGAGGAAGGGAATCTGCATTTGAATTATTGAGAAAATTGCACCCCCAGTTTGTGAACGCTCGTAGCTTTAAAATCCCCGTCTCAGTTCTCCTGAGACAACTCCAGAGCAAAAAAAAAAAAAAAAAAACCACTTTGGAAAGGTTTTCAACAGATTTCAACCATTTAATCCCCTTCCATCAACGAAATTAAAAATTTGGGGTGTTTCCACCATTTGTCCGTGGGAACAAACCTGCTGGAACAGCAAAGGCTTTCTGGAAGTTTCAGCCTGAGCATCCAGAATTCCCAAAGGTTCTGCAGTGAGTGGGGGCACTGGAGCTGCTCTGCACCCCTGGCAGATCAGATTGCCCAGGGTTCATCCTCCTGGGGGAACAGGGAGCTGATCCTGATGAGTTACTGCTGCTTTCTGTGTCACTGTCCACCCAAACCTTTTGTTCACAGGGAAGGGAAGAGCTCTATTGACACAAAAAATTAAAATAATGACTGTGTCCCCCTGAGCCTCAAAGCCTGGCTGTGCTGATCCAAGTTCACCATCCATGACCTCCTCCAGAGTTTCTGGGATGGCTAAAATTGAGGCCAGTCTCAATTTTATTCATCCCAGGGCTCAGGGTCATCTCGACCACAGGAGTTTCTGTAGTTGACACGACCCTGAGGTGTCAAAAAGTCTCTTTTTCCCAGTCCTGGGATCAAAGAAGGGGTGAGGATTCCTCAGCTGTGGTTTTCAAGGTTTATTTTGGTTTATTTTCTGGTGGTTTTTATTGTTTTTTTTTTTTATTTTTGGTGGTTTTGTTTAATTTCTCTTATCTAGAACATTCTTTCTCTGCCCTGCTGAGGTCTGTCCAGCAGGTCGGGTTGTGGCACAGGCCCTGCCCTTGGGGTGCTGTTGGCTTTTTATACTAAAAACCACAAATACTTTATTTACAATAATTTCCCAATCCCCATCACCTGTGTCAGACAGTCTGTCTCTGCTCTAAACCAACCCAGAAGTGTCACCAGCCCAGCAGAAGTGGGAGGGGGAGAAGGAGAAGGAGGAGAAGGAGGAGAAGGAGGAGAAGGAGAAGAAGGAGAAGAAGGAGAAGAAGAAGGAGAAGGAGAAGGAGAACAAGAAGAAGAAGAAGAAGAAGAAGAAGAAGAAGAAGAAGAAGAAGAAGAAGAAGAAGAAGAAGAAGAAGAAGAAGAAGAAGAAGAAGGAGAAGAAGGAGAAGAAGAAGAACAGGACACACCCAGATTCCTCCCTCTTGCCTCTTGAACCCCCATTCTAAATCCCCAAAATTCTATTTTTTCACCCTGTGACAAATTCACTGTCATTCTACTCAAACCCTTGTGGCTTGTAACTCCTCACACAGAGTTGGGAATTGTTTCCATGGCTAAAATCACAGGCACAGGTGTTTGTGACTCTGTGCCAAGGTCTCTGAGCCCCTGCCAGGGTCTGGAGTCCTCCAGGGCAGCCAGAGGAATGTCCTGGGCTCTGACATGCCAGAACTCCCAAGTGGCCAGAGGAAGTCCCCAGGGCTGGCATTTGTCTCCTGGGGCATCCAGGACATTTGTCACCTGCTGGGGGCCACTGGATTTTGTGTGGTGCTCCCCAGAGCTCCACTGTTGCAGAGTCTGTTTATAAATCTGGGAGAAAAATGCATTTTCCTGAGCTGCAGCTATGGCAACGAGCGGCTGGATATTGAGCTGGGTTGCAGGGGGTGATAGCCAAAGGATTTGGGGTTTTGTCTTTTTTTGTTTTTTTTGTTAACTTGTGAAATAATTTATTGGAAAATCTGGCACAATTAGAACTGCTGGCCACAGGTTTATTCAGTATGGATGGGTTTCATATTCTGCAATGTTGTCTGGTAAAACCTCAATTTTTTTTAGCTTTGTTTCTCAGAGCTCCTGTTTTATTGAAAAAGAAAAGATGAAAATAAGAACCCCAAACTGACTCACCTCAAAACTTCCAATTCTGAACTTTTGTTCTGAGATCTGAAAATCTGCAATTTCACAGTTGGCTCTAAAGTTTCCAACTCTTCCAGAAAGGAGAGCCTGATCCCATAACATTCAGAATTTGGGGATATCTATAACTGCCTATTCTTTTGACATCCTTCTTGACACCACTGTGTGTCAGCTGCTCCTGAATTCCAGCAAAGAGGGGGATACAAATTTAGGTCTTAAACCTGCTCCTTTATTAAATACAACTCTGAAAATGGCTATTTTGGGACTAAGTATTTGCAATATCCAACTGCTGGCACCAATGTTTCAATTAACCACGTCCTTGTTATCGCCTGCTCACATATTCTTAGGGTGCTGTCATCTGAATTTATCACTTTATGGGGAAACCAGTCATTTTTGTGCTGCTTTAAGAGACAGATTAAAGCAGCTCCACAAATCAGGAGTAGGTGTTTTTTTGGCCAGGGAGGGACATTTGATGTTTGTGGCTAAAATCAAATCGATCCATGCCTCAATGTGTTTTTGTTTGGTTTGGTTTTTTGAGCAAGGAAAACAGCCCTGCTTTTGTTGTGAAATACTTTGAGATTCATCAGGAAAAGGTGGATATTATTGGCAATACCCAGCTGGATCCTCAATCCCTGTGTGTGTCTCCTGCAGGTCCAGGAAGCCATCAAATAATTGAGGAACCATCTGCACACAAATGACCAAAGAATGGACTCCAAATCCTCGAATTCCCTTTGATTTCCTCCCAACACTCCTGCAAAAAGTGCAACCTTTCCCTCCTGGTTTCAGGCCTCTCCCCCAGCCCATGTTTGCCACAGCTGCTGGGAACGCGCGTATCAAAGGAGCAGCTCGTCTAAATTATTAAGGAAACAGCACAATTGATGTTCCTCTAATTCACAGAATTCCCCATCCGAGCCTTGAAATCAATTATGGAAAACATCAGGCTCCTCTGCCTGCCTTTGGAGCAGTTTCAAGATCCACTGTTTTATCCTCATTTGTTCCAACCTCGTAATTGGCCGTTGACTTTGATGAAGCTCTCGAGCACGAAGGCTCTGTCTTGCCTCTGCTTCTCTTTGCAGGGGATTCCACCCCTTCCCCTCACTTTTTACTGCAGCTGAGTTGGTTTTTTCCAGTGTATCTTCTGTGATTTCCCTCCCATAAATCCCTTTTCCCCTTTTATTCTCAGATTTAGGGGCTGCTCTTGCTTAGGTTTCTTTTCTTGCTTACAAAGTTCGTGTTGGAAGCACAACCAAACCAGGAGGTTCTCATCTTACCCAGAATTTTGGGCAGGATTCCTCATTCTTTCCACCAAATTACCACAATAATTGAAAAATTCTCTGCAAAACGATCCCTTCTTTGAAATCAGGGGGTGTCTGAAATTAATTCAGTGTCTTAAATGCCAGCTCATCACTGAGCTCATCCTTGTTCCACCTGGATGTCAGGACAAAAGGAGGCTGAGCTGAAAACCAGGCTCCAAAACTCTGGGATCACCTGGGAAGGTTTTTGTCTCCCTTGGTTTCAGCCCTGGGCTGGACAAAAATGACATTTTCATGCTATGTGGAGGGTGTGTTTTAAAAGCATCCCACCCTACAAAGCTCAAGGTGCTGTAACACTGAAATGCTGCTGATTGCCCCTGATTTCACTGTTTCCCTGTCAACCTGGATGGAGGAGAACCCACCAGGGACCAGGCAGGAAGAGACCCTGTGTTTGACTATTAATCCTGATGGAGAGGATTGATAAACACTGAATTCTGACCACACCAGGCAGGGCCTTTCCTGACTTTTCCCTCGGATCCCTGGCTCTAAGGACTTTTCCCTCGGATCCCTGGCTCTAAGGACAGCAGATCCCCTCTGTCCATCTCCCCAGCCCCATCCACCCCCCCCTTCCATTCCTCTGCCTGCAAAGCTGTGGATCAGAGCAATGAGCAGTGCAAGCAATGCCCTTTTCTAGCAGAGAAAACAACCCAGGTTGAACCTCCTGAACCCTGACAGGACCCTGGGGCTTTCAGCACTTGCCCTGCAAAACGTTTCCTCTCGCCTGGATGAGCACCACGAGTCCCTGGAGGGGCCCTGAGTCCAGCATCTGCTTGACCTGGCTGCCTCAATCTGCCAGGTATTTAAGCATGAACTTCAAACTAAACCCTGAGGGATGTTTGTGCATGGTGAGGAACTCGCTCAGTGACCAGCCCTCTGCCCACACCAGAATTCTCCCTTCCAAACCAATTAAATCCGTCAGATTTCAGTGGGGCGGCTGAATTTCACCAAGGAGCAGAAGAGAGGAGGGCAGGGCAGGCGTGGAGGGTTTGTTGGGTCTGCAGGTGGGGAAAAGTTGAGGTTAGAGCCCAAAACTGGGCTTGTGTGGTGCTGGCAGAGCTGGAGTTTGGGATGGATGTTGTTTAACTTCCCTAAAAACCAGTCCTAGTGCTGGGAATAAATCCTGGCCACTGGGATCAGGGCAGGTTTAAAGTCATTATCACTCGGGCAGAAAGTCCATTATCCATTCAGCCATTTGGGTCTCCTCTCCTTTTTTCCTTTCTTTTCCCCTTCCCTGCACATCAGCTGGCGATATTGACTCATCCTCCTGCAAAAATAAACATTCTTGGATGTTGAAAGAATATTTGAAATCAATTCTTGACTCACTGCAGAAATCCAGGTCCTTGGGCTCGTTTGGCTCCTTCCTGAACTGGAAGGCAGAACTCTTGTTAGAGACAAATTGCTCCCATAAATAAAACAAATCCCTGGGACCCTGCAAGGTCCCACAGAGGGATTTTCCTTTGGAATGGTCAAAGCACTGGACAAGAAAAGCCAATATTGGGTTATTTTGTCAGGATTTCACACGGCAGCTTCCTGAAAAAAGCAGGGAGAAATTGCAGTGGCACAGGCAGGAGCAGGGAATGGGTTTATCTGAGGAGAAAGGGGGGTGTGAAATATAAATCCTGAGCTGCTCCTCAACCCTTACACCTGTCTGGAGACCCAGAATTACACGGCTGAGATGCCCAGCTTTGTGCTGCAATCTACAGAAGGGTTTGGAAAATTGGGGTGAATTCAGCAAGACAGCCAAAAATGAGTGGTAGGCTTGAAAAAACCTCCTTCAGCACGAGATTTTAAATCCTCAGTCTATTTATGCCACTGCAAAAGAGTGAGCAGCTTATCCTGTGTACATAACTCCTGAGGAAGCAAATAGTGGCAAAGAGAGTTTTAAAATCCAAATTTTCACAAAGTTTAAAGCATCCAAAGGAGCAGCAGCCAGGCATGAAATCCCAGAGTGGCAAAAAGGAGGAGTCAGCATTAATTCCATTATTTATGCAGAGAAGGTTTTCTGTGCTGAGGGAAGGGGAGGCACCTTTGTGTTCTGGGTGCCCCAATCAAGCCTGAATGGCTTAATTAATTAAATTAATGAATTTGACGGAAGGGAGGGAAAGGTGACACCCCCTTCCAGCAGGTTTTTCTATCCCAGCAGGGGTTTTAAAACTTTTAATGGATCTCTGTGTCCACTGCAGCCTGGTGGAGTGAACATTGCCACAGGTCTCCTTTGCTTCCCACTGCCAGAGGGCAGGGATGGCTGGGATATTGGGAAGGAATTTCTGGCTGTGAGGGTGATGAGGGGTTGGGATGGAATTCCCAGAGGAGCTGTGGCTGCCCCTGGATCCCTGGAAGAGCCCAAGGCCAGGTTGGAGCACTCTGGATCTGTGGAAAGTGTGAGACCCACGGTGGCACTGGATGGCCTTTGAAGTCCCTCCCACCCCAAACCACACCACAATTCCATGTTTAGATGGGATTTTGGGAAGAAATTCTCACCTCAGAATGGTGAGGGACTGGGATGGAATTCCCAGAGCAGCCAGGATCCCTGGCAGTGTCCAAGGCCAGGCTGGAGCCACCTGGTCTATAGAAAGTGTGGTGGAAGGACTTTGGGGTGTCTCAAACCCAAACCATTCCAGGATTCCATGGGCAGGTTTGGATGGGATTTTGGGAAGGAATTTTGGGAGAGGAGCTGGGATGGCATTCCCAGAGGAGCACCTGGATCCCTGGAGGTGTCCAAGGCCAGGTTGGAGCCACCAGGGGCAGTGGGAGGTGTCCCTGCCATGGCAGGGGTGGCAGTGGCTGATGTTTCCCGTCCCTTCCAACCCAAACCATTCTGTGAATCCCAAGAATTGCCCAGTCTGGAGAACCTCTGTGTCCCATTTGGATCTCCCTGAGCCCCCTGGTCCCCCTGGCTGTGTTGTGTGGCCCTTTGCTCTTTGCTCCCCTCCGTTCCCACCCTCAGAGGAGCAGAGGAAATCCCGCTTGTCCTCTTTGCCCTCTGCTCTGCCTGGAGCTCCAGAGGCACCATCAGCCAGTAAATACCAGTGAAAAGGATCCTTTTCATTTGCAGTTCTATTAGTGGAAGGCACGGTTAACAATTCCAATCCAGGATAATTGTAGGAGCTGATTGCCAGCCATCCTCCGATGTTGACTCACAGGGCACAACGAGGGAGAGTGAGAAAGAGAAGCTAAAATTACAGCCCGAGTCTCTGGGGAATATTAATGTAATAGTTTTAACATGATCCTGCTCACATTTCAGCAAGGAATGTTAACAACCAGGAGGGCAAAGCTCTGATAATTTTTTTGCAGTATTCCTCTTTCCTTGGAATAATTGGGACACAATGCTCTCTTTGCAAACTCACACAGCTGGGAATGGTTTTGCCATTCTTTATTTTTTTTTGTTATTCAGGTGCAGCCTGTACTTCTGGGGATGTGCATTGTGGAATGTTAATCTTGTTTGCTGAAATATTGACGCGCTGAGCCTTGCAGGCACCTGGCAGCGAGGGATCCTTCCCTGCGGAACACATCGCCATGAAATCCCTGGGATGGCTCCGAGCAGCTCGTCAGCCATGCAGAGTGGGCTTCTGTGGCAGGCCCAGACCATGCAAGACTTCCCTGGCATTCAGAAGCCCAAGTTGGAAATGCCAGGTCAGGGTGATTGGGCTAGAAGCCCCCCTTCCTCCTTTAGACCCCAGCTTATCTCTCTGTACCTCTGTAGGTCCCTTTCCTTTAACCCTTGCTATCAGACAATTTCCAACCCTCCTGAACCCTCTATAAAGAGCTGATTTTGCCCAGCTCGGGCAGTCTCGGGGTCTCTGCTGCTCACAGTGACCCCCAGATGTGTCACAAAGTCTCTTTTCCAGCCTGGCCCTCGAAGAAGGAGTCAGAGCTCTTCACTCCTCAGTCTCAAGGTTATTTATTGTTTATCTATAAAATTCTTTCTCCTGTCCAGCCAAGGTCTGCTCAGCAGGACAGTCAGAGGCACTCTGCCTGCCCTGGGGTAATGTTATCTTTTTATACTAAAAACTACGTGTATAGTATTTACAATTATTTCCCAATACCTATGGAAACTTTAGATTGGTTTAGAGTAGAAGCTCACCTGAGTTAGACAGTGAACTTCTACCCTAAACCAACCCAAAAGTGCCACCATCACAGCAGAAGATGGAGGCCAAGAAGAAGAAGGAGAAAGGCTGGACACGCCCAGATCCCTCCATCCCTGAACCCCCATTCTAAAAACACCAAAAATCCATTTTTCACCCTGTGATAACCCATCTCATCAGGGTTTATGTCGGGTTCTTGCCCTGCAGTTAATTGAACAAACACACAAAGAGAGGAAAAATGTGGAATTTTTACAGCTTGAAGAGTCTCTGATGGGGAAATTCAGGAACAGATTCTCAGGAAGGGGAAGGGGAAGGGGAAGGGGAAGGGGAAGGGGAAGGGGAAGGGGAAGGGGAAGGGGAAGGGGAAGGGGAAGGGGAAAGGGAAGGGGAAGGGAATCTTTCAGCCACCAGAAGCACCTGGTGATCCAGAGCTTCCCAGGAATGCTCTGGGCCAGCATTCCATGGGAAATCCTCTCTCTGCACACATCAAACCTACTGAGGCAGGGAAGAAAATGTTCCCTTTTCCATGTCAAAATTTGTATTTATCCTGCTGTTTTAGGAAGGAGAGGCAAATCCTTCAGACCTGGTGATATTTACAGCAGGAATTTGGTTGGAGTCAGAATTTTAACATCTTTCCTTGAGGGTTTTCAGGGAGAAGGGGGCAGGCGGTGACCCGCGACTCCAAAAATAAACAGAAATTACGACAATTTTACACTTCAGGTGCCACACGAAGGAACCTGGGGGCTGTAGCACCATTTCTGAACAGGAAAATGGGAACTGCAATGAACTGAGCAGCACTGATGGGCTGGAGATAGAACTGAGTTTTCCAAGGCTGGGCTTTCCAATTCCTGCTCCAGTCAGACACAGCCTCGGAGCAAATCAAAGTTGTTTTCCTTTGAAAATGGGTTGTTATTTTTCCATCATCTCCCAGGTGCTCAAACACTCCGATTCTTGATGTTATGGAGATATTTGCATTCCCTCCCAATCCCATCTGGCTGCGATTTCCCCACTCCCTCACCTGTGCAGGGTCTGTCTCCCATGGAAACATCGCTCAGAAGATCAGGGAAACGACTCCCCAGGCTCCTTGGCTTCCAAAAACTCCAGGCAGGAGCAAAAAGGAGTTGCCTGAGGAAATCCAAGTCCTACAAATGCAAAACCCTCCCTCCTTTTCCAGCCCCTCCAAGGACACCTCCCCTGTCCCAGCTCTGTGACAGGGTGGCCTCGGGAAATTGGGGTTTTCTGTTGTGGTTTGTGCTGCAAAAGCCCTATAACTGCCTTGACTTGCCCTAAAACCCAGTTCAAGGGCTGTTTTTTTATTCTATTCACCATCCTCACTCAAGACGCAGCTCCCCAAGTTAATTTTGCTGATTTTCCTTAATTTGCTTCATTTTGCTCCCCGAATTCCTATTTTTAACATTAAAATAGTATTAATTATAATCAACTATTCGCCTGAAATTAGCATTTTTACCATTTTTATGAACGTTATTTCTCTGTTATCTCTGTATGTTGGTCAGGGCAACTATTCCAGCTCAGCTGTTGCACCTGAATCCTGCCCAAATCCTGACTTTTCTGCCCAAATCCTTCCTGCAGGTCCATCCTGAGCCTCCTGTGCTGTTTCTCTGCTCTGTGCCACGGCTGCAGCTCCCTCCCAGAAGGATGGAGCCTCTCCCAGTGGGACCCAGTGCCATACTGGGATGTCTGGAACATCCCTTTCCCCCCCCCCCCAATTTCTCAGGATAAGCCCCAGGACAGGATTCCCTGATTAATTTCCATGAAAATCCCATCACACCTCCCCGAGTTTCATCACCCAAACCCCACTGGGCTCACTCAGGATCTCAGAACAGCCCTAAAATTCAACATTCCCCTAAACCCTGCCTTGAAGAGAAGCAACTTCCCTCAGCTGCTCCCTGAAAACTCAGGATTCCCCTCAGAAATCTTTGCTTTTCAAAAGACTTCCCGAAACTTTTCTGTGTGAAAAGCACTTTGAACTCCCCAGCTGGAAGGTCCTGGGAGGATTTATGCCATCCCTGTCTCCCTGCAGAAGCTGATTAGGTGACATTAATACCTCGCAAAGAATCTTCCCCCCCAAAGCTTCTCTGTGCTGCCAGAAAGTGCCAACGTCAAGCATTTCATTTTCCCACTAATAACATTTCCCTATTATGGCTTCAAAAAAGAAATCCCAATCTGTTTAGCACTTGCTGCATTTCGGGCCTCCCATCACTCCTCTGCTTCTCATGTGTGAAGAGAGGGAAAGGGAGGGGAAAAAAAATTCCACGGAGTCACCTTGAGAACGTGTTTGAAATTTGGGAGAGTGCAAATTGAAGTGAGGGATGGGAGGGGCTGTGAGGGCGCCACGTTTTTAGGGGGTCCGTCCAATCAATCAGCAATCAAGGGAGATTAAATTATCTCTTGGCTTTGTTCTGTTTGTCTTCCCAAGGATCCTGCTCTCAACCTCCCCCAGAGGGCTGTACCTGTGCTGGTGCCTCACCAGGGAGGGCTGAGCAATAATCAGAATTTCCCGATGGGGAATTGTGCTGCTGGGAGATTTACAGCAGCCCAGATGGCCGAGAATGCCACAGAGACTCCAACACCTGACAGTGCTGCAGAGCAAATTCGAGCTTTCCCTCAGTGACCTGACATGGGGGAGAGGATTTTGGGATAATTATCGGGATAATTATTGGGATAATTATTGGGATAATTACTGGGATAATAACTGGGATCTTGGGTGTGTTTTGCAGACCCTCTGCGGAAGCCCTTGGGGCTCTGCATGAGCCACCTCAGGGACAGGGGCTCCTCTTGTGGCAGATTATTGGCTAAAAAGGGTGACATTCCCAAGGAATGTTTGTTTTTGAGGGCTCTGAGGAGGTGGCTGGGATGGTGAGGTGTCCTGGGTTGTAAAATAAGTGTGTATTTTATTGCCATCTGTTAGAGGTGGGGCAGTTTTTATTTGTTGGGCAGTTTTTATTTATCTCTTCCACAACCAATCCTCCCTCCAGGAGATCTCTTCTGTTCATGGCCATTAATTATTAATTATCTTCTGTTCATGGGCCATTAATTAATAATTATCTTCTGCCCATGGCCACTGAGTGTCCCTGCATGGCTGATCAAATTCCATCAAACCATGGTGAGAGGCTCCGCCCAGGGGAGGAGCCAAGCATTCCTGCCTGGATACAATCTGAGATTTTCACACATTCCCACCTGGATACAATCTGATTTTTCACACATGCCTGCCTGGGTACAGTCTGAGTTTTGGGACACCCCAGCAGCCTTTGCCCACTGCATTCCCAGAGGAGCAGCTTTCTCCTGCCCTGCATTCCCAGAGGAATTCCAGGCCCATCTCCAGCAGCTCTGGAGCTGCAGAGGAAAACTCCCTCCTTGTGCAGGATCCTGCTGCAGCAGAGCCACAGCTGGCACTGCAGGAGGGCTGCAAGTTTTACCAAACAGAGACTGAGAGACTCGGAAAGAGTCTCATTGCAACCTCTGAGGATCATTCCAATCCTCTGCTGTGGTTCATTAACATGTGGCTGGACAATTAAAGGTGCCCCTCTGAGTAATGAGAAGTGTAAATCCATGAAAAAACTGCGTTTCTCATAGTTTGAGTTCCCTGACTGGCTGCAATTTCAAATCCTCCCGAACAGGGACTCTCCAGTTGTGTCCAGGATATAATTCCAGGAGTTCTTGTTCTCTGGAGGCTTTAATTGTCCAACAAATAACAACAAAACCAGGTGAACGAATAAATTTAACCCTCAAAACAGCCTGAAATAATAAAACAGCTGCTGAGGTGGATTAGCACCATCCAAACAGCTGCCACGCTAAGAGAGGCACTCAGGATAATCCCAGGTTTCTTGGAAAAAAACCATCCAGGGATGAAAAAAATACTTTAAGGAAAAAATAATTAACATGAGAAAAGGCTTCAGGACTGAATTGTGCCACTTGATGCCACGTTAATTAGGGGACCCTTGGACAAGTTCTGTGCTCTTTTGATTTGTTCTCAGGCACAACACAACACAAAAAGAACTCCAGTTGTTCCCTTTCCTCCTGATTTTTACTTTAAATGTTCATTTTCAGCTGCTCCAGCGTTGAGCTGGTTCATTTCCAGCTTCCCCTCTCTGGGCATTATCTGCTTTCTTTTTTCTGCAGTTGCCATAAAAAATATGTGAGTCAGAAAAAAATAAAAAATGGCGACATTTTGTATCAGCCTCCAGTACAAAATAATTATAGCATCCCCTGCTGAGTGATGGGCTCACACAGAAGCCTGGAGGTTTAATCCCATCTATTTCCAGGAGCTTCCCAACAACAGGTGCTGCTGTGTCCACCTCCAGCATTCCAGGAGTTCCAGCTCTTCCTCATGGCTTGGAAGGACTGGTGGCCAGCAGGGAATAGTGAAAACATCAAAATTTTAATTTAATTTTAATGCTGCACCTCATCTAACTTCAGGAGTCAGGGAGGAAAAGCAGGAGAAGCTGCTCCCCAGCACCAGGAAAACCTCTGGGATTTGGTCCCTGAATAATGATGGCTTTTGTTTTTCACACAAACACAGAAAGAAACAGGTGCAGGTTAATAATTCATAGAATTGTGGGATCCTGCAGTGGTTTTGGTGGGGAGGGACCTTAAATCCCATCCCCAATTCCAGCAGGAGCTGCAGCAGGTCCAGCAAGCACAGAAATCCCACATTTCCATGGATGAAACGAGCCCCAGGGCCCAGGCCAGGCTCTCCTCAGGCCCCTTCACCCCTGCACAGCCCTTGTCAAACAGGGGGGGCATTCCAAACCTTCCCATCCCTTTTTGCTCCCTCTTTCACTCCCTATCCCTCCCCATCCCAGCCTCAGCAGGAGCACAAACATCCCTGGGAGCTTTCCAGCTGAGACACATCCTTCACCAGCTCCTGCACAGCCTCTGCCTCCAGCCCCAACTCCTTTTTAAGGCTGAAAAGAGGATTTCTGGAACTTTAACCTCCCTAAACCATCCTGGCTTTCCTGGGCCCGTTCCCACTTGTCAGCACCACATTTCCTGCACATTCCCTGTCTGAGCAAGGAATTTTCAGCAAGACGAATAAACCAGGTTTTTGTGCAAGTTTTATGCATTTTTGAGTTTTCTCCCCCACCCTGAAAAAGCCTTCATTCTTCTCCTGAAAGCTCTGCCAAACTTAGGTGCTATTTCTGGTGAGCAATTAGCAAAAGAATCAGTCCCAAAAATACTGCGGTTACCAGGCAGCAGGCTTGGGGAGAGGGGAAAAAACCAAGGGAAAGGAAAAAAAAAATATTAAAAAAAAGGAACACATGGTGGAGCCCAATGGCATCTGATATTCCTGGGGAGCATGAGCAGGGTTTCACATCCCAGGCTGGGCTTTAATTGGAGAATCCTCTTTAATTGGGGGCTCTTTTCCCTCTGCACCATGATCCCGTCTCGCCGCGTGCTCGGAGCTGTCCCACCCCATCCCTGGCACATCCAAGCACCTGCAGCTGCCACCAGCTGAGCCCTGGGGTGATGGAATGTCTCCTCCTAAAGTTCAGCTGCCTGTCTGAGCCTCTGTGACGAGAGGGGAGGGAATTCTTTCCCAGCTCCGAGGCACAAGGACAGCCCACCAGTGTCGCTGTCACAGCGCTTCGTGGCCAAAATTGTCATTATTGTCCCCACTTCAGAAGGGTTTCTGAAGGAAGAGAATCACCCACATGAGGTCAGGGGCTCAGACACCCCAGATCCCCGAGGAGAAGGATTTCGGAAGGAATGGAATCAGGGGCTCAGACACCCCAAATCCCTGAGGAAAAAGATTTCTCAAGGAATAGAATCACCCACATGGGATCAGGGGCTCAGACACCCCAGATCCCTGAGGACAAGGATTTCTGAAGCTTTGGAATCACCCATGTGAGGTCAGGGTCTCAGACACCCTGGATCCCCGAGGAGAAGGATCCTCTTCCACACCCCAAATCGTGGTGCCCCTGGCTCTGTCCCAGGGCAGGTTTGTGTTGCAGCCACAGCCCCAAAAAACAATTTTATGGTTTTATATTGAAGTGCAGAATGAGCTGACACAGAGAAATATTCCCAGGACAAACAGAGATTCTTCTAAGCAGCTTCTTGCAGAAATTTGGGGTTAAAGTCTTGGGTTTTCCATCTGGTTGGGAGCATGAAGTGTCTCCAGCACACAAATTCAGGAAAAACAGGATTGTGCCTCCATGAAGTGTTTCCAGCACATGAATTCAGGAAAAACAGGATTGTGCCTCAGTGAAGTGTGTCCAGAACATGAATCCAGGAAAAACAGTTCAGTTCCAGCACATGAAGTCAGGAAAAACAGGATTGTGCCTCCATGAAGTGTGTCCAGAACATGAATCCAGGAAAAACAGTTCAGTTCCAGCACATGAATTCAGGAAAAACAGGATTGTGCCTCCATGAAGTGTGTCCAGCAAACAAATTCAGGAAAAACAGGATTGTGCCTCCATATCTGCCCAGAGCTCCAGACTGGAGCCTCCTCTGGGAGCTCAGAGTGCTGTGGTCTGAATGAACATCAGGAGAGAGATCCCTGCACATTTCCAGCTGCGTGCTGCTGGTCTTGTCCTTTGGCTCATCCTGGCATTTCCCAGGTTGGTATCCATAATTAGCGTGATTGGCAACTGATGAACACCACATTTAATCACAGGTTACAACTGCAGGGAATTCAGGAGGGTTTCCAAAGAACTGCACCAGCAGAGAGCACCCAGAGATCTCCAGAACCCAGTGGAAAAAATGCCCAGAACTCCCTGTTGGGGCCACCAGAAGAGATCCCAGCCAGCCTTAACCTCCAGGAATGAACCCCCTCAGATCTTCCTCACGTTTCCAGCCATCCATCCAGAGGAATTGTCCCCAGACTTGGGAGCTCAGTAGAAATGAGAGCCACAGAGACTTTTCCAACGCCGTCAGGTGGAATTGGCTCGGCCGAGCTGCTGCACGTGGACTGCAGAGATTTTTTTCCTCCATGAAAAGCAGAGGGTGGAGAGAGGCAGAGCCTGGGATCTGCCAGGCAGTGTAATTTTAGTTGTTTTGCTGGAGAAGGGGGGCCTGGGGGGGGGAAATAGAATTAATTTAAAGGCTGGTATTTTAGGCTGCATTGCTGCGCATGAATCTGAGTGCAGCCCTCTAAAAATAAGCTGGTGCAGAAGAAATGAAAAGAACAAAAAAGCAAGGTTGGAGGTGTGCTGGAGTGACTAATGCTCTATAATAAGTGAGCAGTTCAGTGCTTGCCCTCAGAGTACGTTGGGATGGTATTTTAGAGAGCCCAAAACCAATTCTTCCTTTGGGGCTCAAAACTTTGCTTTGTTCAGGTGTTTTATTTTATTTTTGTTGCCAGTGTCACGGTGAGTACAAATTGTTGTTGTGTCATCCCATAGCCATCCAGGAGTCCTGACTCAGAGCCCTGCAAACATTTATTTAATGAATAAAATTGACACCCCTGGAGCCTGGGTGTGCTGGAAGGTTCTTCAGTAGGAGTTTCTCCTGCCCAGGTGTCTTGGTTTCAAAAGACAGGCGCTTGCTAAGAAAGGCAGGAGCTTCCCCTGAAATGGAGAAGGTAAACCCTCCTTACCCCTCCAAATTTCTATGAATTTTAAATTAAGGGGCTCTCAGGCAAAAATATGGGAGCAGGAAATAATTCTTTAATAGGGGGGAAAATGAAAGGATAAAATAAACAATGCAGCGAACCAAACCAACCCTGGCAGAGCCAGAGCACAGCCTGACACCCTGTGGGTCAGGGTGCTGCAGCAGGGCCATTGGAATTGTGGCTCAGCCCTCCTGCAGGGCCAGGGGTGGTTCTGCTGGAGCAGGATCCTGGAGAAGGGGGCAGAATCCTCTGGAGATCCAGGGGCAGAGGCAGCTGCTGCTCCTCTGGGAATGCAGGGGAGAAGTCGTGCTGGTGTTCCAGAATCTCCAGATTCTATCTGGGTAGGAATGCTTGGCTCCTCCCCCTGGGCTCACATCTCCCAATGGGATGCTGAAGCTCTTATCAGCCCTGCACGGACATTCAATGGCCTCTTATCAGCAGGTGTCCCCCCGGAGGGAGGAGTGATTGTGATCACTCAGAGAGAGATAAGGAGCATTGCCCACTTGACACAAGGCAGCTGCCATGCAGGAGGTAACAGAACACATCTCGCCTTGCAGTCTGGAGCACCAGGGCAGGGCCTGGATGGGATTCAAGGTCCCTCCGACCCAAACCCCTCTGGAGTTCCGTGGTTCCATTCCACGCCGCTCCATCCCAGCTGGACATTTTGAAGAACTCCCGGCACACCCGTCAGGAAGAACTCCAGGCTTTTCATCCCCAGCTGAGTGATTGATAAAAATCTGCATTTCCAGGGGGTGTTCCTCTTCTAACATAAACTGCCTGGCTTTCCCTTGCCCAAAAAATCCAGGAGAGGGCTGGCTCTGAGCTCTTGGATTGTGACTTTAAGGTCTGGGATCAGAGCAGAGAAAATGAGTCTGAACACCAGAGCTCTGGAGCAGTGCAGGTATGAATCCCAAATCATTAATCATTCATATTAATGATTATCCCATTTTCATTAATAAGGGAGGGAACTCCAACACTACTCAACATTTCCAACCAGTCTTGGACCACTTGTATCCCACAGTTTATATCCTTGAACTTAAGATTTTGCATCCCCACCAAAAATCCAGAGCTCTTTGAACACTAACCCTGAATATCCTCATTAACCACACATCTGCCCTGTGAAAATACATTTATTTCACCCCCTGGTGCTCTGGATCTCGAAGCCATCTCAGAGTTATGAGCTCCAAGGAATGATTTTATGTTACATAAGCTGAAAAAAACCCACAGAAAAGCTTTTGTTTTAAATGTTTCCTGTCAGCTCCTTGAAAGGTTCCATTATTCTTTGGGCTTTGAAGTGAAATTTGGGTTCTCTGGGATGCTTTTCCTGCCCTCCTTGACGAGCAGGGAGTTGCCCTTAATCCAGAGCATCCCAAGTTTCCTGTCAGCCCAGGAGCTGACATTCAGCTCATGTGAGACCTGGCAAATTCTCATTTTTAAAGGCAAATCAGAGCATGCAAAGCCTTTATGGAGCTGTCTGGACTTCATACCCCCTCGGTGCTGTTGTCTGAATGATTGAACACAATTAGCAGATGGAATTTGTTAAATATTCCAGAGGCCAGGAGCGGGAGCTGTTCCTGGTGCTGAGCTGCTGTGACAGACCCAGGCACAGCAAAGCCTCATCTTTAATTTATTGCTGACTAGGAATGGCTTTGTGTGCTGGACTGGAAAGGAGCAAATTCCCTCATTCCAAATCCATGCCTGAGCTCCAGTCACACAGAACAACTCCCTTTTTTTTGAATTTTGGGCAGCCACGGCTGGTTTTAACCTCCTCCTGCTGTTGCTGCCTTCAGGGGGGTGAGAAGGGATCGCTCCCAGCCCTCCCTGAAGGGACAAATGGCTCCAGCACTGGTAGGACTGGGGACAAACTGGGACAAGGGACTGGAAAGAATTAGCTCCAATAATCAGATTATTTCCCCCCAGGCACTGCCTCTGTCTGAAGCCAGACACAACTTTGGGCCCTGCCTAAAAAGCTCCAGGTAATTTATCTAAATAACTTAACGAGGGAAAGAAAAAAAAAAATTAAAATCCTCTTTGATGAAGGGTTTTGAAGAAGTCAAAAAGATTCCTGCAATCCCATTCCCTGATCATTCACAGGGAATTATCTCCTCAGCTTTTTTTGGTGCCTCTGAGGAATCAGCAAAAATTCCTGGGAGCTCAGGCTGTCCCTGTGCCACACTGAGTGGCACAAAGTCCCCTGGGTTGGGTGTCCTTGTCACCCCCATGCCAGGGAAGCCATCCTGGAGGGAATTTCCAGTTTAACAACTTCCATTTCTCCCCAGGAAGGAATAATTTATCCGTAAACTGGACTTTAAACATCTCCCACAGCAACCCTGCCCCTGCAATTTTGCATATTAAACATAGAATATGTCATGCAATATGCTGGAATACGCATCATTTCATATCTATGTGATAGAAATACAATTTCTTATGTATAATGTATATATTCCTGTATTTTATTTATGAATGTAAATAAATGTCATATATTTATCGAGGGGAAAATCAAGGGGAAATCAAGGGGGAAATAAAGGGAAAATCAAGGGGAAATAAAGGGGAAAATCAAGGGGAAAATCAAGGGGTAAATCAAGGAGAAGCTGAGGGAAAACCAAGGGAAAATAATCAAGGGATGCACTCAGGTGAAATATGGGTTTCTGAGGCCTCTCAGCTTCTCAGGAGAAAAGATCCTAACGAAAGGATTTTCCAGAAAATATCATGGCGACACAAGGCTGGTTTTTTTTTTCCCTGAGGACTGAGTGGAGCCTGCACAGGCTCCAGGACACGTTTCCTTTGCAGGGTTGGAAATCAAACCAAGCCCTGGAAGTGCTGATATCAAACAGCAGCCCTCAGTGCTCCAGGAGTTTTCCCTCTGCCTCCCTGTGAGCCCCAAATTCTCCATGTGAGAGGTTTGGGGCTGACAGTGACACCTCAGCATTCCTTTTGTCTCCTGCTCAATCCCTCCTGGAAAATTAGGAAATGGCAATTCCCGGCTTGCAGGGCTGGGGATGGGCCCAGAATTCCCCACCACTGCTTCCCAAGACCTTGGGGAGAACATCAGCACTGCAGGCTGCCAGCTCAGGGAGCTCAGCAATTTTTCCAACAAATTTAAACATTTTTAGCCCTTTTGAAGAAGGTCAGACACCCACAGGGCATTCTCAGTCCCAAAATACACACACTTTTCCTCTCCCACTGGATATCTCCAAGTGCTGGAAGACATTCCCTGAACCACCACATTTCCTTCTGGATGCCATCAGAATTCTGAATTTTCCTAAATTTTTTTTTGCTCTGGAAAGGTTCTGGAAAGCTCCTGCCCAGACCAGAATTCCAGCTGTGACAACACCTTTTCCCAGAGCCTTTGCTTTAATTGGAGCCAGGACTTGACCTGGATGATCCCTGTGGCTCCCTTCCCACTCAGGACACTCCCTGATTCCTCTGACTAATTACTTCCTCTTGCTTAAGTGGATTTCCCATCTCATCTTTTATCTCCATCATTAATTAAGGAGGGCTGAAAGCCTCAATCTGCTCCGTGTGGTCAAGACTTCCTCGTGCTTTGATCCATGTGGAAAATTCCTTTGATGCTGCAGCTCCCTGGCACCACGGGACAGATCTGCAGATCTTCCCAGGGAGCTGAACATCAGATCTTTTTCTTCCTGGGAGGCAGAAGCCAGAATAGAAACCTGCTCTGCCTCTGCTCAGATGGCTTTCTCTGGGGGTGAAGAGGGAAAGGTAATTCTGAGAGCTGATTTAATTCACTTCAGGCTTCAAAAGGACCTCAAGACCCCTATGGAAAAAAAATAATTCCTTTGCAATCATTAAATGGCATTAAATAAATCACTTTTAGGGCAGCGAGGCCTCCTCCTGAATACTCAGTTTGAGTCAAAAACCAAATTATATCAGACCTAAAGAAGATTCAGGAGCGAAACCCCAACATTTGCAGTGTTTTGCGGGCTCGGATATTCCCAATTAACTGTGATAAATCCTCTCTCAGAGCCTCTTCCCATTTCAGAGCCTGCCTGAGTCAGAACATATGGAAAGCTCAGCCCATGGAGCTGGAGGATGGTACTAAACAGATTTCTCCCAAACCTGTCTGAGGGTTTTTTTGCCCATCCCCACTAGAACAGAGCTGTGAGCAGGGAAAGCTCTGGCAGGAATGATGATGATGATGATGATGGTGTTCCCAATGCCATCCCCAGGCTGGATCTGCACATCTGCAGCTCCTGGAACTTCCCCATTAGCTCAGATTTACAGAGGGGCCTCGCTGGCTTTTTCCTGCTCCTGGTTCTTACAGAGAAAAGGAATTCTCAGTGTTCTCGGCAGGAATTTACAATTCATGTTCTTTTAACAGCTCTCCTCCCCCAGGCTGGGAGAAGGAACTGAATCCAGAGCCTGCACTGGCACAAAACCATCTTCCCAACACCTTCTGCCTCTTCCCTTGTGGAATTCCACTCCACCTTCCTGCTTGGAAAAACCCTGGACTTCTGCAGTGCCCACCAGCTGAGAGCCCTGCAGCGTTGATAAACTAAAACACAAAATAATAACTATGCCAATTGTATCTAAAATAAATTATAAATTTATCACAAATGATGATTTTGTGGGGGGATTTGTCTGGTTTAGCCCCCGTGCCTGTGCAGGTCACGAAGGGTTGGGAGGGTTGAGGGAAATTTAGGCTCAAGTGGTTCTGTTTCTGCCTCTGGGACATCTCCGTGTTCTCCAGCAGGGTTGGGGTGCTTTGGGCTCTTTTTTTCCCCTGGCTTGTTTGTTTTTAAAGGTGTCTGATGTAATTAACATGAGATAATTTGGCTCAAGCTTAGAACCAAACTGTTATCAAAAACCACCACACGCAGAGCCCCAAGATGGAAAAGAAGTGGGACCACAAAGGACCCCTCAGAGCCACCACACCCACCCAATCTCTGCTCCAGAGCTCTGTTCAGGTGTCAACTGAGAGAATTAAAACACCTCCAGCCTCTCTCCAAAAATCCTCCAGGATTTTGGCCTCTTCATTCAGCTGAGGTGAAGCCTTGGCTGCAGTCCCTGCTGCCACAGAGGAGCAGCGGCAGCTCAGATAATATCTTATTTATTTATTTATTTTATTCATGTTATTCACTGCCCTCAGCCTTGGGGCTGTGGTTCAGAGCTGGGGAAACAGGATGTTCATCATTATCTTCCTGACAGAACATGAATTTCACGCCTCTCCTTGTCCCGTGGAGAGGGCTGAGCACAGAGCTGAGGAAAACAAGGAATGTGCCCCCTGCCAGATGGGTTTGAGGGGCTTCAGGGTGGCCTTTGGGGACAGAGCAATGACAGGGCCCCGGGGTCAAGTCTTGAACCCAGAGAATTTGTGAGAGGAACCCCAAATTCTGGTCAGGGAGCAGCAGGAAAAGATGGGAGAAGGGAAAAGCACAACGTCGCTGCTAAAAAAATTGTTGTGCAGCTTCACACTCTTTTAAAGTCTAAATAAATTCCCTCAGAGCAGGTTTTGAACTTGGGGTTTTTTGATCTGGATTAAAGAGAAACCCGAGTCAAAAGCGAGCACTAATGACGAGCGCTGGAACATCAATAATTAATGACTCTGCAGGGGGAACCCCTCACCTCCCTCCTGCCTGCCCAGGCCCCTCTGCAGAGCCCTCCCACCCTCCAGCAGATCCACACCTGCTCCCAGATCTGAGAATCATGGAGCCATGGAATGCTCTGGGTTGGAAAGGATCACCTCCAACCCCTGGGCACCTCTCGGGGTCTCTGCTGCTCACAGCGACCCCCAGGTGTGTCACAAAGTCTCTTTTCCAGCCTGGTGGTGGAATAAGGAGTCAGAGCTCTCCAGTTCTCGGTCTCAAGGTTGTTTATTGTTGCTTATCTATAAAATTCTTTCTCCTGTCCAGCCCAGGTTGGTTCAGCAGGACAGTCAGATGTTGTCAATCAAAGACAACACCAACATTAGCAAGGGAGAGAGAGAATGATGCATCTGCCTCCATGTTCAGAAAACTGATTTATTATTTTATGATATATATTGTATTAAAACTATACTAAAAGAATAGAAGAAAGGATTTCATCAGAAGGCTGGCTAAGAATAGAAAAGGAATGAATGACAAAGGTTTGGACTGACACAGCCGGACTGGGATTGGCCATTAATTAGAAGCAACCACATGAGACCAATCCCAGACCCACCTGTTGCATCCCACAGCAGCAGACAATCATTGTTTGCATTTTGTTCCTGAGGCCTCTCAGCTTCTCAGGAGGAAAAATCCTAAGAAAAAGATTTTTCATAAAACATGTCTGTGACAGTCAGAAGCACTCTGCCTGCCCCTGGGGGTTGTTATCTTTTTATCCTAAAAACTACCTGTACAATATTCACAATAACTTCTCAATACCTATGGAAATTTTAGGTTGGTTTAGAGTAGAAGCTCACCTGTGTTAGACAGTGAACTTCTACCTTAAACCAACCCAAAAGTGCCACCATCACAGCAGAAGATGGAGGCCAAGAAGAAGAAGGAGAAAGGCTGGACATGCCCAGATCCCTCCATCTTGCCTCATGAACCCCCATTCCAAAACCCCCAAAAATCCATTTTCCACCCTGTGACAAACTAACTATTATTCTACTTAGACTTTTGTGGCTTGCAGATCCTCGTGTAAGGTTGGGAATTTTTTCCATGGGTCATAATCCAGGGCACAGGGTCCTGGGCTCTGTCCCAGGGTCCCTGAGCCCCCTGGCAGGGGTTTGGGCAGTCCAGGACAGCCAGAGGGATGTCCTGAATTCCACCAGACTCCTTCCACTATCCCAGGGTGCTCCAAGCCCCATCCAACCCAGCTTTGGACACTTCCAGGGCTCCAGGGGCAGCCACAGCTTCTCTGGGAATTCCATCCCACCTCCCTCCCAGGGGAGAATTCCCTCCCAATATTCCATCTGCTCTCTCTGGGGTTGAAGCCATTCCCCCTGTCCTGCTCTGTGTGCTCAAATCCCCCGAGTTCTGCCGTTGGTAGCAACTCCAGGGTTATTTTTGTGTTCTGTGATTTGATCTGAGGCAGAGCCCTGCAGTGTTAATACAATATCTGCCATAATTTCCCACACAGCAAATGAGAGTCAGCCCGGCTCTCAGCAAGACAAATCTCTTTTTGTTGTTGTCACGCACATTATTCCACTCTCTCCCACTTAAGGCAGATGCTTTTGTGTGCTGGTTTGTGCTCTGAGTTTGTAAATGTTCATCCTTTTAGTGATGTTTGCCTGATAACAGAACGAGGGAATAAAACAGAATCTGCAATGAAATCAATGGAATGGGAGCTCCAACAGGCACAGGAACATGCAGAAATGATGCTCTGGCCAATAGCTGCAGTCAGCAATGAGGAATTGCATCCAGGACACATTTTGGGAGGTAAACATGTTAACTTGCTCCTCCAGCTCCCCAAATGTACCTCATTTATCACCAGAGCAGCTCCAGAGTTTTGGTGTTGGCACTCCAGGACTCTCCATGCAAATGAAGATTTATATCCCCAGCCACGAGCTGCTCCAGTGCCACCTTCAGAGCAGATTTCAGGGAAATAAAAGAAACTTTTGTGTCCCTTCATCTAAAGGAGGCAAATACAGCTGAACTCCCCCCACAGGTGTTGGCTGCTGTTTCAAAACCGGCGAGAATTCTCTGTGAGTGGAGGACAGGCAGGAAATCGATTCCCTTCCGCACAAATTCCCTTCACGGAATTCCCTGCTGGACTATCACTGCTCCTCTGCCAGCTTCAAATGGAGCCCTGGCTCCCTTCAAACCAGCAGCAGAACCTCCTGGGTGCCCGATTTCGATTCACCCCTGGCTCCTCCATCCCTGGGAAACGCGCCCAGGTGAAGCTTTCAAAGGGGAAGGAGCCTCTGCTCAGAATCCTGACGTGAAAGGAGGGAGAGAGGTCGATGGGGGAGGTGAACAACCTCCTCCAGGAGCTCCAGGAGCCCTGGGAAAGTGAAATGTGAGCTGCAGCCTGAGGAGGGACAGCAGGGATCCAGGTACATCCACTCACAAACCCTTAATTTGGGATGGTCCACGAGCTCAGGTCAGTGCTGGGCTCCCCCTGTTAATTCCTGACCTGCAGAGCTGCTGCACAGACAGCTCTGCTGAGCTCTCCATCCTCTGAGGTCTTTGGGGCAGGTAAAGACAGCAAAACACACCCCCTGGAAGTTTGAACACCCACAGGAGAGGGGTTAAAATGCCCTTTCCCAGTGCAGAGGGAATTCCTGGGCGTCAGGTGAAGGCGTTCTCTCAGCGCTGCTGGATTTTAACCCAAACCTGGAATTCCGGGGTGACCTCACCAGCCCTGGGCTCCCAGGGGAGGGGATTCCACCTCTCCTGGTGGCTGTGAGAATGAGCAAAGTTCCTGTTCAAAGGGAGGTGAAATCACAGCTCTTCCTGCTGCCCATTCCTTTCCCTTCTGGGTCAAGCTTCTGGAGGTTCTTTCTTGCCCAGGTGCCTGACAAGAAGTTTCCCGTGTTTGGGAACAAGCCTGGACCTCAATTCCCCCCTCCATCCTAAAACTGCTGCAATTTTGGGCCAACAAATCTCATTTTTCTGGCTCTCATCCCATCAAAAGCAAGCAGGACTTGGATCCTGAGCCACCACTCTGATTCATCCCTTGTTTTCCCTGTTCTTCAGTTCACCAGAGCCTCAAAACAAGTCAACAAATAAAAAACCACACAAAAGAGCATGAAACAGGTAAAGATTACCCCCAAACAAGTTTATCTAAGCAGCTGTGAATCACTGAGCAAGATCACCCCCTTTGTGCCACTCCCACAGTGAAAATTTCTCTGTTCCCGAGTAATTTACAAGCTCAATAACCAAAACCAGGCAGGGGAAAGGAAATAAGGAGAGAAAAATGAGTTTTGTTACTGCGCACTTGGTGTTTTTAATGGAAGGGTTAAACAATTCAAAGAGAACCAGACTCAGATGAATCCCCAAACCCAGGATGAATCCCCAAACCTGCTGGACAGATCTCAGAGAAAGAATGGAATGGATAAGAGAAAATAAATGTTTCATTTTCAATAAGAATATCATAAAAATAGATTTAAAAAAAAGAATCTTGACTTCTTTGGTCACAAGGCTAGGAAAAAAACTTTTTACTACCTCAGGAGTCATCTCAACCACAGAAACCTGAGATGCCAGGAGCAGCCCTTTGTGCCATCCCTGGGATCATTTTGGGGCTGCTCCTGTGAGGGGGAGAAAGGAGCCAGGCGTGGCATCCCTGAGAATCCAGGCTGGTTTTTATTTGGGATTAATTAGCACCCACTTGGCTTTGATGGCTCCAAGGAGCACAAAACCACCAAAAAGGAAATTTGGGCTTGGACAGGCCTGAAGAGTCTGTGCAGAGCTGGGGCTCAGGTCCCCAATATCCCATTCCCCAGGAAATTTGGCAGCAGGTTATAAACTGTGCTCAATCCTAAAAATATTTATCAATTGACCAATCATTTGTTAGGCTCTGGTTGTCAGGGAAACAGGCATTTAGGAACATCATCTCCAGGGACACGGAGCCAGAGCAGCTGGGGCTGGGATTCAGGAGAGTGATGCCTTTTTGGGACTGCCTAAAAACAGAGTCAGACAGAATTAAGGGAGTAAAAATGATTATTTTAATATAAATTTTTTTGGGGGAAAATAAATGAAAATAAATTTTAATTTAAAATTAAATATAAATGTATTAAATAGGAATATATAAATACAAATTTCTGTTTATTGAAGGGCATTCAGGGCAGACAAAGCCCCCCCCAGGGGCTACACCCTAAAATGGACAAGGGGATTTGCACACTTTTGGAAATTTATTTCATTTGCATATTGGAGTTAATCTAATTAAAGCCTCAGGTCATGAAGTCATTGACCCCAAGTTTGCTGCCCCCAACTCATTTTGTTTAATTTCTGGGCCCTGAGGCAGTGAGGTGTCCTTGGTTGCCAGGCCTGGAGAGGAATTGTTGTGTCTGCCCAAAAATGGGGGAGCAGCAGCTCACACTGGGTGTGGAGTTCAGAGTTACACCCTAAAGAACTGCAGGGTTACAAATATATGAAAATATAGAAGATAAAATCCTGGAGAGGAATTGTTGTGTCTGCCCAAAAATGGGGGAGCAGCAGCTCACAGTGGGTGTGGAGTTCAGAGTTATGCACTCAAGAACTGCAGAATTATAAATACATGGAAAAAATAAATGCTCAAATCCTGAGGCATCAAGAGCAGCAGCCCCAGCCCAGCTGGAATCTCCTCAGTGCACCCCAATCCCCTCACAGGACGCTCCATCCCCACCCACAGCTCCCCCCACATCCCCCAAAGGCCCATGGGCTCGTTTCTCTGTCTCAATGTTCACTTCTTGCAGTCAAATCTCACTCTTTGGGCCACCAAACTGCCAATTTCCCACCCCCAACCCCAAGAGAACCTGGCTGAAAGATGCCCTGGCTCTGAGTGATGGGATCAGGGTCAAAGAATCATAAAATCATGGAATGGTTTGGGTTGGGAGGGACCTCAAAGCTCATCCAGCCCCTTGTCATGGGCGGAGGATTCCAGATGTTGTTCCTTGGGCTTGGGGAAGGGAAGCAGCCAGGCCCTGGACTCTGCCCCAGCATCCCTCTCCAGACCTGCTCTAATTAACCCTGAAATGGCACAGAAGCCACTTCAATGCCTTTTTTCTTGGAAATCCTTTGAAGATCAGCCAGCCGAGCACACTTGGATGGGCTGAGCGCAGATCCTGCGTTCAGATCAGACAAACTCCAGCCTGAGACAGCCTTCCTTTCATTTCCTCACTAAAACCCCTCAACAGCTCTTCTTTATTTTCACTGGAACACAATTAAAACCACTACAAGGGCCAGTTCTGGGAAGCAGGTATTTATAAATTCCCCTCTTTTTGGCAAAAAAAAAGGTGGCGTTTTCTGAATCCTCCCTGCAAAGAACACGACCCCCCCTGGTTGCCATGGTTACCTGGAGGATGCTGTGCCCACCACAGTGATCCCAGAGCTTTCCCAGACTAACAGCCCTGCTTTTAGCCCATATTTGTATTTTTCACCTCCTCTTCTTTAAAAGAGAGGAGCAAAAATGAGGGAAGGAGAGACTTCCCTGCAGCTCTTCCCCTCCTCAGCCTTCTGCTCCATCCAGGAGACGGCGGTGGGGGGAATTTTTAGAGCAGCAGACCAAAATCAGAGCAACTGTTAACAAAAAGTGTGAATATGGCAGACAGGAGAGGAGTTCCATAAGGAATGCACTTCTAGGGGTGTTTTCTGGGGAGGGAGGGCCTCGCTTCACCCAAAGGAACATTTCAGATCCGGGCACTTCTCAGCTCCCTCAGAGCAGCCAAAAGAGACAGCGGGAGGAGTAAAAATAATTCACCAGATGAGGAAATCATCTTTTTCCTCATGATCTGAGGCTGGTTTAAACTCAAAGGGTGAAATTTTATGTAATAAATCATCATTTAATGGAGTGATTTGGGGTGGAAAGAACTTTTAAGGCTCTCTCATTCCGACTCCTGCCATGGGCAGGGAGGTGTCCGCTGCAAGCTGGGAATAAGTACAAATAAGTACAAAAAATTCATTAAATATCTGCACATATTCCATAAAATACCTCCACATGTTTTCTAAAATATCTTTACATATCTTGAAAGCATCACCCAATCCCTTTTCAGTTGTTCCTGCCCAGCTCTCTTCAAAGCCAGGAAATCTCAGCCCGTGGACATTTTGTGTCTGTGACTCCCCCACATTTATTTCTCCCAATGAAGAAAAGTATTTTTGCCTGATTTCTTTTTTTTTTTTCTTTCAGTTTCACTCTCTCCTAATTTCTGAGCAGCAAGACAGAGAGAAGCTCCAAATAACTCTCATTGAAATCAGCCATTATTGAGAATTCTTTAATCACGCCTCATCTCAGTCGTGTCTGTTCCAAGATTAAACACTTCCAATCTCCCTCATGCTCCCAAAAGTGCTGGGAAAGCAACAATTAAACAGCAAATCTGAGTGCAGAGACATTTGCAGAAGAAGCAGTGACAGACTGCACTTTCCTCCTGATATAAATATATTTATGGATAAATATCTCCCCATATAGAGATCTATGTTATATACAGAGATATATACAGCTTTCCATTAAATTAAATTCCAAACAACCACCCAGAATGGATTTACTGCATCGTGGGATTTGGATTTTTTTATTCTTTTTTCCTGCATCCATTTCCCTTCCCACCACTTTGCCCCTGAAATTGAGAACAATTTCCTGGGATTATTGAGGTTGGAAAAGCCCTCCAGGAGAATTCAGCCAGGAATTCCCACTCAGGGTTGAGGGGATGTTCTGGGGGTCTGGCTCACCTGAGCCTGGGGAAAATGAGACAAGGGAAATCCCAAAATAAGAAATAGTCAGCAATTGATAACAATTGATAACAACTGATAGCAATTGATAACAATTTCCTGGGATTATTGAGGTTGGAAAAGCCCTCCAAGAGAACTCAGCCAGGAATTCCCACTCAGGGTTGAGGGGATGTTCTGGGGGTCTGAATCACCTGAGCCTGGGGAAAATGAGACAAGGGAAATCCCAAAATAAGAAATAGTCAGCAATTGATAACAATTGATAACAACTGATAGCAATTGATAACAATTTCCTGGGATTATTGAGGTTGGAAAAGCCCTCCAGGAGAATTCAGCCAGGAATTCCCACTCAAGGTTCAGGGGATGCTCTGGGGGTCTGACGCACCTGAACCTGGGGAAAATGAGACAAAGGAAATCCCAAAATAAGAAATAGTCCCAAAATAAACAATACCAGCACTGGGGGTTGGAACTGGATGATTTTTAAGACCCATTCAGGGATCCTGCAAAAGGGGAAGTGATGGCACAGCATCCCAAGGACGCCTCACTCCCGCTGGGGCTGAGGTGGGAGCAGCCCCAGCCACGCCTGGGAATATTTTGCCAACAGATTCATGACAGGAAAAGGGTGGGAAGGGGTAAAAAAAAAAACAAAAAAGTGTGGGGTAAATTGTTCTCAGTGAATAATTCCTCCAGCTCTGAGAGCAATGCATAATTAGAGAGCATAATACTAGGCATTAGTTGGGGTACTAATTAGTTAATGTTTGTACAGCTCCTGGAAGGTGGAATGTGCTCAGGCATTATCATTAACTGAGCAGAGCCTTCAGGCTGAAATTCTTTTCACCAGAACTGGGAGCAGGATCACCTCCACCCTCTCAGATCCCTTCAGCGTGCTCCCTGCTGATCTCACCAGGGAGGAGAATTCCCAAGGGAGGGCCTGGCAGGAGCACGGGGAGCTCCTGGCTGCTGAGCAGAGGAAAAGGAGAGGAATTATCACGATTTGGAAGGAACTGAGGCGGGGCTGGGGCGCTCAGGGGGCAGCAGCTGAGGTTTGCCAGGTGAGATCAGGCAGGTTCTGGATTTGACAGAAAATCAGAAGCTCCTCTGGGGTTCAGGGTGTTGCTCAGCCCCTCTGAGCAGCAGAAATAAAGTCCTGGATCTGTGCAGGTCCCTGACATTAACAATAATTAGCCCAGAAGAGCCAAAAGCCATTGGGGATCTCTGTGCTCGCCCTGATCAACTTTGTGCTTCACTGCTGCAGGAAGGAAAGGGAAAAAACCCCAAACCCCCCAAAATGTTCAAATCTTCCGTGAACCAAAACTTATAAATAATTTATAAATTTATAATTTAATATAATACATAATTTATTTAAATGTATTATATTATTCTACTCAATTATATAATATATAATTTATATATATAATAGATATAGTAGATATATGATATATAATCTATATAATTGATATATAATATATCATATAAATGTATAATATATAATATATAATATCTATTCTATAATATCTATTATATAATATATAATATATTATATAAATTATACTATTTATATTATATTATATTATATTATATTATATTATATTATATTATATTATATTATATTATATTATATTATATTATATTATATTATATTATATTATATTATATTATATTATATTATATTATATTATATTATATTATATTATATTATATTATATTATATTATATTATATTATATTATATTATATTATATTATATTATATTATATTATATTATATTATATTATATTATATTATATTATATTATATTATATTATATTATATTATATTATATTATATTTACAATATCTATAATATATTATATAGTTGTAATATATTATATTATATAGTTATAATATATCTATAAAATAACTATAACTATATACAGTTATAATATATTATATATATTATGTAGTTATAATATATAATATAGAACATATAATAGTATATATAACAGAATCTTGATTATGTAGTATTATATATTATATATTATGTATTATATATTGTATATTGCATATTGTATATTATATATTGTCTATGATATATTATATATTGTATATTATATATTGTATATTGTATATTATATAATATTATACAATATACATTATACATGATACATGATATATTATATATTATAACTAATTTATTTCCTCTCCAGATGATTTTTTCCCTAGAAGCCGGTGCCCTCCAGGCAGGACTCGAGTGCAGCCCTGAGAGCCCCCACTGGACACAGAAACATTTCCACGCTTCCCTCACTTGTTCCCACTCGGCTGGATCAATAAGCAATTTCCCCACGTGTGGGATATCCAGGAGCTGTGACAGGCAGCAGATGGTTTATTCCAGCTGCAATCTGCTCCAGCGTTTCACAGCAAAAAACCCCAAAACCAGGCAGAATAAACAGAAGGAGTTTCCTCTGTTGACCAAATAAATGATCTTTGCTCGGTTCCTCTGGTGCAACAAGAGACCCACCAGTAGCACCAGGAAGAGGCTGGGCAGAGCCTGGGGATGAGGGCGGCCAGAATTCCATGCAGAGAATTCCATGTTTGTATTCCCCTAAAAAGATAATAATGAAAACTCCTGGCTCCTTCCAGAGTCTGACACAGCCTGGCCCTGATCGGCCAAAGAGTGAAAACAATTCACACGAAACCGATGGAACAATCACAAACACATTCCAAGGCAGCAAGGCACAGCAGAAGCAAATGAAATAATTATTGTTTCCCTTTTTCTCTGAGGCTTCTCAGCTCCCCAGGAGAAAAATCCTGGGTGAAGGGATTTTTCCAGAAGATGTGACCCTGGGACTGACCCCGAGGTCCCACAGTCCCCACTCTCAATCTCAGCTCCTCCACCCTGTTATTTTTTCCCCTGAATGGTTCCTCCTGATGCCCCTGGAGAGGAAAAGTGGTTTTTTTTTTTGAGGTCTCCCTCCTTTTCTGAGGGCTTTATTTGCTTTCTGACTGCAGCTGGTGCCAGGCAGTTTGTAAACAGCTTTCCAGAATTAATAAAAAATTAATACACGCTGTAAGAAATGATCAGAAATCACATGTGACCTCTTATTTATGTGCTTATCCCGCTTTAAAATTCATCAATGTTTAACCAGCGCTCCTTAAACCACTTACAAAAATGTACACACAGCCACTAATTAATTGCTGCTCTCAGTTTGAATTGGGGCCAGCCCCTACCTTGTCTTACCTGGCCATCAGGTCAGGATGAAAAATAACAGCCAGAGGTGGAGTGTAAAAACCATAAATTTACAAAAAAAGTGGGTAGGGGGGAATTTATGGGGTCTGTATGGGTTTTGTTTATAATTTATTTCACTTCCTTTGACCTGAATTCAGCTCTGTGCTGCTAATTTGGGTTAATGCTGATAATTACTCAAAACAGTGAACACTGAATCGTTCAATCACTCAAAGGCTTTTCCTTTTTTGGAGTAGTAGAGATTAAACCTGTCCTGCCACTCCCCACCCCCTGGTGAAAAAGGGATTTAACTCTTGCTGGGAACGAAGAGAAATCCATTAATTTTTTTTTTTTACCTGACATATTTTCAAAGGGAATAACAATTTTTTCCCCTATCAGATCTTGGTTTTCTCCTCAGTGGTGATTTAACCTGCTGTTCTAGCTCAAACTAAGAGGCAGATTTCAGGTGAGGGTTTATTTTATAGAAAAGTTCTGTCCCTGAAGGATCCATCCCCAGGGAGAAGGAATTTTATCCACTGCTGGCAGGAAGGAGGCAGAGAGAACTCAGCATATCCAGCTCCCCCTTCTGCAGCCCTGGCTAAAACTTATGGATTTATTTAAAGTGAAATGTTCTAGTCAGAAATCCAGCCATGGGAATTTCAGGGATGTGGCTGGTTGGGTTTTCCTGGGAGCAAACACCTTCCAAGTGTGCAGGTTTGAGTTTTAATGGGGATATTTTAATGGGGATATTAATGGATTAGTTATAATAGATAATAGATAATAGATAATATATTATATAATATATAATATGTAATATATAATGCATAATATCCCTGTGAAAGGAGATGTCCCAAAAACAAGATGTTCACAAAACCTGCCTGGTTTTGGCCTGCAGAGACAATAAATCTCCTCAGTCTTCTGACATCAACTTCACCTTCAGCAGTTTCTCATCCCAAATTAAAGGGGGAAATAAAACTGGATTAATTGCTGGACTCCTCGAGGATCTTTAATGAACTCCCCACAAGCAGGAATTTGTTGATTCTGCAGGACAGGACAGACAAACACCTTCATTCTTCCTTCACTCAACTGCCAAAATCCTAAATTTACAGAAGCTCTTGAATTTGCTTGCTCCAGAGTAAACCTGACCCTTCCAGAGCCTGTTTTTTATGGAGTTAAATAATCACCATTACATCCCCACTGGAACAGGAGACCAAGAGCAAACCCACCAAATTCTGTGTGGCTGAGGCCAAAATCCCCCCAAATCTGAGACCTGGGTGGTGAAAAAGTCTTTTATTCAGGCTGTTTTTGATATTTAATCATTTGTTAAATCACTCTGAGTGGGAAAGGAAACAACTTCCAGAATTCCCACCAATCTGAGAATGCAATAACAGTTTCCTGACCTTGATTTACAGTGATTTTTGCATTCATGAGGCTTTTGGTGACTTCCAGCTTAATGGGAATGTAGATTGCACCACTTTAAATGGTATTTAAATGGTATTTGGCCTCAAATGGTGTTTCACAGCATGGAAAAACATCCTTAATTTTAATGCTGCCCCCTCAAGATGATGGTCAGGTTCCATGGAGAGAAACGTGGAGATGTCATGGTCTAAGAGATGGTTTTGGTCTAAGAGAGCTGAAGAGAAGGTCCTCGAAGGGAAAAGCTGGGAACAAGGCAGGACCAAGGCACGGATTGGGTCAAAACAGGATAAAAGGAGCACGAGAAGTAGAGCCAGGCTGGGAATTTCTCATCAGGAGCAGGGAGGAATGTCGATTTTCCCTGGAATGATTCCATGAAAATGGGATTTGGTTGAGGAGGGGGCTGTTTTCCACGTGCAAATCTACATGTGGGAACACACCCAGAGCTCTCCTGAGCCACAAATCAAACCCCAGATTCTCCCTCCTGGCAGATGAGCTTAGTGCCACGCTGGAGAAAGGAATGATTTTAGCAGCTGGACGAGTTATTTCGTGCTGTAGAGGTTATTAACCTTTGGAACAAATTATTGGGGAAGTGGAGTTTGCTTTGTGAGTCCTCAAGTGACTCTCTGGAGGCACCTCCCAATGCAGAGAAATACTGGCGGTGGAAACAGCAAAATTTTGTCATTTGGGTGGCCCTGGATGGGCAAAGTGGGGAAGTGCCTCTGCCCCACTTCCATTTTTTATGTAGGCTCAGAAAATCCTGGAATGGTTTGGGTTGGGAAGGACTTCAGGGTCCACCCAGTGTCCTGCCGTGGGCTGGGACACCTTCACTACACCAACACCTTTGTGAGATTCATGACAAAATATCAGGGAAATAGGAAATTTCCCCCTGCTTTTCCTTGTCACCTCCATGGAAAACTCATTGAGGCAACATTAATTCCAGGCACTCACCTCTTACAGCAAAACAACAGCGTCCAGACCTCACTCTCGAAAATTAATAGAATAAATTTGGGAGCTAATCATAAATAGAGGGAGGTTAATCAATTCCTCAGATTGCTGAGGAATTTATACCCACTGGGACCCTTAATATATTCAACAAAGCAGTGGCACCAAAGAAAATACCCATAGATTTTGTTTTCAAATAAAAATTTCTCATAATTCAAAATCGCCAGTGGGCTCCTTCCTTTCCTGATTTGTACAATTTGAGTTCCCACTGCAGAGAAACCAAGCTCTGCCTTCATTTGCCTTCACAAGTGACATTGATGTGGCTTTTAAAGCCAGCAGCCTAACGTGTGATTTAGAGGCTCTGAGAAAGAAAATTATAACTCTGGGGGAAGAAATGGCTGCGAAATTTCCATTGAAATCGTTCGATTTCGCTCCGGGGATGAGGCAGCACCTGAGTGGCTGCAAGTCAGTCTCTCTTGCATCTGAATATAGGATGGAGGTTTAAAAAGCACTAAACAGCCTTGTGCTAATGCCTCCCCAAGACAAAGCAGAGCTCTTCAGACTGGCTTTTATGGCAGGAACAAAAAACAGGCGCAGCTGGAGGCGCTGGAGGCTCCAGACAATTCAGCTTTTCCCTTTCATGCTGCAGCAGCAGCCAAAGCCCAGCCCTGCTCCAGAGCCCCCACAGAGGCAGCAGAGAAAGGCAGGGCACCCCTGAAAGTGGAGGGGAGGGCAGGGACAGACAGACAGGAGGGATTTTCAAAGGTTCAAGGACTGGTGGCGGTGCTCAGGTTCTAACGAAAGTCAACGCGACCTTGCTTCGCTTTCTTCTTCTGAATTGCAACTGAGACGCAAACTTTGAGGAGTTTAGAGATCTTAGAGGAGCTAAGATTTTTGGTTAGAGATAAGCTTTATTGGAGTTAATTAAAATAAATGGGTAGGCCTTGATGGAGTTAAGAGTTGGTAGTTAACTAATAATTGATTGCTTGTCAACACAATGTTTGGCAAGCTGGGTTTGTAATGAAGAATAGAGGAACTGATAAAGAGCTTTTGGGAACTTAAGATAATTGTTTTTAGGAACATAAGACAATTGTTTTTAGGAACATAAGACAATTGTTTTTGGGAACATAAGACAATTGTTTTTGGGAGCATAAGACAATTTTGGGCCTCCTCTGTTCTGAACCCAGCTGAAGCCAGGGAAGGGGAGTTCTCCCAAGGGTTCATTTGTCACATTTGCATTGGAAAGGTAGAAAGGTCAGAAGGAGGAAGACTTCATTGACTTCCTCATTTTGGGACCCCCTCCCCTTCTCTTTATTTAGTATAGTTTTAGCATGTAATTTCTTTTAATATAATATTTATGTATTGTATTTATAATTGTAATTATAGATATTGTAATTATATAGAATTTCTTTTAATATAATATTCCTATTCATATTCTATTTCTATATAATATAATGTAATGCAATATAATGTAATGTAATATATAATATAATATAATATAATATAATATAATATAATATAATATAATATAATATAATATAATATAATATAATATAATATAATATAATATAATGTTTCTATTATATTATACACTAAAACTAAAGAAAGGATACAGACAGAAGGCTAGACAAGAATGAATAATAAATCCTGTGATTAACCAGAGGGTCTGACACAGCCGGACTGGGATTGGCCATTAAATTAAAACAATTCACATGGAACCAATCGAAGATGCACCTGCCATGTTCCAAAGCAGCAAAACACAGGGAAAAGTGATGACATAATTATTGTTTACATTTCTTCATTTTCTGAGGCTTCTCAGGAGAAAAAATCTTGGTGGAGGGGTTTTTTCAGAAAATATCACAGGGACAGGGCTGGAATTCCCAGAGCAGCCGTGGCTGCCCCTGGATCCCTGGAAGTGCCCAAGGCCAGGCTGGAGGTGTTCCTGACACTGGGTGGGATTCAGGATCCCTTCCCACCCAAACCATTCCGTGGCAGCAACAGAGGAAAACGATTTTCAGAGCACCAAGGCTTCTATTTCCACAAAATCTTGGACAAGGCAGGACAGATGGGGGTGGAAGGATGACTAAAATATGCCCGTGTTTATTCAGAGTGTCCTGTACACAGAACCTCTGCCCTGACCTCGGAGGAGCTCCTGACCTCCCCTCCAGCTAAATTAACAGGATAATGATGAAAAGCACTTCCCTCCTCGTCCCTTAATGTGAGAAGTGCCTGGCAATTAAGCAGCCTTTGAGGATGACACCGCTGATTATTTCAGGACAATCAAGTCCCGGCAGAGAAACGGGGTTGGAATGGGAAGAGCAGTGTCAGAGGCACGGTTAAACAATGCCTGGTTTGCCCATCATTCCCACCAATTATTGCAGGAGGGGGAGAAGGAAAAACTATTTATAACCTGTCAGTCTCCAGAAACCACAATTATGATGATTTAATTAACACATGGAGAGGCTTTAGGCAATCACATCGTTCTAAATTTAAGAAGCAGCAGCACATTTCAGGCCCAGGATGATTTAGAAATGCTGGTTGAGCCGGGGCAGGGGTTGGATGGCCTTGTTGGTTCCTTTCAGAGCATCCCTCGTGGCCCAAAGAGAATCCAGATGGCTGTGGCAGGGAAGGATGGGAGCGTGAGGGATCAGCAGGGCTTTCAGGGGCCATCCCGCAGAAGGAGAAGCTGATTTTTAATGAGGATGGGCTGAAAATGAGCAAAACCGCAGAACTCAAGTCTCTTCATCAAAGAGACCCTCGGTGCGCTGGAAAAATCTGGAAAAATGGGGTTTGGGAGGAGGTGAGGGCAGGACATGGAGAGTGAGCCTGGCCTTTCCACAGACACTCAGTGCCAAGCATGGTGCCTTGGCATGGCGCCCTAACCTTGGCTTAACCTTGGCTTAACCTTGGCTTAACCTTGGGCTAACTTTGGGTTGAACTGTTCCGTTCCTGGAGCACCCAATTCCAGGACATTGCCAAAGGATTCCCAAATCCTGGGCTGCCCCCTGGCCAACTCCTCCAAGGAAATCACACTTCAGGTCTCATTTCCTCTTTCTGGCTCAGATTATTTGCTGTGTCCTGTTCTCCCAGGCACAAAAAAAAAAAATGACTCCTTTGGTGTTTCCACGCAGTGATTAAACCTGGGAGCTGTCAGCTGCTGCCCAAACACAAATAATTCTTGCCTTCTTTCACCATCTATTGTTTTTTAAATGGATTAACACCCAAGCAACATAAAGGAAAATCCCACTTCTTCCATATTTCACCATCAATTGCTTCTTGATTGGATCAACACCCAAGTAACAGAAAGGAAAATGTTAACCACAGTTTGCATGGGGGAAAATAAAAATTACAAAGAACCTCCTGCTCCATAAGTGCTGGCAGCTCCCACCAGGCCAGACGGAGAATTCCAGTGGCACCAGGAGCAAATCCAGGGAAAGCTGGGGCCCTGAACCACAATCCCAAGGGATTTGAAGCCTGCAGGTGCCTTCTGCTAGGGGTGGATGTTCCAGAGGAATGGCCAGGAGCAGAGCAAACCATGAACACAGCCCTGGTTAATCCTGCAATCCACTCCCGAGGTCTCAGCACCACCTGGATCCCCAGCCCCAATTCCTGCTGAGTTCCTGTCTCAGCCAGGCGCCAGAGGAAGCAGCGAGTGAGAGTTTGAGAAGTGTTCCACATCCTCCTGCATTTCCTTTCCAAATCTGCAGCCCTCAATTGCTGCAGGAGGCACAGCTGGCTCAGCTCCGCCGGAAAGGCGGCCAGTCCATTTTGGGAACGTCTTTGGGAACTCTCACACTTCACAAGTGCTGAGCCCAGGGAAATTTTGCCCCTCTGCACTTTGCTGCAGCACTGGTGTCTCTCCAGCACGCCTCCCCTTGGGCTGGGGCTGTATTTGCGATGCCAAGGGCAAAGAAAGGCTCAGAGGGGTAAAAACTGCCCCATCTCTGGAATGTTGGATGGGGTGGAAAAACACTCACCCTAAACTGGAAAACCACTCATCCTAGACTGGAAAACCACTCACCCTAAACCCTCTCTGGAGATGGAAACTATTCTGGTTTATCCTCTTCTTCCAAGCAGCACCACGGCGTTTAACAAATAAATAAATAAATAAATAAATAAATAAATAAATAAATAAATAAATACTAAAACCAGCGTGTCAGCACCGCGATGTTTAATAAATAAATAACAAAAACGTCAACATTTTCCTTCGGTGAGGCTCAGGAGAAGGTCTGCAGCAGCCCACCAAGCCTGCCCAGGTTTAATTCCTTTACAGATGCACAGGATAAAGGAATTCTCCTCCCAATGGGGAGAGGGGAAGGAGCAGCATCCCAGCTGAAGGCGATGCTGGTGTCTGGTTTAGAAGCTGTGAACACAAGCGACACCCAGCCCTGTTCTCACCCAGCAGAGCTGTCCCTGAGTGTGAGCAGGTGCCTGTTTATCCGCGGGGTACGGCCAGACACGGAGAGGAGAGGTGTAAAAAGCGACCTCACAGTGCTCAGTTCACACAGAAAAGCTGTTCACCTGTCTGCCTGTTGTTTGTTTTGTCCCTGCCAGCCTGGGAAAGGGGACAGCAGTGACCTTCCAGGAGACAGGAACATTTTCCTTCTGCCCACAGCACCTTCCCAGCTCGCAGCTATTCTGTGAGTGTGATGTGCATGAAACACAGACTACCACAGCTGGCTTTGTGAAATCCCTTTTTACAGCTTCCAGACCTCCAGCGAACGCACAAAATAAATGGGAAAGCGAGAGGGAGGGAGATGCACAAAGCAGATCCCAGGCTGAGCGAGCAGCACTCTGCTGCCTGCATGGCCAGAGCCCAAATTGGGAGCATCCAGTTATTTGAGCAAGCCCTGCCAAGAGGCTGAGCAGAGAGCCCAGGTGTCAGTGATTATAATCCCTCTGCTGCCAAAGTCACTCCTGTCTGCAGCCAGCCTGCCTTTGGCTCTCTCCCCCCAGCACAGGGAATCATTCCTGGAGCAGGGACTGGGAAAAGCAGCCCCACAGAGCAGCTCTCACCTCTGGGCCTCTGCTGGATGCTCCAAACCTCATAGAATTTTAAAGCAGCACCATCCCTGGAGCTGCTGTGGAGAGAAGAGCTGTGGAAATGCCTCAGTGCATCATTCCCAGGCCGCTTCTGCCATGGAAAATCAGTGTTTTGTGGATGAGGTGAGCCGGATGCTTCCACACCCCAAATGATCCCAGCTCTGCTCACCCGACCCCAAACCCCACCCCAGCACCCACAGCAGTGTCTGGTCAGACATCCCTTCCCTCTCCCACTTAAAGG
The DNA here is from genome assembly GCF_963513975.1 of Fringilla coelebs. Taxonomy (NCBI): domain Eukaryota; kingdom Metazoa; phylum Chordata; class Aves; order Passeriformes; family Fringillidae; genus Fringilla; species Fringilla coelebs. Next base: position 1,418,246 of record NC_140052.1, read on the forward strand.
GAACTGATCCATCACCCTTTCCCAAAACCAATCCATTCCTGGACCCTCCTCTGCCCCCAGGCACGGGGGATGAACGCATGAAAGCAGAAAATGCTTTGGAAAAAATGGCTAAAAGAGGTAAAATCAATCAATCCATGAGTCCTGGAGCCTGCCTGCCCTCACACAGGTATCCAGGCACTCCTCTCCCCTCTGAGGCTTTCTATTTTTGGGAGAAACCTGAGGCTGAGCACAGGGAATGAGCCAGGCAGCCCCGGGGGAGGATGGGCCTGAGCTGCATCACACCTGCACACAATAATAGTTTTGTAAATTAGGAAATAAAGAGAGGTTCCATTTCCTATTTTTTTTTTTTTCTCACCAAACACAAACCCCTTCCACTGCTGAAGACTCTACGAGGGATTTTTTTTTTTTAACCATTTTTAAGTGCTGTACAACGAATATCTCTCCTTTTACAAGTGGAACCTTGTAGCTATGGAGACGCAGAATGTCAAATCCAAGCTGAAGACAGGATTTCAGTGGGGGCTTTGGGTTGCTACATGTGCCTTCAATGATCTGCTTTCCACCTCATGAAGTCTTCATTATTCTCTAGATTTTATTAGTGTGCAAAGAGCCGCTGGATGTTTGATAAGGACATGGGGTGACCTGTCAGACCCAGCTCTGGGGTGTCCTGCCCAGTCTGGTTTACACCACAGCCCTGTAAAGTTGTCACCAGTGTAATTTAATCCGAATTAAAACCCAGGAACCATTCTGGTGCTGCCACAGCACCTGGCAGCCAGGTGAGCTGGGGTCCCCTGGTGTTTGATGCTGTGTGTAACAGCCACCTGTGGGAATTCCACCTGGCTGACCCCGTGGAACAGCGCCTGGCAGGGCTCTGGAACCTTCTAATTGCCTGAATTACCCAAAATCCAGCCTCCCAAACATCGTGCCTGCCTTCTGTGACCCAAAATGCATTTCCTGGGTCCTCAGTCACCACGTGCACATTCATCTGTTTCCCACCAAATTAAACGACATTTTAGTCAAGCTGATGAAACTTCAGGGGTGTGAAGGGGCCAGAGCCTTCCCAGCCAGATTAATGCCCTTTGTGGCAGCCAGGGGGGATTCAAAATAACTTGAGCATCACTCATTTTCCACTTGTGCTGGTAGCAGTGAACAAAGCAAAGCTCACACCTTCATTCTGCATTTTCCTGGGGCAATGGCAGGGACGTGGCAAGTGGTTTTCTGTTCTGGAGCCAACACTGCTCCAGAGAAAGCAAGCCCAAATCACTGCATTTTTCTTCCTTCCCCTCAAAATCCACAGTCCAAAACCACCTGAGGACTTCAGCTGCCAGATCTGAAACCTCTCACATTGTCAGAGAATTGGGTTCACAATTCAAAATTCAATTCACAGCATTGTGTTTTGAACGATCCAGATCCCAGCACTGCAGACCCCACTCTGCTCGTCTTCACCACACCTCCCACAGCACCTGGGCTCACAATCCCCACTGCCAACCCCAGCCTGCACAGAGGGGTGGGAATAAACTCCAACAGGCACCTGGAACACTCCCAGGTAGAACATCCAAGGAAGCCAAGTCCACCTGGTGCCACATCACAAGCGGGGTTAAGTGACCAGGACTGCAGTGGAATTGTGCAAATCCTCCTTTGCCAGCTCTAAACCACCAGCAGCATTCCAAGCAAACCCATTCCCTGCACCCACAGCAGTGGAGTCACCGGCAGGAGAGCAACAAAGCAATTTGGAATTTCCTTGCAAAGCTGGGCAGCAGAAGAGGAGTGAGCTGAGAGCTTTTCCCGATTGTGTTTCCTGTCTTGCTGAGTCAAATCCTGACACGGCCTGAAGATTGTGGAAATCAGCTCCAGCAGGGCTGTCTAAGCCTCCACTGATCACTGAAATGAAATTAAACCCTCCAAGAATCCCCTTCTCCCAACCCAGACATTTGCAAACGTGCTGTTTGACAAAGGCTCGCGTCCAGAGGAGCCTCTGTGTTCCTGCTGGCTCCAGGAAAACAGCTCCAAGATCCTGCTGCAGTCCTGTTGTCCCCTGGTTCGCTCCTGAACCAGACCAAAAATGCAGGAAATCTCTGGCATTACCATTAAATCTCATAAACCCCTCAAGATGTGATGTGGGGTCTGGAGAAAAGAGGTTCCCATATTTAGTTTTAAACCAGAAAAGGCTCTTAAGCTCCTCTGTATCTACCAATTCATTAAAAACAGGATTCGGTTGTAGCCACAGCTCATCAAATGGGTGCAAACAGGAGGAGAACAACACTCCAGATGCCTTTATCACAGTTGTTGACTCCAACTTAATCGCTTTTTTAATAAGTCTTAATTATTCAAAATAATCACCATCCCTTCCCTGCCTGTTGTCATTTAACACGAGAGAAACACAGAGCAAACCCCAACGCAGGCAAAAAAAAAAAAACAACCCACAAACCCCAAAACCCAAAATCTCATCAATCTTTCTCACATTCAGAAACACCTCGAGAGCTTCGAACATTTACCTCTCCTTCCCAGCAGCTGAAATGGTTTTAGGAGGGTCATGGTTCATACCTCGCATTCCCTGGAGCCAGAGATGGTGTAGGTGCAGGGCCCAGATCCATTAACGGATACATCCATGGTCTCAGAGTTTGTTGGCTTGTAGTCCACGTAATATTCCTGCAAGGGGGAGTTCATTTGCCTCTCTGACTCCCGGGCCTTTTTCCTGCGCCTCTTCATCAGCGTGTGCTGCTGGAGCTGCTTCATGCTGGCGGGATAACGCTTCCAGGACACGTAGATGACCAGCAGGATCATGGCCACGGAGAGGAAGAGGGCCACGCTCCCCGCGATGATCTTGTGGAAGGACACGTGCTCGTATTCCGGCTCCACCGCGGGCGTCGGGATGTCCGCGGAAGGGCTGGGCGCGGCCGACGTCGGCTGGTGGCTTTCCAGTTTGGAGAGGGTGGGTTTGGGGATGAACACGGGTCTCTGGGGGGTTTTGGGAGCCTGGTAGGACTTTTCGGTGGGCACCGCCTGGATTTCGGCGCAGATGTTGTAGGTTTCCACGGCGTCGCTCACCTTCTCGCCCTGGATGTGTTTGGGGCCCGCGCAGATCATGGTGCTCTCCTTATTCCCCTTGAAATTCTTAAGCCAATTAAACAGGGGGCAAATGCTTCGAGTACATTCCCACATATTCCCGGACAGGGTGATGGAGATGAGCGAGATCCACGTGTTGATGGTCTCCTGGGAGATGTTGGTGAGTTTGTTGGAATCCAGGTTCAGCTTCTGCAGGTTGGGCAGGCACTGGAAGGTGCCGGGCTCCACCCCCGCGATGTCGTTGCCCGATAAATCCAAGTTGTGCAAGGAACTCCAGGTCCACGTCAACCCCTGGCTGATGGAGCGGATCCTGTTCCACTGCAGGTAGATGGAGCGGAGGTTGAAGAGCCGCGGGAAGTGGGCAAAATTGATCTTGGAAAACTGGTTGTGCTCCAAGTGGAGCTCCGTCAGCTTCAGCAGGCCGGCGAAGGCGTTGCGGGACAAGCTCCGCAGGCGGTTGTAGCCCAAATCCAGGAAGTCGAGGTTGCGGCAGTCCTGGAAAACGCGGATGGGCACCGTCTTCAGCGAGTTGGACCTCAGGTGCAGGATCAGCAGCTTGCGGAGCCCCTTGAACTGCTCCGCCTGCAGCACCTGCAGCTTGTTGTAGGACAGGTCCAGGTTGCGGAGGTTGGGCACGGGGTGGAAGGTCTTGTTGTGCAGGTGGGTGATTTTGTTGGAGCTCAGGATCAGCTCCTTCAGCCGGCGGATCCCCTGGAAGGCGTCCTCGTCCACGGAGCTGATGTAGTTGTGGTCGAGGTAAAGCCATATGAGCTGGTTGAGGCCAGCGAACTGGTGGGATTTCAGCTTCTGGATGCTGTTGTAGCGCAGGGACAAGCCCTGGGAGCCGCTGGAGATGTTGTGGGGGATGTCTCGGAAGGCGTGCGACTCGCAGTACACGATCTTGCCGTCGCAGCGGCAGCTCCTGGGGCAGGCTCGCTGGGCGCCCGCCAGCCCCGCCAGCAGCGCCAGCGGGAGCAGCCCCAGCAGCACCCTGGAGCCTCCCCGCTGCTTGATCACATGGAAACCTGCAAGATCCGAGAGGAAAAAGGGCCGTTGGAAAGGCTGGCAGATAAATGACCAGATCACCACACCGTTGGAAAACCTTGCAGATAAATGACCAGATCACCACACCGTTGGAAAACCTTGCACACAAATTACCAGATTACCATGCCGTTGGAAAGCTTTGCAAATAAATGACCAGGTTACCATGCTGTTGGAAAATCTTGCACACAAATTACCAGATTACCATGCCATTGGAAAGCCTTGCAGACAAATTACCAGGTTACCACGGCATTGGAAAGCCTTGCAAATAAATTATCAGATCACCACACTGTTGGAAAGCCTTGCAAATAAATGACCAGGTTACCACACCATTGGAAAATCTTGGAGATAAATGACCAGATCACCACATCATAAATGACCATATGACCACGTCACTGGGGGCTTGGGGACAGCCTGAGCCCACCTGGGATTTGGGGATCTGGGAGACAACCTGTTTGCCTCCTGCCTCGGCTCTTTGTGGTGCAGATCTCCATCCTTGGAGCGCCTGCCTGGCCATCTCTCATCTGGTGGCCCCCACCGCCACCAGACTCCCCTGTTTGTTTTTTATGCACCCAGTTTGTTGGAGGAGGAGCAGGGGATGAGGCTTTCCAGCCTTTGCTTTCCTTCTGCTCCTCTGAATCTGTTACCTCCCTGTTGGAGAGCGTTCAGTTTCCCCTGAATGTTAGAGAGACCATCTTTCTGGCATTCAGTCTGGCAAGATTCCTCTGTTCAGTCTGCTGCTTCTCTAGAATGAGGGCTGAGATTTCCAGAGGGGCTGATGAGACCCCTGACCCAGGAGCAGACCCAGGCATGGAAAATCCTGAGTGCTGTGGGAAGTGGGAGGACATGGGCCAAACCCTGAAGGAATTCTCTGATCCTATATCCTGGGACTTTGCACATGAACAAGTTCAGAAGGCAGCTGAGGTGGGGAAATAGCTGAAAGAGGAGTGCCACGATGGCCCTGAGGGCTCCCCAGGAGCTCCAGGAGCCTGTCCCCTCCTGGCTGTGCTCCTGCCCTCCAGCCCTCTGAGGAGCTGGGGTGTCCTCAGTGCTCTGTGCTGAGGTTGGAACAATAAACATATTTGTCAAGTCACTGTGCTGGATGCTCCAGAGTGCTGGAGAGGAAATGAGCAGAGCTTCTGCTCCTACGTGTTCCTCAAGGAAAGCAGCTGCAGGTCTCATCCCCCCCAAATTACCTCAGAAACAGGGAAATCTACTTCTCCTCAAGTTTTGATCCATCTTTACAGCCTGTATTTATTGGAAAATGAGGCACTAAGCAAAGGTTTTACTTTTTGCACTGGGTGATTCGGGTTTAAGAGTAGGTTTAAGAAAAACTCGTGAGTTTTATGTACCTAAAAACACAGAAATAGAGAAGCAAAGTTTGTCCATACAGTGAAGTGTACCAGGAATGCTGGCACGGGACCCCAGTGCCAGGTAAAGGTAGGAGATGTGTTCCTTTCAAAAGAACCACTGCCTTAACCCATGTTCATTTAATTCATCCACATATGGCTGTGAATACCTAAACAGTTATTAATTTGAATTAATCTAATTAATTAGATGAAAATACCCACCCCAACACTTCCAGAGAGCAGCAAACCCAGAAAGTTTCAAGGGGGATATTTTTCTCTCAATGCCCCTCCCCTGATTGATTTTGAGGGTTTGCCTTTAAGATGTCATGTTTGTCATGCAGCAGCAGCTCTGGATGTGAGGACATATGTAATAATTGAATATATGGAATCCTGAATAATCATGAGAGGGCGTGGAGGGGGTGTCAGAACCCCCAACACCCATCTGCACGCCTGGAATAATTTTAGGGCTGCTGCCTCCAGAGTTGCAGTCTTGCTGAGAATGAAAATGCATTCTTCCAACAGGAAATATTTCAAGGGCTCATATCTCCTTGATAAATAATCACTTTATTATTTGTCACACACAGACACAAAACCAGCCCAGTGCTGCAGGTCTTTAATCCAATTTTAAACCGAGGGGCAACCTGCAAAAATAATTCCTGATCCAGAATGCCCCTGCCTTCCACTTATATGGGCAGATTTGTAATTTAAATCCTCTTTTTTTTTTTTTTTTTTTTTTCCTTCGTTCTCTTTGCCAGCAGCAGCCAGCTAGAAATATGTTCTGGCTGTTACAGACTCGGGGGCTGGGGATGGGGGGGAAGGAAGGAAGGAAGGAAGGAGGGGAATAAACCTGTCACACTCCAAAAAAACCCCGACCGCCAAATGTCTGCTGGGGATGTAGCAGAGGTACCGGGGGCATCTTTTCAGCCTCTTCAAAAACCACCTATGCAAACAACTCCCCCCTCCCTCCCCTTCGCTCCCCACATCCTGCAAAGTGTTAACGCCAGCCCGAACGGTGCCGGGGGGTTCGGGAGGGGAATCCGGCAGGGATTTGGGGGGTCGGGCACAGCCGCACCCCAAAGGTGCCCTGCAGGTGCGGGGGTCGGCGGTACGGGGGCTGGGCTGCCTCACTCGGGGCAAAACCCCCCCGTGGGTGCCACTGCGGGTGGAAAGGTGTGCGTGTGTGCCTGGAGGGGGGGACAAGGGCTAAAAAGGCGATGCGAGTGCCGTGAGTCACCTGGCACAGCGGAATGCGCCGCTGGCTGCTGCTCCCGGTGCCCCCCCCCGCCCGCTCCCGCCGCCACCGGAGAATAATCCAGCTGCAAAATCCACCCCGCAGCTGCAGCTGTGCCAGCGAACAAACCACAAAAGTTCACTCACCCATCCTTTTGTCATCAATAACGTCCTCCTTCGCCTTCCTCCAGCTGTTTTCTCCTCTCTCTTCCCCCTTTGTAAAATTTTTTTTGGCTTTCCCCTCGCCTCTCTCTCTTTTTTCCTCGGCTTTAAACCATCAGCATCTTCATGTCGCTGCCGCTCGCCCCGCCGCCATCCAGCCCTGCCTGCCAGGAACCCCACAAAGTTCCCCGGAGAGGAGCAGCCAGAATTTTTGGGGATGAGGGAAGGGAAAGGATAAGGGAAGGGGTTGGGGGTGGGGAAGACAGGACGAAGGATGGGGGGAGTGTGGGGGGGTAGGGAGGGACTCTAAGCTCTGAGAGCCATTGTGGAAGTCATCAGAGAAGCGGCGGCGTGAAGTGGCAATCGCTGAGAAAAGCCGGAGCGGGCGATGGAGACGAACCAACTTCTCTGGGAGGAAGGAGCGGAGCTCTGCCGGCGCCTCGCATCCCTCATTCTGCCGCTGCCTCTTGCCATGGCCGGGCACCGCGATCCATCCTCCGCAGGGCCTCCCGCGCTGTGCCAGAGCCCGGCTTAGCAGCCCCGCAGGCTCGGTTTATCCATTTAGCTGGTCGGGTTTAAAGTGTTTTGTAGCTGTGCTGAGAGGCAGCTCTCGTCTAATTCCGAGGCTTTCCAGAGAGCGATGATGCTCCGGCGCTGGCGGGTGCCGAGGATGGAGTTTGTGGAGCACCGAGTGCCCTCCACTGGAGAAAACCCAGCGCGCATTAGAGGCTGAACAAGTGAGGCTGTCATGGCTCTGCAGACTTCGCTTCCCTCGGAAAAGAAAATTAAAGACACAGCATTGCCTTGCCCACCGTCCTCCCCTGCCGGGCTCCCTCCGTCCTCCCCTGGATTATGGGATGTTTATGGCGTGGGATTTTCAGGCAGAGACGCCGAACAAAACATCTGCTCCCCTTGGGATTTGCCAACCTGAGCTTGCTCTAATCCACCTGACCTGTGTGTTTGGCTTGGGCAAATTCTAAACTGTTCTTCTTTTTTTTCTTTCTTTCTTTCTTTTTTTTTTTTTCCCTGAAATCCCGGGGGAGGGGAGGCAGGAAAAGGAAGGTTTGCAGGTTAAAAGTGAGATCTTGGTGCAGGGGCTGTGATCACACTGATCATCCCCACAAAAGGCGTTTGATTTGACTGCAGGCAGCAACTCCAAGTGTAAACACTCCGGGTCCTGCTGTGGCTGGGACAGGGTTAATCCCCTGCCTGGTAGCCTGTAATTTTTTCCTTTTTAAATCGAAGTGCCTTTTAGCCAGAAAAACACTGACTTTGATAGAGAGGGCAGAAGTGGAGATGCAGAATCAGTGACACCTTTTTTCCTCCTGAGCTCCTCTCCCGTGGCTCTCGCAGCAGGAGCCGGGATCCTGCAGGAGCCAAGGTGGGACCTGGGCTGTGCCATCCCTCAGGTGTCACCTCTGGAGCCATCAGGGTGGGACCCGGGCTGTGCCATCCCTCAGGTGTCACCTCCAGAGCCAGGGTGGGACCTGGGCTGTGCCATCCCTCAGGTGTCACCTCCAGAGCCACCAGGGTGGGAGCCGGGCTGTGCCACCCCTCAGGTGTCACCTGTGGAGCCAGGGTGGGACCCGGGCTGTGCCACCCCTCAGGTGTCACCTCCAGAGCCAGGGTGGGACCTGGGCTGTGCCACCCCTCAGGTGTCACCTGTGGAGCCACCAGGGTGGGACCCGGGCTGTGCCACCCCTCAGGTATCACCTCCCAGTTCCCCTGGGCTGGGTCAATTCCCAGTTCCCCTGGGCTGGGTTCATTCCCAGTTCACCAGGGCTGGGTCAATTCCCAGTTCACCAGAGCTGGAATTCCCAGTTCACCAGAACTGGATTCATTCCCAGTTAACCAGGACTGGTTTCACTCCCAGTTCACCAGGGCTGGGTTCGTTCCTCAAGGTTGGATTCATTCCCAGTTTCCAGTTCACCAGGACTGGGTCAATTTCCAGCTAACCAGGACTGGGTTCATTCCCAGTTCACCAGGGCTGGGTTCATTCCTCAAGGTTGGATTCATTCCCAGTTCCCCAGGGCTGGGTCAATTCCCAGTTCACCACAGCTGGAATTCCCAGTTCCCCAGGGCTGGATTCATTCCCAGTCCCCAGTTCACCAGGGCTGGTTTCACTCCCAGTTCACCAGGGCTGGATTCATTCCCAGTTCACCAGAGCTGGGTCAATTCCCAGTTCACCAGGGCTGGGTTCATTCCCCAAGGTTGGATTCATTCCCAGTTCACCAGTGCCGGGTTCATTCCCAGTTCACCAGGGCTGGGTCAATTCCCAGTTCACCAGGGCTGGGTTCACTCCCCAAGGTTGGATTCATTCCCAGTTCACCAGGACTGGTTTCACTCCCAGTTCACCAGGGCTGGGTCAATTCCCAGTTCCCCAGTGCCGGGTTCATTCCCAGTTGGCCCCAGGAAGGTTCCAGGAACAGGCACAGGGGCAGCAGCAGCAGCTCCCTGAGCTGGTTCTGGGAGCCTCCTTAGCCAGAAGCTCCAAGGAATCGAACGCTCAGGGCAGGGCCAGCATTCCACAGGGACCATTTCTGCCTCCAGCACACTCAGGATGCTCAGAGGGCAGCGCTGGGCTGTTCTGAGCAGCTTGAACTGCTCCTAAAACTTGGATATTTGTGCCATTTCCATCCCTCCCTGTGCTGAACACCCCAATCTGTTATTTGGGGAACAGCTCCCTGCCCAAATCCAGCTTCAGCTGCCAAAATGGTGGCAGTGCTTTATAAAGTCAGCCATGAGCCAACCCTCGTGTGTTATTTAATTTTTAAATGTTTAAAATATTTCCCACTGTGGCCCAGGAACTCCCAGCTCAGCGTTCCACATCTCTGGGGGTGATTCCACTGATGATCCCACTGGGTACCAAGAATGAAAACTGCACAAATCTCAAGGTCAGGTTCCAGCCCTTCCATCGGAATTCCTCATTCCTGGCTCGCTGCTCGTCCCTGCAATCCATCCCAGATGGAGTCAGCAGCCCCAGGATCCAGCCCTCTGAAGGAGCAGGAAAAACACCCAGACACAGGATGGGCCAAGAGTTCAACTCCATTCTGAAAAAGAAATAATAATCCACAAAACAATCCACAGAAAACAACCTGTCCTCCCCTATATCTGCATCCAGACTGCATCTGCACCCACACTGCATAAATATTCACTTCTGAATAAAAACCCCTGCTTGGTTTGTTCTGTTATGACAATTTGTCGCTACCTATAGATCAGATATTCATTTGCATATGAAAAATATCATCATTAATCACTATTTTTATTCTGCATCGGACAGCAGCACACACAACTCCCTCAAACAAGATTCAGAACTTAATTATCATAAGTGATGTTGAAAATACCTCTCCCATATCTCAGTTAACCCCATCTGCATCACAGCCAGGAGCACTGGAGCAGGAATTCCTATTTATTATTCCCAATAAATGTAAAAGCTGAAGGGTGCAGTTATTTATTCCACCTTGGGTTGATCATTCTCCAGGATGGGTCCATTTGAAACCCTGCCAGATCTGGGAGGGAGCAGAGCAATGTCCACAGGAGCTGCTCCCATTTCCAGGGATGTGTTTTCCCAGATCCTTGGATCCCACAGGAGCTGAAGCAGCTCAGCCACGAGCTCTCCTTCTGCCACTGACTCAAAATCCCCACACTCCCACCAAAAGGTGGACATGATTTTGCTGCCTTAAAAATCCTGTGATGCCCTAATGGAAAATTTCATCAATTCCAAGGCAGAAAACTCCAGGAGCTGAGCTAAACCAAGGGAGCTTTCACTCCGCAGCACAAATCCCACCCCCAACATTTTTATTTATGTTTTTTTTTTAATTTTACATTTTCTGATGAAAACAGACCCACTTGAACATTTGCCAAAGGAGAAGAAATGGGGAAGTTTTAATCAGCACAGAAAACCCAATTAATTCCCTCTTAATTTGGACCAAGGATGCAACAGATCCACAGCTCAGGAATCTGCAGCTTTGTTCCAAGGGCTGCAGGACTCACACCTTGGGTTTTCCTTTCCCCCCCTCTCTAAATGATGAATAAATTAGCAATTTGAGTGTAATGGCTGGAGCAGCTTCATTAATGCCCTGTCAGGGCGTGCTTGGTACAACTTCTGACATTGAGGCTCTAATGTCCTGTGAATTATTGATGGCAGCACTCAGGTCCGAGTCCTTATCTCCAGCTCTTCCTGTGCTAAGTGTTTAATTGTCAACAATTCATGACTTCTGCCTGGGGCTGGTGCATTAAAACCCCTCTGGATCCCTGGGTGTGTTTCCACCCATGGCTCACCTCTCTTGTTGGAAATGAGGAAACTTGTAAATTTTTTAAACAAATTTTATCGGGGATTTTTTATCCGTGTTCGCCCAGGGGGAAGGGAATGGACATTTATTTTCTGTTTCTGAAAAATTTTTATTTTTCAAGAGGCTCTGTTCCCTGGGCAAGGCCTGAGGAGCTTCAGGTAGCAATTACTGACCCTTTATCAATGCCCCAGCATCACTCCAGGTGATGGAGACACCTGCTCTGGGAAAAGATCAATAAGAGAACCAAGAATGGGCACCTAATTCCCATTGAGGAGGGATCAATAACCAATAGGAAACCAAATACTCAGATCTGAGTGACTTGGGACCAATGGGCATTGAACCAATGCACTTCTCTGGCCTTGACTGTGTAAGTCTGGAAAAACAGAGTGAAGAACCCTGTGGGATAGAATTATTTTCTCTGCACAGCCTGGAGTACTGTCGATCTGATTTTTTAAGATTTTTCGAGCCTTCTGAAGTTTGCATTCTCGTAACAAATTTTCTCACACACTTTCTGTAAATAACTCATTGTTTTGCATTCTTTTTTGGAGGAGGGGAAATTTGATGGGCTGTTGGTTTGTGCAGTGTCATTGGAGAGGTGGCACTGTCACCTGCCATCCCACTGCCACTTTTGGAAATCTGTAAATGCTGGAGTCAGAAATTAAAAAGTCTGTTTCACCTTGGAAAGAGCAGCGTGTCCACGTCGTGTTATTTCATGTCCTGTAGTGAGAGAATACCACACATGTGAATCTTTCCTGTGGTTTCCATTTGATCAGGAGCTCAGAAAGGCTTTCTAGAATTTCCCCCCTTGTCACCGTACCCCTTTGTAGGAGTGACAGGAGGATAGGATGGTTGGGATGGAAACAAGAGATTTTTGAAGCCAGGTTGTGGTATTGGGGGTTTATTGCAAAGGTGCTGGGAGCTGTCATCCACAGCTCAGAGCAGGACTGAAAGAGGGAGAGGTAAAGAGAGGGAAGGCAAGAGAGTGGCAAAGAGGATGAGAGCGAGGTTCCCGTTCCAATACCATAAATCTCCTTCTGTGCTGAATATTCCAATTCTCACTGACCAATCCAGCCCAAGATCCAAACCCTACAGCATTTACACACAGCCCATAAGAATCATTCCATTGCCACACTCTGTTCCATTTTAAACCCTAAAATCTCCTCTCTGGGCCCCTTCTGCCCAGCCAGCGGGGTCTGCTCTGCCCCTTGGAGCTGCCTGCAAGCAGAGGGTGTTGTTCCATCCAAAGGGGATCACCTCCAGCCAGCCACACCATTGTTTCCCAGCTGTTCAGTCACTGAGGGATCTCAGAGCTTGCTTTCATTTCCATCTCACTTATAGCTTCCATATTCTCCAAACCTTTTGCCAGGCAATCACATTTATAAGGGGGGATCACATTTATAAGGCTTTCCTGTTCCATCTTATATTTACAAGGTTTTCCTGTTCTCTCTTCCCCTACACCCCTTATGCTGCTGCTCCCAGGAATCTTCCCATTTGGAATCTTCCCATTTCCCTCAATCCCCAGAAGGTCAAGGTGGCAGAGACCTCCTCAACCCCCTGGGCTGACCACCCAACTCCACATGAGGAAAGCTGAGAGAGCTCACCCAGGAGCCCTGGCACGTGGAGGGAGCCCCAAGAGCAGCGCCAGGAAAACCCTGCCCTGCCTCTGCTCATCATCCCAGCTCTCCCCAGCCGGGTTACTGAGCATCCTTCACACCCCTCGACATCAAGGGCACTCAGCTCCTCGCCAAATCAATCTGCTTCCCCCGAGCTGCCCAAGGAGCCTCTTGTAGGAGAAGGATTGCACTTGAGAATAACAATGGAACCTGTGTGGGGTGGGGGAGCAGCTCCTTTTCAGCTCAGGGCCCAGGTGAGATGCCCCGGGGTCGAGGTTTTCACTCCAGGTCCTATTCCTGTTCCCTCTCCACGACGAGTGGGCATTCATCCCCCTTCCAGGAAGGAGCTTTGTGTTTCTGGAAGGGTAAACGGGGTGGACAAGGCAGTTCCAGGCTGTTCTATCTCACAGGACTCTTTTTGGATTTAATATAAAAATGGTCTGCAGAGAGAGAGGCTGTGGGACAAAGGAGTAAAGAAAAGGAAATTACACAAAGTAACTTTTAAACCACTAAATATAGGGAATCCAAGCCATATAAAGAGATAAGAGAACAGGAAAAGGGGGATAAAGCCATTTAAAAAATAAACCATGTTTTAACATTGTGTTATAACCTAAAACTGCATTTAACACACTCCTTAATAAAATTAATACAGCATCACTTTCTAACATAACGCATGGAATATTCATTTTAAATATTTGGGAAAAGCCAATCATAAAATAGGCATTTTTCACAGGTAGGAAATCTTAATTCTGGCATAACACATGTAATATCAATTTTAATATTTGCTAACATAACACATTTAATATTCATTTTAAATATTTGGGAAAAGCCAATCATAAAATAGGCATTTTTCATAGGTAGGAATTTTTAATTCTGGCATAACACATATAATATTAATTTGAATATTTGGGAAAATGGGTTTTATTCCCTTAATTTTTTCTGACTTTGTTTTTAGGTAGTCCCAAAAAGGCACCAGTTCAACCTGGAGAGGAAAAGCTCCAGGTGACCAAAGTGTGACCTTCCAAGGAGGCAGGAGAGATGGATGGAGAGAGACTTTGGACCAGGGTCTGGAGGGGCAGGACACAGGGAACGGCTTCAAGCTACAAGAGGGCAGGGATGGATGGGATGTTGGGAAGGGATTCCCGGCTGGGAGGGTGGAGAGGGGCTGGGATGGAATTCCCAGAGCAGCTGGGGCTGCCCCTGGATCCCTGGCAATGCCCAAGGCCTGGCTGGAGCACCCTGGGACAGTGGGAGCTGTGGGACCCATGGTGGGACCAGATGAGCTTTGGGGTCCCTCCAACCCAAATCATCCCAGGATTACATGTTTAGATGGGATTTTGGGAAGGAATATTGGGAGAGGGGCTGGGATGGAATTCCCAGAGCAGCTGGGGCTGCCCCTGGATCCCTGGCAGTGCCCAAGGCCAGGTTGGAGCACCCTGGGACAGTGGGAGGAAGGAGCAGGGTCTTTACAACCCCTTCCAACCCAATCCAGTCTGGAATTCTCTTTGCCAGTCCCTCCCTCATCCCCATGGATCCAGCCCAATCCCATCAGCATGCTGTGAAACCTGGAACAAACCAGGATTAAAATCTGGCCTCACAATGGAGAACTGGACCAATTGTTTGATGATTGATGAGGGGAATGTCAGGTGAATTATTTGCCAAATGATACTGGTCCATCTGTTGCAGAATTTTGCACGTAATGACAGAAAGAAATTAATTATGTCTCCTTCAGAGATAGAAACATTCCAAACTGTGAATCTCAGCTCTCTTCACAAACAACCCCAGCATCGTTATCTCCACCATCCAAGTGCGAAAATGGGAGCGTCAGTGGAAGGGGAGTCACAAGTCTGAACTTCAGAGAGCTGAGGAGCCCAAATCCACCAAAACTGACCCAAAACTCCCTCCTTTCCCAGGGGCTGTGGGCCACAGAGGGACCTGCCTGTCTCCAGGTGATTTCAGGGGTGGGAGTGCCCCAAAGTTACCTGGACACCAGGCAGGACCAGCAGAATCCCGGGCTGGGTGTCCCCTCCCTCCCTCCTCCACAGCTCTGCCTTGTCCACTGATTTTTCATGCAACTCCAGTGGCCTCAATTCCCAATTCCACTGGTGTGTTACATCAAAGGCAGTTGGATTTAACACCATTCAAATTTCAGGAACGTTGGAACTGCAGCATTTAATTTTTTTTTTTAAATTTTTTTTTTGGCTCAAAGTTAACTCCTTGCTCACCCCCATCTTCTCCTGTGAGAGGGTACCAAGCAGACAGAGCCTTCCACTACATTTCACAGCACGTTCCCCAAACATATGGATCTTCCCATCCTTTCATCTATTGGGATTTCTCAAACTGAGAATGTTTTGACATTAGGAAAAGGAAAAAAAATAAATCTTGCAACAGGAGGAGCATCCCTGTGGCACAGGATGTCACACTCCTGATGGTGCCACATATTGACAGTAACTGAGAGGTGCCAAGAGGTAAAACATCAACATTTAACCTCTTTTTGGTTTAGTTTGGGAATGACAATTGCATCCCCAGCCAATTCTGCCCTGATTTTCAGTTAAAACCACATTTTACCCCCAATGTTTCACACATCCTCATCTCTGTGCTGCACTTGGGTTTAGAGATCTTTACATTCAGGTTCCTCCAGGCTGTCTCAGTGAAAATTCCTTTGCCGTATTTCACATTTCTACACAAATAAAACCCCCAAAGCAGCGACTTGACCTATTATAACCCAACTCCACTCGCTCCTCATTTTTAATTCATCTTTCTCCTTTGACTCCAGAAGACAATCCTTCTTTACAGGCCATGAAAAATTCAGGAGATGTAGAAAGGGAGACTGAGAGCAGCCCAGTAAAGAAAGATTTGGCAAAGGCAGGGTTTAAGTCCAGGATTGAGGATGTCACCGGGCAGGTGACAAATGCTAAGTCAGAGTGTAAATCACTGGAGGGAGAAGATTTCAGAGCCAAAAATCTGTTGGTTTGCAGCTCCTGGGAGGAGGCTGAGCTCCAGGGGTAGGGAAAAGCTGGAAATCAACCCTGGGGAAAACGCCAATCACTTGTTTTTTAAAATTTTTAAAGTTTAATAGTAATAAAATGGGTATAAAAATAGCAATATAATTAGAGTAATTAAAATTTGGACAATTTGGATTAGGACAATACGAGACAATAGAAACAAAGAGTTACAGACAGTCCGGGTTCCTCTTTCTGGGCAAAAAAAATCCCAAAAAAGGACCCACATTAACAGAGGATTAACCCTTAAAGCACCAGCCTGTTGCATATTCACACACCTCATCCATGGTGCATCAATTCCATTCACACACAGGATTCTGCCTGGGCAGTGTCAGCTTCTTCCTCTGAATCCTGACGGCGTCTGCAGGGATGAGCAAGGCAGGAAGAAGTTCGTTTCCTCTGATAATGGGGCAATAAATTCCTTTTCTCTAAAAGATTTCGGTGTCCTGTGGCTCTGTGCGACACACTCAGCCCTGATTGGCCAGTGAGTCAAAATAATTCACATTCAACCAACCAAACAATCACCTGTGGACAAACAACCTCCAACCACATTCCAAAGCAGCAAAACACAGGAGAAACGAATGGGATAATTATTGTTTTCCTTTCTCTGAGGCTTCTCAGCTTCCCAGGAGAGAAATCCTGGCAAAGGGATTTTTCCAGAAAATGTGACTGCCACACCAGGCTTGGTGCACGGGGCTGGATTTGGGCTTGGTTTTGTTTCCTCTGTTGAGAGGAGAAAGTGATGAGGAAAGAAAGACACGAGGGAAAGGGAGGAAGAGCAGCAAGGGAGGAGGTGAGGGAGGGAGGTGTGCTGGTGTTCACAGGGGTTTCAGGACGAGGGAAGAGATGAGACTCTTGACTCCATGTTTCAGCAGGCTGATTTATTATTTTATGATATATGTTATATTAAAGTGATGTACTAAATCTGTACTTAAAGAACAGAAGGAAGGATTTCATCAGAAGGTTTGAAAGGAATAGAAAAGAATGATAAAAAGGATTTCATCAAAGGTTTGAAAGGAATAGAAAAGGATGATAAAAGGATTTCATCAGAAGGTTTGGAAGGGATACATAAGGATGATAACAAAAGCTCGTGACTCTCAGAGAGTCTGAGACAGCTGGACTGTGATTGGCCATTAATTAGCAACAATTAATAGAGTAATCAAAGATGCACCTGTTGCATCCAGCAGCAGCAGATAATTATTGTTTTCCTTTTCTTCTGAAGCTTCTCAGCTTCTCAAGAGAAAAAAAATCTTAACAAAAAGATTTTTCATAAAATACGTCCGCGGTAGGGAAGAACGGCCCTGAAATATCGAACCCAGGAGATGCAGCAGCCCTGACCAAATCCTGCTTTTGTCAACTCAGCTCGAGGAGCGGTGCCAGCATGGAAAGTTTGGCTGGCACACGCTGGGGTTCTACAGGGAGGAGCTGCCAGCCAGGCTTTGCAGAGATGACTACAGGAGCAGAGAACGGGGCTGTGCCGCCCTTCAGCTCCTTCAAGGAGAGCCCACAGATGTTCTCCCTGCTCCCTTCCCCGTCACCTCCCAGCAGCCAGGCCAGGGGATGAGGAGAAGCTGGAGGAGTTTGGTGTTTCTGTCTGATTTCTGGGTGCAATTTAGCAGCGAGAGAGCCCCAGGCCCCTCCCGGTCTCCATCACTAAAACCCTTTCCAGGTGAGGAACTCGATGAGGAAATCTGGTTCCTTCCGCCACCCTTGTCCTCAGAGCAAGGCAGGGGCACGTGGGACAGTCCTCTCCTTAATAACACCCAAATTATTGCCTCTTCCCATCCCACAAGCCTGTTGGAATAATTATATTTTGAAATATATTTAATACCACCCAAGTTATCACCTCTTCCCATCCTGCAAAGTTATATTTTGAACCAGATTTAATCATACACAACCCTCAAAACCCCCTGCCAGGCCAGAGGATGAGGAGAAGCTGGAGGAGTTTGGTGTTTCTGTCTGATTTCTGGGTGCAAGGGGGATTTAGCAGCAATTTAGCAGTGAGAGAGCCTCAGGCACCTCCCGGTCTCCATCACTAAAACCCTTTCCAGGTGAGTAACTCGATGAGGAAACCTGGTTCCTTCCACCACCCTTGTCCTCAGAGCAAGGCAGGGGCACGTGGGACAGTCCTCTCCTTAAGAACACCCAAATAATTGCCTCTTCCCATCCTGAAAGCCTGTTGGAATAATTACATTTTGAAATATATTTAATAACACCCAAGTTATCACCTCTTCCCATCCTGCAAAGTTATATTTTGAACCAGATTTAATAATACACAACCCTCAAAACCAAGATAGGATGACTGCTACATTCTGATCCATATTTTTTCCCCCCAGAAATGATAAAAATCTGTGTGTGAGTGCAGGGAATTCCAGCAGCTGGGCGAGGTGCTGAGTGTGAGAGGTGCTGCCTGTAAAGCAAACCCCGTCTGATTTTCAGAGCAGACGAGCAGAGCTCTTTGTTTGTGAGCTAATCCTGTTGCTGGTAATAGGATTAGCAGCAAGAACAGATGCAGAGCAATTCCTGGTGGCTCTCTGCGAGAAACGCCGACCGCTTGGTTTTTAAAATGTTAAAAGTTTAATGATATTAAAACGGGGATAAAAATCCAACCTGAACTTGCCTTGGTGTAACCCAAAGCCATTTCTCCTCGTCCTAGAGGGAAATGATGCCAGGATTTTGGGAAAAAACCATAAATTTTCATGCAAAAAGCGGAAATTTGAGTTTCTAACTCAGCATTTAGGTTTGTAGCAACTCAGAATTCCAAAAGTGCTCAGCAAACACCAAATTCCATCCACACCAAGTCCTGGAAAACGAGGCCATGCATTCCAGCCTCCCTGGGGGAGGGTTTATTTTTCCATTTTCCTCACCCAAACAGCAGCTCTGAGTCCAGGCACTGCCCGTGGGGAAGGTTTGGAGGGACAGAGCTGATCCCCCTCCTCTCTTGCCTCCAAAGATGGATTTATTGCCTCTTATTTCAGATTTTCCAGCACTCAGATGGAGCCAGCAAGGGCTGAGACCCCTCAAATTCCCCCACAGAACCCAAAGTGAGGAGCACACAACACACCATGGAGAATTTTAATTTGTCTGGTCATTCCCCTCCTGGGGACCATCTTTAAAATTCCAACCAATTTAAAAGTTTGGAGGGACAGAGCTGATCCCCCTCCTCTCTTGCCTCCAAAGATGGATTTATTGCCTCTTATTTCACATTTTCCATCACTCAGATGGGCCAGCAAGGGCTGGAACTCCTCAAATTCACCCCAAAAAGCGAGGAGCACCAAACACACCATGGAGAATTTTCATTTCTCTGGTCATTCCCCTCTTGGGGAACCTCTTTAAAATTCCAACCAATTTTGTTGAGAAGCTCCAGCAGCTTTGTGGGGAGTTGGCTTCTCCTGCCCTGGGATTCTTTGATTCAGAGCTCTGTGTTATCCTCTGGAGGGATGCCACACGTGTTCATTTTTCAGTCATTAATTCCTGCTAACAGTTCAATCTCTGCAAGATCAAAGGTAGTTTTTGCTATTTAGGTCACCCATGTTTTTTCCCCAAATGAAAAGTTTATGCACGACGCTATTTAAAAATAATAATTAAAGAAGGAATTATCTAAATCAAGTATTTCGGGATGTGTGCACGCTCTGTAAGGAAAAAAATGAGTAAAAAATTATATTTATTATAATTATATTAAAATATAATTTATATTTATAAATATAGATATAATATAATAATAGTGAAATATAAATATAATAGAGAAATGGGATTTCCTATATATTTAAGCATATATATTTATTTATTTTATTTATAATCAATATAAAATTATTTATTCCATGAAATATTTCTACTTCCCTCCTGCCCACTCAGCTCCCTCTTTTTGCCCCCAAACCCAGCTTCCCCTTCTGTGTTTTCCCATTTTAAGGCCAGCCCTCGTCAATATGCATCAAGCTCAACTTTTAACCGCTGCTTTTCTTTAATATTTTACGAGCAGCAGATTTACAAATTATTCCACAAAGGTTCTGCTGGATGGGCTTTCTGATGTTGTAATGCTGTCAATTTATCATCTTGTAAAATTAATTAAAGGCAGTTCAATGCTATGGACTTTTTAAGGGGGAAAAAAACCAAACCAGGAGTGCATTTTCCAGGGATTTCACATTCTGTGTCTGTAAATGAAAATAAAAATGGGAATTTGGGGGGTGGAGATGGATGAGGGGATTGAATTGGGGGATGTGTAGGGTACCCTCCAAATCAAAGTGATTTGGGATTTTATTGAAAAGGGAAGGGAAGGGAAGGGAAGGGAAGGGAAGGGAAGGGAAGGGAAGGGAAGGGAAGGGAAGGGAAGGGAAGGGAAGGGAAGAGGAAGAGAAGAGAAGAGAAGAGAAGAGAAGAGAAGAGAAGAGAAGAGAAGAGAAGAGAAGAGAAGAGAAGAGAAGAGAAGAGAAGAGAAGAGAAGAGAAGAGAAGAGAAGAGAAGAGAAGAGAAGAGAAGAGAAAGAGAAGAGAAGAGAAGAGAAGAGAAGAGAAGAGAAGAGAAGAGAAGAGAAGAGAAGAGAAGAGAAAGAGAAGAGAGAGAAGAGAAGAGAAGAGAAGAGAAGAGAAGAGGGGAGGGCAAGCCCTGCCAAGGCCCGGGCTGCTGCAGCTTTAAGGGCTTTGGCAGCGAGGGCAGAGCTGAGGCTGCTGAGCCAAATCTCACACAAGCTCCTTTTATTCGTGTGCTGCTGGCTGAGGGGGGAAGGAGACCAACTGTGGCAGAAACAACGTGTGACATGAACACAAAACAAATGCCTGCATTTCAACTAAATTCCCCAAATTCACGGGGCTCCAGGGCAGAAGGTGGAGAGGGGAAAGAGAGGGACAGGAAGGGTTTGTGTGCCCCACAGGCAGAGAAATTCACCCAAACACAGGGCTTAGTTTTTATATTTAATACAAAACTGAGAATCACCCAAACCCAAACTTTATAAAATAAATTTTATTCAATATAAACCTGAAAATCACCCAACACAGGGCTTAGGTCAACCTGAAGTGGAGCAAAAGGTGCTTCCCTGACCCCATTTTTGTACTTTATAACACTTTATAAAATATATTTTATCAAACACAAAAGAATTTAGAAGTGACACCGTTTCAATAACCTTTTCTCTCTCACTTATCTTTCTCAAACCCAGATTTTAAGATAAAACCTCTCAGGGTATTCAGAACAGCTGGAAAAGGTATTGACATGGTGTCAGAGAAATGAAAAGTACATTTCTGTAATCTCTGATCATTACAGACTCGTCATCTTATTACAAACCCAAATCAATGCTGGGCTTTTTTGGTTTTTTGGTTTTTTTTTTTTTTTGCTTTTACAGCACAATCTGTGCTGGGGAAGAATTCCACTGATTGCTTTGTCAATGTCTGATATGGAACCAGACAGGGACCTGCACAGCTCCCCCCTTCCCCTCCAAAATCTGTCAGACCCCCAGACCTGACATCAAATTTTTGTCTCCAGAATCCCTGGCTGGCAAGGATGAGCTCAAAGAGCAACTCAGGAATAAAAGAGATTTTTTTTGGTTTGATATGAAACAAACAGGGATCTTCCTATGGATTTCTTCCTATGGATTTCTTCCTATGGATTCCTTTCCATGGATTCCTTTCCATGGATTTCTTTGTATGGATTTCCATGACAGTCTGAATTTTCAGCTTCAAGAAATTAGCTCCATCACAGTCTGTGAGATACATGAGTAGAAAAAAATGTTTGGAGTGCTAAAGTGTAAAAAAATATCCTTTTTTAGGAGTTTTGATACTTAGGACACTGGAGAAATGTCCTTCAGGACAAACCTGGGTCAGACCTTAAACTTGAGGCATCTGGAATAGATCACTGTCAGTAAAAATCAGTGAAACTCAAAATTCACAGCCACAGCCACAGCACTTAGACCCAGACTTCCAGGAATACCTGTGTGAGAAGGGAGAGGAACATCAGGAATCCTCAGGGATGCCACTTGTTAAAAAAAATGTGGATAAGAAACATGAGGAGATACCAAAAAATAGAGAATAAATAACAACACATCATGCTGAGGGTAACAACACAAGGGAGGTAAAAAAAAACTATAAATCCTCTCATAACTGATAAATGAAATTTTTGGTTTTTATTTTTTTATATTATTTTTTCTAGTATTATTTTAGATTAGTGTATCGATTTTATATTATTTTTCTTTCTAGTTATTATATTATATTATATTATATTATATTATATTATATTATATTATATATAATTATAATATAATAATATAACATAACATAACATAACATAACATAACATAACATAATATAATATAATATAATATAATATAATATAATATAATATAATATAATATAATATAATATAATATAATATAATATAATATAATATAATATAATATAATATAATATAATATAATATAATATAATATAATATAATATAATATAATATAATATAATATAATATAATATATTATTATTATATATTATTATTATATATTATTATTATATATTATTATTTATAGGTTGTTTTTTTTTTTACATTCAGGAAAAATCACCTGCTTGTGTTCTAGAGGTCAGATCCTGCCCTTGAAAAGGGCAGCAAAGAGGAAAAAATCTCCATTTCCCCACCCTGATGCTGGGGAGGATCATCAGTGACCTTCTGCAACGATTCCCACCCGAGCAGAATCCTCCTGCAGGCACGGCACCCCCGGGCTTGACATAAGCACAGCAGTCAGGAAGGATCATAATTATTGCTGGCTGTTAATGATTTTAATAAGCTGGGAGAAGGAAAGGCAGGTTAAGCATTCATCTGTACCTGACAGATTTCATTAAAAGCTCGGAGCCTCCCCGTGCTGAAAGGTCTCGTGTGACACATTTTGTCTGCAGGTCAGAGCTCGGCCCTTCCATCCTTCCAGTTGCATTTGCAGGATCTCTGCTCCCCGTAACAAAGGGAGGTTTGGAGAGGCAAACTCTGCCTGACAAACGAGCTTTAAACCAGGCATGGTCCCTGGGGCATCGCTGAGTTGTTTGTTTCGCTCATTTCGGCATCCATGCTGGGGATGGGGAGGGTCCAAAGGGAGGGGAAGGAAATCCGTAAATAAAAATCATCATTTCTGCACAATGAAGCCATCTCCCTTTTGTCAGCCCCCGATTTTTTAAGATTTTCTGAGCCTTCTGATGTTGACATTCTTGTAGAGAACTTTCTCACCCACTTTCTCCAAATAACTCACACTTTCTGTAAATAACTCATTGTTTTGCATTCTTTTCTGGAGGAGGAGGAATCTGATGGGCTGTTGGTTTGCCCAGTGTCACTGGAGAGGTGGCACTGTCACCAACCCACTGCCACTTTTGGAAATCTATAAATGTTGGAGTCAGGAAATGAACTTCCCTTCTTTTTACCTTGCAGTTCCAGTGCCCAGGTTGTTTTATTTCGTGTCCTAGAGCAACACCCAAGTGTCGCCCAAACCCTGTCCAGCCTGGCCAGGGATGCAGGGGCAGCTGAAAATTGGGCCCATAAAAGGCCAATCCCTGAGGAATTCCGGCCAGAGAGCAGAGCAGGAGGTTCTGAAGGCTGTGCTGACAGTTTGAAAGGTCAGGAGTGACCCAAGGGGTGACCCCACGTGCCCCCAGCACTGGAATTGCAACTGGGGACCCAGGAATGCGTTCCAGGACTCTGGTAAATCACTTCCCTGCTCTGTTCCATGAGCTCCTGTCCTCCTCCAGCCATTCCAAGTGCAGGAATTTGCTGGCAGAGCTGTTTGTTGATGTTGACAGAGGCAAGGCATCCCAGCTTCAGTGGGGAAGAGCGTGATGGGTTCCAGGAAAGGGAACACAGATACACAGTGAGGGTTTTATTCACCAGCAGAAGGTTTTGTTGGGATGCTCTCTCAGACCTACCAGCAGCTCCTTTTCCTTCCAGGCAGGATTTTTCCCTTTCTCAGCCGGAATGGCTGAAGAATTCCATGAGGGAAATCAGCAGCCAAGTGAAGATAAAGGCAGGGAGTGAGCAGCATGGAAGGGGATTAGCTGTGCTGAGCTAATGGGATCACCCATCCCCTCTCAGGGAACGTGGGCAAGCCCCCTCTCCTGCCTCCCCTCCCCAGGCAGCTCCATCCAGCCGTACCCTTGGCATCTCCTCACAATAAATGTGCCCATTCCAGGCTTCTAGGAAATAATGACTCGCACTAATTACTCTAATGAGGATTCTACTTTGACTTCCCTCTTGCTGGATTTCTTTTCTCTGCCACATAAAGCCATGCTGTTGGAAGAGCTGAGTTTAATGAGTTTCATGGTGTCAGTCCAGTTTCTCTTGGAGCAACCTCCATAAGCACCAACCCAATCACACTAATTAGGCCCCTCGTCGCCTCTGTCTGCAGAAAAGCCAAGGACAGGAGGGATATTAACCCACCTCCTTTATGAGAGCAATCTCAGAGTGATCCCCACAGATTTCAACAGAATTACACTTGCAGAGGAACGGGGAGAATAAAAAAAATACACTGAGAGCCCTCAGCTCAGGCTGAGGACAAATCAAATATTCCGAGGTTTGATGCATCCCTGCCCAATGCAATTACAGCTCTGCTGAAGGTCGCTGTATTGATCTGAGACAGGGGAGAACAAGGGAAGATGTTCCTCCCCTGCTCAGACAAAACTTTGGAGGAAAATCTCCCAAGCAATGTGGCAGGGAAGCTGAGGGATCAGAAAGGATTGCTTGTTTTTGAAATCAGAGAGGAGAAAGCTTCTGCTGTTTCCAAGCGTGAATTTTCTCCAGGAGCAGAGGGATGGGGCAGGAGAGGAATAAATCAGCTTGGCTGAGTGGGAATAAGACATTCCCACCTGTCTTACTTGCTTCCTCACACTGGTCCCAGTTCAGGAATGCTCAGGAGAGGAAGGAGAGTGCACAGAGCTTGATGAATGTCTAAATTATCAGCAGGGATCTTGGGCAGAGATCAAGATTTGACCTTACCCGATTTCAGCCGCCCACAAATAAACGCCGCGGACAGAAAAGCGAGGACAGCTCCAAGTTCAAACCTCACTCCTGTAAATTATTCCAGACTGGGCTGCCAAAGCCAAAATAAAGCTCTGAGATCAGCAGCCCCTTGTGGAAGCATCACCCCTCACTCCTCAGCCACACTGAGCGTGGCAGGGAACCCGAAATCGATAGGACAATGACACGGAGTCTTTGCACCCTCTGTGACATCCCCTGCGTCTGAACACGCCAAAAAACACCCCGAGAGCTCCCCGACACCACTGCAATTTTTGCTGGTTCTTTCACAATAACATTTGGAAAAATGAACCACGGGGGTAATGTTGTGATTTTAATCCTGCTTTAAGGAATAGCGGCTCTTACGAGGTCGTGAAATTTGGGAAACGTACAAGAGGAGAGCTCCAGGAGGAGCGGGAGGGATCTTGGAGGATGAGCTGAAGGCAGGCACGTGCGTTTGCATTAATTAACCATCAGCTGGCCATCATCTCGCCGGTGTTTTTTAAACACCTCAGAAAGTGGCAGCAAACAGAGGGAGATGAAAGAGCTGAGCAGCGCCAGAGCCACGTTCTGCCCTTGCTCTTCATCTCCTCTCTGAGCAAAGAGCACATCCCTGCTGCAAACAGCCAATGTGAATAACGCCATTCGCTCCTTTTTAAAATTTTAAAAGTTTAATAGTAATAAAATGGGTATAAAAATAGCAATATGATTAGAGTAATTAAAATTTGGACAGTTTGGATTAGGGCAATATGAGACAATAGAAACAAAGAGTTACAGACAGTCCTGTTCCTCTTTCTGGGCAAAATAAGCCCAAAAAGGACCCACGGTAACAGAGGGTTAACCCTTAAAGCACCAGCCTGTTGCATATTCACACACCTCATCCATGGTGCATCAATTCCATTCACACACAGGATTCTGGCTGGGCAGTGTCAGCTTCTTCCTCTGAGTCCTGACGGCGTCTGTAGGGCTGAGCAAGGTGGGAACTCACTAAAAGAGCAATAAATTCTTTTTCTCTTCAAGAAATTGGTGTCCTGTGGCTGCTATCTGGTGTGAGGACCTCATTCCTTTCTTTAAAGAAATATCCCACGTACACAGTTTCTATTTTAACCTTATGTTATAACCTAAACCAATATTTAACACACTACTTAAGAAAATTAACGCAGCATCACTTTCTAACAAAACACATATAATATTCATTTTCATATGAAAAGCCAACCATAAAATACACATTTTTCTCATTCCTCTCTTTAAAGAAATACAGAGTTTTTATTTAACCTTATATTATAACCTAAACCAATATTTAACACACTACTTAAGAAAATTAACACAGCATCACTTTGTAATATAGCACATATAATATTCATTTGAATATTTGGGAAAAGCCAACAATAAAATACACATTTTTCACATTACCCAACACCCCAGCAGGAGTTCCACAGGGACATCCTGGAGCTGTTTTCTCCTGGAAGACAGAGTGGCTGCGAATTGAAGGCCAAAGGGTGGAAAATCTCCATTGATGCTGCTCGGATACAAATCCCCCTGAAGTCAATAAGGATTTTGGAACAAGGAAAGGAAGGTGAGGCAGGGAATGCCAGGAAGAGCAGAGCAGGGGTTGGGGAGCCAACAGCAGAGGTTGGTCAGGGTGAGAATCACCAAGAAAATGCCCTGCTCGAGGATATTTGCATTTTTGGTCAGATGTGTTGTGAGTATTCAAAGATTAAGCTCAGGATTTCTTTGTCTATCAAGGAACTGGGGTGAAAAAAAGCCCTTGGAATGTGAGCACCCACCTTGGTTTATGATGTTTAAAATCCAGCAGCTCCTAATCTCCTTTCAGAAGGTTTATCTGGATTTAGACAGCAGGAGGAAGAAAAGGGTGCAAGAAAAGGGAGGGGTGGGAAGAAAGGGAAATCTTTAAATTGCCATCGATGATCAGAGGGAGGAAAGCAGAGTCTGCTGCTCTCAGGGCAGGATTTGTTACAAATCCGTGTTGGGAGCAGCTGCATCCTCTGGGGATTGGCAGGGAGCGAGGAGCCCTTCACCCTTTGGGGTCTGGTTCACAGCTGGGCCACGGGTGGATTTAAGCAATCACAGGGACGGGCTGGAAACTGATTTTCCCTCCTAATCTCCAAGCAGAGAGGGATCTGCTCCTGGCTGCTCGGGGAGCTCCCCCTCCTGTCCTGCTCCTTGGATGTTTGCAGGATATTCCCTCTGCTCCCTTAGACAGAACCTGGAGTCTCAGCTCTTGTGCTGAACCACTGTTTAATGGCTTTTATGGTATTGGTTTAATGGTTTTTGTGGTATTGGTTTAATGGTTTTTGTGGTATTGGTTTAATGGTTTTTATGGTATTGGTTTAATGGTTTTTGTGGTATTGGTTTAATGGTTTTTGTGGTATGGGTTTAATGGTTTTTGTGGTATAGGTTTAATGGTTTTTGTGGTATTGGTTTAATGGTTTTTGTGGTATTTCCATCAGCAAAAACAATTCCAGTTACTCTGGAATCTGCCATACCAGGCTAAACCAAGAATAAAAGACAACCTGCTTGCTCCCAGTGGATGGATTTTCCCATCAGTTCCACGAATGATTATGGAAGTTTTTTTCATGTGAAACTGGTTCCATTCTGCTCCTTTTCACCCCTCATGCCACTTCACAGGAAACTCTGATTATTCACTATCATTTGGGACAGGAGCTGTTTCAAAATCCCAGTTTCCAATGGAACAGATCCCCTCAATTCAGCCGGGAGACAGAGAGAGCAAGAAGTTGGTTCACAGAGGAAGGAAAAAAAGAGGAAAAACCTTAGGGACTTTTGTCCTACCCACATCCTGATTGTGGCAAATATTTACTGCCACACTGAGACCCTTAAAGTCTGCTGTCACTCACAGAGAGCCCCCAGAGCCCTCCCAGTGCCCAGGCAGTGATTCCTTTCTGATCTCTGTGCTGTTTTTCACCGGGAGAACAACGCTGAGAATTCTGATTTTGGCCACAGCCACTCGTTTGCTCCCCACAGGGTGGATCAGGGAGTTAAACCCCAAAACCATCTCCAAAAACCCCAAAGTGGAGCATGTCAGTGTCAGTGCAGTGCAGGATGAACCTGCCCAAGCACAAGGGACCGGAGAGAGGTGCAGGGAAATTCCTGACCACAGGGAAAACACAAAGAAATCAGTCCCCAGGGGAAATCCTGAATGGTGGCACAATTTCACACCTGAGGACTGAGTTCCCAAAATTCTCAGAGATCCCACAGAAATTTGCAGGATTCCTGTGGGATAATCCACACCTCACACCCGCTCCCTACCCACTGAACTCTTTTCTACTGCAAGAATTCCTCGTGGCTCCCGAAACCCAACCCTTGTCCCTTCCCTGGAGGCCCTGCATGAATTCCCACGCTGTTTGCACTGTTCCCTGGGACAGAGAGAATTCCTAATGACAGCAAGGTGTGTCAGAGGCAGCAGCTCATTTAGGCCTGGCTCCCCTTAACAAACCCAGGCTCTTCATCTGTCCTTTTAAGTTATCCTCCAAAGGCTTTATTTCAACAGCGCAGATGAAGACTCAGTCTTTTTAAGTAACTGCTTTATCCTCTTTGGGAGGCAATTAAAGAGTGCAAGAAATTACCACCTTCTGTTTCTATTCTTGTCAGGCCTGGATAATTGGTTTGTTTTAAGGGAGGGAAAACCAGTCAGACATTGCCAACTTCAACATTTCCAGCAGCTCGGAGACGAGCAGGGCAACAGCAGCTGTGCCAAAGCAAAGGGGATTTGCCCCAAATTTCCCTGCAGGTAGGTGAGCTCTGCCAGCTCTGGCATCACCTGGATTCCAGAAAAGCAAGGAGTTCCCTCATCAGTGTCCTGCCATCCTCCCTCTGTCTGGGACAGAGTTTTAGAGCGCACTCAGGTAAATTTTTTTTGCATGAGCGAGCCCCAGGTGAGCTCTCCCTGCTCTGCCACCCCTTTCTTTAGTAGAGTTTTAGTTTTAGTATAGCATTAATATAATATAATATAATATAATATAATATAATATAATATAATATAATATAATATAATATAATATAATATAATATAATATAATATAATATAATAATGTATCTGTATATCTCTCTTTCTTTAGTATAATTTTAATATTCTATATAATAAATATACTATACTGTACTATACTATAATGATGTATCTGCGTCTTTTTCTTTAGATATGATATGATATGATATGATATGATATGATATGATATGATATAATATAATATAATATAATATAATATAATATAATATAATATAATATAATATAATATAATATAATATAATATAATATAATATAATATAATATAATATAATATAATATAATATAATATAATATAATATAATATAATATATAATGTTCTGAGAACATGGAGTCAGATTCCTCATCTCTCACCTCATTTTTTCCCTCTCTAACGTGATATTCATGTTAGAGGGGAAAGGATGCACTACAAATTCCAGTTACCCCCATTTCCCTGCTCAGCCTGTGCTAGGGGCAGGGAATGCCAGGGGCAGGGAATGCCAGGGCCAGGGAATGCCCTCCCCATGGGGCAGTGTCAGAACCCAGAAATTCCTCTGGCTGCCCTGGGGGGCTCCAGCCCCTGCCTGGGGGGCTCAGAGACCTTGGCACAGAGCCCCAGACCCCTGGGCCTTTGATTTAGCCCTTGGAGAAAACAATTACCAACCTTATATGAAGAATAATAACCATGGCAGTTTGAGTGGAATGATAGTGAATTTATCACTGGGTGGAAAATGGATTTTTGGGGATTTGAGCGTGGGGGTTCAGGGGGCAGGATGGAGGGATCTGGGTGTGTCCAGCCTTTCTCCTTCTTCTTCTTCTTGGTCTCCATCTTCTGCTGTGATGGTGGCACTTTTGGGTTGGTTTTGAGTGGAAGTTCACTGCCTAACACAGGTGAGCTTCTAATCTAAACCAATCTAAAATTTCCATAGGTATTGGGCAGTAATTGTGAATATTGTACACGTAGCTTTTAGTATAAAAAGATAACACCACTCCAGGGGCAGGCAGAGTGCCTCTGTCTGTCCTGCTGAGCAGACCTTGGCTGGACAGGAGAAAGAATTTTATAGATAAACAATAAACAACCTTGACACTGAGAAGTGAAGAGCTCTGACTCCTTCTTCCCCCACCAGGCTGGAAAGGAGATTTTGTGACACTTCTGGGGTCCCTTGAGCAGCAGAGCCCCCGAGAGGGCAGCAGCCCTGCAGGCTCTGGCAGCAGCAATTAGCAGCCTGACCCGCGTTAGCTGTTTGCCAATAATGCAGCTCCTCCAGCTGCTGCTGCTCTTTAACTACAGCCTGGGAAAAGACAAATCCATACAATCACTAAAATTGATCAAGAGTGGATGAGGGAATGACAGAAAAGTTTCTGGGCTGGATGTATCCACAGCGCGCACGCCTTGACTTGAAAGGTTTGAAATTCAATTACAGAAACTGAAATAAATGACCATAATGTTTTCTATTATCAGATACATACAAATCATCTTCCCTTCCTTCCCCTGCCCCAATAAAACAAATTTCAATTACTTTTTCATAATCAACAAACTTGACCTTCTATCAGAGTCCTTTGGCAGAGCAGAACTTTGGAAGTTAAATCATAGATCAGAGTAGGACAACACAGCAGAGGATCTGCAGCTTCCAAGTGCAGCATCTTGATTTAAAAAAAAAAGGATGAAATGCTTAAAATGCAGCTGGGGCAACCAGAGGAAAAGCTGAGCATGGAACACCAAAATCCGGGATAATTAATGGGCATATAAAGAATTTCTTGTGTTTGTTCAGCCTTTGGGTGAGACTGCCAAACTCTGGGGTGTACAGAAGAAATCCCCATCTTTGCCAGCCAGCTAAAAAGTCATGGATGTGATTCCCCCTTGGAATCTGCAGCTCTCAAAAAGGAAAAATGTTCATCAGGTGGCTGAAGCCATGGCCTTAATGGAGTTAATTAATTGAACAGGGCTGGGTGCAGCTGTTTGGGCTGGTTTTAGAGCTGGTCCTAAACCCCCCCCTCATGCTCAAATCAAAGAGGTTAATTTACATCTCTCAATAATCTGCAGCCAGAAATAGCGCAGCTAAAAATAAGATTTTTTTTCCCTCTGCCATTCATGCCAACCCCTCAGAAATCAGCTGTTTGCTGTGCCTGAACCTTGTGAGGGTGATTTTGGGGGGTTCTGCAGGTTCCCAGCGCATCCCTCCCACCCTGGAGCAGCTGAGGGGTGAGGAAGGGCTGGGATGTGCAGCCAGCACGGAGCTGCCACTCCAGACTCCCAGGAAATGTGTGGACACAGCAGGAAAAGCTCTTTTCCCAACCCCAGACCTCATTTCTCATTCCAAACTTCCCATTTTTGGGACAAATTCTGAGGTCTGGAGCCTTCTGCTGCTGTTTGAAGGGCAGAGCTGACACCTGAACCTTTCACAGGACAGCCTTGGGCAGGCTCTGGGTTTTAGCCAAGGAACCTCCACATTAAAGGGCTCAGCTTCACCTGCTCCACTGGCCACTTCTCCTCCAGGATGGCTTCTGATGCCACAAAATGATGGCTTCTGATGCTACAAAATGATGGCTTCTGATGCCCCATCTACATCACTTTATTTTTGTTTCAGTGGCATTTTAGATGGAATTAAAAATTTTTGTTTCGGTGGCATTTAGATAAAATTAAATATCCCCACACAGCCAGATCTACAGACAAAATAAACCTGTTGAAACCATTGCAGTCACATCTCAGCTCTCTCAGCTACCTCTAAGCTTACAGATATATAAAATTTGCATTAAAAAAGCTTCCAGAGCCTTTTCCTCCCTCTCCCTCCTTTCACGTGATGTGATTTGGGCTCTGGTTTTACATCACCACAAAATATAATAAAAAATAAAGGGAATTTGAGTTGTCACAGAAGCAGAGAAGAAAACAAAAATACAAACAGAGAGTTGCCAAGGTTACTGACACTCCTGGCTGAGATGAATGGAATTGGGAGGGAGGAGACTGAGACACTCAACTCCATTTTCACAGTCCTATCACAGATGGGACCAGCCCTTATCATTTTCTTTTCCTTTCTCCTGGGGAATTTAAATCAATTTGTATCCGGAAGAATTCTTCACGTGCTGCTCTTGGAACTCCAAGAGCTCAGGTGGAATTGCCCTGTCCTTGAAGTGCTGATCTGCTAAAGCTCCCAAACCCCATCTCACACTCAAATCAAAGAGCTGCATCACCATGTCTCAATAATCTGCAGCCAGAAATAGCAGAGCTAAAAATAAGTTTTTTCCTCTGCCATTCAACCCAGCCCCTCGGAAGTCAGTGGGTTGCTGTGCCTGAACTTTCTGAGGGTAATTTTTACTGCGTTTCTGTTGCAAACAAGTTGTTCCTCGTGTCTCAGAGACACAGAGCAGCTGTTTCAGAGCAGGAAGGTGAAAGTTCCCCTGTCGTGGTGTTGCTCTAAACCTCTATCAGAATAGCCAATCAAAACTGGGATCAGCTTTCTGATCCGCTGGTAAATTTAATGAAATTTCATTTTCAACAGGTGGCGAAATCCCTGAGGTGTCTTGGTTTGGAAGGACAGGTGTCTGCCAAGGAAGGCAGGAGCCTCCTCTGAAATGGAGACTGTAAACCCCCTCCCTCCAAATTGTTATAAATTTTAAATTAAAGGGCCCTCAGGCAAAAATATGGGAGCAGGAATAACAGTTCATTAATAGGGGGGAAAATGAAAGGATAAAATGAACAATGCAGTGAACCAAACCAACCCTGGCAGAGCCAGAGCACAGCCTGACACCCTGTGGGTCAGGGTGCTGCAGCAGGGCCATTGGAATTGTGGCTCAGCCCTCCTGCAGGGCCAGGGGTGGTTCTGCTGGAGCAGGATCCTGGAGCAGGGGGCAGAATCCTCTGGAGATCCAGGGGCAGAGGCAGCTGCTGCTCCTCTGGGAATGCAGGGGAGAAGCCGTGCTGGTGTTCCAAATCTCCAGATTCTATCCGGGTAGGAATGCTCGGCTCCTCCCCCTGGGCTCACATCTCCCAATGGGATGCTGCAGCTCTTATCAGCCATGCAGGGACATTCAATGGCCTCTTATCAGCAGGTGTGCCCTTTTTAACCCTTTAACCCCTCCCAAAGCTCTGTCCATCAAGCCCTTCTTTGCTGTCCAGTGCTGGGGATCTCCTCCTCAAATCCTGATTTGAGGTCATTCATTTTGTCCACTTTCTCTGAAATAATTCCTGAAATCACTTCCTCAAACCCTGACTGGAGCTCAGGTGTTCCATGGGGACAGCCAGCCCTCCCAGCTGTCCCTTGATAACCACACGAGGGGTACAACAGAACTATAAATCTATAAAACTTTTCTTAACCTATACACACGAGATTTGCCCATTAATTTGCAGTTCCTGAAATTTTTATAGAAATGTGTGAGCCCAGGTTTAACTGGGACCAGCTTTTGATGCTGCTGGACACACTGGTGTCTCTAGAAAATCCATCCAGCTAAACAGAAACATCCCATAGGCTGGGAAATATCCCATAGGGTAGGAGGCAGGGTTGGGGTTTGGGGGTTTTCCTGTTTTGGGGGGGCTTTTATTTCTTTTTCTATAATTTTGATGAGTTAAGTTGGTCTCAGGAGCTGAGAGACAGCATTTTCCATTCCAGTGATAAATCTTAGGAGCCATCTGGGATTTTTTTTTTTTTCTTTTTTTGATTAAACAGTACTTGAGCAGCAGAGGTTGATTGATGAAATCAAGGAGGGTGTGAATCAAAAATGATTCTCCTTTTTTTTTCTTTTTGCCATAAAGATTGAAATTCATTTTTGGAGAGTTCAATGGAGATTAATACACGAGTTAAACAGACAAAAAAAATTGAGTTTTTCCAGAAATGAG
This sequence comes from Fringilla coelebs, assembly GCF_963513975.1. Classification (NCBI taxonomy): domain Eukaryota; kingdom Metazoa; phylum Chordata; class Aves; order Passeriformes; family Fringillidae; genus Fringilla; species Fringilla coelebs. The sequence goes on from NC_140052.1 coordinate 1,451,814, forward strand.
CACACATTAGGAGAGAGGAGTGAAAGAGGTGCCTGAAACTCACGATCCTTGTGTGCTCTGCCATTCCTGAGAGAGGAATTGCAGGAATGGCACTGGGAGAGGCCATGGAAATGGAAAAAGAGAAATGGGAAAAGAACAGCTTCATCTTGCTGTTGGACAGGGCTCTCCTCCAGTGACACTTGGCAGAAAAAAGGCATCAAATTCCAAATGTTCTCCCTCCCAGGCAGCTGAGTCAGAGGAATCCGAGAGCTGGATGCTGAATCACGGCTTGGAGAGGGGGATTTCAGATCAGAGGGAGTCACAAGGCAAAGCCTCTCCCCCTCTCCAGACAGTGAATTTCTCTCATTCCCTTCATTCCTGAGCTCGGTCTCCATCAGTCCCCACTGCTCCTCAACTCTGACAGCAGAAGGTGAAAGTTTCTCTGTCGTGGTTGAGCACAGGGTGGGGAAAATCTTTAGCTCCCAGCGCCGTAACCTTTTTTCTTTATTCAGTCTCCTGTTGTATTTTTGATAAAGTTTAATAAACCTTCCCAAACTACGAAAAGTGAGGAGCCATTTCTCACAGTAACTCACACTGCAGTGCTCCTCCTCCAGCCTGTCCTAGGGTGACGTTAGGATACTCGTATCCCCATTCCTGTGTTCTGTTCATGCTGGATATTCTGTTCTGTGCCTTCAAGACTGGCTCTGAAGAGCGAAGTTTTGGTTTTTTGTTTTGTTTTGTTTTGCTATCAACCGCTCCCCCACGGCTGGCAGGACGCACAGACAGGGCAGTTCATGGCGCTGCTTTGCCTTTTGCTTTGCTTTTGCTCTTGCTCCTGCTTTGCTCTTGCTTTTTGCCTCTGCTCATTAGTTAGTTTAGCTCAGCAGTCCAAATTTTTCCCTGGACTGTTTTTCTTTCCCTTTTTTGGAACCACTTGAGCCTGGGACCTGGGAACCACCAGACTGGGACCTGGGAACACCCAGAGTTTGCACCTTGTGGCTGCAGCAGCTGCCCCAGCACTGAAGGACTGAAAACAGAGTGACCACCCCAGGAGAGACTTTCTGAGTTTGTCATCTTTTTCAGAGCGGTGACAGAGTGCTGTCATCCAGCATTGTTCATTTTGTGTGCTGGGGGTGCTGTGCCTGTTCAATAAACAGGTTCTTTCCACTTCTCTCTAAAAAATCCTTCCCAAAGCAGCTAAGAGGAGGGGCCGTGTGGGTTTTCTTTCTGGAGGGGCCCAAATTTAGAGGTTTCCTCCCAAATTTGCCCTAAACCAACAAAATTTGGCGCCCAGCGTGGGGCTTGAGAGAGAGTGGAAAAACCCCCTGTTTTGAGTGCATTTTGGTTGCCATCATTCTGAGTTAGCATAAAGCAGTTAATTCCCCTTGGCACCAGAAAACACGGCCCAGGAGCATTCCCTGGCATTATTAAATAAACACTGGGGAGGGCTGGATGTGTCAGGATGCAGGAGCCTGGAAAATCCACAGCTCCCCTGAGACAGCATCCAGAGCTGAGCCTCCCAACCTATTTAGGACTTTCCTTTGAACCTCGGTGAGTTTTTAAGCCTTATCTGATGAGCATAATGATATTAAAGTGTTTTTCATTACCCATAAAAAATGAACAAAAAGGATAAAGCTGCTCTAGACTGAGGCTGTTTGAAAGGAATCAATAGTCTGAATCCCTCAGCAGATCCTGCTCGGAAAATAAAGCATTTGCTTGAAACTTAAAGGAATTATTTGGATGTGAGAAGCAAGTTGCACCAAAAGTACCTTTGAGAAAAATAAAAATCCTGGGAAGATTTAAGAAACAAATGGAAAAAAAACCCCTCAGATAAATAGTTAGTTATGGGTATATTCATGGATATTCCTGTTTGTATGTTTGCAACAAAAATCTCTGCATTGAGAGGCACAAAACCCCCAAGTTCAGCACCCTGGAGGAGGTTTGGAGGCAAACAGTTTTTAGGTGGAACTCGTGGAAATCTGATGGAGTTAACACAGGGCAGTAAAGGATACACTGAGCCTGAGGCACAAGGCAAACAACAACAAAAAAAACTGTTCTGTACCTGAAAACCTAAAAAAAAAAATAAAAATCCTTACAGTTTTGGAGCTCTGTGTTCATTTTGCTGCCAGGCAAACCCACGATCCCACAGGGGAATATCTCAGTCAGGAACACGACCCAGGAGCAGCACTAACTGTGAATTTTCTGCTCTTTTTTTTTGTTGTTGTTGTTGGTGGTGGTGTTGTTGTTGAAACTATATTGATTTTTGGAGCTGCAGCTTTTCACGGGGACGTCTCCACTTCAAGGAACACTTGTCACAAAAAAATTCGTTCGCACCTGACAAATTCTGGGGGAAATGTGAGAGGGAATGTTTGCAGCAACAAGTCCTTGTTTGGGGAATCGTGGATTCCACATTCCTGGCAGCACCCAAGGCCAGCTTGGAGGGGGTTTGAGCCCCCTGGGGCAGTGGGAGGTGCCCTGCCCATGGCAGGGGTGGCACTGGATGGGCTTTAAGGTCCTTTCCAGCCTGGAATTCTGTGATACTTCTCAGACTATAAAGAAATCAGGCTCCAAACTCTGCTCCTGTCTGGTTTTTTACATTATTTGCCCGACTCTGGGCTTCAGGAATGGGTTGGGAAAGCTGGGAACCTTCTGGTCTCAGCTTTCCTGAAATAAATGTTTCTCTTTGTTTACAGCAGGACTGCAGTGGATTAATTCAATTTTGATCCAGCGTGGGGAAGAAACGTTTTTCCTGAGGAGAGCAAGAGATTATTTCTCATCATAGTCAGAGGTTGTGACACAGGCCACGCTCTGTATCCGTGGGGTAGGGAAATAGGGACAGGCCAAGAGGCAATTAGGGGAAAAAAATAAACCTGTGTGATTGTAGAGGATCTGTGCTGCCCCAGCTCCCACCTGAAAAGCGCTGCACATCTCCTGTTGGAAACACGCCCTGTCACCCACTGAATAATTAATATCCCTCCTTTGATAAAGAACTTGTCTATGCTAATTGGAGATATCCAGATCTGAGCAGAGAGAGGATTAATCCTCCCGTGGTGTGTAAGTAAAGCTGAGCCCTTTCAAGCTGCCTGAGCCAATTTACAGCGGCTCAGGATCAATCCTGGCCGCCCTCAAGGCTTAATTAACCCCGGGCACCTTGGCTGGCAGGAAATGCTCTCCCAAGGATCCTGCGAGCTGTTATCACCTCTGGGATGAGTGGGAATCCTTAAAATCAGAGGGTTTTGGGAAAGCTGCAAAAGGCAGGCCTCAGAGACAGCAGAGCTGTGAGGCTTGGATTCCTTCCTTCCTTCCTTCCTTCCTTCCTTCCTTCCTTCCTTCCTTCCTTCCTTCCTTCCTTCCTTCCTTCCTTCCTTCCTTCCTTCCTTCCTTCCTTCCTTCCTTCCTTCCTTCCTTCCTTCCTTCCTTCCTTCCTTCCTTCCTTCCTTCCTTCCTTCCTTCCTTCCTTCCTTCCTTCCTTCCTTCCTTCCTTCCTTCCTTCCTTCCTTCCTCCCTCCCTCCCTCCCTCCCTCCCTCCCTTCCTTCCTTCCTTCCTTCCCTCCCTCCCTCCCTCCCTCCCTCCCTCTTAGGATGAGCTTATCTGGCAATTAGGATTTCCTTTATGTGGGTGAAAGAGGAGAAATAACCCAAAAGTGGAGCTCTGGAGCTCTGGGCTGCAGTCAGAAGGTGGGGAATAAAATAAATACAGAATAAATCATCATTTGGGATAATTTAACGTATTGTTAGCTTCTCTTACTGGCTCTGTTCTGTTCCCACTCTTAGGATGAGCTTATCTGACAATTAGGATTTACTTTATGTGGGTGAAAGAGGAGAAATGACCCAAAAGTGGAGCTCTGGACTCTTGTCAGAAATTTCAGCCCTGAATTTGATTTGGGACCATTTCATCAAAAGTGAGCAGTTCTGAATTTCACAGAATCCCAGAATCACCTGGGTGGTGCCACATTGCAGCTGAGCTGAAGCTGCCCCAGGAGAAAACAAAACCCCCCTGGATGGACAAATCTTTTCAAGGCTGCATCATGGAAATGACCTCTTTTATGGTCTTTGGAGTTTGGGGATTCAAATCCCTTTTTTTCCTTTTATTTTCTTTTTTCCCCCTTTTTTTCCTTTTTTTTTTCTTTTTTTTTTTTTTTTTATTTTGCAGTTGTGTGGCCTCTTTTCCACCTCCCATTCAAAGAACTCTGGAACTTGGGCTTTAATAATAAATTAACTCACATGGTGATGGAACCACGGGAGATTCAGGGACACTAAAGAAGAAGAAGAAGAGGAAGAAGAAGAAGAAGAAGAAGAAGAAGAAGAAGAAGAAGAAGAAGAAGAAGAAGAAGAAGAAGAAGAAGAAGAAGAAGAAGAAGAAGAAGAAGAAGAAGAAGAAGAAGAAGAAGAAGAAGAAGAAGAAGAAGAAGAAGAAGAAGAAGAAGAAGAAGTGTTGCCCCCTTTTAATGGGGTAGAGCTGCCCTGAACAGCTCCACCCCACCCCTTTTGCATCCCAATTTTGTCCAGCTGGGGCTTTATTTTTTTATTTAATTTACAATCATCTGGTGCAAGTCTGCACAAACATCCCATCTAGACTCTATTTAATATGCACCAGAATTATTGTATTTGATATATATCACATTTTAAATCTGTTTCTACAACAACCTTGACTGCCTTTCTGGCTGTATATCACTTCATCAGGCCAGCTTAACTAGAGCTTCTTTTTCATTTTTTATTACCCCCATAAAATCTAGGAATGGAACATTTCGATTTTTCTAGCAGTAATTTTTATTACTTTTCCCTTTTTTTTTTTTTAAGTACTTGTCACTGAGACGCAGCACTTTGCACAGAGTCTATTTTCCAGCTCTGCATTATATTTTTATTTCAATTTATTTTAGCCAGAACGCCCGACATACATCTAAATAATACCTATGGTGGTTCAAATGAGTGGATTATAAATGTAATTAGGAGGGAAATAAAGTGGGTTCACTCCCAGGATTGGTGGATTTCAGTTCCCTGCTCCAGACCCAGACACTTTCCAGTAACTCCTGCAAGGATAACTCATGTTGCAGTTTTAATGCTGCCCATAAAACCCTATTGCAACGCAGGAGGGGAAAATGAATTTATTGCCATTTTTATGGGTTTACTTTAATTTTTTAGATCTTTCTAGATCTTTCCCCCGGGTGTGTTGTTGCACTGCATTTTATTTTTTCCCCCTAAGAACGCAGAAATTGCCCAGGGCACTGATCTGCCTGGCCACAGAATCTTCCCAAGGAGGGATAGGGAGGCCTGGGGTAGGATGTGGACTTATTTCTCTATAAAAGGGTTCTTGACCTGCACATAAAAATGGTCTGCAAGTTCCATTCTGTACAAAACACGGCTGCCTTCTCAGCACAATTCAGATATTTCCTGCATTTTTGTGTCCCTGCACTGTTCCTTGACTGACTCTGATGATGCCAGGCTGTGTTTCCAAAGGGAATTATTTTTCATTGGTGGAAATTCTGATTTTCCAAAAGTGTGGGAGGGAGGAGCACAAATAGCAAAAAAAAAAATTGCTCTTCAGTTGGTTGAAATTTTGTGTGTTCCAAGTAATGTTCATTTGAGAACATTTTTGTGCTGTTTCCATTCTTAGCTCTGAACACAAACCTCTGTAACATGAGTTTCGTGCCTCTCCAAGAAAATAAAGTGGGACCAGGCGTGTCTGAGCACAGCTCCTCATCTTAATCGCTCGTTACCCTCATTCTGCTTAATTAACATGAATAATACATTTTAAAATTATTCCTCTACTAATGGAACGTGGGGGCAGCAGAGGAGCACTTCCCTAATTAGGGCTGGTGCACGACATTGGGAAAGGTTCTGTGTCACCGTCACATTTTCTGAAAAATCCCCTTGCCCAGGATTTCCCTCCTGGGCAGCTGAGAAGCCTCAGAGAAAAAGGAAAACAAAAATTATCTGATTTGCTTCTGCTGTGTTTTGCTGCTTTGGAATGTGGTTGGAGATTGTTTATCCAACAGATGATTGTTTGATTGGTTTAATGTGAATTATTTTGATTTATTGGCCAATCAGGGTCAAGCTGTGTCGGGGCTCTGGAAAGTCAGGAGTTTTCATTATTATCTTTTTAGCCTTCTGTCTGTATCCTTTTTGTATTCTTTAGTATAGTTTAGTATAGCATCATATATAATATAATATAATATAATATAATATAATATAATATAATATAATATAATATATACAATATAACATTATAAATACAATATTATATAATAAAGATACCATAATAAATACAATATAGCATAATAAATATAATATAATGTAATATAATAAATATACCATAATATACTATAATATACTATAATAGAATATACTATACTATAATATAATGTAATCTACTATAATATAATATACTAAATACAATATACCATAATAAATACAATATAATATAATAAATTTACCATAATAAATAAAATATAACATAATAAATATAATATAATGTAATATAATAAATACACCATAATATACTATAATATACTATAATATACTATAATATAATATATGATACTATATATGATATGATATGATATGATATGATATGATATGATATGATATGATATGATATAATATAATATAATATAATATAATATAATATAATATAATATATATAATAAATATAATAAATATAATATAATGCAATACAATATAATACAATATAATACAATGCAATATAATATAATATAATATAATATAATATAATATAATATAATATAATATAATATAATAATAATAATAAATCAGCCTTTTAAGAACATGCAGTCAGATTCATCATCCCTGCCAATGACAGGGGACCCTGAAAATGCCACAGCTCTGGGTTCAGTCACCTCCTCCTGCTGAGGGGTGAATTAGCAGAGATTTAATGCCAGTGATAATTTCCTGCCGTGGGGGGATCAGGAGTTTAATGCATCTGGCAGCCAGACAGGGATTTTCTCCGTGCCAGCCCGGAACAAACCCCTGCACGTTGGGGAGGATGCAACAGGAAAGCCTTATAAATGTGATTGCCTGGCAAAAGATTTGGAGAATATGGGAGCTATAAGTGAGATGGAAATGAAAGCAAGCTCTGAGATCCCTCAGTGACTGAACAGCTGGGAAACAATGGTGTGGCTGGCTGGAGGGGATCCCCTTTGGATGGAACAACACCCTCTGCTTGCAGGCAGCTCCAAGGGGCAGAGCAGACCCCGCTGGCTGGGCAGAAGGGGCCCAGAGAGGAGATTTTAGGGTTTAAAATGGAACACAGCGTGGCAATGGAATGATTCTTATGGGCTGTGTGTAAGGGTTTGGATCTTGGGCTGGATTGGTCAGTGAGAATTGGAATATTCAGCACAGAAGGAGATTTATGGGATTGGAACGGGAACCTCGCTCTCATCCTCTTTACTGCATTCTTGCCTTCTCTCTCTTTACCTCTCTCCCTCTCTCAGCCCTGCTCTGAGCTGTGCCTGGCAGCTCCCAGCAGGGCCCTGCACCTTTGCAATAACCCCCAAATTCACAACCTGCCTTCAGAGCTCTCTCATCTCCATCCCCACCGTCCCTCCCACATCACTCCCACACCTCCACCCCTTCCCTCCATCTCTCCCACCCACCCAGCCCCCAGCTCCAGGAAAACCCCAGGCAAGCAGGAGGTGCTGAGCCCCTCTGGCTGGGACTGAGGCGCTGCCCTGGCACATTTTGTGCTTTGGTTCATTCAAAATCTGCCCTGGAGGGCCAGGTTTGCCTCGCCACCCCCTGGGAGCTGCAGGATGCTCCGGGGTATTTCTCCAAATTCAAAGTGCAGCAGGGTTAAGACTTGCAAAGCACAATAAGCACCTAAATCCACGAGTTCACAGCACCAAAATCCCAGTTTTTGGGTGGTGGAGATTGAGTTTGTTGGTGGATCTGTGAAGCAGCAGCTAAACCTCAGCAGGTTTAACTGATTCCAGCTCTTTTAATTGGAGTAAGAAGCAGGTGGAGGAAGGGGAGCTCTCCAAAACTCCCAGGCAAGTTGAGAATAAATTCCTTCATAGAGGGGAGAGGATGGGGAAGTCTGCAGGCACAATAAAGCCTGATCCCCCCAGGTTTTAATAAAATACTGTCTTTTAATAAAGCACTGAAGGATAAAGGCCTGTGGGGAGGTGCCTGGGAGCTGCTCCCAGCTCAGGAGCCACACTTTGATTAAAACATCAGACTTCAGACGCTCCTCAGCGCTTGTTCAGCCTCGTTCCAAGTATCAAAAGAGCCTGTTCACACGAGGATTTGTTTGTTTACAAGGATAATTCTTGTTAACTGACAGTTTAAAAAGAATTACTGAGGCCTCCAACATTGACAGGCTGGTATTAAGGAGAGCATTAAATACTGGCCTTGGATTCTGTTAAAGGGTTCTTTTTTCCCCTCCCTTCTATCCAGCAGTCTGGAGGAGGGGTGGAAATCTAAAAATCCAAATTAATTGGGTGGGTGATGGAAATGAAATTTCCAGTGGAAAGGAGAGGTTGTGGAATGGCTGCAGAGCCCAGGGAGGTTTCCTGTGGATGTTCCCAGCAGGGCTGTCACGAGTCTCTGCACCCAAAATCATTTACTGAAGCTCTTCCACACAGCTAAAAATAAAGTGGAATAAGGGACAGCTTCTGGAAGGATCTTTCATGCCCTTGGATCCCTGGAAGTGCCCAAGGCTGGGTTGGAGCACCCTGGGACAGGGGGAGGTGTCCCTGCCATGGCTGGATGGGATTGAAGGTCCTTCCGACCCAAACCATTCCAGGGTTCCCTGATTTTGTGGTTTTTATGATTTAAAATAATCCTGGCATTGAAAAAAAGCCATCCATGAAATGAGGAGAAAGAGTTTTATTAACAAGGTCAGAGCAGAACGGAAACCAGCAGGGTGAGATGGGAAATGGGAGGAAATTCCATAAGAGAAAGGAAAACCAAAGGAAAAACCCTAACCTCCAAGAGTGATATAAAATCAGTTAAAAATGGGCTGGTTTCTCTGGATATGGGGAGTATTCTGGGTTTCTTTCTTGAGGGAACAGATTTTAAGGGAAGATTTTTTGCTACTGAATTACTCAGATCATGCTAACGCTGTTTTTTCAACCTGAAAGCTCCAGAAATTCAAACACTCCCATTCCACCTCTGATCCATATTTCAATGCCACAGGATTTATCAATCTAAAGAACCTGAAACATTTCCAGAGGACTTTTTGATGGGAGTTCTGAACAACTTTCTCTTTTTTTTATTTATTTCTTTTTTCCCCCCAGCATTATTTTCAACTCCCAGCATCTTGTCCTTTGATGAGGACGAAAATCCCTTTTGACACGGCTGGAAATGGAAATCAAATCTGACCATTCCTCCCCAAAATCTGGCTGTGGCACCTCCCTGCTGCTTGAAAAGGTCACTTTGGAGACTTCATCTGTGATGGAACAACATGAGAAGGAGAATTCCTCAGGGGAGCCCGTGACATTCATGGGAGATGGGAAATGCATTAATAGGCTGGAGTTGGGGGGGCTCTTCTTGGCTTTGTTTTAGGTGTAAATAAAATAAAATTAAAATATAAAATAAAATAAAAATATAATATAAAATAATAAAAATGAAGTGAAATGAAATAAAAAATAAAATAATAAAAATAAAAATAAGAAAAGAAAATAGAATAAAATAGAATGAAATAAAATAAAATAAAAATATAATATAAAATAATAAAAATGAAGTGAAATTAAATTAAAAAATAAAGTAAAAAAATAAAAAATAAGAAAATAGAATAAAATAGAATAAAATAGAATGAAATAAAATAAAATAAAAATATAATATAAAATAAAAATGAAGAGAAATTAAATAAAAAAATAAAATAATAAAAATAAAAAATATGAAAATAAAATAGAATAAAATAAAAATAAAATAAAATAAAATAAAATAAAAATAAATAAAAAAAAAAAAAAAAATAAAATAAAATAAAATAAAATAAAAATAAAATAAAATAAAATAAAATAAAATAAAAATAAAATAAAATCTCTATTTAATATGCACCAGAAACGTTGTATTTGATAGATATCAATTTTAAATCTGTTTCCACACAACCTTGTCTGCCTTTCTGGATATCACTTCATCAAAGTGCCCCTTAAAGCAACTTCAGTAAGTTTGAGTTTGGCCTACAAAAAAAAAACCAGAGGGGGGAATTTCTTTTCCTATCTCTATTATTTTTTTTCCTATTTCTATAATTTTTTTTTTCCTATTTCTACATTTTTTCCCTATTTTAATCACTCTCCTTGTTTCCACTGCAGCGCTGCTCCAAGCTCCAGCTGGGATTAGCAGGCTCTGGAATAATTCTGAGGTGGACTCTGATATTGAATCCTGTCTTTTAAGAGCTATTAAGATGTTAAAAAAAATTAATAATTGCCTCTCTCCCCACTGGCATCCCTTGAACTTTATCTCCTGCCTGTCAGTCTTGGCTGGATTGTCTGTCACAGGGATGGAAGGTATTAATTAGTCAGCCAAGGCCATTTTATCTGGGATTTTTCCTCCCTTACATAGCAAGAAAAACCTCTGAATATTCTTAAAAATGATGCCTGATATTCTCTGGCTGAGCAGAGCAGAGCAGAGAAAATAATGGTTAAAAAGTTGTTTACTAGGCAAGAAAAATTTAGGATTTGTAGAGGACAGAATCCTGGGAATGCTGGCTAAAAAAACCATGGATGCAGTTTGACAGCAGAAAACAAACCAATCTGGTTTTCCCCTATTTTTAAAAGAGTTTTTTAAAATAATTGTATTGAAATTTTCCCTGGAACAGATTTTTCTGAATAAAAAGCACATTTTTTCATCACTTATACATTTGTAAATGAAAGGTTTCAGCAATTTTAAACTCTGATTTTTTTGGCTGGCAAGGCTCATCTGACAAGAATGAGAGATTTCAAACTTGGGTTTATTTATTTTTTTTTTTTAATATCCCTCTAAATGATAATTTCCAAATGGATAAGAGACTTAATGGTGTTCCATGAATTAAATGCTGATGGGTTCTTTTGTCAAACCCCTGAATATTGGGAATTAACTCCTCTGACCACGAATTCCAACCAAGCAAAGCTGCCCCATTCCAGTGTTGGGTTGGTGTAAAGGAATTACCATTCCCACAATCCTGCAAGAAAATCTGGATTTCAGAAAGAAATCCAGGGGGGATTTTCAGGAGTCATCTCCATGCAGGCTTAAATTATGTGGAGTCCTTCAAAAGGCAAAAAAAAAAAGGAAAAAAAAATCAATTTGACTTTGGCATCTGTCTCCAGCATGGCTGCCAGTCACCAGAGGGTCTTGGCTATTTTTAAGTCTCCTGAAATCAGTCTGCATTAAGGCAATAGCTGGGCTTGGATTTAAGCCCAGGACTCTATCAATAAAAAATGATTTGTTGGAAGTTTAAAGATGCTTCATCCCCATTCTCTCTCTTTTCATTTGCATTTTCAGCTTTCATCAAAACGTGGATCAACAATCCTGGGGGAGCCGTGGTGGGAACACAGGAGCTTTGGGGTGTTCTCCAACCCAAACCATTCCAGCATTCCATGGGCAGGTTTGGGTGGGATTTTGGGAAGGAATATTGGGAGAGGGGCTGGGATGGAATTCCCAGAGGAGCTGTGGCTGCTCCTGGATCCCTGGAAGTGCCCAAGGCCAGGCTGGAGCACCCTGGGACAGTGGGAGGTGTCCCTGCCATGGCAGGGGTGGCACTGGATGGGATTGAAGTTCCTCCCAACCCAAACCATTCCAGGATTCCATGTTTAGATGGGATTTTGGGAAGGAATATTGGGAGAGGGGCTGGGATGGAATTCCCAGAGGAGCTGTGGCTGCCCCTGGATCCCTGGAAATGCCCAAGGCCAGGCTGGAGCACCCTGGGGCAGTGGGAGGTGTTGGACCCATAGGGGGGCTGGATGGGCTTTGGGGTCCTCTCAACCCAAACCATTCCATGATTCCATGTTTAAATGGGATTTTGGGAAGGAATATTGGAAGAGGGGCTGGGATGGAATTCCCAGAGCAGCTGTGGCTGCCCCTGGATCCCTGGCAGTGCCCAAGGCCAGGCTGGAGCAGCCTGGGACAGTGGGAGGTGTCCCTGCCATGGCAGGGGTGGCACTGGATGGGATTGAAGTTCCTCCCAACCCAAACCATTCCAGGATTCCATGTTTAGATGGGATTTTGGGAAGGAATATTGGGAGAGGGGCTGGGATGGAATTCCCAGAGGAGCTGTGGCTGCCCCTGGATCCCTGGAAATGCCCAAGGCCAGGCTGGAGCACCCTGGGGCAGTGGGAGGTGTTGGACCCATAGGGGGGCTGGATGGGCTTTGGGGTCCTCTCAACCCAAACCATTCCATGATTCCATGTTTAAATGGGATTTTGGGAAGGAATATTGGAAGAGGGGCTGGGATGGAATTCCCAGAGCAGCTGTGGCTGCCCCTGGATCCCTGGCAGTGCCCAAGGCCAGGCTGGAGCAGCCTGGGACAGTGGGAGGTGTCCCTGCCATGGCAGGGGTGGCACTGGGTGGGATTTCAGGTCCCTCCCAACCCAAACCATTCCATGATTCCACTGCCAGGACAGCCCTGGATGGGCTCAGGACACTCCCCTGCTGTTGGGATGACATTTATAATCCATTGTTCTCCAAGGTTTGTTTGGAATCCTGCTCACAAGGGGAACAGTTGAGATTTTTTTCTCCCAACAATCAGGTTTCTCATCCTTAATTTTGCCACTCACTTCCGTCATTTCAAACTTGCAGGGGATCCTTGTGCCCATGGCTTTGCTCAGAGAGATTCCCCAAAGGAAAACTGGGAGAACTGAAGCAAATTCTGTGCTGAAATCTCTTTGTGACTGAGTAGAACTGAGTTAGACCCCAGCTTGTTTTAATAACCATTTCAAAAATCAAGATAACGTTCATTGCTTCAGCTTCTCATTGGTAGGAGCATAATTCCAATGTGGTTTTTCCCAGATTTGCAAGGATTTCTATGGCAGCCCCCATCTCACAAAAGAAAGAAAGCATTTACATTCTGGGCTTCAATTTTGGCCTTTTTCTGAAAATTTTCAAGGCATGTGACCCTAAAAACCTTATAAAAATAAATTAAAATTCTAAAAGAAATTTCAACTTGTTGCTTGGTCTGTGCTGAAAAGGCTGAGCTGATTTTTTACAGCTTTGCTGTAAATATTTGTTAAAAATAGCATCACTTGATGGGTTTGAGCTGACTCTGGTTCCTTACATGTAATTAAAGCAGAGCTGTTTGATCTTCTCTGTGGCTGAGGGAGTGGCTGACAAAGAAATAGCAATTTTCTTGCCTGTCCTGTTTCCAAATATGCACCAGATAATTCTACAAATAAAACTGGTTGGTTGTTTTTCAGCTCTTTTGTGCCCTCAGGGCATTTTGCAGCAGCATTAACACCTCAGGATTAAAAAAAAAAAAGTTTATTCTCATTCTGTATTTAATTCCTTAAAGTTTCATAATTTGTCTAATTTCTGGGGTTTTTGGCATGAAAAGCTCACTGTTTCCACCCGTGGCTCAGCATTTGGAGCTCTCTGGTTTATCAGCAATGTGAGGAAAATCTTCCTGGAGGTTTTCCATCAAACCCATTTGGTGATGAAGGAGGGAACATCTTTTCCAAGGCTTTAAGACAGGAGCCATAAATTCTGCACTGAACTCCCAATACCCTTATTAATAGAGAAGGAAATTTTTCAGCATCCCCCTGACCTGGGGAGGGGAATGTTCTGGGTGGGGAGCTGGGCATGATTTAGAGGAGGAGTTTTTGCTCCCTGATGCCAAATTATTTCATCCAGGGGCATCCTCCCTGCTCCTGTCGCTCTCTGGGGCTGAGGGAAGGGGATTCATTAATTTGGCTTCATCCAGGATGGTTAACTCTGGAATAAATTCCATAAAATCCATTTTAGGGGGGAAATGATGGCAGCTCTCAAAGCTTCCTGTGGGTGTCCAATGTGCAAACTCTGCTCTTTGTCCCATTCTTAAAAAAGTAGCCTGGAATTGATAAGATGCAAATCAAAGGGGGAGGAAAAACAGGTCCCAACCAACCTCTGTCATAAAAATAACCCCAAAAAATCAGTGAGCTCATCAAAGTGTCCAATCTCAGCTCTGTGCAGAGCCAATAAAATCAGTGTCAACAGAATATAACCTTGAGAGGGAATAAATCCATGCCAACGTCATGAAGGAGAAATAATCCCTTGGGCTGGGGGCCAGGCAGTGCAGGGCTGGCTCCTAATTGCCTGGAGAGAATAAAAGAGCCAAATGTCCAAATCCAGCTGTTCCTGCCAGCCCAGGGTGCTCCTGCTGACAGCCAGGGGCTGCCATCCCATTTATCAGGGAGTTGTTCACTGACAGCTCAGGTTGTCACACGTCTGGGCTTTAGAGGCAAGGAAATCAGGGAAAAAAACGACATTTTGGGATCAAAGACTTCAAGACTTCTCCCCTTTTCAGCTGATTCGCCCCCTGGAATTCCAAGGGACGCTTTCTGCCAGGCCAGGTTGCTCAGGTAAAGTTTTATCTGCCATCAAACCGTTCTTGCAGGGGGCTTCTGGGTTCTTAGACGTGCTCCAGGTGTCTCTGAGTGATCAGATATTTCATGGTGAGGTCTCCAAGCCTTTGTGGTACCTGCTCAGAAAAGAAACCATTCACCGCAAGGAGATTTCACTTCTGCAGATTAGCTCTCCTATCAACACAAACCTCAGTAGCCCACTTTGCTCATCCACCCTGAGCACTGTAATTCCCATGAATTTGAAATATATTAATAAAGCATGAAATAGAAATTTTCCCTCCCCTCGAGGTGCTGAGAGTTGGGGTTTTTTTTTTGCTTTTTCCCCTCAAATGTGGGAAATTAACAGCAAGGAAGGGGTGAGGATTAAAGCAGAGAGTGGCTGAGTTTTATTTTCAAGTATTATTAGAGCATAAATGCATTTAGATGGGTTCATATATAAAATATGTTATATTTTGTTATTCAGCTGCATCTGAGAGAGGGGAATAACCTGGGAAAGCCAAGTTAGGAAGAGTTGGAGAGGGGAAGTGTGATTGAAAATAACTGGAAAGCAGCAAAATCCCTGCATCGATTTTGGGATCATTTGAATTTCATCTCTGGAATGGGAATGGGAAGGACGGGAAAAAGGGATCCAGAGGATGAGAACGTTTAAATGCAGAGCAAGAACACCTTAAGGAGCAACTGAATCTTGACATTTGCCATTGATTTTTGTTTGAGAGCTGAGCCTGGCTGTGGATTTTGGGCCGCTGCAGCTCCGGGGATGCGCCCCAGGCGTTGATGCCAGGGTGGAGCTGCAGGTCTGGCACCTCCCTGGGGCTTTGTCCTAATTAGTGCTGGGGTGTGGTGGCTTTGTCTTAATTAGTGTTGGGGTGTGGTGGCTTTGTCTTAATTAGTGCTGGGTTATGATGGTTTCTTCCTCAATTGGGGTCACCAATTGTGATCACAGGGGTCCCAGGATGAGGGAAGGGATGAGAAAGTTGACTCCATGTTCAGAAGGCTGATTGATTATTTTATGATATATATTATATTAAAACTATACTAAAAGAATAGAAGGAAGGGTTTCATCAGGAGGCTGGCTGAGAATAGAAAAGGAATGAATAACAAAGGTTTGGACTGACACAGCTGGGCTGGGATCGGCCATTAATTAGAAACAACCACATGAGAGCAATCCCAGACCCACCTGTTGCATCCCAAATCAGCAAACAATCATTTTGTTCCTGAGGCCTCTCAGCTTCTCAGGAGGAAAAACCCCAAGGAAAGGAATTTTCAGAAAATATCATGGCTACAGCTGGGTTAAAGAGCTTCCCCTCATCCCAGCACTCCTTTTTGTCTTGCTCCATTTCACCACCACTGTGACCTGGCCAATCAAGGGCTGCTCCAGGTTTTCCTGGGAGTTCCCAGGGCAGAGCTTTGCTCTGGTTTCATTCCAGGTGACACAAACATTTCCCAGAGGTGAGCACGGCGGAGATGCCGGGCAGGAACTGCAGTGGCAGGTCAGGGATGAGGCCAAAACATTGCAGCTCTCGATTTAAAATCCTCTTTCAGACTTTAAAAGCCTTAAAGGAGGTGAAGTTGCTGCCAGGGTCACCAAGGGGTGTTTGTTACTAATTAAACACCAAACTGTGCAGGGCAGCTCGGCTTTGGATGGGACTGAAACTCAATTTTTTTCCTTTTCAAAATTCCTCCAGAGTGATCTGCTGGAGCTGAGTCTCTCTTGATATTTCCAGTGGCAAGAGGAAACATAAAATATATATAGATAATAAAATGGATATAAATAAATGTGTATAAAAGGTATCTCAATATTAAAATGTATATAAATGGATTTGTATAAAAGGTATATAAATAATAAAGAAATATATGAAAATAAAGATGTGAATTAAATGTATATAAAATGTATATAAGTAAGAAAATGTATATCAGTAAATGTGTATAAAAGGTATATAAATAGTAAATAAATAAATATATTTTAAAATGTGTATAAAATGTGTAAAAAATGTGTATAAAATGTGCATAAAATGTATATCAATGATACAATGTATATAAGTAAATGTGTATAAAATGTATATAAGTAACAAATAAATAGATATAAATATATCAAATGTGTATAAAATGTATCTAAATAATAAATAAATTTTTAAAAATAGATTAAAATGTGTATAAAATGTATATCAATAATAAAATGTATATAAGTGTGTATAAAAGATATATAAATAATAAATAGATATATATAAATATATCAAACGTGCATTAAATATATATAAATAAATGTGCATTAAATGTATATAAATAATTTTTTAAAAAATAGATTAAAATGTGTATAAAATGTATATAAGTAATAAAATGTATATAAATAAATGGGCATAAAATTTATATAAATAAATAAATAAATTGTGTATAAAATGTATATAAATAATAAAATATATATAAATAAATGTGTATAAATGTGTATAAAATTCCCCCAGGGTGATCTGCTGGAGCTGAGTCTCTGTTTATTTTTCCAGTCTCTTTTTCTGTTCCCAGGGGCAAGAGGAGACGTTTTTCCCTCGAAAGCAGCCCCAGGTTGCAGCTCCAGCCCTGCTTGTCCCAGATCCATGAAAACCAGAGGGGATCTCTGCACCTGGAGATGCTTTTCAGGAATCCAACATCCCCACACCAGGAAAAACTCCCTGTGGGAATTTGGAAACCTTTGACTTTTCAAGCCCTTGAATATTGAATATTTCCACCTGTATTCAGCTGTACCTGGAGATAATTTTTCTCTTTGGTAAATTATTCCCAAAAATAGAATTTTTTTGGGGTTTTGGAGGTTCAGAATGAATTTGACTGCCCATCTGCTTCCCAATCCCCAGGTTTCCTGAGAGTGCTGAGTGCAAGAAATCCAAATACCTGCTTAGAGACAGCCTCCTCTTCAAAATCAGAAAGTTGTTTTTTTTGCAAAATGTCTGATTTGTGGCCACGTTTCAGGAGTGAAAGGTGACCTTGAGGGAGGGCAGGATGCAGAACTCTCTGCCCTAAGAATCTGAACTTGGAAACTCCACTCAGTGTGTCACCTGGAGGGAAAGGAAATTACCATCCGAGCAGATTTACAACAAACAAATGCCCAGCAATTAAATATTATGGTTGTGCATGATTCCATTTATTGGCTTTAAATAACCAGGTGGGGGTTTTGGGGAAGAGGGCAGATGTTAGATCATCATCTAATCATTTGCATCTGGGACAAATTCTGTTCTCCTCCATCCAATAAATCCTGCTGGTTGGAATTTCTGTTTTATTAACAGAGGAGTTCCACCCCAGCCCTGGAGTGGGGTGGGACAGCCCAGCTTGAGTTTAAATGATTTTTATAGGGGGAAAAAACCTCTTCAGCTGCTCCAGCTGCTCCAGGGCAGACTGGGTTTATAATTTCTTGCACTCCTGCATTTTTACATCCCTGTATTCCCACTGGGACTGATGCAGGAAGAGAGACTTGGATCAAAATCACCACAAATCCAAGGATTTCTGCACATCCCAAGGGTCAGGGCAGAATTGAGCCCATTTTCAATGTGGGAGCTCAGGAATCTCCAGATTTTTCCAGGCAATAATATTCAGAGTTAAATTCTGTGGAGGAAACATCTTTCCCCTTTGGAAAATTGCTTATAAACAATCAAAATCTGCAGAGGGGAATTGTAAAAGAATTGTCTTTAATACTGGAAAAACAAGAGGGAAAAACAAAGTTTGAGCTGTTTGTTCATCAGCTAATTGTGATTTTAAACTTTTGTTTCAATGCCTGTTTACACTAAAATTGCAGGAGGAGGAAGAGTTCCTTAAATACAGGTTGCTATGGAATTTTTTTGTGTGTGAGGAACAAGAAAATGGAAGGGATTGAGGAGGCAGAAAATCCGTGTGAGACACGGGAGCAAACAGGCAACAAACTGAGGCTGGTGTGTTCCTTCAAGGGGGAAAAAAATAACAGAAACAGGAATAAAAATAGTCTGGGATGCTCTTTGTACCCAACCTGGGAAAATATCCCAGCTCTGGGAGGTGGGAAGTGCCACTTTTTGTGCTGTCTGGAGCAACTTTGCTGAATTAGAAAACTGACAGGAATAGGGGAGGGAAAAGAACATTTCCGAGGGGTTTGGTTTCCAAAACAAGTGTGAAAAATGGAAATCGCTTGTTTTTAAAAGTTTAACAGTAATAAAATGGGTATAAAAATAGTAATATAATGAGAGTAATAGAAATTTGGATAATTGGGATTTAGCACAATAGGAGATAATAGAAACAAAGAGTTAAGGATAGTCCAGGTTCCTCTTTCTGGGCAAAATAAACCCAAAAAAGGATTAACCCTTAAAGCACCAGCCTGTTGTATATTCACACACCTCATCCATGGTGCATCAATTCCATTCACACACAGGATTCTGTCTGGGCAGTGTCAGCTTCTTCCTCTGCATCCCGAGTCCTTGCAGCCCTAAAAACTTCAGGGAAGGGCTTGGTGACATTTTTTTCTTGAGGCAACGAGACAAACAAGAAGCTCAGAACCCACAGCTGCCAAGGGACAGCCAGAGAATATTCACAGGTTTGGGGGTTTTTGATGAAGACAGAAAGATTTAATTATTCAGAACAAAACAGACCTAAAGGAGCCTGTCAATTAAAGTGACTGATAAAAGTTTATGGTTGCTGTGAAATATTTAACAGGGAGTGCTGAATTTTTTATGGAGGAAATATTTGTGCTTGCCAGAGCCTGATGTTAATATACAGAAATTAATACAAACATCAAACCTGAACTTTTCAGAGAGGAGCCTCAGGAAAGGATTTGTCCTTTACATCTGTCAAAATTAACACCAACAAACCCAAAATCTGGGTAACTCCACTCTTAAATCAGCCTGGGTACCCAGAGTTGTCAGGAGTAGCTGCTCATTAAAATCTTTGTCCCCAAATTGAATTTATATCTAATCCTGACCATGATTTCCTAAACTGAATTTATATCTAATCCTGACCATGATTTTATGTCTTAATCCTGACCATGATTTCCTAAACTGAATTTAAATCAAATCCTGACTATGATTTCTCAGATTGAATTTATATCTTAATCCTGACCATGATTTCCTAAACTGAATTTATATCTAATCCTGACCATGATTTCCCAAACTGACTTTATATTTTAATCCTGACCATGATTTCCCAAACTGAATTTAAATCAAATCCTGACTATGATTTCTCAGATTGAATTTATATCTTAATCCTGACCATGATTTCCTAAACTGAATTCATATCTAATCCTGGCCATGATTTCCAAACTGAATTTATATTTTAATCCTGACCAAGATTTCCCAAATGGAATTTATATCTAATCCTAACCATGATTTCCTAAACTGAATTCATATCTAATCCTGACCATGATTTCCAAACTGAATTTATATTTTAATCCTGACCAAGATTTCCCAAACTGAATTTATATTTTAATTCTGACTATGATTTCCAAACTGAATTCATATCTTAATCCTGACCATGATTTCTCCACTCCTAAACCCCAGGAAGAGGCAAAAATCAACTCCAGGCTCCCTATTCTGTGGTTTTAATTGACCTTGGGTTTATGGGCATTTTTTAAAAATTAACCAGGCTTTTAAATCATCATTGCAGCATTGCATTGTTTTAATTAGCAGAATGCAAAGCAACAGAAAGATGATGTGTGCACATTTTACAGTCCAGAGAGCCAGAATGGACCCTTGAATTCCATTATCAGGGAATTATCAGGGTTTTACCCCAGGTTCTGAGGTAAACCCTGAAATCACAACGGATCAAGGTCTCATCTTTGAAATTCCAGCGCCTGATGCTGACTGAAAGGCCAGGCAGGCAATTAGAGCATTTCCCCTGGCTGTCCCCTGCCAGGGAGAAGCAGGGATGATAATCACAAGGTGCCTGTGCCCAGTCACATTCCCTCCTCCTCCTCCTGCATTACATTTTCCCTTCAATTCAGAAATATAATTCCTTCCCTTGCTCCTGTCATTTCCTATGGAAACATTCCCTCTGTGCACTCATTTTGCCCTTTCCTTCACTAAATCCCTCCCTCTGCTTCTTCTCCCTTTCCTCACCCTTTAAATTAAAAATTTTGAGCACTGCCACTGCATTAACACAACTTCATCCTGCTCTCAAAGGCTGCTCGAGTTCTTCTCTGCACCAGGCAATATTTCACCTTTTCTGTGAATTTGTCTTTAAAAGGATGTCACCTAAAAAGAAGATAAAGTTGTTTTCTTTAGCATTTGATATATGCAACAATCCTGCTCACCTCAGTAAAATAAAAATGCATAATTGCTAGCCTGAAAGCCATAATTTGCATTAATATTGGGATTTTAGAGCTCCTGTGCAGGCAGGGATGGAGTGGTGGCCTCAGCATTTGTGCCTCCTTTAGGTGGGCAGGGAGAAATATTGCAGCTCCCCCCCATCCTGCCGAGCAGAATATCCCTGATTAGATTTGGGAACTGGCTTGGAATCAGCTTTATCAACGATCCCCATTTCCTGGATAATGGAATTAATTTATTCATTAAAATGTTATCTAATTATTGAGAAGAAATCTCCATCCTGAGCGTGAGATAACAGCAGCTCTGCTTCCCATCTTCCCCCTTAGCAGGGACTTTTAACTGGCATTATTGGGTAGTGATTTTATTATTGCCATTATTCAATTCAGCCAAGCTTCTTTTTTTTTTATCTTCTTTGTACTCTGTTTACACTTTTTAATGAGGTTTTAATCTTCCCTGACGTGTTTATTCAGGTTATTTATTTTACAAAAGGAAAGGGCCTTAAGTATAACTGAGGAAATCAATGCTTTGGGGTTTTTTTTCAACCTGGATCTGAATCTCTTTCTAATTCTCCTTTTCAAATATTCCTCACTCTGAGGGGAAGAAAACACACAGGGTTGTGGGGAATGTTTGAGAAAAGGATGGAGATTTCTAGATTAATTCAAGCAGAACTCAAATTCTTAGGGAAGAATGGTGAATTCTACAAATTCCCCTAAGAGTGATTGGTTTCAAAATATTAACTTGAGCCTTCAGAGATTTTAAATCAAAATGCACTAAAGTAGCCAGGCAAACCTGGACTGGCACTGGCCACAGCAAATCAGCTGAAATTCCCTGAAATTCCAGCAGTGCTGGGCTCTTTCCCATTTGCTCCTGCAGGGTTTGCACCCCTTGTTTGGGTTTGGGTTTAGAGACTGGAAAACCCAGCAGAGGATGAGCCTGGATTTGCCAGGGAATGACCTGGAACTGGCTGTGGATTGAGCAGCTCAGAAATGCAGTGCTGGGGCTGAAGGGGCTCAGGACAGGCAGGAAATTCTGGACCCATGGAGAGCCCCGGAGCAGGGAAACGGATGTTCGCACTCTTGTAACAAACTTATGTAAATAATTATTGTTTTACATTCTTTGCTGGGGAAGGAGAAATCTGATGGGCTGTTGGTTTGTCCAGTGTCATTGGAGAGGTGGCACTGTCACCAACCCACTGTCACTTTTGGAAATCTATAAATGCTGGAGTCAGAAATTAAACTTTCTTCTTTCTACCTTGCAGTTCCAGCGTCCAAGTTGTTTTATTTCGTGTCCTACAGCAACGCTTCAGTCTCAACCCACTGGGGTTTGATTGGGATTCTGTCCTTGCAGAGTGATGGGACAAAGGGAGAATCTGGATTGTCTGGAGGATCCTCCACAGCATCCCCTGAATCCATCCCTGGTTCTGTCCCTCCTCTGCCCACACGGAACCCCAGCAGGACCTGGGGGATTCCTCCCCTGGGGCTGGGAATTCACTGTCATTGGGGCAACCCCACATCCCACATCCCACATCCCACATCCCACATCCCACATCCCACATCCCACATCCCCCATCCCCAGGCCTGTTCCTGTTCCCTGTATCCAACATCCTTCCCCATGGAAAAGATTTTAGGGCTGGAAGAATTCCTCCCCTGGGGCTGGGAATTTGCTGTCATTTGGGTAATTCCACATCCCCAGGCCTGTTCCTATTCCCTGGATCCAAGATCCTTCCCCATGGAAAGGTTTTTAGGGCTGGAAGGACCCTCAGTGCTGATCCCAGCAGCATTTTTAGGTGGGATGCATTCATCTCTGAAATGCATTGATCTCTGTTCCCACCCAGGGAATTCCCCACCCCTGGAAGTGTCCAAGGCCAGGTTGGAGCAACCTGGGATAGTGGGAGGCATCTCTGCCCATCTGAACAGGATTTAAGGTCCCTTCCCACCCAAACCATTCTACAATTCCACCGTTCTTTGCTCCAGACCTGCTCCAGCACCTCTGCAAGGAAGAGAAGGTGAAAATTAAGAATTTGGATCCCTTCCCAACACCTCAGGAGGATTTCTGCCTTTAACACTTGCCATGCTGAATATCCCCCTCCTCCCTTCTGCAAGGAAGGTAATAAGATGCTTCCCATTTAATTTTCGAAGCAGCAGAAGTATTTAAAGAACATTAATGGAGTCAGAGTTAATTTACTCTTTTTCCTTTTTTTTTTTTTCCTCCCCTGACTTGCAATCATTTTTCCCCCTCCTCGTGCTTGTTAGCTATTATTTTGTAAATGAATGACTTCATTTCATTTAGTCCCAGATTTAATTGTTCCTTATTGGAAATGTCAGCTTTCACAGTTCATTAATAAGGCACTGGTGGAAAAAAAAATATTAAAAAAACGGGGGATGGGGAGACATAAACTTGAGTGGCAAAGAACGAGGAGCTTTAGTTACTGCTGGGTCCACAGACAGGTTGGGAAATTCCAAAGGTGTTTTTTTTGCAGGCTGATTCCCTGGATCAGTGTGTGCATCCTGCTGCATGGAACCACCTCATTTAGTTAACAATCACTGCCTTTAATCATTCCTGTGCCTCAGATGCTCTGAGGAAGACACGAACAAAAACCCCTCCCTGTTTTTCCAGTTGGAACAGCACCAAACCCATGAATCCAGACCATGAAATCCAGCAGGAATTCCTGTGAGTAGCCCAAAATCACTTTTTTTTCCCTCCCCATTTACTCATGAAAATAAAAAATGAAAGCATATTAATTCTTTCTTCACCATGTAGAATGTGACTGAAATAATTAATTGCCCTGATGGTTTTGCCCTCAGTACTGACATTAAAAGGGTTTTCTAAGTTTATCAGAGGCTTTGCTAAGTTTTAAGCCAAAGTGTTGGGGTTTTTTTAAAGCAGTGGGACAGCTGTGACAGTGATGGAAAAAGGCAGAATAAGGTCATATCTGTCCATTAATTAATTTAATTTAGCTTTATTATTTCATTATTATTTTTAATAATGATTATTACTGCAATTTATACATTATACTATCATACTTACATTATACTACTATTATTATTACTACCACTAATATACAGTTATTTTATTTTAATTACTATTTTATTACTATTTTAATTACTAGATTACATTAGTATTATACTAAAGTTCAAGCCTGATCAAATTTTGTCACTCCCACCAATTAAGAGAGAAGAAAATCCTCAAATAATCCATGAAATCTTTATGGTAGCATGTCTTAGGTTGGAAATGCAAGATGTGGGTGGGGTTTGTATTCTGGCACCATGGCAGAATGGCTGATCAAATTCCATCATCCCATGGGGAGAGGCTCCGCCCAGGGGAGGATCCAAGCATTCCTGCCTGGATACAATCTGAGGTTTCACACATTCCTGCCTGGATACAATCTGAGATTTCACACATTCCTGCCTGGATACAGTCTGAGGTTGGGGACACCCCAGCAGCCTTGGCAGGGTTGTTTTGTATTACTGCATTTTGTTTATTTATATTTATTTTATTTTATTTCATTTCATTTCATTTCATTTCATTTCAATTTTTATTTTTCATTTTTAAAATTTTTTTTATTTTTATCCCTATCTTTATTTCTATTTTCATCTTTATTTTTACCTTTATCTTTATTTTCTAAATTTTCCTAATAAAGAACCGTTATTCCTACCCCCATATCTTTGCCTGAGACCCCCTTACTTTCAAAATTATAATAATTTAGAGGGAGGGGGTTTACATTTTCCATTTCCTGCCTTCCTTAACAGGCACCTGCCTTGTCAAACCAACCCACAAAATCAAATCTAAACTTATTTATAAATTCAACAACTCTCCAACACGGCATGAATCCATCACCAAGGGGATATATCCTGCAATCTGTCCTGTAATTGGGATATTTCCTCTGGAAAATGCTTTTTAAGCCCAGTTTGGCTCATTTAGGATTTTTAAACCCCTTGCTATGAAATGGTTTTGCCTCCGTGTTTTTTGGGCTGCCTTCTGCTGCTCCCACATGTTTAAATTAAAATTTCCCAATAGATTTGGGGGAGGCGGGGAGGGAAAGAGCCATTTTATTTTTTTAAAAATGAATAAATAGCGCAAAGAGAATTTGCAGAAGAAAAAGAAATAGAAATAAACTTTTGCATATTTATGCAGAACCCTCCAATAAGACAGAAGCTGAAAGGAAACAGCTTTGGTCTGGGGAATTTATTACTCATCAAAAGAGGCCAAATTGGCTCAATTTGCCATTATAGAAAGAAAAGGAAGATCTGCTGTGTTTTCCATAGACAAAGATATTAAAAGCTGGACTGAAACCATGGAAAATATCCCCACTCCTGAGGTTTGCAGAAGGAGAAATCCCTTTTAAGAGAAAATACTTGATTTTTAAGGTCCCAGCAGAGCTGGACCAGCAGATTTGATGTCAGTAATGGGTCCCCACTCCCAGAGATGCAAATCAGGCACTGCCATTTTCAAAAAGGAAACAAAACCAGACCCAGAGCAGCCCCAGGAGGTTTTTCCCTCCGTTTCCCCAAGGACACAGCGCTGGGATTATCTTCCCTGAGAGGAGATTGATAGCTTTAAAGTAGGGGTTTAAAACCACATTCAGATTTTAAGAAAACTACAATATAAATGCAAAATATTTCTATAATAAACACTCAACTGTACAAACTATAATAATCTTCAATTTTTTTTTTCCTTCAGAAGCAGCAAAGGCAAACATAATGCACACACTTATCAAGGTGAAATTATCCCATCTTGGAGAGGCTGTGAAGGGAAAATTCTAAGGTGGTATTTTCTTGGATGAAAGCTCCCATGCAAGTGTAAATTATTATCATTAAAATAATGAATTCTTTGCCCGGTTTAAGCTTTGCAGCTCACTCTGGAATTGAAAAATGCTCTGTGCTCAATGAAACTCTGGGGTGTAATGTAAATTTTCCACAGCATTTGCTTTTCAGCTGAATTGCACCCGGACAAAACTCCATTCCGAGAGGTTTGGGGGGAGCACCAGAAGCAGCTGCACCCCCACCCCAATTCCTGGAAAATGGGGGGCTGGGTCACCTCAGGGTGTGGGCAGAGAGGATGCTCAGGGTTTGTGGGGCAGATACTCAGGGTTTGTGGAGTGGATACTCAGGGTTTGTGGAGTGGATACTCAGGGTTTGTGGGGAAGATATTCAGGGTTTGTGTGGAGTGGATACTCAGGGTTTATGGAGCAGAGAGGGTTTGTGAGGAGGGGATGCTCAGGGTTGGTGGGGCAGATACTCAAGGTTTGTGGAGTGGATACTCAGGGTTTATGGAGTGGATACTCAGGGTTTGTGGGGAAGATATAGGGTTTGTGTAGAGCAGATACTCAGGGTGTGTGCAGAGAGGATGCTCAGGGTTGGTGGGGCAGATACTCAGGGTTTGTGTGGAGTGGATACTCAGGGTTTGTGGAGTGGATACTCAGGGTTTATGGAGCAGACAGGGTTTGTGAGGAGGGGATGCTCAGGGTTGGTGGGGCAGATACTCAGGGTTTGTGTGGAGTGGATACTTAGAGTTTATGGAGTGGATACTCAGGGTTTATGGAGTGGATACTCAGGGTTTGTGGAGCAGATACTCAGGGTTTGTGGAGAGGATACTCAGGGTTTGTTGTGCAGATACTCAGGGTTTGTGGAGTGGATACTCAGGGTTTATGGAGTGGATACTCAGGGTTTGTGGGGAAGATATTCAGGGTTTGTGTAGAGCAGATACTCAGGGTGTGTGCAGAGAGGATGCTCAGGGTTTGTAAACAGATACTCAGGGTTTGTGGAGTGGATAGTCAGGGTTTATGAGGAGGGGATGCTCAGGGTTTGTGGGGCAGATACTCAGGATTTGTGGAGTGGATACTCAGGGTTTATGGAGTGGATACTCAGGGTTTGTGGGGAAGATATTCAGGGTTTGTGTAGAGCAGATACTCAGGGTGTGTGCAGAGAGGATGCTCAGGGTTTGTGGGGCAGATACTCAGGGTTTGTGTGGAGTGGATACTCAGGGTTTGTGGGGCAGATACTCAGGGTTTGTGTAGAGCAGATACTCAGGGTGTGTGCAGAGAGGATGCTCAGGGTTTGTGGGGCAGATAGGGTTTGTGGAGTGGATAGTCAGGGTTTGTGTGGAGTGGATGCTCAGGGTTTATGGAGCAGACACTCAGGGTTTATGAGGAGGGGATGCTCAGGGTTTGTGGGGCAGATACTCAAGGTTTGTGGAGTGGATTCTCGGGGTTTGTGTGGAGCAGATACTCAGTGTGTGTGTGGAGCAGATACTCAGGGTTTGTGTAGAGTGGATTCTCAGGGTTTGTGGAATGGATACTCAGGGTTTGTGGGGCAGATTCTCAGGGTTTGTGCAGAGAGGATGCTCAGGGTTTGTGGGGCAGGTACTCAGGGTTTGTGTGGGGCAGATGCTCAGGGTTTGTGGGGCAGATACTCAGGATTGAAGGGCAGAGGGGTGAGGAGGGCACTGCCCCCACAGCGATGTGTGGAACTCCCTCAGCTCTGCATTCCGGGTTTTTAGGAGCATCCCCTTCTGATTGCCAGCACACAAACTCATCTGCACGCCACAGCAGAACTGCCTGCGAGCAAAAAGCAGCTATTGCCTCCTCTAAATGCTCCTTCCTTATCGTCTGTAAAACGTTACAATAATAAAAATAATAATCTCGGGGAGGAGGGGGCGACTGCAGTCCCAGAAGGTGCTTGTCAAGGAGAAAAATAATTGTTAGCCAGAGCTGATTAAACAGCGGCATTTTCTCAGGCTGAGAAGTCGTCCAGGAGATGTTCATGCCGGAATCCTGGACCTGTCAGGAATGGTTAATTTCCTCAGGAACCCGTTCCGAAGGAGCTGGTGCCGCTCCCTCCCCAGCCACACTAATTGTTTATTAACATACAAAAGAACCGATGACCTTTAAACGCAGCTTTTTGTCCCTGCTAGGCAGAGGAAATGAGCCCCGGCACAGCAAACGTGCCTGGGCTCCTTTTTATTTTTAGGAAAGTAACCTTTTGAGCAAGGAACTCTTCATCAATAGCGTTTTCACACTCTATATTTAATAATCATGGGATTAAGCAGAAACGTGTTATTTGCTGCTTCATTTAGGATTCCAAATTTACCCAAAAGAATTGAGGCTGTCTTGAGTGTGAAGTCATAGCTGTAAAAATGGAAGAAATTGGGGAATTTAAAAACATATAAAAAAAGGTTTGAGGTGCTCCATGTCGAGCACCAGAACCACACATGGATGTGCAAACTTTTTGAAGGGTGAATGGAACAAAACCACAGTTTTTTTCCCTGGGTTTTACATCACTCCCACTCTCAGAATTGTAACTGATTCGGGAGCTTGACTCTCACTTTTCTAAGCCATTTCAAAGTTTGGGACATTTATTGCCTTTCCCAATGGATTTGGTTGTTAAATCTCAGAGCAGCTGTGGGTTGGAAGTGGAATCCAAATCCTCCTCTAGAAATCCTCCACCCAAAGCCCAGCTGGGACAGGCTGCCCATGCCCGTCTAGGAAATGTGGAGTATCCTCATGGATGGAGAGTCCTCAGCCTCTCTGGGTAAAGGGTTCAGCCTCTCTCAGAGCTGAGAACTTTTGGTTATGTTAAATGGAATTCCCGTTATTTTGTTAGGAAAATTAACCCACAAACACCAGAGGTTTATGCCCAAACAGGAGGCAGAGGAGTCCTTTGGCTTTATTCCAATCAAGGCAGAGGCCATGGGGCATCCCCTCGGGTCTCTCCGATTTTTGGAGGATCCACCCTCCCTTCTTATCCAAATTTCCAGCCACATTTCCCTTCTCTCTTTCCCCATTCCTGAGGTACTTGAGAGGTTCAGACTCCCCAGAACACCTGATCCCAAAGATTCCCCTCCAATGTATAACCCTCCCTTTTCATTTTTAATTCTTACTGAATTTAGAGGTTTTTCTTCCCCATTGTTTCTTTCATCTCTCAATGTCTAATTTTATTTATCAGCAAACCTGAAGTTTATTTGTAAAAGCAAATCTCTTTTTCCATTCATCCATCAGAGGAATCCTTCCCATTGTTTCTTTTCTCTCCCAGTGCTGGTTTTATCTCCCAGCAGCCCCACAGCTGGTTTGGAAACACAAATCCCCCATTCCTCTCAATGTCAATCTTCTCCCTCTTGCCCTGTGGCTGGGAATGACTCAGGAGAGCCTGGATCCACAATTCCAACCCCCTCCCATCAGGGATCAGGATGAGAAATGCACTTTTATCTTCCTCTTCTCACAGCTAAAGAGGCCCAGCTCCTCCAAAGAGCTCCCCTGGTCACTTCCTGGGGACACAAAAGTCAAAAACTCCAATTTTTGGAGGTGTCCACAAGCACTGGATGTCACAGGGACAGAGAAACCCATGGAAAAACTGCTCCCATCCTAATTACCTGGGGGTTGTGTGAAAATCAGGGGAAATACTCTAACAATGGACAAGTCTCATTTTTTGAGCAAGCCAACCTCATACAGGGGAGCATTTTTATACCAGTTTGAAATCTGAGCCCCTTTGCTACCAAACCATTCCTTCTTCTCTCCCCAATCCATCTGAACAAAGTTCAGCCAGCACAAAAGAATTGGAACCTTTAAAACACCTTCTTGTTAAACAAATGGAATATTTAGGACACCTTTAAAACACATTTCTTTAAAATGCCTTCTTGGCTCAACTTTTGACCAATTTTTTCCCAGCAGCAGCAGAGGTGCTCCAGCATCATCTCATACAACATTTTTCAAGGGTCATGAGATGTTTTCCTGAGATATTTTGTCTGTTAAAAAAATTCTTTATATTAATATAAAATATGATATACGTATGTCATAAATTCTATTTATATATAATATAGAAATATAAAATATATATATATTGAGGTCAAATCTGCAAGTTTGATTTCAGACATCTCTGGAAAGCTGTCCAAAATCTGGGACCTCTGTGAGACCCTGAATCTCCTGCTCTGGCAGGATCAAACTTTCCCCAGGAACTCTTGGGTGCACCAAGAGCACAGCGAAGGTGATGATGTGGCTTTATCCCATTTATCCTCTACGAGGAAGCCTGGCTAGAGGCATCCACAATTTCCAGGACCTCTCTGAACCTGGGCAATCTGCTAGTGGGGAGAGTTTTAGTCCATTAAGCTGCTGAGCCAACTCATGAGAACGTTATTTAGTGTAAATTTTCATTTGGATGAAGAGCAGAGAGCTTGATCTCTAACATCTGTAATTGAATTAGCAACCTCTTTGTTTCCCCATTCTCTTTATGGCCGGGCATTTTGCGAGCGTTCAGAATTGCAGCAGTCGAGCCATTACTTGGGAAAAGTGCCACATAATGTCCTTCTGGAAGTGCATTTTTATTTCACTTCACTTCTTTCCCTTCCCAGGGAATGTTTTGCCTTTCACTGCTGTCATCCACCGGCTCCTCTTTAAAGCTGTTTTTTTCTCCCCCCAAATTTGATTAGATCCCATAGATCTTCTTTGCATGGCTGGTACGGTTTGACCCCTACAAGCCTGGAGCCAGAACTTCAGGATTCATTTGTTTTCCCATTATTTTCCTGCACAGGAATAGTAATGGGAGATTAGGAAAGAAAAATATAAGAGACTAATTTAACAAGGGATTTAAACACCTGCTTAATTACATCTCTGCTGAGGGCAGCACTGATTCAAGTGCTTAATTGGGTGTTGTTATTTGAAAATATGGAAGAATTGCGTGGCAAGAGGTTTGTAAAAGTGCTGGAATGTGGAACAACATCCCCCATTTATTACAATGCTCAGCATTAAACCAGAACGCTGCATTTTGGGTTTAACCAGTGGAGCCTCAAGCTGGGTTAAGGCTCACTGAGGAAAATGGGTGAGTACCGAGGATTTTCTGCTTTTAAAAACCTCAAGATGCTCCTCTGGAGCCTCATTTCAATCTTTAAACATAATTTGAGCATCAAAAAGCCTGGATTCTCCTGAGGTTTGGGTCCTTTGGAAGTCCTTCCAGCAGGAACAGCAGTGCAGAGGAGAGACTCTGAAATGTCACCAAATTGGGGGAAATTGGGGGAAAAATTGAGATTCAGCCAAAGCTTCCACTTGATCTTGGAGGTTTTTCCAACCCTAAAGATTCAGCAGAGTTTAAATGCAAGGAAGGGAATGCAAATGCTAAAACACACTTCCATGTAGCCCAGAATAGTCAAGGGTTGTCCTCTGTCCCTAAAATCTCTGAGCTCTCTGGTTCCTTTGATCCCATGAGGAGCATCCAGCCCTGGGCAGCAGCACCACACAACAGGGATCTCTGCTTTTCAACTGCTGAGGATTGGGAAAGATTTCCCTGCAGAATTTCCAGCTGAATTCGAAACCAGATAACCCCAAATCCATGTGTTGGATTTGTGAGGTTCCCAGAGGAAGGAAGGAGTGATGAATCTGACTCCATGCTCTCAGAAGACTAATTTAATATTATATTGTATTGTATTATGCTGTATTATATATTATATTATATTATATTATATTATATTATATTATATTATATTATATTATATTATATTATATTATATTATATTATATTATATTATATTATATTATATTATATTATGCTATATTATATTATATTATATTATATTATATTATATTATATTATATTATATTATATTATATTATATTATATTATATTATATTATATTATATTATATTATATTATATTATATTATATTATATTATATTATATTATATTATATTATATTATATTATATTATATTATATTATATTATATTATATTATATTATATTATATTATATTATATTATATTATATTATATTATATTATATTATATTATATTATATTATACTTACAAAAAGTTAAAAGATAATAATGAAAATTCGTGACTCCTTCCAGAGTCCCAGCACAGATTGGCCCCGATTGGCCAATAAATCAAAATAATTCACATTAAACCAATCAAACAACCACCTGTTGGATAAACAATCTCCAAAGACATTCCCAAGCAGCAGAACACAAGAGAAGCAAATGAAATAATTATTGTTTTCCTTTTTCTCTGAGGCTTCTCAGCTTCCCAGGAGGAGAATTGTGGGCAGAGAGATTTTTCCCGAAAATCTGACAGTGACACCCATGGACCTCCCCGTGTTTAGAAGGCCACATAGTTCTACACATGGAAACAGAGCAAAATGAATTACAAAGGTTGAAAATCAAATAAGTGAATGAATTATAAAGGTTGCAAAGCAAATAAGTGGCAGGTGCCCAGTGCTGAACAGCAAAATCCTGGCAGGGAATTCCCCCTCCTAGAGGGAATTTACAAAAATATTTGGATTTTTTTTTTTTTTTTGCCCCCACGGGGATATTCCCACTGAACTCTGGATGATCTGAGTCCCCCTCTCCTCCTCCTCCTCCTCTGGGGTGTCACTCCTCAGGGCTCCTGCCAAGATCCACGGCTGGGAGGCAGCTGGAAAACCCAGCCAGCTCTGAGTGCTGGCCAAGAGAGCAGCTCCACAGCCAATTCCTCGGGGGCACAATTATTTGCCACAAAACTGAAGGACAGGGATACATTTCCGACTTCATCCACTCCCCAGCCCACTTCATTTGTTCTCCCTCATTTCACAGTGTCAGAAATTGAGGGGGAAAAAAAGGAGTTTGCCAAAAAAAAAAAAAAAAATGCAGTGGAAGAGCCTTTCCTGAAGTTGAGGCTGTTTAATATTCATGTAGAAAACACTGGATATTCATGTAATCATCCTGATTATCCTCAATATGATGTTGCTAAAAGCTAATCTCTGCTGGGCAGAATTGTTTAAAGTAACAGCAATGTCTTTGCAAGCCACAGTAATTTCTTAAACTCGTAAACATTGGAGTTCCATGGGCTGTTTGGGGATGGAGGGGGGTGGAATCTGAGATTTGGGGATTTAATGTTCTCAGTGGGAATTAAAAGCAATACAAACAAGAACCTTACCAAGTGACTGGGCTGCTGCTACAGGGAAAAAAAATAATTTAAAAAAAAAAAGGACTTTTATGCAGCAAAGTTTAATACAAAGCAGTTTAATACAGCAAAAAAGGATTGAATCAAATGACAACGAACTGCACAAGTATTGGGGCATAGGTAGAGGAGATGAAATCAGGCTCTGGAAATAACTCACCAGGCTGGGTTATTATAGCAGAGGTGGACTCCAAAAAAATCCTGGAAATGGTGCTGAATGAAAAAAATGCACATTTTGCCAGCGGTGTGTGGTGTGAAATGCTGGCCACGACCATAATTGCAGGTTTAATGCCTTTGAATGTCTCCCCACACCACTTCAGGGACTCTGCTCCTAATCAGTTGTGGTGGAAAGCATCCACTCAGGGCTTGCCCTGTCTCATTAAATAAATGACTCAGCAAATGACAACAGGCAAATTATTCCCCAAGGGAAAATGCTGCAGGGAAGGACTGAGCTCTGCGGTGTGAAATCCTGTCCTGGGAGAAAGAACTGCAATCATCAAAGCAAAGGAGTGCAAAGGGTGAATTTGTTGGGCACTTTTAACTTCCAGAGCATCTGGCAGCTGAAAGGATGGCCAGGAAAGGAGGGCGAGGACGGCATTTCCATGGAGAGAATCCTGGAATGGTTTGGGTTGGAAAGGACCTTGAAAGGCCATGGAATTCCAGCCCCCTGCCATGGGCAGGGACACCTCCCACCATCCCAGAGTGCTCCAAGCCACGTCCAGCCTGGCCTGGGACACTTCCAGGGATCCAGGAGCAGCCACAGCTCCTCTGGGAATTCCATCCCAGCCCCTCGCCACCCTCACAGACAAATTTCTCCCCAATATCTCACCTAAACCTTCCCACCTTCAGCTCAAGATTATTCCCACTCCATGTCCTGGTGAAAAGTCTTTCTCCATCCCTCTGTAACCCCCCTGAGGCACTGGAAGTGCATCCCACTCTTCCTTGGACACACTGGGAGGCACTGGCAGATTACCCAGTCTCTGTGCCTTCATTTCTTTTTTATTTTTTCCCTCTATTTTCCAGTCAGCTCCTTTGGAGAAGGAACAGCCTCATCAAGGAGAAATGCACTGGAAAAAGCAGAAGGAAAAAGTCTCTCATGGGCCAATGTCCCCATGGGAATGGCACCAAATTTGCCCCCAGTCTCTGTTCCTTCATTTCTTTTTTTTTTTTTCTTTTTTTCCTCTATTTTTCCAGTCAACTCCTCTGGAAAAGGAACAGCCCCATCAAGGAGAAATGCACTGATGAAAGCCCTGCAGAAGGAAAAAATCTCTCTTGGGCCAATGTTCCCATGGGAATGGCACCAAATTTGCCTCCAGTCTCTGTTCCTTCATTTCTCTTTTATTTTTTTTTTTCCCCTCTATTTTTCCAGTCAACTCCTCTGGAAAAGGAACAGCCCCATCAAGGAGAAATGCACTGGTGAAAGCAGAAGGAAAAAGTCTCTCTTGGGCCAATGTTGCCATGGGAATGGCACCAAATTTGCCTCCAGTCTCTCTTACTTAATTTCTTTTTTTTTTAAATTTATTTTTCCACTCAACTCCTTTGGCGAGGGAACAGCCCCATCAAGGAGAAGTGCAGTGGTGAAAGCAGAAGGAAAAAGTCTCTCTTGGGCCACTGTCCCCATGGGAATGTCCCCAAATTCACCCCCAGTCCCTGCAGAACCTCCCGATATCTCCTCTGTTGACTCAGGTCATGCTGAAGACGGCTCACAGAGGATGACAACGAAAAGCCTGGGCTGGAAAAAGCAAATCTGAGCAGCAGGTGACTCCTGGCTGCCTCGGGGCCAGGGCAGACAGTTTGAATTTCAGTGGAAGTGACTGAGGGGGGCTCAGCTGTCACATCCCACCAGCTGCACGCCCTGCCCGCGGCTCCGGCCTTGATTTGTTGTTGTTGATTGCTTGATTCATGTTAATTCATTCCACCCTACCAGGGCCTTGCCGGGGCTCATCTGTTATTGTTAATATTAATGAGCCCCAGCACTTCCATCCAAAGAGCTCGTGGCACTTTACAAACATTAATTAAGCTTCACAACACCCGCGGGGCGGGGAGGAAACTTTGGAGATCTCTTGGAAAGGTCAGGGAGGGTTTGGTTTAAAGAGGGAGTTTGGGGGGTTCAGAGGACTGAGGAACAGGGTGCTGTCACTGACATGTTTTATGAAAAATCCTTTATTTAGGATTTTTCCTCCTGAGAAGCTGAGAGGCCTCAGGAACAAAATGTGAACAATGATTGTCTGCTGCTGTGGGATGCAACAGGTGGGTCTGGGATTGGTCTCATGGGGTTGTTTCTAATTAATGGCCAATCCCAGCCCAGCTGTGTCAGTCCAAACCTTTGTTATTCATTCCTTTTCTATTCTCAGCCAGCCTCCTGATGAAACCCTTTCTTCTGTTCTTTTAGTATAGTTTTTAATATAATATATATCATAAAATAATAAATCAGCCTTCTGAACATGGAGTCAACTTTCTCCTCTCTTCCCTCATCCTGAGACCCCTGAAATCACCATCACAGCAGGGGAAATGTGTGGCCCTGTTCTTCTGAGCCTTCTGATGTTTGCATTCTTGAAACAAACTTTCTCACACATTTTCTGTAAATAACTCATTCTTTTGCATTCTTTTATAGAGAATGAGAAATCTGATGGGCTGTTGGTTTGTGCAGAGTCATTGGAGAGGTGGCACTGTCACCCTCCAACCCACTGCCACTTTTGGAAATCTATAAATGTTGGAGTCAGGAATTAAAAGTGGTTTTTTACCTTGTGAGAGCTGTGTGTGCTCATTGTGTTATTTTGTTCTCTAGCAACCCCTGACCAGGCGTTTTCTACCAAAAATGGCCAAACCCGATTTTATTATGCCAAAATCTCTCCAAAAGTGAGGAACCACAACCAACTGTCCCAACATCCCAGCAGTGTGTGACATCACCCTGGGAAAGCAGGAAGGGTCCATGGAGGTCCCTGATCACATCCAGACCCAAACACAGATACAGGAATGTGCTCCCTGTCGACAGAGTGACAGAACTGTCCTTTGTCCCCTTGAAAAGGAAATGAGCCCAGAAGTTTCTCTCCTCAATTAGGTGAAATGACATCTCATAGAGAACTGGGGACTTCACCTCAAACTAAAGGATGGCCAATTGGACAGGACCCAAAAAGTGCCACCTGAGCAATTCACTAGAAAAAGAGAACAAAGAAACAAATCGCTTTTGTGAGGTGTTTTACCAGGACCTCTCGCACCTGGCTCGGTTTTTCTCTGCAGAGTTTTGTTATTTTGCCTTTTATTAAAACCTTTTTGTTTCCAACTCTACCACAGAAGCCATCCTGCTGATTTTATGCCTTCTAAGGTAGCTGAGCTATCTTGGGTGTGAAATAGACCTCCAAGAGCTTGTGAGACCTGGCTGGAGGAGATTCCAATTTCACACAGAGCCTGGTGTGGCCTGGGGACTCTGAGTCCCCAAAATGAAGCTGCTGCTCCTCGTTGGGCTTTGCCCCCCTGGGTTTATTTCCTAAAAATCAAAACCAGCCCTTCCATTCCCCCAGCAGCATTTCAGGGAAGGAGATTTTGCTGTGATGGGAAAAACTCTGATGCCAGGGTGATGGGCAGAGATAAAAGTGAGGTAAGTGCACCCTGAGTGCCACAGAATCCATTAGGGGAGGGAACACTGAATGACTGCAAATAACTTGTTAATATTTCCTTATTCCAGGA
This sequence comes from Fringilla coelebs, assembly GCF_963513975.1. Taxonomy (NCBI): domain Eukaryota; kingdom Metazoa; phylum Chordata; class Aves; order Passeriformes; family Fringillidae; genus Fringilla; species Fringilla coelebs. The sequence continues at coordinate 1,488,153 of NC_140052.1, forward strand.
AAAACTCTCTGATGTCTAAAATGTGAGACATCACATGGGCTGGTGAATTAAGAGACAAATCTGGGAAAGATGCAGCAGTGAGCTATAGATTTCTGAGACCAACATTAGCTGTAAGAATAAAACCCCCAAAATGAGATTATTTTTCAATGATCCAGCAGAACCTGCCTTGAAAATCAGGCTCCAAAAGAGCAGCAGCCCCAGAAATCAGAGGTTCCTGCAGGATCTCAGGTTTACAGTGAGAAACACGGAGTATTTTCCTGGATTTCAAATGGAAACCTGGTCCCAGCCCTCCAACAATTCATTACCAGGGGCCAGGTAACCACTGCAGAGCCACTCAGCCACTTAATCACTGCAATTACCCCCTGGGTGTAATTAGCCCCCTCCCAGGAGATTTTTATTCTCTCCCTGCACAACTGCCCTGCCTCCTGCTCCAGGATAAACTGCAACATAATGAAGACAACAAAACCCCTGAAAACAGTCTGTGGTTTCATTAAAATGATTGCTTTGATGTCTTTTTTTTTTTTTTCCCTGCATCCAAACCACAAAACACTAAATCTGACAGACAAGAGCAAGCTGCTGGTTTAAGATTTTTCAACGATGCATCAATTAAAAACTTTCAGAAACGATCAGACTGCAGCCGCAGTTTAGGGAATGGTGAGATAGAGAAAATACATTTTGAGAAGTTCTGTAAAAAGAGGACATGTCCCCACGTCCATCCTGCTGTCACCATTTGAGCAGCCCAGACCCCCCCAGCCATGGGGTCAGGACACAAACTGGGGGCTCCTTCTCCCTCAGAGGAATTCTTTGTCACTGCTCCCCCCTGCAGCAGCAGAAATATCTGAAAATTCACTGCAGCTCCTCCTCAGAGGGCTCTGGGTCCACTCTCAGCTCGGGACCTGCTGCTCTTTGGTGCTTCTGTGAGATGGAAACACAGAAATGAGGAAAAGGAGTCGGTATTTATGCAGAAGGTCTGAGCACAGGGAGCTCAGAAAGGGAAAAAGCTTCCTGGAGTGCATGGTCCATGAGGGCTGTGCCCTTCTCACAGAAGAATATCTCCAGCAACATCTGCTCAACTCTGAGCCCTCCACTGCCACTGGATTGCATTCCTTCTTTCTGGAAGAAAGAAATTCCTTCTTTTCTGGCTGTAGAAATCAAAGAATCGTGGAATGGTTTGGGTTGGAAGGGGCCTTGAAGATCATTTCCTCCTCATCCCTCCTGGTGCCTCATCCAGCTTAAACACAAAGGCAAGGAAAGCCAGATTTGCCTTTTTTGTTGGTTTTTTTTTCCCCCAAATGGTTGTTTGTGGTGTCCCAGAGTGGATTGTCACTGCCAACTGGAGACAGGGAATAGCTGCACATGGAGAATCTTCCTGGCTCACCTGCTCTGGTAATCCTGGGCAAAACTCAAACAGGAGCAGCCCAGCCAATGCAAATAAAAGATGCTCTGAAATCCAGGCAGGCTGCAGCTCCTCTACAGACCCTTTATGGTGTGACCTTTAAAGGGCCAAGAACCAATCAGAGGCGAGAAAAAAGGCAAAATTTGGCCAATATTGTGGAAGGGGCATGACAATTTTACCAGCAGGGATGGTGGCTGCTGCCAGGACTGACGCTCTCCTACACATGTATTCCCAGGCAGAAACCAGCCAAGAATCCTCTTCAGCAGTCCTGAATTATTAATCACCAGAAATAAATTATGATGATGATGATGATGATGATGATGATGATGATGAAATCTAACTCCTTATAACTAACTCAGAGCTCCTGCAAATAGATGGGTCCTAAATCCCCCCACTGGCTTTATACACAGATTTTCTGCATCTTCCAGAACACAGAATAATGGAAGTGACGGGTAAAACACCCACAAGATTTTCAGGATCTGTCAGACGAGGAGCAGAGCTGAGTCTAAACCACAGGTTAAGTGAGTGCCCAACCCTTCCTTCAGCACAGGTTGATTTTTGAGGAGCTGAAATTGTCCTCTGCTGACCCCTCAGGTTTCTCCTCCCTCCCTCTGAGCTTGGCTGTCAATTTTCTGATCCTTCCATTTGGAGGGGTGAGCAAGAGCAGGGCTCTGCTCAGTGGTTCTGGGGCTGATGTGGGTATTTCTCCTTTCAAAGGACACTCTGGGAAATGAAGGAAAAATGTCAGTAATTTCCTTAACCTCCTGCCTCCCAGAAGGCAGAAATGGAAGTCCCACATTTTTGCCATCAAGATGATAGCAGCAATCTGCAGACCTGTGTGAGCCCACAAACATTTACCTGGCAGGTTTTCTGTAAGTCGCAGTGAAAGAAAGATAAGCCCAGAGCAAAATCCATTTCCCTGGTAGTGTTTCTGTTCAGGAACATTGCAGAGAAAACAGGAGCTGACTGTTTAAACCCATTTCAAAAAGGGGCAAAAACGGAGCCTCTGTTGTGTTCTCAAAAAGCACAGCAGAGGGTGGGCACAGCCAAGGCGATGGAACATTTCACTGACACTTCTAAATTTCTTTTCACAGGTTTTGAGGTGAATTTTGGGTTTTCAGCCAGAGCCTGCAGGTTTTGAGGTACATGAACAGGTCTTTTAGGGGTTTGTTTCACATTTCTAAGCTCCACATCCAGCACCATTTAAGCTGCATCTTACATAGGTGCTAAGGTGAACAAAATGCCAACATCTTGCTCCTGGTGCTGGAAAACCAGTTTAAATATTTTTGTGTCACTTTAGTCAAGGGGTTTTGTTTGCCTTTGCCCTGGAAAAAGAATTTTGAGTTTCTTTCCAGGGCATTTTCCCGCCAAGTGGGGTCTGATGAACTCAAGATGTCACTGTCACATTCTCTGAAAAAATCCCTTCTCCGGGGATTTTTCTCCTGGGAAGCTGAGAAGCCTTGGAGAAAAAGGAAAACAAAAAATTATCTCACTTGCTTCTCCTGTGTTTTGCTGCTTGGGAATGTGTTTGGAGATTGTTTATCCAACAGGTGGTTGTTTGATTGGTTTAATGTGAATTATTTTGATTTATCGGCCAATCAGGGCCAAGCTGTGTCAGGGCTCTGGAAAGAGTAATGAATTTTCATTATTAGCTTTCCAGCCTTCTGTCTGGATCCTTTCTGTATTGTTTAGTATAGTTTAGTACAGCATTCTTTAATATAATATCAATGATAAAATAATAAATTATCCTTCTGAGAACATGGAGTCAGATTCATCATTCCCTCCTTGTCTGGGAACCCCACAAATCCAATACTCAAGATATCAACAGGCTGGGCATAACCCAAGAGACAAAGGAGCAAAAATGGGCATTAACAGAACCCCAGTGGCCATCCAGAACATCCCCCCCAGCCTCTGCTCTGGCAGAGTTAGAGACATCTCCAAATTAAATGACTGACAAGAAAATCAAGGAATGAAGATCTAATTAACATCAGAAGCATGTCGTTCTTCTGACCAAGTCCTGATGGGTGCACCAGGATTTACTCCTGGTGACAATCCTGAGCTGCTTCCCAGCCTTCTTCTCTCCTTTGAAAAAGGTAATAAAGGAGTCAGATGATCAATTTGGCAATTTGCAGTTGCCAAGCAGCTTTGAAGCAATTTAGTGATTTGGGTACTTATTTCCTGCTTGTCCTGATGGCAGGAGATGATATAAGGATATTGAGCCTTAATAATCTATTCATTCCCCTGATAAAACTGAGGGAATCAAAAGTGGGTTTTTAAAATTTGTTTTGGGTTTTTTTTTTGTTTTGTTTTTTTTTTTTAATTTAATGTTAATTTTGGTTTTACAAGAGCTTGTTGTGCATTTGAATTTATTTAGGAAAAGCTCTGAAAAATAAAAGCACAATTTGCAGAGTATCAGCCACCTTCCACCACGCAGGTCTGAACCCCCATTCAGCTGGACGTTCAGGAGATCTGAGAGGCATTAATTAAAACGGTGGTGTTAATGAACACAAAAGGAGAGTGAGCATCACCATTCAGCAGCCAAGAGGCTCCTGCTCACTGAAGTCTAATCCTCCTCCAGGGATTAATGTCAACAATAGAATTTAAATTCACTAAACACCTTATCAGATTGGCATTTACACCCCGCTATTAAACGTTTATCAGGACAGCAAAAGCCTGGATTTCATTCCTTTCATCCTCACATCTCCAATTATTTGGGGAAAGAGCTCCAACAGATCATTCCCTTCCTGGCTGGATGCCCGGGATGGGTCCAGGAGGCTCCAGGGAAGGGATTTGGGGGCAGCCCCCTCCGCACGGCCCCCTCCTGCTGTTCCTCAGACTCAGCATCCTCAGGCAATTCAGTTTGGATAGTGGGAGGAAATTCCTCCCTGGAAGGCCGTGAGGAGCTGGGATGGGATTCCCAGAGGAGCTGGGGCTGCCCCTGCATCCCTGGAAGTGCCCAAGGCCAGGCTGGAGCCACCTGGGACAGTGGGAGGTGTGGGACCCATGGTGGGGCTGGATGGGTTTTGGGGTCCCCTCCAACCCAAACCATTCCAGGATTCCATGGGCAGGTTTGGATGGGATTTTGGGAAGGAATTCCTGGTTTGAGGGTGGGGAGAGGCTGGGATGGAATTCCCAGAGGAGCTGTGGCTGCCCCTGGATCCCTGGCAGTGCCCAAGGCCAGGTTGGAGCAGCCTGGGACAGTGGGAGGTGTCTCTGCCATGGCAGGGGTGGCACTGGGTGGGATTTAAAACCCCTCCCAACCCAAACCATTCCAGGATTCTGTGATTCAATAACTGAGTTTGAAGCATGTGCAAAGTGCTTGAAGCTGCAGCTCAGCTCCTTGGTGTGGCACACAATGGACTGGGGATGATCTCCTGTTTTAAGAGTTACCTGACAGCTCCTTCATGATTTTAAAATAAAACTCTTTTCTTTTCTCTGTGGCAAAATCCCCTCAAAGAGCTGACAGATTCCTTTCCCAAAGTTTCTTTGTGTTCTCCTCTTTGTGCTCACCTGCTTTGTTCCCCAGGCAGATTGGGAGTGGTGAGGGCTGAACAATCCAGTTTTGGAACGGAGGACAAAACTCAGGAGTCAAAAGCAACTGTGCTACTCTTCAAACAGAGGAGGAAATGTTGAGCCGTGCACAGCCTCAGAGAGGTGAGACACCGTGCCCAAATCCATCCCAGCTGTTGAAATTCCATTTTGTGGCATTCACATTCTCTGGAAAAATCCCTTCACCCGGGGTTTCTCTCCTGGGAAGCTGAGACGCCTCAGAGAAAAAGGAAAACAATAATTATCCCATTTGCTTCTCCTGTGTTTGGCTGATTTGGAATGTGGTTGGAGATTGTTTCATTGGTTTCATGTGAATTGTTGTGACCAACCCAAGTTGGCATTGATGCTACCTTGCATCTGGGAGGCATCCTGCAAGAGGCTGAATTCCCGGAGCCACCCGGCCATTTCAGGCCTCAGGCCCCTGAACAAGTGTCTCAGCCTTCTGAGAGCATGGAGTCAGATTATACCAACTATACTAAAGTTTAGAGAAAGGATACAGACAGAAGGCTAAAAAGATAATAACGAAAACTCCTGACTCTTTCCAGAGCCCTGACACTGCTTGGCCCTGGTTGGCCAATAAGTCAAAACAATTAACATGAAACCAGTGGAACAATCACTGTGGGTAAACCATCTCCAAACACATTCCCAAGCAGCAAAACACAGGAGAAGCGAATGAGATAAGAATTGTTTTCCTTTCCTCTGAGGCTTCTCAGCTTCCCAGGAGAAAAATCCTGGGCAAAGGGATTTTTCCAGAAAACGTGACCGTGACAGATCACCTTTCAAAAAATTAGACTCAGTTCTGCCAAACCCAACCTGGATTTCATGGAGAGGATCAGATCCCAGCCTGGCATCCCTGAGTCCTCTTTGCTGCTCCTCTGAAGCCCTTTCAGCCCCCCAAGCCCTCCGCCAGCCCAGCGCCCTCCTCCCCTCCCCGCTGGGCTCAGGAGGCGCCGGGAGCCGCAGGGTTGGCAGAGCTGATGGTGCAGGAGCAGATGGCAAGGAGGAGTTAATTGATCTGCTGGGGCAGCTCGAGGTGGCCTGCTGGAGCAGAATGTGCAAAGATCTATAATGAACTTTCATTAGCAACAGAGAGGAAAAAAAAAAAAATTCCTGTTACAGAGACTTGTCTGATGAAAATCCAAATTCCAGCTTTTTTCCTGCTTGTAGCCAGTCCAGGAAACTTCACTCCCTGGGATGACTGTGGAAAAAAAGTGGTTTAAAGCTTTTTTTTAGTCTTTTTCCCAAAGTGAAATTTCTTCTGCCAAGCCGCCCTCCTCAGTAAGAGCCATAATTTTACGCTGAGGAACAAAACAACTCCCCTTTGCTCTTTCTGGGCTTTCAAGCCTTTGTTAGAAGAAAAGCATTTCTGCATTTTCTTACAATGTGTCTCTGGCAGGAGAGAAAGAAACCTCAAGGAGGGATGCTAAAAAAATCAGAAAATCAGAGCATTTCCAGCACCAGGGAAACACCAGAGGCACAGCCACCCTGGAAATGACAGCACAAAAATCACAGCACATGATCAGATCACAGAATGGTTTAAAGGGTTGGAATGGACCTTAAAGATCTTCGTGTTCCAACCCCCTGCCATGGGCAGGAACATCCTCACTGGATCAGGGCTCGGAATAATTTACCAATTGTTGGCAATCACTGAAGAAAAAAGTTTTTCAGATATTTCAAGTAATATTCAGTTCCAGGTGGATTTTTTTTTTTTTCTCCTCAGAGCAACAGATTAAAAAATCGCAAGAATTAAAAGAAAATTCTGGAAATCTGAAGCAACAATGAGGAATTATATTCCTATTGATGTTACCACAATTTTGAGGAATTAAACCTAAACCTTGCCCTGTTTCATGTCAGGAAGTAAAACCCTGTGGCAGAAAATGCAGAATCTTTGGGAGAGTCCCTGCAGGAGCCCTGAGCCACTCCTGGGGCTCCCCTCCCTGCTCCTCAGAGCAGCCCCTGAGCTGCTCCAAAGTCAAGGAACAACTCATGAAAGTTTAGTTATTTCCCTTTTTTTCTTTAAAATTTTGCAGATTTCTGTTACTCTGGATGCATTAACTAAAATGATCGTGCTAAAAAATGCCAGGACATCCTTAGGCTGCAAACCCTGCTTTCAATACACAGATTTAAAATATCACAAACCATGCAAATGTGTATTTAATGATAATGAAATCTGGGTCCTTTCTGATATATATGGGCCATTCTGAGGCTCTCAGGTCCATCCTGAGGATCTCAGGTCCATCCTGAGGATATTTGGGTCCATTCTGAGCATATTTGGGTCATTCTGAGGATATTTGGGTCATTCTGAGGATATTTGGGTCATTCTGAGGCTCTCAGGTCCATCCTGAGGATATTTGGGTCCATCCTGAGGATATTTGGGTCATTCTGAGGCTCTCAGGTCCATCCTGAGGATATTTTTGAATTCCAGCAGGGTGCACAAACCCCCCAAACCAAGGCAAGGGCTGAGCCCCCCTCAGAGCAGAGGAATTTGGGGATTTCTGTGTCCCTCTGGCTACAGTCACCCAACAGCACAATTCCCTTTTCCATGTCCCCACAAATCCGCAGCACGGGGGAGCAACGATGCCAAGTTCTTCAAAATCCACCCATGAAAAGGCCCCTAAGAGACTTTTTGAGCTTTGTGAGGACCTGGAAACTTTATTCCAGTCAGCCACAAGGGTCGAGGCCAGGTTGGACAGGGCTTGGAGCACCCTGGGAAGGTGGGAGATGTCCCTGGCCATGGCAGGGGTGGCACTGGGTGGGATTTAAGGTCCTGTCCAACCCAAATCACCTTGGGATTCTCTGGCTCTGCCTATCAGAGGCTTTTGTTCCCGTTTTACACCAGTAAAGCAACATTACAACAACTCCCAACCTCCTAAATTATGCAAGCAACATGATTTCATCTGGTAGTTTCAGCACTGAACTGGATTTATTTTTTAATAACACCATATATATTTTATCCAAACTGTCATTCAGGCCTCCAGAGCTGGGAAAAACTAAGACAAACATTACAGAAAAGTTTATGATTCCCTCACTCAGAGGATTTCCACTCTGCTCTCATTATTTCTGGCAGATTCGCTGTGGGGAGTTTTGCTTCTTCTCCTCAGTTATAAATATTCCATGCAGATTTTTAATTAGAGCAGCATGGGTTGGTTTTTTTTGGCTGAGACAAAAGAAATTGGATTCCCCCCCTCACCATTTGGGCTTCATTCATGTGGATGGACTTCCAGTAATGTACCCACATCAAATCTCTGCATAAACAATCCAGAGGCTGTTTTATTGAGCTAAAACTCTAATTGCTTTTACCAACAGGTGTCTCCGAGTTGGAAAGCAAAACAAATGTTTGATCTGGTCCTTCCTCTAATTAGCAACAGATGAATTAGCAGCTGAAGGGAAAGATGCACTTTTGAGCCCATTGTCTGGGTTTAAACTGCTCTGGTGGAATGTTTCATTCAACAGGAATTTGCTTATGAAGGAGTCAGAATTAGTCGCAGGGAGCACTGAACCATGAGGAAAAGCAAAAAAAAAGGAACTCTAGGGGGGAGGATAAAGAAGAAGGAGCACACAGCAGAGTTCTGATTGCCACCTTTCACATCTCCTTCAGAAAACTTTTGCTGTGCTCTTCTTCACCTGCTGCTGGGCACCTGACTGAGGATTTTGTTGGGATTTTTCAGACGAGCTGCCTCGTTTAGAATCAGAGTCCCAGCCTGGATTGGGTTGGGAGGGACCTCAAATCCCATCCAGTGCCACAGGCAGGGACCCTTCCACTGATCCAGGATGCTCCAGGCAGGCCTGGAATTCGTGTAGGACCCCTCAAACAGATTCAACCAAGTGGAGCCTCCAGGTGTTGCTGTGTCCTCCTCAATCCCTTGTGTTCCAACCTCGGAGCATCTCCCAGGATTTGCCACTGCTGTTGGCAAATTTCTGTCTCTGAATTCATGTAGGACACCTCAAACAGATTTAACCAAATGGAGCCTCCAGGTGTTGCTGTCTCCTCCTCAATCCCTTGTGTTCCAACCTTGGAAAATCTCTCATGATTTGTCACTGGTGTTGGCAAATTTCTGTCACTGAATTGGTGTGGGACACCTCAGATTTAACCAAAGGGAGCTTCCAGGTGTTGCTGTCTCCTCCTCAATCCCTTGTTTTCCAACCTCGGAGCATCTCCCAGGATTTGCCACTGGTGTTGGCAAATTTCTGTCTCTGAGGTTGTGTAGGACTCCTCAAACAGATTTGATCTAACAGAGCTTCCAGGTGTTGCTGTCTCCTCCTCAATCCCTCGTGTTCCAACCTCAGAGCATCTCCCAGGGTTTGCCACTGGTGTTGGCAAATTTCTGTTTCTAAATTCGTGTAGGACACCTCAGATTTAACCAAATGGAGCCTCCAGGGGTTGCTCTCTCCTCCTCAATCCCTCGTGTTCCAACCTCCTCCCAGGGTTTGCCACTGGTGTTGGCAAATTTCTGTCTCCGAATTCGTGTAGGACTCCTCAAACAGATTCAACCAAGTGGAGCCTCCAGGTGTTGCTGTTTCCTCCTCAATCCCTTATGTTCCAACCTTGGAAAATCTGTAATGATTTGTCACTGGTGTTGGCAAATTTCTGTCTCTAAATTCGTGTAGGACACCTCAGATTTAACCAAATGGAGCCTCCAGGTGTTGCTCTCTCCTCCTCAATCCCTTGTTTTCCAACCTCCTCCCAGGATTTGCCACTGGTGTTGGCAAACCTGTGTCTCTGCCTGGAGAAAGGAATAACAGAACTCCCAGCTTGGCCCTGCTGCCAATCCAGCTCTTTATCTCCTGATTTAGCTGATTGATTTACAAAGTGCAGCCATCAAAGGAGTGCAGTGATTCTGTCCAGCCATTGAACACTGCCCTGCACTGAGGGCTTGGGGATGACAGCCAGGCAGAGGAAGGACTGTGAGCTGCTCTGAATTCCACATTTCCTCCTCCAGAAAAAAATGCAGAACGATCATTATTTACGTGAAAGTGGGCGAGAAACTCCGTTACAAAAATGCAAATTACATTGCAGAAATGTAAACATCAGAAGCCTTGCAAGAACTTAGAAGAGCAGGGAACTGTGGGGAGAACAGAGGACATCTAAACTGCAATAACACAACTGTGCATCACTAAAGCTTTTCTTGATATTCACACAAGAGTTATCTTTTAATTGCGAGAGCCAATCGTCTCATTATCCATCTATAACAGGTCCATCAGCCAAACAAATTCCAGTTTCCACCAGAAATGGAGTTAGGTGTTGAGTTAATGTCTAGGTTTTTCCATTTCACTCTTTAGGATAGACAGATAATGAAAGATTTGGTATTGCCATGGATTTTTGGGGTTTGCACTGGACAAGACTCTCCAAAATGAACTCGCTGAGACTCCTCCCAATAGCCAAACAAATTCCAGTTTCCACCAGAAATGGAATTAGGTGTGGAGTTAATATCTGGGTTTTTCCATTTTACTCTTTAGGATAGACAGATAATGAAAGATTTGGTATTGCCATGGAGTTTTGGGGTTTGCACTGGACAAGACTCTCCAAAAGGAACTCGCTGAGACTCCTCCCAACAGCCAAATTCCAGTTGCCAGTTTCCACCAGAAATGGAATTAGGTGTGGAATTACTATCTGGGTTTTTCCATTTTACTCTTTAGGATAGACAGATAATGAAAGATTTGGTATTGCCGCGGATTTTTGTACTCTGCAAGCAAACAAAATAGGGAAAAAGGGGGAAAAATAATAAAAAAAAAGAGGATACATGGAGAGAGGTGTCTGAGCAAGACCCCCAGGGTGCCACTGGGACAGTCCTGTCCCCTCTCAGAGCTCCCCAGGGCTGCTCCCATGTGCTCAGCCTCCAAACTCTGTTTGTTCCTGGCCTCGCAGCCTCGTGTCTCCTCTTCACTTTAATTGTTTCCACAACCTAACAAGCATTTCACAGGGGGAAAAAAAGAAAAAAAAAAAAAAAGGCACGCTGAAAAGTGTAAAAACTCCTCGTGTGCTTGTTCTCATATTTTTCCTCTCAGTGCTGCACCCCAGGCAAAGAAATTCATTTGGCTTTACAAGGAATTCTGCTGTAAGTCAGGTGTTATTAAGGGCTTCTTCAAATTGTTTATCACGGGAATCGGAGCTGATGCCTGGCTGAGCACTCCTAGGGAAGCTTGTTTATTAAAAGGTACAAGTGTTCCTGCAGCCTGACCCTGACAAGCTTTCTCTTCCTTTTCACACAGCTCCAGAATAAATAACTCCAGAGCCGAGGAGAAGCTCAGGCTCTGCTCTGGCTGACAGCAGCTCCTGTGCTGAGCAATTAGGGAGTGGGAAAAACTCCAATCACTCGGTTTTATAAAGGTTTAACAGCAATAAAATGGTTGTAAATAGTAATAAAGTGGTTATCAAATTGTAATATAATTAGAGTAATAATAATTGGGACAATTAGGATTTAGGACAATAGGAGACAATAAAAAAAAAAAAGAGTTATGGATGTCCAGGTGCCTCTTTTCACTTGGTTTTAAAATTTTAAAAGTTTAATGGAAATAAAATGGTTATAAAAACAATAATATAATTAGAGTAATAATAATTTGGACAATTTGGATTTAGGACAATAGGAGACAACAGAAACAAAGAGTTATGGATGTCCAGGTATCTCTTTTCACTTGGTTTTAAAATTTTTAAACTTTCATAGTAATAAAATGGTTATAAATAGTAATAAAATGGTTATCAAATTGTAATATAATTAGAGTAATAATAATTTGTACAATTAGGATTTGGGACAATAGGAGACAACAGAAACAAAGAATTATGGATGTCCAGGTATCTCTTTTCACTTGGTTTTAAAAGTTTTATAGTAATAATATGGTTATAAAAACAATAATTCTTTTCTATTTTATTTTCCTCTATTTTCTAGTTACAATATAATCCTGTAGCTTGAAAGTTGCTTTTGCAGCAGTGAAGGAGTTTATTTGCATGCAATTCCACGTTCTTGGGTGGGTTTGAGTGGAAATTTGGGATTAATGAGCATGGACTCTGGCAGACCAGGGGCTAGAGAATTCCACTCTTTATTCCCAAGTCATTTCCAGCAATACTTCCACAAAATCCATTCCAAATTTCTGATTTTTATTCAATTTACCAAGAACTAAAACTACACCAGATTTTCACAGATTTTTTTCTCACTCAGCTCTGAGTGAGCTGCTTCTCTCATTGCAGATCCTTCATTAAATTAAGTAACAGCTCAAATACCTTAAAAGATGTGCTTTAAAATTTGTTTTTGATTTAAAAAAGGGGTCCAGAGGCAGGAGAACCCTCATCCTGTGCTGAAGGAGTTCCTCAGAGATGCTGAACCACAGGAAAATAAAATGAACCAAGGACTCTTACTGATCAAAGCCCTCATTGGAATGGAAGCATTTGGAGATTACTTTCAGCTTCTGGAAATTACTGACAATAAACAAATATCCCAACAGAGCTGCTCACGGGGTTTTTTTATGCATCAAGGCAAGAGAGAGAAATAAATTTTTTAAAAAGGCTAAAAAAAGGGGTGAAATATTACTGCCAGGTCCTTGAAGGGATTTCAGCCCACAGGATGCTCTGGCTGCCATGAATAAAGGAGGTGACAAGGTCTGAGACAAGGTTTCAAAAGCAGGAGGAAGAGAAAGTGGGAAAAGCCAAGATTTATTTGATTCATCCCAACAGCAAGAGGGGCTCCGTTTGCCAAGGTTAGCTGACACCAGCACAAAAATGGAATGGCCATAAATTTGTCTCCAACAAGATCTATTGTCACTTGGAGGTGATGAAACCTGGTTTATCATCTGACTTTTAAAATATATACACACAGAGCAGGACATGCTGCTCACAGATAAAATAATACAGGCTCTGAAATTTTAGGAGGATGCATGTCACCCTGATATTTTAAGATTTTCTGAGTCTTCTGATGTTTGCATCCTTGTAATGAACTTTCTCACAGACTTTTGTGTAAATAACTCATTTTTTTGCATTCTTTTATAGAGAAGGAGAAATCTGATGGGCTGTTGGTTTGTGCAGTGTCATTGGAGAGGTGTCACTGTCACCAACCCACTGCCACTTTTGGAAATCTGTAAATGTTGGAGTCAGGAAATGAACTTCCCTTCTTTTTACCTTGGAGTTCCAGTGTCCAGGTTGTTTTATTTCGTGTCCTATTGCGACACCCATGTCACCCTGATTGAACCCATCCCATCCAATCCCATCCCATGCCATGGGTCCCATGACATGGATCCCATCCCATGAATCCCATCCCATGGATCCCATCCCATCCCATGAATCCCGTGCCATGGATCCCACCCTATCCCATGGATCCCATCCCATCCCATCCCATGGATCCCACCCCATCCCATCCCATGGATCCCATCCCATCCCATCCCATCCCATGGATCCCATCCCATCCCATCCCATCCCATCCCATCCCATCCCATCCCATCCCATCCCATCCCATCCCATGGATCTCATCCCATCCCATGAATCCCATGCCATGGATCCCACCCTATCCCATGGATCCCATCCCATCCCATGGATCCCACCCCATCCCATGGATCTCATCCCATCCCATCCCATCCCATGGATCCCACCCCATCCCATGGATCCTATCCCATCCCATCCCATCCCATCCCATCCCATCCCATCCCATCCCATCCCATGGATCCCATCCCATCCCATCCCATCCCACCTCATCCCATGGATCCCACCCCATCCCACCCCCTCCCTCTCTGGGTTGGCCCAGCCCACCCCAGCCCAGCCAGGAAACCACAGCCAGATCATTTTCCAGAAGGGAAGGTCCAATCCTGACTTCCTGGCGTTCAGGGATTTCTTTTTCCTGGCCCCCACAGGACTCCTGCACTCGGGGTCAATCCCTTACCCTGCTCAGGGATCGGGGTTTAATATCCCAGTTTTTAATATTCCTCTAAACAAAAACTTCCTAAAGCACCGTTTAAAAACTTCCCTAGAGCGGTGTTCAGGGCAAGTTTAATCCCAGTTTTCATCCTGGATTCCCTTTCCAGTCCTGGACACCTCAACTCTCTGCCTCATTTCCCCACCAGGGAGGGGATGGTGGCCCAGCACTGGCCACTGCTCCATCCCAAATATTATTGGAGTCAGCCATGGATGGGAAGAGCCCAGGAGGGGTTTTATTATCCTGCAAAACACTCAGCCCTTTTATTATCCTGCAAAACACTCAGCACATGAAACCATTCCTCTGCTAGGTCAGGGTAAACCCACCTAAAAAAAAAAATCTCAATTTTCTTCTAATTTCAGCTGAATAAGGGAAGGAGGGACTTCACCCAGGTCGCTCCTTCAGTGGCTCGTGAGGATTGGTTTGGAAAAAGAAAGAAAGAAAAAGAAATGGGCCCTTCCCAGGCTGATTCATCCCACTCCAACACAGGGCAGATAAATTGCTTTTATTCCTTCAAATAAAAGGAGCCATAAGAGCACTCACAGAGCAAGACTTTAAATGTGCCTGCCCTCTGACAGAGATGAATTTCATTCTAACTGAAAATCCATACAAACTTTAATTTTGAATGAACCTTTGATTCTCAATTAATTTTTTTTTCCCCAAGTCCTTAATTTCACTTGGAGATATCGGTGTTCCCACAGAACAATTCCCAACCATTGATTTGATCTGATTTCTTTTCCTAAAAAAGGGATTTCCCCTTTCCCTTTCCAAGGTTAATATTCAGAATGAAGCAGCCTTACAAGAAATCTTCGCTAAGGGAGGAATCCTGGCCTGGAGTTGAATGAGTTGGAGGATTCTGCTCCAAAAACCTGAAATATTTACTCCAGCATTTACACCCTTAGGATGCTGCTGGTGCTTTATCCTAAAATGAGATGTGGGAAGAAATGACTTTTCTCGCTGAGGTTTCCACCAGGCAGAGCAGAGGTGATGGAAGAGGTTTTGTTATTCATGCTGAGCAAACAAGGGCTGTGAAATTGCTGAAATTCCTCCAGAGAGCTCCAACAACACAGACACAGGAGCTGCATTTGCATGAAATACTGAATAAATAAATAAATCAGCAATCAGGCAGCACTGGGGTGTTGCCTGTTGCTCGTGATGTTACACCATGTCTTAGGGCAGAGCTGAAGTTCTCCCTGAAAAGTCTTGGCAAAGTTCCTTTCCTATTTTTTAAAAAAAGGGAATAAATGTTACCACACCCTCAAAGTAAAAAAGAAAATTTTTTTTGCCACTTCAAACTGTTACAAGAGAGTTGAGGTGTGTAAACATCAAACAGAAAAATCTCAAAGTATCTCAGTGTTGGAATTCCAGATTTTTGTTGCTCATATTTTTCTTCCAGAGAGCAGAAACTAATTTTTTTAGCTGTTGAAACTCACCAAAAAAAGTTGATTTTTAAGATGTTTACAGAGGAGAATTTACCCACAGCTTTTTGGACGGCCACAAGTTCTGAGTGAAATAAAAATGAATGATTCATCCCCCAGAAGAGCTGCAGGGTGGAAAAACCTCCAGGGAGGTGTGATAACATACATGTCCTATACATCTTCCTTCTTGCAGCCCTTCCAGGGTGTGCAAGGTCAAAAAATGCCACAAATCCCAAATTTAACACGTTTTGGGGGTGGCAATGATGAAGGGAATTGTGGAAGGATGGATTCAGACCCTGGGCCTCTGTAACCCCTGGAGGCTCTGCCAGGGAGTGGAAAGGCAGCAGCAGCAAACCAGGGCTTCATTCATCAATTAATTTAATTTTTCATGATATCAAAATGAATATCTCAGGGAGGGTTTAATGCCAGGCACAGGAATTACAGAGGAATAAAATTCCACCTGGGCCTGAGAGTCTGGAGGAGCTTTGCAGGCTGCAGGTCGCTGTTCCCTCACCCAAAAATTCCCCCTTGACCCGAGGCTGGGCTGAGGGGATCAGCAAAGATCAGCCTGCTCCAAAGTTTGGCTCCTCAATATTCCCCCTGGATTTGATCTGAATTTTCTGAGCTTATCAGCAAAAGCTGATGGAGCTTCTTCTTCTTCTTCTTCTTCTTCTTCTTCTTCTTCTTCTTCTTCTTCTTCTTCTTCTTCTTCTTCTTCTTCTTCTTCTTCTTCGTCTTCTTCTTCTTCTTCTTCTTCTTCTTCTCCTTCTCCTCCTCTTCCTCCTTCTTATTTTTCTTCTTCTTTCTCTTCTTCTCCTCCTTCTCCTTCTCCTTCTCCTTCTCCTTCTCCTTCTCCTTCTCCTTCTCCTTCTCCTTCTCCTTCTCCTTCTCCTTCTCCTTCTCCTTCTCCTTCTCCTTCTCCTTCTCCTTCTCCTTCTCCTTCTCCTTCTCCTTCTCCTTCTCCTTCTCCTTCTCCTCCTCCTCTCCTCCTCCTTCTTATTTTTCTTCTTCTTCTTCTTCTTTCAGGACCCCATTCCTGAAAATGGGATTTAGGGGACACAGCCAGGAGCACCCAGGCCTTGGGCACTCCCAGGTGTACAGGGGCATCCCCAGCTCCTCTGGGAATCCCATCCCAGCCCCTCCCCACCCTCCCAGCCAGGAATTCCTTCCAATATCCCATCCAAATCTCCTCTTTTCCAGTGGGAAGCCATTCCCTGTGTCCTGTCCCCCCATCCTTGTCCCCCAGTCCCTCTCCAGCTCTCCTGGAGCTCCTGGAAGGGCTCTGAGCTCTCCCTGGATCTTCTCTTCTCTTCTCTTCTCTTCTCTTCTCTTCTCTTCTCTTCTCTTCTCTTCTCTTCTCTTCTCTTCTCTTCTCTTCTCTTCTCTTCTCTTCTCTTCTCTTCTCTTCTCTTCTCTTCTCTTCTCTTCTCTTCTCTTCTCTTCTCTTCTCTTCTCTTCTCTTCTCTTCTCTTCTCTTCTCTTCTCTTCTCTTCTCTTCTCTTCTCTTCTCTTCTCTTCTCTTCTCTTCTCTTCTCTTCTCCCCAGGGATCCAGGGGCAGCCCCAGCTGCTCAGGGAATTCCCTTCCCCACCCTCACAGGGAGGAATTCCTTCCCAAAATCTCCCCTAAACCTCCCCTCTGTCATTTTGCAAACTGAAATCATTTGTGGTCAGAACCCCAGCAGAGTTCTGTCCCTTCAGCTGGATTCTCTCTCCATTTTTCTTTGTTAAAATATTAAAAATGAGACAAAAAAGCGAAATTCTCCCGATCTGTGCTCGCCTTTGATGCTTTGATTTGAATCCCATCCCCCTTCAGTTCCCAGATAACGACTCATTAATTGTTTCTTTCTGGAAATCAGGGTTAAATAACAGTGGATCCAGACACAATAAATTCCTAGATAAGAAGATATCCTCAATAAAACCCTGGGTGGCAAAGATGTTCCCCTATTAAATTCACAGCATCTGTTTAATAAACAATTTTCTCCTCCCTCCTCTCTTCCAAATGTTGCTCCAGGAGATCTTTTTATGGAGGATAATTTTTGATTTTATGGTGGGCCTGTAAACAGGCAGGGAAAGCAATATTTGAGTTTATTCCTCGTGCTGGGCTCCACTCCACAGAGCCCCTCACTAAAATCTGGTGCCCTTTTCCAGCATGAAAACTGGAATTTGGGGGAATTTCCTTTCCACTCCTCCCAGGATGGGTGTTGGACAAAGAAAGGTTGGGATGTGGTAGCAGCACCCAGGGGGAAAACAGGAACAGGGGCTAAAAACCTGGAGAAAAATCCCTGTGAGCCAAAATCTTTAATTCTGGGGAAAAACAAATCTGGGAAAAGGAAGATTTTTCCTGAAAAATAAAATAAATATTATAATAAAAATTTTAAAAATAAATATTTTCCTGAAAAAGAAATATGACTTCTCACCCAGGGGGGGCAATTTTATGGCTTTAAAAATGCCAAGAAATGGAGTTTTGTTCTATCCCTGCTCCAAACCTTGTTGTGATAGGAAATTGTGATTTCCTATCCCAATTTTGGGGCAAAACCAGTGAATTACCAGCCAGCCTTCAACAGGATCCTAAAACCAAGAGCCAGGATTGATGTCCCTTGTTGGGACTGGGGAAAAAAAATTAAAAATGAATGGGAAATATTAACTGGTTTTTATTTTTATTGTTCTGATTCTTCAGGGAATTAGGGAGGGAACCCTCCTGGCAGAGCTCTCTGGGTTGCTCTGGGTAAATCCAACAGAAAAGGAAAATTAAGAAAAAAAAAATAAAATCTAAGTGCAACACAACTTCATATTCACTGCCAAGGTGTCACACTTGGCTTAGAGGTTGAAAAAAATAAATGCAACCATGTTTTATTTACAAAAAAACTGGGTGTTTCAGCAGTTTTAACAGAAGTCAACCAAAAAAATGCAGATATTTAGAAATTTTGAAGAAAAATATCTCCTTTTTAAAATTTTTAAAGCTCAAATATCAGCAGGATCCCGTTGACATCAAGATTTTTCCAGTTTCTGTGCTCCTGTCATAGCTCTTCCCATCCTTAACTCGAGTCTGGGGATGCCAAGAGAAAAGAAAGAGGAAAAAAACCAAACCAGAGGCTGCTCATAACTTTGCAATTTGTTGTGGTTGTTAGCAAGCTGAAAGAAAAATCCATTTCCTTATTGACAGTTTTCTTTCTCCCCAGTGTGGATATTCTGCTTTATTGCCAGTGGTTTGTCCACTGTGGGCTCTTGCATTGATTTTTCTGGTTTTGGTGAGGGTGAAAAACATCAGTTTTGGGAAACCAGCAGGAAATATTGCATTTAAAATGCCATAAACCCATTAATTTTGGGAAACCACCATGAAATATTGCATTTAAAATACCATAAACCCATTAATTTTGGGAAACCACCATGAAATATCACATTTAAAATGCCATAAACCCAGGCCACGCTTTGGGTTTGTACAATATTTCTTAAGGAGAAAAATGAGGTGGCTGTTTAAGAATATTTGAAAATCAAAGAGGAACATTCCTCCAGTGCCTGGGCAGCTGCAATGCCCTGGAAAATCAGGAGCAGGGAGTGCCACAATCCATGGCAGTGCTGGGGTGGGAAGGACCTGAATTCCCTGGATATTCACCCCAGGGATGAAAGATGTGATTTTTCATCGTATTCCAAATTAAAAATGCACATTTATGCTTCAAGCCCACCTGGTGGTTTGAAATTCAGATGGAATTTGGTTCCCTCAGCCTAATTTTGTCCATCTGGTGCAAGTGAGCGCAGGATCAGCATCCCAATACTCCAATTTTCTCCCTTTTTCTCCCTTTTTCTCCCATTTCCTCCCTTTTTCTCCCTTTTCCTCCCTTTTTCTCCCCATCCCACCAGGCACCCACCTGATCCTCAACCCCCCTCACACTCAGACCCCTCTTCAAGCCCAACTCCTGCTCCAGGGGGTTTGAAAAGCATTTTCAAATTCAATTTTCCCCTGGCTGCAGGCAGCTTTTCCTTCCTGAAACACTGATTTTTTTTTTTCCTTGAAAAAATACAGAAGATAACAAAAATCTTTCTTGGATTTGGCATCAAAACATTTCAATTTCATTTTCTACCTTTTGTTTGTTGTTAAATAAATCCAAGGGGTTACATCCTCTATGAACAATTACAAGGAGTGATTGTGCTGAGAATTGAGTTCAAATCACTTCAATAATTTACCAAAATTTACTAAATTTCAAACCCCAGAGTGTTTGAAAAGCATTTTCAAATTCATTTTTCCTGCAGGCAGCTTTTTCTGCCTGAAATATTTTTTTCCTTAAAAACTACAGAAGATAACAAAAATCTTTCTTGGATTTGGCACCATTTGAAGCATTTCTGTTCCATTTTCTACCTTTTGTTTGTGGTTAAATAAATCCAAGGGGTTACATCCTCTATTAACAATTACAAGAAGTGATTGTGCTAAGAATTGAGTTCAAATCACTTCAATAATTTACCAAAATTATTAAATTAACAATAATTAATTAACAATTACAGGAAGTGCTAAGAACCGAGTTCAAATCACTTTAACAATTTACCAATATTTGCTAAATTTCAAACCCCAGAGTGTTTGAAAAGCATTTTCAAATTCATTTTTCCTGTGGCTGCAGGCAGTTTTTTCGTCCTGAAATATTTTTTTCATTAAAAACTACAGAAGATAACAAAAATCTTTCTTGGATTTGGCATCATTTGAAGCATTTCTGTTCCATGTTTTACCTTTTGTTTGTTGTTAAATAAATCCAAGGGGTTACATCCTCTATTAACAATTACAAGGAGTGATTGTGCTAAGAATTGAGTTCAAATCACTTCAATAATTTACCAAAAGAAAGCAGGAAGCATAAACAAATTAAAATGAAACACTTGTTAATGAATTCACATCCCAGAGCTCTTGTTCCCACTCCTGAGCAATTCCTCCTCTGTTTTACTTGGAGTGATGAAAATTAAACATTATCACACCTCCACCTCTCACCTCCAAATTAAAGTATTAATGAGCTGTGGTTGTTTCTTCTCCTCCTGATAATTTTAACACTGTTTGACCTGGATGCTTCTGGAAGTCTCAGAGTGGATAAATCTCATTTTTGTCACGTCAGCAAAGCAGCAGGGACGGGGATTGCACTCATCAGAGCGAGGCACTTGTGTCCAAAAGGGAAATGAAAGCCAATGAAACCTAAGGAATCATTTATTTTTTAAAGAATTTAAATCATTTTATATAAATTATATCATTTTAAAGGAATTATTTTAAGAATATTGAGCACCAAAATGTCAATATTGGTCATTCCCACAAGCCACCCTCAGCTCCAGCAGTGCTGCCTCCCACCATTCCCCAAACCCAAACTGATGCTCTGAATAATGCAAAAAAAATGACAGGAAACCAGACAGACCTGACAGCCAAAAAAAAAAAAAAAAAAAAAAAATCTCTGTATTAATCTCTGAATTAATTTTAGAATTAATTCAGGATAGAATCCTGTCCCTCGTTTGAATTTGGCAGCTCAGCTTTTCCAGGGAGCGTGTAAATAATAAACACAGGCTCTGCAATCTCCTGTCTCCTCAAAAAAAAAAGAAAAAAAAACCAAATTAGAGCTAAAAAAACCCCAATTTAGCAATGAAATGACAGCAGATCTCGTCAGGGGTGTGACACAGCCACCTTCCCTCATCTGTCAGCACCCCCAGAGCCACCACAGGGCCACTTGTGATTAACAAAAATCGATATTGCCTTGCAAAAAAAGCCACCTGCAGGTCCCCTCCAGGCCAGGGAATTCAGGAATGTGCATTTTTCCTGAGGAGGGAGAGGAATGGGGGATTTGTGTTCCCAAACCAGCTGTGGGGCTGCTGGGGGATAAAACCAGCACTGGGAGAGAAAAGGAACAATGGGAAGGATTCCACTGATGGGTGAATGGAAAAAGAGATTTGGTGTTACAAATAAACTTTAGGTTTGCTGATAAATGAAATTGGACATTGAGAGATGAAAGAAACAATGGGGAGGAAAAAGCCCTAAATTCAGTAAGAATTAAAAATGAAAAGGGAGGGTTATACATTAGAGGGGAATCTTTGGGATCAGGTGTTCTGGGGAGTCTGAGCCTCTCAAGTACCTCAGGAATGGGGAAAGAGAGAAGGGAAATGTGGCTGGAAATTGGGATAAAAAGGGAGGGTGGATCCTCCAAAACTTGGAGAGACCCCAGGGGATGCCCCATGGCCTCTGCCTTGACTGGAATAAAGCCAAAGGATCCTCTGCCTCCTGTTTGGACACAAACCTCTGGTGTCTGTGGGTTAATTTCCTAAGACAAATAAACTTTAGGTTTGCTGATGAAGAATTTTAGACACTGAAAGACGAAAGAAACACTGGAGAAGAAAAACCCCTAAATTCAGTAGGAATTAAAAATGAAAAGGGAGGGTTATACATTAGAGGGGAATCTTTGGGATCAGGTGTTCTGGAGAGTCTGAGCCTCTCAAGTACCTCAGGAATGGGGAAAAACCCCTAAATTCAGTAAGAATTAAAAATTAAAAGGGAGGGTTTTGCATTACTGGGGAATATTCAGTATCAGGTGTTTTGGGGAGTCTGAACCTCTCAAGTACCTCAGAAATGGGGAAAGAGAGAAGGGAAATGTGGCTGGAAATTGGGATAAAAAGATGGGGTATAAAGAAGAATAAAACACAAATAAAACTAATAATTACATTTTACAGTTTATAACTATCTATATGCAGGAAAAAAAAATAAAAATATATCCTGCTTGTAAGACCCGGAGAGCTCAGGGGTCTCTGATCTCCAGCTGATGGGTTCAAAGCCAATTTCTGTTAACAGCCACTTAAGGCTCATTTCCATTCCAAAGCCATTAGGAACGGCAGACAGGGACAAGCTGTGACACGGAATTAGTGGCAGAGGTGAAAATTACCTTGGAAATCCCTACAAGAACCACGGTGCCACTACATCCTCCCTGAGTGGGTAATTCAGTTTATCATCTCTGCCGAGGGTGTGCCCTGGAACCAGAGCCCTCTGAGGCGCTTTCTGCTCGTGGTTCTTTGCTCAGGATGCATCAGAATTTCTTTGTAGCAGTGATTTCAGCTCTAATTAACTGTTATCAATTAAGCTTTGAAGTTGACACCTTGTGACAGTGATCGCAGGGGTCCCAGGATGAAGGAAGGGATGACAAAGTTGGCTCCATGTTCAGAAGGCTGATTTATTATTTTATGATATATATTATATTAAAACTATACTAAAAGAATAGAAGAAAGGATTTCATCAGAAGACTGGCTGAGAATAGAAAAGGAATGAATGACAAAGGTTTGGACTGACACAGCTGGACTGGGATTGGCCATGAATAAGAAACAACCACATGAGACCAATCCCAGACCCACCTGTTGCATCCCACAGCAGCAGACAATCATTGTTTGCATTTTGATCCTGACCCCTCTCAGCTTCTCAGGAGGAAAAACCCTAAATAAAGGATTTTTCATAAAACATGTCGGTGACAACACCATTTTTAGTTCTCGGACTTTAGAACAACATTTTGCTGGCATCAAAATGCAATTTTTGAAAGTTCCGTCTTTTGTGAGAAGTAAAATCCATTTTTACTCACTTCTGGATACACACATTCAGTGGTTTTTTTGCTTGAATCATGAAAAGAATTTAAACCATCCTCAGTTTTGATGCAGGGAAAGTAAGCAACCTATTCACATCATGGAGGTGAAAAGAAATTAAAAGGAATTCCTGGAAATGTGTGGGGTTCCTGCCACGTATTTCTGTTCCTTCCAAGGGATGGAGTGAAGGAATCTGAGCACAGGATCCTTGTTTTGGTGGTAAATTACATTCAATTCCTAATCAATGTTTATTTTGCTGGCTTTAATGCGAGCACTGGTTCATGTTCTGCTGTAATCTACTGGTAGCTCTTTAGTTTTATGCTGTGCGCTGAGTAATTCTCATTGAGAACTTCCACCTCTTATCTATTTCTGCTTGATAAAGAATTCATTTTTACAACAGATCTGATTTGCCATCACTGGAACGTGAGGGACAAAGTGATTCCTTAAATTTAAACTTTTGCAAGATGTGAGGTTAAGGAATGATTTCCCTCTATTTAAACCCCTTTCTGTGAAGGAGCTTAAATACACAAATGAGTTTTTCTGCCCCTCAGACATGGCAGAAAGGCTTCTTTAACAAATTCTTTCTGTCAGATTTCAGAGCTGGGGGCTCCAGTCCCAGGAATTTTACTCATCTGTGTTCTGTGACCTGAAGCACTTTGAGAATTAGCTAAGGAAAAAGGGAAAAAAGGGGGAAAAAAAGAAAAAAAGGACATAAATTAATGTTAAATGTACAAAGATCCGCATTAAACAGATATTTTTGTACATAAACAAGCCTCCAACTGTAACACAAATGGGAAGGAAAATAATTCCACGTCAACTCTGTGTTTCCAGCCGGATGCTGTGGTGCTCTGCTCACAGCCCTGCACTAATTAACCACTTAATTAATGCCTAGAATAGATGGAAGTGACCATCCCACTGACAGAGATGAAGCACACCTTGCAGGAGTGGCTCCTGACAGAGGACAGGAGATCGTTATGAAATCACAGAAAACAATGGCATAAATCAGAGGAAACGCAATTTCCATCCCCTGCTGGTGCCTGGAGGCACATTTCACCTTTCTGTGGAAATTTTTCCAGCAGCAGGAGCAGGATCAGGATTTTCCCACTCCCAGGAATGGTTTTTCCAAGGCTGTGCTTGGACTGAATCTGATGGAAGGGGTTTACACCAGGGGGATTATTTTTGTGCTGCTCAGCACTCACAGCTCATGCAACTCTCTCCACAATCCTCCATCTCAAGGTGATGCCAAAAAAATGTAAATAACACCTGAGGCCCAAGCTAAGAAATGATGCTTAATTCCACCACACTAAAAATGCCAACAAATGCTAATTATTATTTTAAGTTTCTCTTGGAATAAACTTTATTAATGATT
This sequence comes from Fringilla coelebs, assembly GCF_963513975.1. Classification (NCBI taxonomy): domain Eukaryota; kingdom Metazoa; phylum Chordata; class Aves; order Passeriformes; family Fringillidae; genus Fringilla; species Fringilla coelebs. The sequence continues at coordinate 1,512,355 of NC_140052.1, forward strand.
TCTTCCTCTGCATGCAAATTCTCATGACTTCCCCACTGTAATTAAATTAGCATTGTTTATGCTTTGGAGTATTTAAAGTCTGAAATTACAGGCAATAACTATAAAATAGAGTGATAATTAATGACAATAACTCATTCCTGCAGAAACTGGGCTGATGCTTTCGCAGTTACGACACTTTTTATTCCCAGCAGCTCCTTTATGGCACTTGAAATCACTCAGCAATTCTCCTGAGCTCATTTTTATTGCTCAGCAAAAACTTTCAAGGGTGGAGGGGTAGAATTTGGTGCTCACCTTTGGGGCGTTGGAGTTTCTGGTCATTTTTGGTCATTTCTGGTCATTTCTGGATTTCTGGAGTTTCTGGTGATTTCTGGAGTTTCTGGTCATTTCTGGATTTCTGGAGTTTCTGGTGATTTCTGGAGTTTCTGGTCATTTCTGGATTTCTGGAGTTTCTGGTGATTTCTGGAGTTTCTGGTCATTTCTGGCCATTTCTGGAGATCTGGTGATTTCTGGAGTTTCTGGTCATTTCTCGATTTCTGGAGTTTCTGGTCATTTCTGGAGTTTCTGGTCATTTCTGGAGTTTCTGGTCATTTCTGGATTTCTGGAGTTTCTGGTCATTTGTGGATGCTCTGAGACACTGGAACACAACAGAAAAGTGGATTTGACTTGTCCAAACCCTTGGAGGGAGGATTTATCATGGAATACTGGGATATTTTGTGCTGGAAAGGACCTTGAAACCTTTTGAGAGTGGAGGGGTAGAATTTGGGGCTCACCTTTTGGGGTGCTGGAGTTTCTGGCCATTTGTGGATTTCTGGAGTTTCTGGTCACTTCTGGAGTTTCTGGTCATTTCTGGAGTTTCTGGAGTTTCTGGTAATTTCTGGATTTCTGGAGTTTCTGGTAATTTCTGGAGTTTCTTGTAATTTCTGGAGTTTCTCGTAATTTCTGGGTTTCTGGAGTTTCTGGTCATTTCTGGATGCTCTGTCTGAGACACCGAAACGCAGCACAGAAGTGGATTTGACTTTTCTAGACCCTGGAGACCTTGGAGGGAGGATTTTTCATGGAATGCTGGAATATTTTCTGCTGGAAAGGAGCTTAAAGCCCCTCCAGTGCTGCCCCCTCCATGGGCAGGGGCACCTTCCACCATCCCAGGGCGCTCCAGCCTGGCCTTGGGCACTTCCAGGGATCCAGGGGCAGCCACAGCTCCTCTGGGAATTTTATGTTTTGTGCAGCTCCTGACCCTTTGTGGTTTCACCCAGGGAAAGCTCAGCTCATTCTCAGGCAAGCCCAGAACTCCCCTGGAGAAAACTTCAGTCAACAACAACAACAACAGCGCCAAAAGTTGGTGGGAAGCACAAGCCTAAATCCTCCTTGTTGTAAAAGCTGGTGCAGCACCTAAATCTTCCCAAGTTTTTTGTGTTTTAGCATGGAACAAAGCTCTAAATCACAGCCACTACAGTAGAATTGGTTTTGCTTTTTTTAAAAAATGGGGCCTCGTGTGCCACAAATTCGAGGGCGAGGGCTCAGCGTGGCAGCAACAGCAGCTGAGGGATGGCTCGAGGGAAAAACTATTAACTCTCCACATTCCTAAAAATCAGATTGTGTGGGGCTGCCCCTGGATCCCTGGCAGTGTCCCAGGCCAGGCTGGAGCACCCTGGGACAGTGGGAGGTGTGGGACCCATGGTGGGACCAGATGAGCTTTGGGGTCTCCTCCAAACCAAACCATTCCAGGATTCCATGGGTTTGGATGGGATTTGGGAAGGAATTCCTTCCTCTGAGGGTGATGAGGGCTGGGATGGAATTCCCAGAGGAGCTGTGGCTGCCCCTGGATCCCTGGCAGTGCCCAAGGCCAGGCTGGAGCACCCTGGGATAGAGGGAGGTGTCCCTGCCCATGGCAGGGGTGGCACTGGGTGGGGTTTAGGTCCTTTCCAACCCAAACCATTCCAGGATTCCATGTTAAATCCCTCTAGCAGTGAGAACCAACTGCTGCTGTCAGAGCCCAGAGCCAGGCTGGGAGAGCTGGAGGTGCTGGGCTCTGAGGCTGGCCAGCCAGGCAGCAATCCGTGTTGCTCCTGCTGCACAAGAAGGATTTAAATCCAATTAAAGTGCCCCTTTTGCTGGCAGAATCTGTGTATTTCCAGCACACTCCTGGTCGTGGCACCTCAGCCCCTGTTCCAGGAAACCTCTCCAAGCACAGCCAGGTCACTCCATGGCCCTCCAGCCAATCCTTTGAGGAGCTCTTTGAGACCTCCACTTTTGCAAGAGTAGTTTCTTGGCAACTAATAGAGCTCTGAGGAGGCATCCCTCCTGATTAGAGCATAGATCTTCCCTCTGACACCCCTGAACTTTCTGTGGTTGGTTGCAAAGTTCTGCAGGCTCAGGAGAGAGGAAAAATTCCAACCTTTATGTGGCAAGGGAGGAACATTTTAGGCTGCTGCTGCCACCTTGCTTCTCAGCTGGACACAAAAATAAAAAAACGTGCTGGCCAAGTTGTTGGAAATGATGCAGGTTTAAAATGGTTCTGTGAGATTTTAGCCAGGGGGTTTTGTTCACCCTTTGCCCAGGGGGAAAAGGATTGACGTTTCTTTTCAGGGGCTGTTTCATCTCCTTTTCCAGAGACAGTGGGGAGAAATGACATTATCACACCTCATTTTCTTGCCTCCTTATCCCACAGAAACAAAAGGAATTGAATGTTCTCAGCCTGCAGGACCATGAACTAAATTGCTGGGAGTGAAAAGAGGCAGAAATAAAAGGCTGGAACGTAAAGATATGAAGAAAGCCTCTCCAGACCTGTGGTTTTTTCAGGTTCTGTCTCAGAAGAACAAATTTTGGGCCAAATTATGAAATCCACACTGGGCAAGGAACCAGCTTGGAATTCAGAACCAGGGTAGAATTCTACCAGTGTAAAAAAATGCTAGGATTCTAAGAAGTCAAGCTCAAGAGACTCAGCTTCTTTCCTGCACTCCCTGGCTGTGACAATCAATCCCAAAAACGATGAAACCACCAACCCCCAAACTTTCCAGCTTTGCCATCAGCAGCCCCAGCAACGCTTCCAAGGCTTGGATTCCTCATCCAGCCAGGGCTGTGGCTGTCCAGTGACCTTCAGAGCCTCTGGAGGAGGAGGAGGAGGAGGAGGAGGAGGAGGAGAGGACACAGATTTAGTGCTGAGCAGCCACTGCAGACGTGGGCAGGCAATTACAGCTCCTGCAAATGGCACTGAGAACATCGATGGAGCAGGGCACTGATCCAGAAAAGCACTTAAGCACGTGCTTAACTTTAGGAGCTCCTTCCTCCCCTGGCCTGATCCTGCACCATTTTAGAGGCAGAGGAAAAATTCCAGCGAGGGAAAAAGCTCTTGGTGCTGGCCCAGTGAGCAGGAAGGAGCATGGAGGTGATTTAGAGTGGAGGAAATTGTCACAACACTCCCTGGGTTGTTTACAGGTCAGCCTGCAAATCCCTCATGGTGAGGAGGAGGAATCAATAGAAAACTCCTGCCTGTGGCAGCAGATCAAGGAACTACAGGAACTACAGAAAAACACACCTTTAATTGGTGTTAAAGCAGCTCAGCGGCTCCTGAACACGACAGAGGTGTGATATTAAAAATAACACTCTGGTTTTGCACGTGGGGACTTTTGCTGGAGATATCCAAGGGCTCCAGGGAGGTTCAGCTTCATAATTCAGGTGGCAGATTCTGGTGTGAGCGCTCCAAAGTCTCCCTGTGTCTGCTGAAATGCCTGATTGATGGGTTCTGAGAATTCCAGTGTGATTTCTTGTAGCCAAGGGTTTATTTATGGGATTGGCACTAAAAGCAGAGACAGACCAAGCTGAAATAGCACAAACTTGGACAATGGGATCTGAAAGCAAAAGGGGAGTGAAGGGAAAAGCCTGGATCTCATATTTAGTGGGAGCTCAACACCAACTCACAAATTCCAGCCTAAAATTTCTAATTCTGCCATTTATTAATGAATTGTCCATATAAATATTCCCTATTTAAGCATTTTCTCTGATTCAGAATGGCTCAGTGTGCTTTACCACATAGATCTCTGATTACCAATTGCTCATAATTATTTGTTTTCACCACTAATTGCAGCAGTGACAACGAGCAATGCGATCCCGCAGCCGAAACTGGGAACAGCAGCAAGTCTGGAATTAATAATGGGAAATAAAAATGTTCTGTACTGTGAACTCCTCGGGGCAGGTTCACCTCATGCTAACACTGGGGATTAATTCACCATGCAGAATTCTGGTCCCTTGAAACTTGGAATTTGGCTCAGAAGGCAGGGATTTGGTCGTGACTGAATTTATGCCTCACAAAGTCCCTGAAAATGCTGCTTCCTCCTCCTCATCCTCCCCCCATTTCCATTTCTTGGATAACAGAGGCTCCCAGGAGGTGATTCTTTTTCTGGAAGAAGATCCAGGTTTGGGGATGCTCTACTTAATGCACCAGGAATTATTTCCCTGGTGTGAGACGTGCTGGGACCACCTCTACCACACCAAAGCCACAAGACAAGTTTTGAGTGCAGGTACATGAAATCAAGGCCTAATTGAGTTTATTTCTGACAGCACAACTGGAAACTTTGGGGATAAACAACTTTGCAAAGTCACTATGAAATTATTGCCAGAATGGTGCCAAGACTCCTTGTCCTGCCATCCCTCCCCAATCCCAACCCTTCCAAACAACTTTATTCATCTGAGAGCCAGGAGAAATATTGTCAGCTTATACATCTGTAGCATCAATAGAATAAAATAAATATTTTATTTTATTTTATTTTATTTTATTTTATTTTATTTTATTTTATTTTATTTTATTTTATTTTATTTTCTTAACAATAGAATAAAATAAATAAAAAATTAGAATTAAAAACCCCACTCAAGCTCTGCTTTGGCAGGGAATGACTGGAGGAGATGCAAGGGGAGGCTGAGGAGCACAAATCCCCCAGAGGGAGCAGCACATCCACGTGGGGCCACTGGGCTCCAGGAATTTGGTGGCACCAGCCCAACCCTAATTGCTCCTGGGCTCTCCATCAACGTCTCCCTGCCCCCAGCACCAGGGAACTGCATCCATGTCCTTGTCAAACCTTTGGGATAGAAAATATGGACACACACAGAGGCTTTATTTTCTCCTTGGAGAATTTATGTTCCGTTACATCCCATTATGGTTTGTTTTTTTTTCCCCAGCTGTACATTTAAATGATGTTGAATCAGTGATCATTAAACCCAGCCCCTTTTTATCCAGCAAGGTTGTGATCTTTGATCCCCCAATGCCTCTCACTGCGAGCCAAAGCCTTTTATAATGCTGGTAAATTATTACTTTCCTGCCCTGAGTTTTAATTAAATATATGGAGTCAGCAGGTGTCAAATCACAGCCCCCATATCAGCTACAATTTCCACATGACACTGCACCTCTCAAAAGTCAGGAGCCATACATCCTGCAAACAAAACAAACTCGTTATTCTGCCCATTTCTGACTGAAGAAATGACTTTTTATTTCATTTTTCTGTCCAACTGCTGGAACATATCAACTCACGACGCTGCTGCGCCGCACTTTTGATTTGTTGATGATATCCTGAAACAAACACTTCTCCATTTGGAAATTTCCTGCGGAACCCTTTCCCTCAGCCACCCATTAATCAAAGGAAGTCGTGGCAGTTTTCTTTTTTAGCAGTTTTACATTTTACACATCCTCAGGGGTTTCAGGCAAAGGAGCTGTGCCTGGAATCTCACACACACTAATGGCATTTCTCCTTCCAACCCTTTAGAAAACCATATGCTGCAGTGGAGGGAGGGAAGGCAGCAAGAGTCACTTCCAAATATTAAAATAAAACTCTAAAAGCCAATTTTCAGCAGGGAGAGCAAATAGAATTTGTTATTGCCACACGGCTGGCTTCCTTTACACTGCATAAAGTGGAAAACAATCCTACCTTCATAAGTTGGATAATGGACTAACTATAATTTGCTAATTAAACTCATCAAGTTGCCCTACACGCCAAGTTAGGCAAAAGTGTGGCGAACACCCAGAGCTGTCCTCGTCCTTTCCCTGCTCTGCTGCCCATGGAGAGAGAGGCAGAGAGAGAGGCAGCTCATTTCCCAATCTCCTCTCCCACCCCTCTTACAGAGGATTTTCATGAGGAAAAATTTAAAAATTAAAATTTTTCCTCCTACTGGAAAACCACATTCGGTACACATTAGGTGATCAGGGTTGGACTGGGGCCGTTGGTGCCATAAATATTTATTAATCGCTTATTAATCACTTTATTCATCATCAATCAAACCCGTAGCTGCTGGGAATCCCTCAGTGCAGTTGTCTTTGCACGTTATTAGGCACAAGATGGGGGTGAATTCCGCTTACCTGTGACTAATAATGCTGGAAATTAATTTCCTGGGGAATAATTATGGCTGATCAGGTTAAAAAAAACCCCAAAGTGCCTCAGCCAGTGAGGCAAAGGACAGCCCAGTGCACCTCACCTCTGGGATGAGGTTTTTTGCAGAGCAATTTGCTCATTTTAACTCTGGGAAAGATTAAAATCCCCACAGTTTGCTTGGTTAATAAAAATAAATGTTAATATTATTATTGATTCTATTATTTATTAATTAATTATATTAATAAAAATAAAAATTAAGAGAAAATTCTTGTGCTCCTCTGTGTGGCCTCAGCTCTCCTCGCAGAGAGCTGGTTAATAAAAATAAATATTAATATTATTGGTTAATTATATTATTTATTAACTAATTATATGAATGAAAATAAATATAAATATTAAGAGAAAATTCTTGTGCTCTCCTCACAGAGAGCAGCAGCCACAAGCTCTCCAAGGATTTTTCCTGGGGAAGGCAGTGAGGACCTTAGAGAAAAAGAAAAACCCATTCTTATTTCTTCTCGCTGCTCCTGGTGTTTGGCACGTGTGAAATGTGTTACAGGAATTGTCCACCCAAAGTGATTTGTTAATTTGTTAATTTGTTAATTGGGTTGTTGGAAATCTCTGCCCCTGTGCCACAGAGGGGGGGTCAGAAAGGACTGAATGTGTTGGGACTCAGCAGCTTTCAGCATCCTTTGACTGAAGAAATCCCAAAACATGGACACTTGGACAATTTTATTTTAACATCTTGAAGTTCAGGCTCTGTTTTCCCTCCAGCCCCTGAACTTTCACAGGGAATTTCAAAGTGTCCATCATAAATCAGCCTTTTGCCAGAGCTCTGACATATCCTGGGATTCAAACAGTGGGAAAATGGAGCAGGGAGGGATTCCTGCCCTGAAGGAGGCAGAGACAATTTCTGAGATTAAAGAGACCCAGAGGTGCCTCCAATTCTTAGCAGGGCAGATGGGGCTCCTGAAATCCTCATCTGGAATTCAGCATTCGTGGCACAAAGTGAGAAAGGCAGAGCAAAGAGCCAAGAAACTGAAAAGAGAATGTTACAGCCGTAGTAAATGGATCTTCTTTTCTGGGAAAGACCTGAGAAAGGGCAAATTAAATAAGAAAAAAAAAAAAAAAAATTGCAAAAGAAGAAAAAAAAAAAGAAATTGTAAAAGAAGGGAAAAAAATAAGAAATGTTCTCTGAGGTTTTTTACACCCAAGGGAAGGTTTCAAATCCAATGCAGTTATTTGTTGAAATGAAATTAAAGCCAAGCTTTAATAAAGTTGGACAGGAGCTCATTTCCCACTCCCAGCCTCCAGTGCCACTGAACAACACCCCGTGTTGTGAGGAAATATTTACAGCCCTTCCTGGGTGGAAAACAGCATTAACAAGACATAAATTGCCTGGTTTGAAGATACAAAGAGTAAACAGAGAGTGGGGAGCCCGAGCTGCTTCTCTCTAAGCTGAGCTGTTGTGTTTTGGGTTTATATTTGACCCTGGAAATTCCACCCTCCCCAGGTTTCAACAGGTAAATTTTGTTTTTCTGAAAGTTTCTTCCCAGGACAAACCCCACATTTTGTGATGGTTTATTTTGGATGCCTTGTCCTTCTTCCTGAAAGGATTCAAGGGAAAATCATCAATGAGCACTCAATCTGATCCCTGTCAGGTGTCAGAGCTACAAGACAGATTTTTCCACATTTTTCACTATTTTCCCCTCCAATTCCTGAACACTTTCACTTGGCTTTCACCCCCTCTCAGAGAAAGCAGAGCATTGTAATAATCAGAAGGTAAATCAAGATATGACAAAGCCTTTCTTCAAAAGACATGAGTGCACCTCAATTAACTCGTGGATTTTGCTGCACTAATTGTTCCCATTATGTTAATATCATAATTGCTGCCATTTTCTTACATAATCCTGCTCCTCCTCACAGAAAAGGAGAGGAAGGGAGCTTCAACATGCCCTGAGAAGTTCTCAAGGCAGAGAACAGGGGGTGCAGGTAATTTGGGAGCAGCTTTTGCCAGAGTCAGATGAAGCAACTCAAGGTTTTAATTCTTTGTGAAGTTCAGGAAGCCAAGCTTTTAAATCATCATTAAACAATGCCTCCCCCCCAGAAAAATGGCCTGTCAAGAAGAGACATTCTGAACAGACATTACAGTGAATTTTTCTGCAATGGAATTGCTAATGGAATAATAATTGGGGTGATTGCTTAATAGGACAGTGCTGGTTATTTATAGGATTGGTAACAGTAAAGGTTTGGGAAGGAAGTCTGGTTGATGATCGCTTCTCAGAGCTGAGGTACAGGCAAAGGAGCTGTGCTGGGAACTCATCTCTCATCCTTTTCCTACCCTGGAGTGTGGAAGATGTGCCCCAGAGTGATGGGAGTGGGGCACAGAGCTCAGAAATGGGGTTTGGGACCCAAACTCCTCCTGTGCTGCAGCGCTGCTGTGCTTTAAGGCTGGATTCTGTGAGGAGGTGATGGGGTTGTGTGGTGTTTTCTGGGGTCCCTGTAGCTGGAAGGAATTGAGAGTCTGACTCCATGTTCTTAGAAGGCTGATTCATTATTTTATGATATTTTATTATATTATATTAAAGAAATGCTATACTAAACTATACTAAAGAATAGAGAAAGGATACAGACAGAAGGCTTGACAAGAATGACGATGAAAAACTCGTGACTCTCTCCAGAGCCTCAACACAGCTTCACCATCATTGGTCATTAAGTAAAACAATTCACATAAAACCAATCAAACAATCACCTGTTGGATAAACAATCTCCAAACCACATTCCAAAGCAGCAAAACACAGGAGAAGCGACTCAGATAATTATTGTTTTCCTTTTTCTCTGAGGCTTCTCAGCTTCCCAGGGGAAGAAATCCTGGCAAAGGGATTTTTCCAGAAAATCTGGCGGTGACAGGGTTGTGCTTCAGGAATTGTGACCTGCTTGGGAATGTGACAATTCCAGGGACAGAGCCCCTTTGAGCCACGCTCTGCAGGCTGAGCAGGGATTAGAGCCACAGTGAATCTTGTCCCTTTCAGGTTTTATGACCACATCCTTTTATTCTTTTTAATCTTCCCGGAATAAAAGGGATGGGGAAGGGGGGAGGAGAGGAAATGATCTTATTACTACTTCTAAAAGTGGCTTTGTAGCTGAGAGTAAGAACCTCAGTGAAATGGGAATGGGACAATAAATTGTCTGTGCTTGTTCCTCACTGGCCTTTATTTTCATTAAACATTCACAGGCACCACTGCAGTTACTTAAATCAACATGATGACCCACTTTAAAAAGATCAGCTAGAAGAAAATATACCTTTAATTATATTCAGTGATGGCTTTATAAACTTTATGGAGTGAGTAAATGTCTTCATGTGCATGTGAGGCTCCCCTACGAGCAGAGAGGATGGTGAGGGGTGTCTGGGCATCCTTTGTGTGTTTGGCTTAAAACAGCTTTGCACCCAAGTTACACCTCAGGGAAAACAAGTTCCTACGTGGATTTTAATTAGGCACATTCTGCATTATAAACAATGAACTTTGGGGGAATCATGCCCCCACTAAGCTGGTGGTGCAATTTTTTTCTATGGGGCCAAGATTTCATAGAAACCATAAAATTTTCACAGCAATTTCAGTGTCTGAAATTGTTCTGACTCTGAGGAAATTCCAGATAAAAGTTCAGTACCTGCAGGGTCTTCACTGGGAATATCTGTGCGGCATTTTTCCTTGGAAAAGCCTGAGCAGTGCATTCCTCACCCAGAAAAGGATTTGGGGCAGGTAATTAATGAATTAATTAACTTCAATTGTGGGAGTGTTCAATTGAATTCACCCAGAGACGCCACACATCCTCTCATGGCTGGCGTCCCTTCCCTGAGGATGCAGAATGGGAATTCTCCAGTCACTTCTCATTCCTGAACCTGTCCCCTCACTGCAGACAGGACCCAAACTGAGGAGCAAACAACCAGGTACCCACTAATCCAATTTGTCTGTGATGAGAGGGGGAACAAGCTCAGGTCTGTCTTAATATTTTCTGTCTCTACTGAACTCCCCAAATTGTCTAAAGCACCATCTCCCTTTCGTTTTTGTTTTATTTTGCCTCCCAGGCAGCCTGATTTCATTATGACAACTGCTATTTTATCCAAGTATTAAGAATCTGTGTTTGCTGCGTGACAACATTAATTTTATCAGCCAGTAACAAGCATCATAAAATCAGTTTGCAGTAGTTTTTCCTTGGCAGCTTGATAATCCACGCTGCAGAAATGAGATGTTCTCTGGGGCTCCTTTTCAGTGCTAATGTAGTGCATGAATGCAGAGCTTTTATTTGTGGTGCATTTTAGAATCAGGCAAAGATATTATTTGGCATCAGACAGCACAAAGTGCTCCTAGTTCTGGTCTGCTCCTGTTCCTGCACGGCACTAAATCTCCCCTTCCTAAGGCATCATCATTCCCTGCTGTAATAAATGCTAAAAAACAAATGAAAAAGAAAAATTCAAGTATAGCAGAGCTGAACTTTGGGAGATGGATTGCAGCAGCGCTTTAACTCGCACTTCAATTTTGCTCAAATGGCTTTCAATTTTACCTGCTTTGCATTTAGGAGGAAAAAAAAACACCCCAAAATTCCATTTTTCTTGCAGATGCAAGGGCTGCCCCCACAGAGGCAGATGAGCTCCTGTCATCTGCAAACTCTGTTAGCAACCCCTGGCAGCTCCAAATGAAGCTGCACGAGGGAGAGCTCTCAATAGAAATCAATTTGCAGCACAAAATGCCTGATTTGCAGTTTTATGGCTTAAAACTCCTTAACCACCCTGATTTATGGTTTGCAGTTAGGAGGGAAGGCTGGGGAGGGGGGGTTGATTCTCCTGATTTGGGCTTTTTAAGTTTTATTGGTGGCGTTTGCTCTCAAATATTAAATGTAAAACAATGCTGTTAAATATCAAATGAGTCTCAGTCATTTCTGGATCCTAATCTCACGTGGGAATTTGCATCAGGTGCAGGATTTTTCCTAGGAAATGTCATGATTCCCCTCACATTCCCTAAAGTGCCATTCAAGACACCCAAAGTGTATTTCAAGAAGGGAAAAGTGAACCCCAGGGGCTGCTCAAGGTCATCAAACTGAATCTTAATTAGTGAATATGTTTATAAATAATGGTGGCCATGGAATATGACTGGATTGCTGTGTGGGACAGCTGGTCCTCAGCCATAAAGTTGTTTTAGTGGAGGGGAATAATTTGCTGAATTCAAAGTAAATTTGAGGTAAATTGTCTCCTTTCCTGAGGCTCAGTTCCAACAGAACTGAGCTGGTGCAGCCCGGAGTGACTGAACAGAGCCTGGAACAGAACTGACAGGGAAGGCTTCAAATTAACTTCTCCTTCCTCTTGTTGGTGGGGATTTCATCCAAATTTCATTGGCAGCAGCAGCAGAAGGTTTCTCTCTTTTTGCTCAGGCACAGAGTCACAGCCACGCGGAGCTGTGCAGAGCAGGAACGCAGGAGGGGTTTGGGAATCCAGGGGTGGTTTTGGAATGGAGGGGGATTTTCAGAATCCAGGTGTATTTTTGGAATCCAGGTGTATTTTCGGAATCCATGCTATTTTCGGAATCCAGGTGTATTTTTGGAATCCAGATGTATTTTTGGAATCCAGGTGTATTTTCAGAATCCAGGTGTATTTTCTGAATCCAGGTATATTTTCAGAATCCAGGTGTACTTTCAGAATCTAGGTGTATTTTGGAATCCAGGTGTATTTTTAGAATCCAGGTGTATGTTTAGAATCCAGATGTATTTTTGGAATCCAGGTGTATTTTTGGAATCCATGCTATTTTCAGAATCCAGGTGTATTTTTAGAATCCAGGTGTATTTTCAGAATCCAGGTGTATTTTCAGAATCCAGGTGTATTTTTAGAACCCAGGCATATTTCTGGAATGCAGATGTATTTTTGCAGCGCTAAATGCACTCTCCTTTGGGAAGGAATCATCAGCAGCTTCTGAGATTTGACCTCACACTGCTGACACCAGAGGTTTTCTGCTGAGGTTTGGGTTGCAACCACTTGTAGATGGTTTCCTTCTCATAAAACACAAAGCTCTTCTACTCTTATGTGGTGCAAACAACATGAAAGATTTTTATGCTTTCCCCTGCTCTTAATTTTGTGGATATTCATTGCTGCCTTTCAGCGCTGCCCAACATCCATCTGTTCATCCTCATTCAAGTGGCTTTTCTCCTTCAAACAGGCATGAGAGACAATTGATTAAAACCTCTCCATTTTTACATTTTAACCACTGCTCTGTGTTTAATAAGCTTTGCTCTGAGGCAGTGATTCCTTCATGTTGGCAACACACACTTGTGAAATTGATCTTTGTTCTTGTTCTGGCGCACAAAATCCCGCCAGCTCTGAGACACAAAAGTCACAGAAGGGTTTGGGGTTGGAAGGGACCTTCAAAATTATCTGGTACCACCCCTGTCAGGTGAGGGACAGGTCCCACTGTCCCAGGGGGCTCCAGCCTGGCCTTGGGCACTGCCAGGGATCAGGGGCATCCTTGGTGTAACCTTTGTGTTGGGAAGGATGAAAGTTTGGCAGGAAAGTCTCTCACAGATGTATGTGCTTGGCAGAAAGATTTTTGAATGTGGAGTCTGAGGAAGGAATAGAGATGGAAGTGAGTTTTGATATTGAAGAAAAGAATTGCTGAGCCAGTCTGACTGGGTAACCAAGGAGGCAAAGGGTGTGTGAGTTAGAAGGGGATTTTATAACTTAGAGCAGAGGATAAACCCACTCCAAACAAGAAGATGTTTTTACCAAGCAGGAAGAGAGCACAGGCAAACAAGGCAACAAATGTGGCAAGGAGAAAAAAGGTCTCAGAATTTCCCACTGCAAGAAAACTGAAAAACAACTTCTAGCTTAATGTACTGACTTTTAGTGATTGGAGAACAGTACCATGAATATGGTAATGATAGCAGTTATGACAGGTTATAGGTAAAAGTTAAGGTATAGATTGGTTCTACTGCATTAAGATGCTCAGCAAAGAAAAGTAAATAATGCATTGTAACCAAAACCAAAGGGTCTCCAGGCCTGCCTGCAGCTGGAGCTGACAGCTGTGGGCACAGCTCTGTCACCCACAACCCTGGACTGCTGTCACCTCTTGGATGGAATAAACTGCATTTTATACACAACAAACTGCATTTTGTACACAACAAACTGCATTTTGTACACAACAAACTGCATTTTGTATGCAATAACCTGCATTTTGGAGAGCTGCCTGGAGTCCTGCATCCCTCATTTCAGCTCTTCCACCTTTGGAGAAGACACACCCTGCCCTCTGCTTTGTCCAGCCCAGAGGGCTCTGCCTGCACACCAGTCCTGATTATCTCAGTGCAAATTTCCAAGTGTGGGAGCAGCAGCTGTGGGAACGAGCCACGTCACCCAGGGAGAATGGGAGGCATCAAACAAAGCCCTGGCTCAGGTGGGTTGTTGCCAAGCTCCTGGATCTGCAGCTGGGATCTGTGTAGGAGGGAAGGGAGCTGGCAGAGGGAAGGGGAGAAGATTTAGGAGCATTTTAGGACAAGTGCAGCTCTGGCAGTGCGAGCTCTCCGTGCCTCTCCCGGGCTGGGAGCCGCTGCCCTGGCAGAGCACAGAGCCCAGGGCACAGGCACTCAGCTCCTTCCACTCCAGTGAAGTCTGGCAGCCTGGGAGATCTGCTTTGTGTTGTTTACAGGCTTTGTTTTCCCCTCTTTCACTCCCCACGTTTCACTTTCTGCAAAGATAATGTGCCTCAAAGTCAGGCACAAAAGGAGGCTGCTGATAGACAAGCTGCTTTTTGTCACCTGCAGGGAATTCCTGTCACTTGCTGAACGTGTGACCCCCTCTCTTCTGCTCTCTCTTGCATCTTGGAGGTGGATTTGTGGTGCAGCTGGGAATCAGGGAAGCTGCCTTGGCAAAAACAAGCTGGGGCTGGGCTGGCCCTGCTCCATCCCTCCTGCCATGCAGCCCCAGTTTGGGCCTGGCTCTTACTGGGAATGTCTGACAGGCAGAGCTTGGGATCTGCTGGGTCTTCACTGGTTTGAAACTGTCGTGGATCCCAGGAGGAGGTGAGAGATGAGAATCTGACTCCAAGTTCTCAGAAGGTTGATTTATTATATCATGATATGATATTATTTGTATGATATACTCAAACTATACTAGAGAAAGAGAAAGGAGACATCAGAAAGCTGGAAAAGAATGAACAATAAAAACTTGTGACTGACCAGAGTCCTGAGACAGCTGGACTGGGATTGGTCATTAAGTAAAAACAATTCCCATGCTGGATAAACAGTTCTCCAAATCACATTCCAGAGGAGCAAAACAAGGAGAAGCTGAGGCTTGTCATCTTGCCAGGAGAAGAAATCCTGGCAAAGGCATTTTTCAGGAAATATTACAGTGACATAAAACCATCTTGGAATGTGCTGCATTCTGCTCTTTATTTTATCAGTCAGGAATTTGGCATTTTGGGTCTCTTTTATTCCTTCATTTTCGCTGTAGGAAATTTTTGCTTTCTCACATTTCTTTTACCATGGGGAACTTTGTTGTTGTTGTTGTTGTCATGGCACAGAGGTGACTCTCTGGCCATGAAATTCAGTTCAGTGCCACCAGAATCCTTCCTGCTGTCGGGTTCCCATTCCCACCTTTCATATCCCTAAGCAGGAAAGGCATCAGGAGCTGCTTTTCAGTCACCTGGCTGAAGAGAGTTGAATTGATTGTCCCAATACCTGGTGAGGATTCTGTCCCCTTTCCCATGAGCTGAAATGCCTCTGTTCCTCCCCTCACCCCCTGAGGATTACTGAGCTTCATCCCCTTGCCAAACAGCAACTGAATGTCATTTTTCTCAGCCTTATTTACAGTAAGCTCCCTTTATTCAACACCCAGGCAGGAAGGGATTCTTAAAGTGGGCATAGATCACATTTATGTTCACTTAATTCCCCTTCAGAGCGCCAGGATGATGTAAATCACCCTGAGAACAGACCACAATCAGCCACTGGTGCTGCAGTGAGGCTCATTCACTGAGCAGTCCTTAATGGGAGGTCACTCATTATTTACACAGCTTACAAGGCATTTGGAATTATGGTTGATTAGCACCAGAGCAGGAAGATGATGCCAGAGGAACATTTCCCTCCAGGCAGACGTGCCCTGCTTGGCTCGAGGTGATTTTGGAGGGTTCATTTGCACTCCCTGTGCCTGCCCTGCTTGAGTTGAATTCCTGGGCTGGCAGAGACCTTTTGGAGTTATCAAACAGCTGCAGTTGACCTAAGAGAAACATCTCTGAGGCCTCTGTGTGAACAACATTCCTCTTTGTTGCAATAGGACTTGAAATAAAATGACACACACGCTGGAACTTCTAAGGTAAAAAGAAGGGAAGTTTCTTTTTTGACTCCAACATTTATAGATTTTCAAAAGTGGCAGTGGGTTGGAGGGGGACGGTGCCACCTCTCCAATGACACTGGGCAAACCAACAGCCCATCGAATTTTTTTCTTCCAGAAAAGAATGTAAACCAGTAATTATTTACATAAAAGTGTATGAGAAACTTCATGACAAGAATGGAAACATCAGAAGGCTTGGAAGTATCACTGACCAGGGGCTGTGTAAAAACCTCAGACAGGTCAGGACTGCTGGGAACGTCCCTGAGCTGTTTTATTTTCCAGCATCACTCCCATTCCATGGGTATGACAATGGGAAGATGCCAGCAGCTCACATCCCAGGCAGCAGACAAAGAACTCAATGTTACAACTCACTTTGAAAGTTTTTTGCCCAATCACACAAAGCAGAAGCACACAGACAGTATTTATATCTGTATAGTATATATTCTATATTGACAGTGGTTCCATCCAACCACTATAAGCACAGTTACCTTTGGTTAAAACAATTTTTGCTTATTTCAAATACAACACCTGCTTGTGAGCCTTCAAACACAATGCACAGAGCTCCATTATGAAGCTCAGAACTCCCCAATATCTCACTAGATAAACTTTCCTGCAGCTTGGGGAGTTATTCTAGACAAGTGTTAATACACAGACCATGGTTCTATTTGTCTTTGCTTTTCAACTTTTTACATAATTTTTCTGCTGATCTATCTCATGGCTCCTGCTTAGCTCTGATCACAGCTCTGCTGTCTCTGAGGCCTTTTGCAGCTTTCCCAAAACTTTCTGATTTTATGGATTCCCACATGAGCACAGAGGAGTGACAGCAAACAAGGATCACGTTTTACATGTGCTGTGTCACCAAAGGCTCTGAATTAAAAAGGCAAACAGGAAATGAAGATTTTGTGATGTGCCTGCAATGACAAGGACGAGTTGGACAGGGCTGGGAGCAATCTGGGCTGCTGGAAGGTGTCCCAGGGCAGGGGGAGGGACTGGATGAGCTTTAAGGTCCCTTCAACCCAAACCCCTCCATGATTTTTTGATCAAAAACCACCCCAAAACCTCAATATTTCCATCAGCCCCACTGAGAATTCAGTGTGAGCAGGTGAAATTCACTGAATTTCACTGGTGAATTCACTGTGGTGAAGGAGAGACGTTAAACCCCACAATTACCTTTGGGCTCCTTCATTTGGAGTCATTTCAGCCTCGATTTTCCCATAAACACTTAAACTGTGAAAAATCAGTGTCACCTATGAGACTTTCAGTAAGCCAGCTCTATTTTTTCTGAGAGATCCATTAATAGTTGTTATTAAGCAGAGGCACATAAAGCAGCATTTGTTGAATCACAGCTCAAGTGGCCTTTTCATTATGGGCTTCATCTGCCACCACTGACAGAAAAAAGGGCCAGGATTGAGCTAAATTGGCTGTTATTGCCCAAACACCAGCCTGGCAGGGCTGCTACAAAAAAAAAAGGCTGATTTTTTTATTAAAAAATAAAAATACAAGGTCTGCTCAGGACAAGAAAATACCCAAGAACAATCATGCCTGAAAGATCAATGTTTCTCCATTGGTTATAGGTGTAGAAAGTTCCCATATTTATGCACATCCAGAAAATGCTCAGGGGAGGAATTCCAAGGAATCTTGTCCCTTCTGAAAAGAAATTTCCCATTTTTGTGCACATTGCCATGTTTCCAAATGCAGAAAATGCCCAAGGAAGGAATTCCAAGGAATTCTGCCTCTCCTGAAAAGAAATTTCCCATTTTTATGCACATTTTCATGTTTCCAAATGCAGAAAATGCCCAAGGAAGGAATTCCAAGGAATCCTGTCCCTCCTGAAAAGAAATTTCCCATTTTTATGCACATTTTCATGTTTCCAAATGCAGGAAAAGCCCAGGGAAGGAATTCCAAGGAATCCTGTCCCTCCTGCAAAAGCTGCCAGAGCTCCAGTCCCTCACCTTGCAGAGCTCTGAGAGGCAGCAGCTCCAGGTCTGTCCCCAGGCTGTGAAATCTTGATTTGTTCGTGGCTACAAACCCTTGAAAGAAACATCATTACCACTGGAGCTTGCTTTATGAGCCTTGAGTCAAGTTTGGATTGTTGGAGGGGTTTTATGGATGTCTCCAGCCCGAGCAGCAAAGCTGGGATTTGGATTGCAGTGGCGCTCGTAAAAGCAGGGATTTACTGCTCTCCCCATTCCCATCACCTCATAAACTGGGCTCCCCTGACCTGAGAGGTGTTTAAGATTTAAAGGTGACAAATCCCAGGGGCAGGAGGCTCAGAGCAGTTCCCAGGCTGGTGAAGGCACCCAGGAAACACGGGAGGAGGTCAGGAAATACAGAAAGAGGTCAGGAAAGACAGGAGGAGATCAGGAAAGACAGGAGGAGATCAGGAAACATGGGAGGAGATCAGGAAATACAGGAGGAGGGGATCAGGAAAGACAGGAGGAGATCAGGGAGCACAGGAGGGGATCAGGAAAGACAGGAGGAGATCAGGAAATACAGAAAGAGATCAGGAAAGACAGGAGGAGATCAGGAAACACAGGAGATCAGGAAGCACAGAAGGAGGAGGTCAAGAAGCACAGGAGATCAGGAAAGACAGGAGGAGATCAGTAGACACAGAAAGAGAAGGTCAGGAAGCACAGGAGATCAGGAAAAAAAGGAGGAGATAAGAAGCACAGAAAGAGATCAGGAAACAAAGGAAGAGGGACTCAGGAAGCACAGAAAGAGATCAAGAAGCACAAAAAGGAGGAAATCAAGAAGCACAGAAGGAGATCAGGAAGCACAGGAGGAGGAGATCAGGAAATACAGGAGAAGGAGATCAGGAAACAAAGGAAGAGATCCAGAAGCACAGGAGGAGATCAAGGAGCACAGGAGGAGATCAGGGAGCACAGGAGGGGATCAGGGAGCACAGAAGAGGATTAGGGAGCACAGGAGGAGATCAGGGAGCACAGGAGGGGATCAGGGAGCACAGGAGGGGATCAGGGAGCACAGGAGGGGATCAGGGAGCACAGAAGGGGATCAACGAGCACAGGAGGGGATCAGGGAGCACAGGAGGGGATCAGGGAGCACAGGAGAGGATCAGGGAGCACAGGAGGGGATCAAGGAGCACAGGAGGGGATCAAGGAGCACAGGAAAGGATCAGGGAGCACAGGAGGGGATCAGGGAGCACAGGAGGATCCTCTCTCCCTCCAGATCCCTGCCTCAGAGCAGTTCCTGTCAGAGACAACCCGAGGATGCTCCTGCAGCCTCCTCTCCCAGCACACTCACCATCACCTCTGATGCTTTGTGCCACTGCCAGCAAACAGTTTTTCCTCCCCAAAACAAACTCAGCTTTCCTGCAGGAGCAGTGGGAAGGTGCAGGAAGCGCTGGAGGATGGTCCTGGACTCACCTGGCACACACACACCTGCAGGTGCCCCCTGAGATCTGCCCTTGGCTTTCAGGGCTGTGTTTTCCATTTCACTGAGTGCATCAAATTCATCAAAAGGCCATTTCTGACAAGATAAACTTTGGTCAATTATTAGAGCCTGACATCCTGGTGCTAATTAATCAGTGGCTGATTATACCTCTTTGGGGTGTCAGAACAATGACTTAATGTTGGATTTAATGAACAAAGCTGGAGCTGCACGGCCACAGCTCATGTCATGCTAAATTAGCTGCATGTTAATGGGATTAAATTACCTAAAATAAGTTATAAAATGTTTGACCAGTGCTGCCACACAACAACAAAATGAGAGGTGACTTTCTCCTGCCTGTCAGAGCATTGCAGGATGGACATTCCTAGTGCTGGGAGAGCTCTCATGGCTGTGGATTTCATATTCAGCACCCAAAATCATTTACTGAAGCTCTTCCACACACCTAAAAAAAAAAAAAAAAAAAAAAAGTGGAATAAGGGACAACTTCTGCTGGATGGATTTGTAATGTCCCTGGATCCCTGGCAGTGTCCCAGGCCAGGCTGGAGCACCCTGGGACAGTGGGAGCTGTGGGACCCACGGTGGGGCTGGATGGGGTTTGGGGTCCCTCCAACCCAAACCATTCCAGGATTCCATGGGCAGGTTTGGATGGGATTTTGGGAAGGAATATTGGGAGAGGGGCTGGGATGGAATTCCCAGAGCAGCTGTGGCTGCTCCTGGATCCCTGGCAGTGCCCAAGGCCAGGCTGGAGCAGCCTGGGGCAGTGGGAGGTGTCCCTCACCTGACAGGGGTGGCACTGGATGATTTTGAAGGTCCTTTCCAATCCTATTCCGTGACTTTTGTGTTTCAGAGCTGGTGGCATTTTGTGCACCAGGACAAGAAAGATCAATTTTGCAAGTGTGTGTTGCCAGTATTAAAGAATCACTGCCTCAGAGCAAAGATTATTAAACACAGAGCAGTAGTTGAAATGTAAAAATGGAGAGATTTTAATCATGATTTAAAGTCCCTTCCCACCCAAACCATTCCAGAATTCTGACATTTCTGGCTCTCACAGGAACTCTTGCGCTCAGCATCTGATCGACGTCTCCCTTCTCTTTCTTTAGCCTGGTTTTAGTATATAATATAATATAATATAATATAATATAATATAATATAATATAATATAATATAATATAATATAATATAATATAATGTAATGTAATGTAATGTAATGTAATGTAATGTAATGTAATGTAATGTAATGTAATGTAATGTAATGTAATATAATATAATGTAATATAATGTAATGTAATGTAATATAATATAATATAATGTAATATAATATAATATAATGTAATGTAATGTAATGTAATGTAATATAATATAATATAATATAATGTAATATAATATAATATAATGTAATGTAATGTAATGTAATGTAATGTAATATAATATAATGTAATATAATGTAATGTAATGTAATATAATATAATATAATATAATGTAATATAATATAATATAATGTAATGTAATGTAATGTAATATAATATAATATAATATACAATTAATATAATATAATATAATATAATATAATATAATATAATATAATATAATATAATATAATATAATATAATATAATATAATATAATATAATATAATATAATATAATATAATATAATATAATATAATATAATATAATATAATATAATATAATATACAATTAATATAATATACAATTAATATAATATCATAAAACAATAAATCAGCCTTCTGACACACGGAGTCAAGATTCTCATCTCTCACCTCATCCTGGGGACCCTCAAGCCCCCCCACACCCCCAGCTAAGGCGGAACCGAGCCGCGTTTCCCGCCTGGCTCGGGCGGATCCCGTTCCCTTTTCCTTCCCTGCCGCTGTCCGCGGTGCTGATGGAATCAGGACAATCCTCCCTAAATCCGGAACACAAAAGGGAACCTGAATTTCCCCGGGCTCGGAGCTCCTCTCCTGAAGGGCAAATCTCCCCTGGCAGTGTTTAATACTGGGGAACTTGGCCCTGGGGGTTTAGGGAATAATGCTGTGCTACTAATCCTAATCTTTAGATGGGATTAGACGACAAACATGACAGAATTTAATGCTGCAGTAATCACAAAAGTGGAACTTTTTATAGAAATAGTCTAAAGCTCTTATCAAATATATGCTCTATACCCAAGTCCCAAATCCATATTTTATGCAACTTCCAATTACTCTTCTAACAGAGCCTTTATTAATTTAAAAGCAGTGATACTTAATCAATTTTGAACCCAGCAGATGGCTTGGCTTTGGCAGCTGTGACCACACATTAACTCTTTCCAAGTTGGTCCAAATACCTCAGAGGTTTCCTTTGCAGAGCTGGTTCTCTCCATTCTTAAAAAAAAATAAAATTTGGGGTGCTCAGGTGGAATAGAAGGAAGAGGCAGCTGCAGATTTGGAAACAAAGCCCTGAATTTGGAGGAGTTTTGGTGGAACATGGGAGGGAAAGGGAAGAGATTAAGAAAGTGGAACAAGAGAAAATGTTGAATTCTGCTTTATAAATAAATAACAGGAAAAAAATGTAAGAGGGAGTAGGAGACAAAATTCACATTGTAAGGAACAGCAGGAGCAGCTCAAACTGTGGAGTTCAAGGTGAAGTTGATTTTTTAAACATTTCAGGTCAACTCTTGAACCTCCTGTGCAGTGGAACCAGGAGGAAAATGTTCTCTTTTTTTCTGTAATGTGCAGTAAAAATTTATGGTCAGATCGTGACCTAAAGCTGACCCAAAACCACAGAAAATAAAAAGCTGCCTGAAAGAAAAGAACTCAACCCAAGGAAAATCTGAATTAGCAGCAGCAGCTGGTTAGCATTGGGTTGTGGAGTCACTCACAAGGAATTTTTGCAGCTCTGCATTCAACCTGCAAAAAAAAATTAAAGATGCTTAAAAAAACTCTGATTGCATGTGAGAAAATGGAATTAAAATAAGTGATTGCTGGTTAAGGGAAGAGCTGGAAAGCAGGAGCTCAAGGTTCCTTTCCCTGCACTGGTTTTAAGTTCCAAAAAAGATTTTTCAGGCAACTATTTATTCCAAAAATAAATAAATATTTATTCCAAAAAAAAATAAATAAAAAAAAGGAAACAATTCCTTGTTATGTTTATACTCAGGAGCCTTGAACTGAATGGAAACTGCCAAAAGAGCAAGGGAAGAAATCACCCCCCCTTTCCAAAAGTGGAATTTTTAACCCAAGAGAAAAAGCCACAGCACTTATGAAAATTCCCTACTCTGGAGATTCAGGATAGCTTCAAAATTTTCTTTCCAATATCTTCTGCAATTGTCTCAAGTTTCCCCTTCTCTCCCTCTCTTTTTTATATAATATAGTTATCATAAAATAACTATTTATATATAATAGTATATAATAATGCCCTATAATAATAAAATTTGTTATTATAAAATAACAAATTTTATTTAAAAGAAAAAATAATTAAATCCCAGCTGAGTTTTAGATGTGAAGATCCTCTTTGGGAGGAAGATTCTGCAGCTCCCCCAGCAATGAAGAAAATAAAACTTTCAGGTGGGCTAAAACCACACCTGGAGCGTCTGCCTCAGAGTTCTGGAGGATTCTCCATCCTCCAAAACACCCCTGGAACCATCAAGAGCAGGAAATACCTAAAAAAATCACATTTAAAGATCATTTTGAGGTGTCACAGGTACTAAAAAGGGGCTGGTGTGGATTGACCTTTCCTTGAAAAAAGAAAATTCTTTGGTTTTTATCACAAAAATTCCCACATTTCGAAGAATTAAGGAAGAAATGCCTGGAGAGAGTGGAAATCCATCCACGAACTGAAAAAATAAAAGTACCTTTACCTCTTCTTTTGTCCTGACTGTTAAATTAAAATAAATTAACCCCAAATCACTTTGATTTCAACCTCTGGGTTGTTTCTGTCAGCAAACAAATAAAGGTCATTGCAGAGTGTGCAGATAATGCCAAGTTCAGCTGGTGAAAATAGAAAAATAAATATAAATGAGCCTAGAGATTAAAAGAAAATCCTGTCTGAAAGGCTTATTAGGAGTAATTTGTTATGTTTTCCTCCTAATTACTGGAATTAATAACAATAATATCTCCTCCACTCCCAGGATTAATGGGAGATGTTTCCTTCCTTGGTGAATCCTTTTTGTTTTTTCAGCAGGGAAGTTTACTCAGACCCCATTTTAAGAATTTGTTTCATTAGGGAAGCTTCAAACATCAAAATGGATGAAGTGTTAAAAGTTTATACAGAAAATGATGGATACAGAAATATACAGAAATAATTAGAATACAGAGGTAGAAATAATTATCTCCTTTTTGGTTCAACAGATGAATAATAATTTTTTTAAAAATCCAGAGACAGGAAATAAAATAAAACAAACATTAAAAAAAAATCCAAATATTACTTGAAGATCACTTGAAATAAATAAATAAAACTTCCATTAACTTTGTCACATCCTTAAAACAAATGTTACAGCAATGGTAATTGTGCAATTAAATCACCAGGCTTTTCCATCTCCTTGATTCATTAATGTTCAAAATGCAACCCTGTGGCAGCAAATATGGAATTAATAAGGAATGGGCTTGTACACCATATTTTTATAATTTATTTGCCAGTTCATTAAGTAGAAACAATAAAACAGGGCTAAGAAAAGCAGCACAGGGAGCAGTGGGGGTTTTTTTTCTGTCTATCCAGGCAATTTCCCCAAAAGTGATGGATTACTTTGTGTTTGTTGGGGTCTTTGCTGTTAACACAGAATATTTATGATATTCCAGGGGAAATGAGAGCGTTAATGAGGACATTCCCACCTGCTGGGGCTCACATTAACTCTGCCCTCTCCCCATCCCTGCTCCAAGAGGACTCGGTTCTCCACCCTGGAAAATTCCAAGTTTTCCATCCCTGCCACTTCCCAGGGAAAATCTGGGCCTGTCGTTAGAACAACCTGAATTGTGGGGGTTTTATTTCAGATTACACCTCCCATGTCCTCCCTCTCCCTGTTCTGTGGGGAAGTGTTATCTGAAATTAAAAAATCTGTTCAATGTAATCTGAAATAAAAAATCTGTTCAATGTAATCTGAAATAAAATATGTTCAGTGTAATCTGAAATTAAAAAATCTGTTCAGTGTAATGTGAAATAAAAAAATCTGTTCAATGTAATCTGAAATAGAAAAATCTGTTCAGTGTAATCTGAAATTAAAAAATCTGTTCAGTGTAATCTGAAATTAAAAAAATCTGTTCAATGTAATCTGAAATAGAAAAATCTGTTCAGTGTAATCTGAAATAAAAAAATATGTTCAATGTAATCTGAAATAAAAATCTGTTCAATGTAATCTGAAATAAAAAATCTGTTCAGTGTAATCTGAAATAAAAAAATCTGTTCAGTGTAATCTGAAATAAAAAATCTGTTCAATGTAATCTGAAATAAAAAAAATCTGTTCATTGTAATCTGAATTTAAAAAATCTTTTCAATGTAATCTGAAAAAAAAATCTGTTCAGTGTAATCTGAAATAAGAAAATCTGTTCAGTGTAATCTGAAATAAAAAAAAATCTGTTCAATGTAATCTGAAATACAAAAAAAATCTGTTCAGTGTAATCTGAAATAAAAAAATCTGCTCAATGTAATCTGAAATACAAAAAAAATCTGTTCAGTGTAATCTGAAATTAAAAAAAATCTGTTCCTCTGGGAGGAATCACAATTCCAGGAGAAGAATCAGGACAGATCTCCAGATGCACAAAAGGCAGCTGGATAAAATCCACTCTCCAAACCCCTCTGAAATGCAGTAAATTGTGAGACTGACCGGGGTACAAAAGCATCCAACAGCGATGGGAGGAGGCAAAAATCCCTGTGGGAGTGGGAGTGGAGCTCCACAGTCAGAGCCCTCGTGGGCAGGGCTCAAACTCTGAGGGGTTGAGGGAGAATTCTTGGATTTGTGGGGTTCCAGACAAGGAAGGAATGATGAAGGCTGATTTATTATTTTATGATATTATATTGTATTAAAGAATGCTATACTAAACTATACTAAAGAATACAGAAAGGAGACAGACAGAAGGCTAAAAAGATAATAATGAAATTACTCTTTCCAGAGCTTGATCCTGATTGCCCAAAAAGTCAAAACAATTCAAATTAAACCAATCAAAAAATCACCTGTGGATAAACAATCTCCAACCACATTCCAAAGCAGCAAAACACAGGAGAAGCAAATGAGATAATTATTGTTTTCCTTTTTCTCTGAGGCTTCTCAGCTTCCTGGGCAAAGGGATTTTTCCAGAAAATGTAACAGTGACAGAGAATTTCAGTGTAGGAGATGGGAAAACATGGACAAAATGCATCTCTGTCCCCTGTTTTCAAGAGGGAAACCTTCCAGATCCAGATGTGCTGGAACAAGGAGATTTTAAATCCTGAAACTCTTCCACAACAGTGGCTGAGCACTACCCACATTCCTGAGGGAGGAAAATAAGAGTTTCTGTTAACTTTGCTCCCTTTTGGATGGGAATAAAGAGCCCTGAAGGGGCCCTGCAGCAGATTTGGGCTCTGGGAGGTCTGCCAGAGCAGCTGTGAGGAGCATTTGATGTTGGAGGCAGTCAGTAACAGCAGCAACATCTGGCACAGGCACAGCTGGATGCGAGCAGCACATTTATCTCCACCCCGAGGGAGGGCAGAGGCAGAATTCTGGGCTCTTCCCCAGCTCTGCTCTCACTCTGAATCCCCACAATTCTTCCAAGCAGAACAATTCATCACCTTCCCTGTCTGGATCAGCGCTGGTGGGAGGTGGTGACAGCCCAGCTAACGAGGCATTAATTCTCATCAGAGCCACTCAGTGTCTCCTTGCCATTTGTTGTGTAAATAATAAAAAATAGCCCTTTGCCACATGCCAGGGATCTGCTGGGGTGATCAGCCTGGAAATGCTTCCCTCTGAGGAGATTCTGATGGATTGAGAGGCACCACAGGAAACTCCCTGGTCTTCCCACCTTCTGCTTTCTGTGCTCTGACAGAGATAATCTGAGTGATTGCCCCTGATAAATCAAATTATGGGCAATTCCTGCAGCAGTGAAAAAAAATGCTGTCCTTTGTTAAACTGACTGAAAAGGTGATAAAAGTTATGGTAACACAACCAAAGCTTTGTGTGTCTAAATTACAGCTGTCTGATAGGAGAGCTCGGGATAATAAAGTTCTAATAAAGATATTCTAACTCCAGAGAGATTCCCAGCAATAGAGTTGCAAACCAACACAGCTCAATTCTCCAGCATTCCACCCCCAAAAGAGTCAGCACAATCCACAGAAGCAGAAATAAAATTGGTGGAAGGCCAACAGAAGGGTGTCAGAATTTGCCATTAGCAAAAACCTCGCTCTTTCCACGGAGCAGTTTTAAAAATAAACAGTTTTGAGCTGTGTGTTAAGAGGAGCAGGCAGATTTCAGCAGGAAAACCCTGCTCCCCTGGATGCCTGCCACACTGCTGGCTGCACTAGGAAGTCATTTGAAATATTAATCCAGCAGTTTATCCTGGCCAGTTGTGCAGACACAGAGCTCCAGCCTGGCTGAGCGTGCCAAGTTCAACCCTGGCTCCCAGGAGAGCCTTTGCTGAGCAGGACTGGGAAGGGGAAAAAAGGCAAAAATCAAAAAGCACAAAGGAAAATTGCTGCTTTGAAGGAAAAAGGGAGAGACAAAGGCTTGCAGAAGGCACAGAAAGATCTGAAGGGCTTTTTCTGTCTGTGTCTGCCTTCAGAGCTCCGCAGTTCAACAGCTTCTCACAAAGCTCTGGCTCCTGAGCCAGCCAGGGCTGGCACCTGTCACTTGTGTCACCCCCTGCCTCACCCCCTCCTTCCACTGCCCAGGGCAGAGAATTATCCTCAGCAATTCTGCACCCCCAGGAAAAAACCCACGACAGAAAGCTTGGAAGAACTTAGGGAGACACCTCAGCCTTCCCCCAAAACTGGGAACAGTTTTGTCTCCTGCAGCTGGAACTCACAGCAGAAGCAAATTCCTGTTTCTGTCACTCACTTTTGGAGAGATTTAGGCAGAATAAAAACTGGTTTGGCCATTTTTGGTGGAAAACGCCTGGTCAAGTGTTGCTATACGACACGAAATAGCAGAATGAGCACACACAGCTCTCACAAGGTAAAAAAGCACTTTTAATTCCTGACTCCAACATAAATTTCCAAAAGTGGCAGTGGGTTGGTGACAGTGCCACCTCTCCAATGACACTGCACAAACCAACAGCCCATCAGATTTCTCCTCCTCCAGAAAAGAATGCAAAACAATAATTATTTACACAAAAGTGTGTGAGAAACTGCATTACATGAATGTCAACATCAGAAGGCTTGGAAGAACTCAGAAGAGCAGAGCAACACCTCAGCATCTCCACATGGGAACAGTTTTGTCTCCTGGGGAGCTGGAACTCCCAGCAGAAGCAAATTCCTGTTTCTGTCACCCACTTTTGGAGAGATTTTGGCAGAATAAAAACAGGTTTGGCCATTTTTGGTACAAAACTCCTGGTCAAGGAACAGAGACTCCAGTGCATGGATCCTGCTCAGTAGATTTACAAACAAAATGCAAAATGCTTTCCTCACAACCAGGTGAGGACTTTGTTGGGTCTTTAATGCAATTAATGAAGTCCATTAGTGATGAAAGAGTCATTAAAGAAGGGAAGGGGGAAGGCCACGAGTGGGCACCATGAACGTTCAAACACATCAAACCAGCCCAGGAGCCCTCTGCAGTTTCCCTGGAGTGCCTCACTCTTAAATTAGGGAATTTTCCCTGCTGAAGCTGGACAGAAAACAGCTGTGCTCATTAAAAAGAGGAGGGAGGCACTGCTAAGTAGCTCCATAATCAGCACCATGTAATTAACAGGGAGTTATAATGAAGGCTGGATGCTGAGCAGGATGGGAACAGCAGCCTGGCCTTTGTGCTGCTCCAGGCTTCCACATCCCAATGATGCTCAGAAGCCAGAAAAACACCCAAAAATGTCCTGGGAGAGGAGAACCAGGCGGGCAGGAGCAGCTCCAGCAGGGCAGGAGGTTTGGAAAGGTCTTGGTTTGGGAAGGTCTTGGTTTGGGAAGGTCTTGGTTTGGGAAGGTCTTGGTTTGGGAAGGTCTTGGTTTGGGAAGGTCTTGGTTTGGGAAGGTCTTGGTTTGGGAAGGTCTTGGTTTGGGAAGGTCTTGGTTTGGAAAGGTCTTGGTTTGGGCAGGTCTTGGTTTGGGAAGGTCTTGGTTTGGGAAGGTCTTGGTTTGGGAAGGTCTTGGTTTGGGAAGACAAGCAGGGAGAGCAGGAGGAAATCCTGATTCCAGCTGATGGGAACAAAAGGTTGGGCTGGGAGTCCTCCATGGAGTGCTGGCAGTGGGAATGATCATCAGCCAGGGGTAAAACTGCTCCTGAAACTCCACAAAAAGCTTTGGAGTGAATAAATGAACACAAACTCCCCTCCACCACCCACTGACAGCGCATTCCTCACCCTGTGCCAGAGATTTGGCACTCCCTGGGATATAAAACTGCCAAATTCCACATTGTCCTGGTGGAATTAAATATTTATTTAAATGTGAGAGCACTGGAGCACCCTCCTGTGCTTCCTGAAGCAGGACTCTGTTTGCTGCACAGAAGGGTCCTGCTGGTGGCTCAAACATCTCCCACATTCTGATTTTGACCCAAGAACTCACCTGGGCCCAAAGTTTTGCCATCCTCCTCCACCACCTCTTTCTTCCCCCCCCAGAGAAAGGAGTTTTCCAGGTAAATCCATCAATCAGCAGGGAGGAAATGATAAAACACAGCCCAGGAGTTCTGTTTGCTTGGCCTTCTGCTGTAGCCACTAGATGACACCACTTCCTAAAATACCAGCCCCCTTTTCCAAGGTTCCTGGGCACTTCCACCCCTCCTTGGCTCCATCTGGAGCTCTGGGTGTCAATTCCTGGCTTCAAGGCAGGAAAAAAATTCAAAATTAACAGGCTAAGCAGCTCAGATACATTGCAGGGATTTTTTTCCATTATTTTTCCTTCCCTTCATTCTTGGTTCTTCTCCCCCACAGCATTTGTGCATTTTCAGTTTTCATCATTCCCAAGGCACACCAAAGCAGATGAATAAATAAATGAGGTTTAACATCAACTGAGACTTCCAAAGAGCTCCTTAGAAACTTCTGGATGTGAGGTTGCTCTTGGGACAGCCCAGGAGGGGCTCACTGAGGACACAGCACTGAGTTGGGGCAAATCCAAGGGATTTTAATCTGGGTCCAGTGGGTGGGATTCCAAAATCATGGCTTGAAATCCCTGTTCCATCCTCTTGGCAAGTGAAAAGTTCTGCCTTTGTGCAGGTTTAATGATGAGCCTTGGACAGACAATTTTAACTTCTCCCATTAACACGGAATTGTGTCTTTTATTTTACACTTCAAAACCTCCTCTCTCTCTGTTCCTCAAGGGCTGGAGTTTCTGGTTTTTAATTGCCTCTGGAAGTGCACACTGTCATTTAACCCTCTTGTTCAGTCTCATTTTCCACCTTCTCTATTTTCACACACAATTGAGCTGACTTACAGCAAAATAGAATTTATTAAGCTGAAGACAATGTGGGTAATCAACATAATGCACTGTCTGCTAATCCCTGGTTACTCCATTTATTTTTTTACTGTTTATTCGACTTTTGGTCCACATTGTTGAGCAGAGAATATGGATTTTCTTCACTGAGGAGAGCCATCCAATTGGAAAATGTGTGTGATACTTTGGGTGTTGTGTGCACGAGTACCAGCACAGCCCTGGATAAAAGGACCATCCATCAAAGCCAGGCAAAATTCTTCCTTCTCCAGGCTCTGAAAATTCCTCTTTCAAGAATCTGGACCAAAGAGCAGAGGGAGCTCCAGGGAAGCCTGGTGAGTTTGCAGGTTACAGGTGTCCTTTGGAAGCTGCATTTTCCAGGAGATGTCTAAAAACCAGGAAAATCATCCACATGGTGGAGAACCAGCGAATCCAGGAGGGTTTAAACCCGTTGGAAGTTTCTGGAATTAGACACCTGTGGCTGGAGCTAGCCCAGGTTGCTCCCAGGAGATGAATAAAGCACAACAGGTTCTCTTCTCATTTTTCCCATCATCTCCCTGACAGGTAAAAGGGTGAAAAGGAACACAGCAAGGACATGTTTTGCAAATGAAACATTAGTGATGCATTTCTGGGGGAAATAAACAACTTAAAGAATTCTCTTCAGGTTCAGCTCCCTATCAGCTAAATTGGATCTTGTCTGTGAGAGAGATAAAATCACCAATTCTCTATCTTTAATCTGGGATTTAATAACCCCATTTTTCTCCCAGGGCTGAGCCAGCCTGATTGCATTTCTGCACTTTGTCAGGCAGGAGGCTCTGGGTGTTTTTGTGGGGAGCAGGGAGGGTGTTTTATTTACTTTCACAGCATCTTCCACTTCACCTGGAGCCAACAGATGATGTTTAATGACCTTGCCACCCATGGAAACAAATCTGACACGGCGTGCAGGCTGCACATCAAACCTTTGCTGTGCTCTGACTGGGCTAACAAAAGCGTTCAAGTGAAATTTTGTTGCATTTACCCACAGAACCATAAATCACAGCCTGGTTTGGCTTGGAAAGGACCTTAACTATCATTTTGATCCAAACCCCTGCCAAGGGCCAGGGTGAAATGTAACATGGGGCTGAAGGAGAGTTAGTTTTCTGAAAAATAAACAATAAAATTTCTGTCGTGGCTGGGGTGTAATTTAAATTACACAGCAGGCTGGGAAGGGCAGAAGAAAGAGCAAGAAATATAACCTGGATGGAAAAGGATCTGTTTGTGGGTTATAAGGAGAAAAATGGGTTTCAGCACCTCAAAAGGGGCTGCAAATTAAAAAGAAAATGAACAAATGTTAATGAAGATAATTCTCTTATCTCCACTGAGAAAAACCAGCCAAGATTATCAGCATTAACTTCTCCCAGGCAAAAACAGCTTGGCTTTCCCTCCCCTCCTCCATCAGATTGATCAAAAATTCAAGGAAACCCCCATGAAATAAAACAAAAATCTTCCTCACCAGGACATTTCATCACACCCAGGGGCTCATCTGCACCAGAGTCACGGCAGCAGGAGGGGTGAAGTCATCCCCTGCAGCCCCAGTGACCTGCAGGACACATTTCCCTGCCAAGAAAATGAAGCTTGGTGCCTGGAAACGCTCAGGGTTGTGAAGATAAAATCATCCCAAAGAACAGAACATTTCCAGCAATCTGCAAATTTACAGCGAGAGCAGAAAATTTAGCAAATTAAGATTTGGCCTTAGACTCCCTTAAAAAAAAAAACCCTCAGCCATAACAAATAATTAATAATAATTATTAATAATTATTGTGGAATTTATTATTTAACAGCTGCTTGTGGGATTATTCAGTGTAAATATATATATATAAATAAATAAATATATATATATATATATAAATAAATAAATATATATATATATATATATATATGTAATATAAATAGTATAGGAAAAATATAAATAACTATATATATATATGTATTTATATTTTTACTTACTATTTATAATTTTATTTACTATTTCTATTTACCTATATAAGCATTTCTATTTTTATTCACTATTTATAATTTTATTTACTATTTATATTATATATTTATATAATATCAATAGTCAATGGATGCAACATTTATCAGTGAGCCTCAAAGCAAATAAAGGAATCAATTCCTGCTTTTTTTTTCCTCTCACAGTGGATAAATAGGAAGAGAAAAGCAAATTAGTGACTTGATCAGCAGAGCTCCAGCATGGAGCAGAAATCCAAGTTTGGAGTCACCCTTAAAAATCCAAATTTGGAGTCACCCACAAAATCTGAGTGGATTCCCAGTGGAGCCCTGATTCCAGGTGGGATTTCTCCTCACTAATAAACTCAGACCCAGCTCCACACCAGAACTTTCTTGTTTCTGGGTCAAAACCAGGCACAAAATTCAAGCCATGCAATGAAAGCCTTGAGCTGGGTTTGGAGTTTATTTGTTAAGAGAAAATCCCACTTGGAATCACCTGGGCTCCACTGGGAATCCACTCAGATTTTGTGGGTGACTCCAAAATTGGATTTTTAAGGGTGACTCCAAACTTGGATTTCTGCTCCATGCTGGAGCTCTGCTGATTAAATCACTAATTTGCTTTTTTCTTCCTATTTATCTGCTGAATCCAGTGAGCTTTTGAGGCAGGGAGGGAAAATTCCTGTATTTGTGTTTGAGGAGCTGGGGAAGGCTCTGGGGTGGGGGCAGCTCCACGAGTCCTTTTTGCAGGACAGGAACCCCAGCCTGGCAGAAATGGGGATTTGGGTTTATTCAGCAGCCCAGCAAACCTCAGGGGGGTTCAGGCAGTGTGAGCCCAGCACAGAAGGGTTTGGCACACCTGGGAGCTGGAGGAGTGAGAGGGTTTTTCCTACAATCACCCCAAGAGGTAATCACCTCTACTTTCAAACTTTCTCATTTCCCCCTTCTTATATTTTGAAAAATCACTTTGAATTATTTCATATTTCAGAGGAAAAGGCATCAATTTGTTATTCCAGTCATCACATCACAACACATAATCCCCCAAATCCAAATTAGTTCCTCTAAAAAGCAGTTCAGACTCTATTTACTTTCTGCAAAGAGAATTCTGCACAATGGATTAAAAAGAAATAATTTTAATTTCAATGGCTTCAACCAAAACATTCGACACAGAAAGAAATAATTACACTTCCTCTGACTTTTACATCCTGGCCTTCCTAATTATTTTTTTAGAAGTATTTTAGATGTTGGCCCAATTAATAGTGCACCACTAACAAACTTCTGTGCAGAAAAAGACTGAGATGAGAGTTCTCACTCAAACCAAGCAGCCTGAGAAGAAAATCTCAGTCTGAGCCTCTTTGTTCCTCAGTTCTTCATGTGTGAAAGGAATAATAGAACTTGCCTGAGTCCCAGGGCTGTTGTCAGAGTAAGAACATTAAAGGTTAAGAGTGGCTCTGATAGTTCAGTAATGGAGGACAATAGCTAAGATAATATTTCATTTATTCAAAGCTCTACAGAAACTGCACAGCTCCAGAAATCCTGCAATCCACCCCTAAAAATCTAAAGCGCTCCTAAATCATCCTAAATATATTACCAAGCAGGGGTTTGTGGCAAAGTGTAAAACAGCTTTGTTCTTAAGAGGAAAAATGGCACTTTTATCATCCCTCCTCTTTTTATTCCCCACTTTTATCCCCGTGCTGCTTTGTAGGGGAAGTCAGTGCAACTCAAACCTTGCTGGGTAAACAGGAAAAATGAGTTTGCATAACTCTTCCTAAAATCAGATCCAGCCCCCACTGGAGGGATGCTCACTGCAGATACAAATCAAAACCAGGGAGGGCAAAATAAACACAGGGAGCACAAAATACTGCCCAGGGAATGAGAGGAATATGGAAGAGCACGGATCTCTCCAAAACTTTGTGTATTTCCATGTGAACTTTTCATGGGCTCAAAGCAAGGACAAGGAGAATGATGATGTAAGGGTTTCACCACTAATAAATATATCAGAAAAAAAAAGCTTTTAATGCCCCTGCTCTGCTTCTGATTGAAATGGAACTGGGTGTGAGATGAGGCACAGAATAAGGTAATCATTTTGTTCCTGAGGCCTCTCAGCTTCTCAGGAGGAAAAATCCTAAGGAAAGGGTTTTTCATAAAACAGAGAGGTTTCACTTTGCACAAATATTTGAAGAATGACAGAAAAAAACCTTCCCCAAACTTCCAGCACAATCCATCAGACATTCAATGAGTAAAACCAATTCACCTCCAGCCCCTGCCAGCCTTGTCTCCTCCTCCCCTCCCCAAAAAAAAACCCAACCAGGGATCACTGAAGCCATGAGAAAGCTGCTGAGGAGATGGAATTTTTAATATATTTAACCTGCTTTTCATCAAACTGCTCGCAGAGATAAAACACCCAGAATGGACAAGTTTGCATTCTGAATGCAAAACTAAAAAAATACAACCCACAAACGAGCAAAATCCCACTAAAGACAGGACACACTTTTTTTTTTCCTTTTTTTCTTTTTTTAAATTTGGTTTTTATTGTGGTTTTTCATTTGCTTGGTTTTGTTTTGTCGGGGTTTTTTTGTTTGGCTTGGTTTTAGTTTTGGGGGGTTTTTGGGGGGGTTTCTTTGGTTTTTTGCTTTGGTTTGGTTTGCTTTAATTTGGTTTGCTTTGGGTTTTTTGGGTTTGGGTTTGGTTTTGCTTTTAAGGTTTTGGATTGATTTCCTTTGGGTTGTTTGCTTTTGTTTTATTTTTAAGGATTCCAAAGGGCCCAGCATGATGAGAGGCTGGGATGAACAAATAAAGCAGAGTCTGGAGCTGATCCAGACTCAGGTGGATCCAGACCTGCTGGATTCCTCCTGCCTCTTTTCCTTTGGAGAAGGAAGAACAATCCAAATTAATTTGG
Organism: Fringilla coelebs; assembly: GCF_963513975.1. Lineage (NCBI taxonomy): Eukaryota > Metazoa > Chordata > Aves > Passeriformes > Fringillidae > Fringilla > Fringilla coelebs. The sequence goes on from NC_140052.1 coordinate 1,546,881, forward strand.
CCTTTCCTCCATTTAATGACAATTTCCTGAAGAAGAATGAGGAGCAGGAAGGGAATGAACCTCCTCAGTTTATCTGAGCTTCTCTGGATAAATATCCCAGTTCTGAAGTTCCCAATCTCTCTTTTGTGCTGCTTTTCAAGGGGGGGAAAAAAAGTGTGAATCATTTCTGGTGGTGCCTTGGCTTTGTCTTTGATTCTGGCTGGGTTTGTGTTGGAAGGAGAATAAAAATCCAGACTGCTGGGAACCTGAACAAAACCTCACCAACTTTTTTCCCCACTTCTTTTGTGTTTCTATCAGCTTTTTGCCAGGTGGAGCATCATTGGCAGCACCATTTCTGTTCACATTGCAGCTCTTCCTTCCCTAAATTCCCTCAATCCTTCATTTTCCCCTTTTATTTAAAACACCAACTCCATTAATTGTGGAAATGGGCTCTTGTAGAGTAGAGCCCAAACCTGGAAGAGTGAAAATCCCATTTTTTCCATCCCAGTTAGGAGGGGGATACTTGTACAAGGGGAAGGCACTCCTGTATTTATCTCATTTACTGCATTCACATGTGCTAAATGGAATTACAGACATAATTACACACTGTGTCAAAAATAACTGCAGCTAAGCACAACCACCTCTGCTTCCCTGCATTTTTTTTTTACTCCTGTTAAGGATAGGCACAAAAATTTTGCAGGAATGCAAATGAAGAGCTTATTTATGCCAAATGATCAATTACAGTAATAACTAATACAGAACCAAGTTAAATAATAATTAACTATTATTATTGCTGCTGGGAAAATAATATTTCAAGTATATCTGGGGGAAAACACTGAACATCAACACTTGATATTTGTCACAACCTCTTTAAACTCACACCAGGAATTCCACTGGGTCACAAACCAAACAAAAATTCTCCTCTGGTTCTGAGGTGTCATCCCAAGAACTGTGGCTGCTTTAAGAAGTAAGAAAAGTGTCAAAAATTCACTTTTATATCACTTCCAGAGCCTCAGGAAGTCCAGGCTTCCACATTCTTTTTTTTCATGTAAAGGGGGAGAAAACAATTCCTTGGCCTCCCCCTTGAAATTCCTGCAAGTGTTTGGGTGGTTTAGTACATAAATTCTCCGGATGGATTGTGACTCCAATTAGTGGATTGGCTGATTTTCTCTAATTACAGCAGTTTGTCACTGGGCTGTTTTCTCTAATTGGTCACCTTGAGTGATAAAAAAGGATTTACAAGAGTGTGTTTATAAAACTTCCCTGAGGACTCTGGAGCTCTCCAAGCCTCTTCCCTCAGGCTGTGGGCTCCAGACACAACAACCCTGAGGACAGGGCACTGAGGTGAAAATCTTTGTGGTTTATTTTCAGCTCTGTCACCACCCCTGGGGGACTCACTCAGCCTTTGGCATCCAGGGCAACATAATTAATTCAAATCTGTAATTACACATTCACTTTCATCACAAAAAGATTCCCAAATTATGGGTATTTCCAATAATCCCAAGCTCCAGAGGTCACAGCAAGGCTTTCAGTCTGCTCAAGGCCAGCATCTGAACATACATTGACTATAAAGGGAATTTTAAACCCAAGGTGTGTTGGCTCAGCTGCTAAAATGCACAGGATACCCCAATTTTCATATCACACAGCACGGTATCCCATATTATTATTGTTAAAATAATAAACTTATTCATACAGAGATTTTCCAAAGTCCTTTAGGGTGCAAATTGAAAATGGCTTTTTGTCAAAGCCAAGGTCAATCCTGCAACCTGCAGCATTAATAACCCTGCACTGTTTTTTTCTGCTGCAAAAACCAAGCGTGAAAGGAAAATGAAGAAGGATTTGCATTTAATTTCTTCCTTAAAGAAGGAGACTGTTCTCAGTCCAGGGATGGAACTTCAGAGTGTTTCACTTCACTGGGCTGAACTCAGAGCTGTGTGAGCAAAAATAACATGAGATGCAGGAGAAATGTGCATTCAAACCCTCAGCCTGTTCTGTTTCTGTCTCACCAACCGAACAGCTCTGAGACCAGTAAAAGAAATGTTTAAATTATTTCATCAGTGCCTTAAAACTGAAGTACAGCCCCATGTGGGCTCCAGGAGGTGGATGGGATTTTGGGGTGCCCAGATTAGCTGCCTCATTGCCCCTGGAATGCCATGGGGAGCCTGGCCCAGGGCACTGTCACAGTCGCATTTTCTGGAAAAATCCCTTTGCCCAGATTTTGTTCCTGGGCAGATGAGAAACCTCAGAGGAAAATGAAAACAATTATTATCTGATTCGCTTCTCCTGCGTTTTGCTGCTTTTGAGGTGATGGGCTGCCAGTGTGCATTTGAGGCATCCAAATTTAGGGACAAAAAGGTAAATAAATGCCCAATTTCCTGGGAAATGAACCTGCAGAAGGGGTTATGGGTCAGGCACTGCAGGGAAGGTGTTGAGGTGACCCTTCTGTCACTGTCACATTTTCTGGAAAATCCCTTTGCTCAGGACTTTGCTCCTGGGCAGCTGAGAAGCTTCAGAGAGAAAGGAAAACAATAATTATCTCATTTGCTTCTCCTGTGTTTTGCTCCTTTGGAATGTGTTTGGACATTGTTTATCCAACAAGTGATTGTTTCATGTGAATTTTTTTTGACCAATCACAGTCAGGCTGTGTCAGAACTCTGGAAGGAGTCACGAGTTTTCATTATTATCTTTCAGCCTTCTGTCTGGATCCTTTCTGTATTCTTTAGTACAGTTTAGTACAGCATTCTTTAATATAATATAGATCATAAAATAATAAATCAGCCTTCTGAGAACATGGAGTCAGACTCATCATCCCTTTCTTGTCTGGGAGCCCCACAGGTCCAGTGGGGCACAGCAGGGTTTTCTCTCAGGGTTTTCTCTCAGAGCAGGGGGATGAAGGCAGCTCCTGTTGGCTCCAGAACAGGTTGAGGGTTTGAATGCACATTTCTCCTGCATCTCATGTTATTTTTGCTCACACAGCTCTGAGTTCAGTCCAGCCAAGTGAAACATTCTGAAGTTCCATCCCTGGACTGAGAACAGTCTCCTCCTTTAAGGAAGAAATTAAATGCAAATCCTTCTTCATTTTCCTTTCATCAGCCCCATCTCCATCAGCAGGGCGCACATCAGATTGAGGTTTTGGCGCAGCCTTTTGCTTGGGGAAGATTTAATTGGGTGTTTTCATTGCTTTTTCTTTGCTTTCTCAGCCTCCTGGGCTGTGCTCCCCCAGCTCCTGCTGGATCACCTCCTCCCTGTGTGTTACCTTGCCCTGGCTTGTCAGGAGCAGCAGTAGGAGCTCTGGATTTCCTCCTCCCTGCTGCTCTCTCCTGAAACAGCCAAACAATATTGTAAAAGGCTCCTGTTGCCCAAACACCCCCATTTTTTGCTCTATTTAATTTAACATGAATTCTCCTGTTCCTACAAGTTCCGGCCACTTAACTCCTGGGTTGTTTGCAAGGGCTGGAACAGGAAGGGGCCAAGGCAGTAAAATCCTCTGCTTCCAGCTCAGCAAAACACAGCCAGGACTCCACCTGCTGCACCAGCATCTCTCTGTTTAGGAGGTTTTAGGCTCCTGAGAGAACAGAGAAATAGAACTTTAAAGAGCCAAGCGCCATAAAAATCTGCCCATCCCACTGAGACTCGTTTGGGAGCCTTGTAAACTTCTTTGCACCTGTAAACAGTAAAATCTCCTTTTATTTTTTTTTTTTTCCTCCCCTAATCTTTGGATCTAAGTCTCAAGTCAGGGAATTTCACTTAATTTGGTGCCAGTTAGCATCAGCCTTTAATGATGGGCTGTGGTATTGAGAGGCACAAAGGAGCTGGGTTGGAGCTGGGATAAGCCAGACACTTCCATTCATGGATTTAGAACAAAAAAGGGAAATTTCTTTCTCCACCAAACTGAGGTCCTGAAGCTGTTCAGGACAGGGAGGGTTCCACAGAGCCTGCCTCAGCTCTGACTTTGATGAAAACACACTTTCGTGCAAGGTGAAAGATTTCCAGTGAAGACAAAGAATTCTGCAAGGCAGCTCAGGGAGAGAAGGGGCTGGAGATGGTTTGGTACACCACAAGAAAGCCAATTTAGAGCCTGAAGCAGAGGAGGAGATGATAAAGGTAATATACTTGACAAAGCTTCCCAGAGATACACACTGGAGAAATCCATCCAGACCATTTATTCCTCTGTGAGCAACTGGAAAGACTCATTACAGATTCTGCCTTTGTTGCTCTGTAGAAATGAGAATGCTAATTGGTTTACTTGAAGTTTAATTGAAAATTAATAGAATTTCACCAGAGATTTGCAGGCATAGGAGTGGAGTTAAAATGACATTTGATTAAAGTCACACTGAAAACATACTCAAGGACATTCTGAAGGCAGCAGCAATGGCATTCCTTTTGGAATGGAAATAAATATTTCTCATTAGTAGAAATCGCTGAGAAAATCCACTCCTTTTGAGGACCATGGTAACACACAGTGATATTTTTACCAGCACCTCTCTGTCCCTTTTTGTGTCTTTGAGGACCCCTCCAAGTGGTTCTGCATTGCTTTTATCCTAACCAGCCCAGATATTTCCCCAAAAATATGAATGTGCAAGTTTAAGAATAGAATCCTGACCAGGATTATACAGGAAATTTCCAGGGAGATCTTGAACAAATCAATTGGAATAAATAAAACCTTTTATCTGCACGTGACAGGAACATCAGGAAACAAGAGACACTCAGTTTTCCTCCAAAGAAATGAGGCCAGGCTTTCTCCACTGGCTGGAATATCCAACTTCATGAAGATTTGGAAAATAAATAAATACTGAACACTGTCTTAGAGCACCAGTGCAGTTGCCCAGTGCTCCACGATGGAATTTTCACAACAAAAGCCCTGAAGAATGAGAAGTGTTTTGCCAACTGCAGAAAAACCCCTGCGTGGACATCGTAGAACACAGGTTTGAAACGAGTGCACCTTTGTTCAAATTAGCTGCATCAACTGAATATTCATTTGATTGACTGCAATTCCATTTCCTTTATCATTACTATGGTAACTGTTTGGCTGGCATTTGGTATTTACTTGAAACATGCTATAATTTCAATACCATCACCAAAAGTAGGTCATTAAGCCGCCACCCCTATGAATGCATCTGCACACTTCCAAACCCTCCTTGCCTGACTTAATTGCTTTCCTTTCCAGTCAAAGCTAAATCAGCCCTGGAAGAAAATATCTATTGATCTGCAGCACAGGGCCATTGTCCCCAGGACTGGCAGCAGAAAATAAAAGACATTTTCTTAAATTATCAGCTGCAGTTGTATCACTACAGAGCCTTTGATCAGGTCAAAAGAAAGAGACTAAAGATTTATTGGATGTTTAACAGCGTGTTTTAACTTTGCCATTTCTGTTAATGACAAAACCAGATTTTGCTGGATGTTCAGTGGGGCTTTTTTATGAAGGAGGACGCTGAGCAGCCACATCTTCAAAAGAACTGGCACCAGGACAAACTGCCCAAGGTGTGCCAATTAAGTCACTAATGACAGTGTCACTCTCCAGGTCAATAATGGCCAGGGCATGTTCTACGATTTAAACCAAAGCATGAAAATCTCTTTATAAACCATATTTTAATATTTGAGAATCATTAACCTTTACTGTGTACAAGTTACCAATGCTTTGAATTGCTTATAGCACTTAAACAAATTAAAGGATTTATTTCAACTCATAAAAAAGCCCACACAGGGTTGTTGCACCGCGGGTGTTTACAATGAGCAGTAAGATAATCGTGTTTAAAATCTCTGCTTCCACTTCCCAACTCAATCACTGCTTATGTATAACTTTTATTACTAATAAAAAGAACTCTACAAAATATATCCAAATCCTTTCCTGGACCTGCAGCCCAGAAAAGAAATTTCAGCAATAAAATTCCTGTTTTGTGTCTAAACCACCAACTAATATTTTTGGCACACAGATGCATCTTCTTTGTCATGTTCTAATGTAGCACAGAGCAGATACAAACCTGCCTGGAAAGCTGAAAATCTCAGTTCTCTCAAGGCTTAGAAGAGGCAAAAAACCTTAAATTATCCCCAATCAAGACATCAGAGATTTGTTATGTTTTACAGAAGTGGAACCCTCATCCCCTGCTGAAAGAGGAGATACCAGAATTTGGAATTGGTCTATCACCAAGAATTACAGCTGCAGCATTATCTGTACCAGGAAATCACAACCACCCCCTCCTCCCCGCATCTCTCTGCAATTTGGCCTCCCAGAAATGACTTCCCAGAGAAAAATGAATCAGAGAGGTGTGAGAGGGCTAAAACAATTCTCCAGAGTTTCCTGATGAAAAATGCCTGGGCATAAATCACTGAGAAACTCTGCAGCCACCTCTCCTCACGCGGGGAGGAAGTTCAGAATCCGAGTTCTGTGAAATCAGAGCCTCCACAGCGGCTCTGGGGGATAAAAAAGGACCATCCCTGAGCTGAGGAACATCAGAGCTGGGATTTAACCTGGGTGAGTCCTCATCAAGTGGTGAGTGATGGAGGCAACAGCCCCAGCATTAATACTAACACTAATACTAATACTAATACTAATACTAATACTAATACTAATACTAATACCAATATGAAATTTGGGTCTCCTCCAGCCGGGTCTCACCAGCTCTTGGAGGTCTATTTCACACCCAAGATAGCTCAGCTACCTTAGAAGGCATAAAATCAGCAGGATGGCTTCTGTGGTAGTGTTGGAAACAAAAAGGTTTTAATAAAAGGTAAAATAACAAAACTCTTTACAGAGAAAAACCGAGCCAGAGGCAAAAGGTTCTTGCTCCTGGTAAAACACCTCACAAAAGCGATTTGTTTCTTTGTTCTCTTCTTTTTCTAGTGAATTGCTCAGGTGGGAATTTTTGGCTTCTGTCCAATTGGCCATCCTTAAGTTTGAGGTGAAATCCCCCAGGTCCTATGAGATGTTTTTCCACCTATTGAGGAGAGAAACTTCTAGACTTATTTCCTTTTTAAGGGGACAAAGGACAGTTCTGTCACTCCATCAACAAAGGGCACATTCCTATACTAATAGATCTCTCCCATTTTGGAAGAAATTCTTCCCTGTGGGGGTGGTGAAAGGCTGGGATGGAATTCCCAGAGCAGCTGTGGCTGCCCCTGGATCCCTGGAAGTGCCCAAGGCCAGGTTGGACAGGGCTTGGAGCACCCTGGGATGGTGGAAGGTGTCCCTGCCCATGGGTGGGCTTTAAGGTCCCATCCCACCCAAACCATTCCAGAATTCCCTGAGGAGCAGCCTCAGCAGAAGGACAAACCCCCCAGGAAAACTCCTCCAAGATTGTCCTTTCAGGAAATAAAGCATTTGCAGTTTGCCAGGATCTAAACCCTTGGGCTGCCATGGGAACTCCTAAATGCTCATCAATAAACAAGGGCAGCGAAAGAATTTCTGAAATGTTCCTCATTAATTCCCCCTAATTTCCCTTATTAGTTTTGATTTTCACACTTGTCCTTTTTCATGCCTTTCATCCAGCACATTTAGAAATGGAAGGCAATACAAGCAAGCAGCACAGAATCAGCTCTGTCTCATAATTGTCCACAGTATTTGAGATTTCACTGTGATTTTCACAGCCTTTGCTAATTTCAATTTCCCTCCTCCAAACAGCTTTATGGGTTTTTTTTTCCCCATTCCCAAAATTATTTTGTTTTGTTCATGCTCCTTTTTTCCCTCAGCTTTTATTGCAAACCAACTAATCCTTTTCATTTCAAACTCATGTCATTATTAAAGCCTCTTATGCTGCTCTTGGGCTGCATCTGTTCCAGAACCAGATTCCAGCCTTCTATGCAAGTTTTACACCTCACAGTTTAACCTGTTGGTCATATTTTGGTGCCTCTGTCTTGCTGAGCAGACCTTGGCAAGCCAGGAGAAGGAATTTTATGGATAAGAAACAATAAACCACCTTGAGACCGAGAACCAAAGAGCTCTGATTCCTTCTTCGACCACCGGGCTGGGGAAAGAGACTTTGTGACACACCTGGGGGTCACTCTGAGTGTTATGAGTAAAAAAAGAGTTACACATTTCTTTTAAAAAGGTTGCAGAGTTACAAGTTGAGCTGGTTGCTGGCCAGGAGAGTTCTTTGTTACCTTGATGTTGTAATCACCTGTGGCCAGGAGGATGGATGGGACAGGGACAGGAGGGGACATGGGAGGGCATGCAGATGACCTTGGAACCAGCATGCAACGAGAGAGGACCCCACCAAACCCAGGAAAAAGATCCTAAACCCAGAATTAAGAGATTGAGGTGATGTCTGGACATGAGGAACAGAGTCCAGAACCTTTGTTGCCCCTTGCCCCGGCCACAGAAGACCTCGGCCGGAGCCAGGACCCTGAAGGCCAAACCAAAAAAATGAACAAGGGGCATCCCTGGTGCTCTGGTGAGGATGGAACCCCCAGCTCTGCCTACTGGTGGACAGAGCTGCACTTTCCTCCTCCTCTGAGCCACTCCTGGGAGCGGCGGCGTGACCGCAGATCCGTCACCGCGGACCCGTCGGCTCTCCCCACCTGAGCTGATCACTTTTAATAAAGGCATTAAAAAGGAGAAAGATCTCCTGCCTACTTTTAATAAAGGCATGAAAAAGAAGGAAGATCCCCTGCCCTGTTTATTTCAGGTTCTCCCCACCTGAGCTGATCACTTTTAATAAAGGCATTAAAAAGGACAAAGATCTCCTGCCCTGTTTATTTCAGGTTCTCCCCACCTGAGCTGATCACTTTTAATAAAAGCATTCAAAAGGAGAAAGATCCCCTGCCCTGTTTATTTCAGGTTCTTCCCCACCTCAGCTGATCCCTTTTAATAAAAGCATTAAAAAGGAGAAAGATCCCCTGCCCTGTTTATTTCAGGTTCTCCCCACCTGAGCTGATCACTTTTAATAAAGGCATTCAAAAGGAGAAAGATCCCCTGCCCTGTTTATTTCAGGTTCTTCTCCACCTGAACTGATCACTTTTAATAAAATCATTCAAAAGGAGAAAGATCCCCTGCCCTGTTTATTTCAGGTTCTTCTCCACCTGAGCTGATCACTTTTAATAAAAGCATTAAAAAGGAGAAGGATCTCCTGCCCTGTTTATTTCCCTGGGCAGCAGAGATGCCGAGAGCAAGGAGGAAATCTTTCAGAGGAGCGCTCAGGGAAGCATCAGCAATCCAGGCAAACCCCAAACGCTCTGTGGAGAACACAGGGTGTCCAGCTGGGCATTCAGACAGAAACTGGTCAGCCAGGAACATCTGAAAGCAATTACTCCTCTCCCAAGCCCTCCTAATGGAATGATTATGCAAGGGGATGGAGAGGGGGGAATTAAATGCAGTGGAGGCAGCGTGGGAGGACAGCAGCTCACTCAGTGATAAGATGTACTCTGTGCTTTTAATAAATAGCAACAAATTGCACATAACCAGTTAAAGTTGAGCGCTGAAGCGAGTGCTTTGCTGAACTGGGTCCAAAAAACCTATTCTGATCCTTGCTGGCTTTAAAAAAAATAATAAAAAAAAATTTAAAAAAAGCCAAATAAAAATTTCAGTGAGCAGGAAGGTGCCAGGTTATTTCTTGTTATCTGACATCTCAGAAAGGGAGCTTGTCACCAGCTCCTCAAATTGAGTCATCAGGCCTGAAATGCCTGGCTTAAAATACTCCTTTTTCTACTCAGTAGCATGTGCACGTATGTGGTTCTGATGTAGGGTTTAATGCATGGCACAAAAAAATGCAGTTTTTCTAACAGCAGCAGTGAAACACAAAGTTCTCAGGAGAGACACAGAGACCAAGGCTCCTCCTGGAGCTGAATTCAGGCTTGTTTCAGGTCTTGTTTTTATTATTATCCATAACCTTTTCACACAATCTGGCATGAAACAATTCTGACAAGTTTATTAAAGCCTTTTGTTGGCACACTTGACATTTATGAAGGGGAGATGATAAATAAGCAGAGGAATGACATGTTTGCCAGAAATGCAGACTCTGGTGAGGAAGGCTTCTCCCCAGCCTCCCTTTTAAATGAAATCTACCCTCTGCAGTCATTCCTGCCTCTCTAGGAAGGAAAAAAAACCCAAAAAATTCCAGTTTTTCTGCACTTGAACAGCCAGTTTGATCCTGCTTTTGAATTCCAAACATTACAACTTCAGTTTCCAAGCCACCCAGGTCTTATGCAAGTGAAGATTATCATTTTATTTAAGCAACAAGACAAAGGGCAGCGAGTTTTAGTGCAGTAAAATCATTAATGAGGAAATAATTTTCACACCAAGTGGGCTGGTTTGGGAGCTCTTTGCTCACTGCACTGCAGGAGAAAACACAGTCACTAGAAATCTGCATTCCTCCACACACAGATTAGAGAATTCTATGGAAAAAAAAATCAACTTACACTACTCTGTGTCCCAAAAGTTTTGAGGCAGAAATAGTTAAAAGTAATTAGAATAAAAGTGGACATTTTTGGGTGCCCATGGAGGAGGTATGGAGGCTCCTGCTGGGCATTGCTGAGCGATTTCCTTGTCATTATTGGGTTATTTAAAGGATGGTACCACATCACAGATGGAAAATGGAAACTTCCTCTGGCACTTCCTGCCAGGAAAAAATTAAAAAATCGACAGCACTTCATGGTCAGGCAGCAGCAGCAAACACAGCCCCCTCTGAATTTCCAGTACAGGGGCTCTGGAATCCAGGAAAACTTGAATAAACTGGGGGGGTTCTACTTCCAAGCACTGAAATTTTCTTTGGGACAGAAGTTCTGGTTTGGGTTGTGTCTCAATAGAAATAGCAGAGGAGTGATGCAGCTCTGCACAGGGCTGGGGTTTGTACCACCTTTACTGGGCTTGGACAGTGCTGAGCACGGGCAGAAATTCAGATTTGATCTGGAAGATCGAAATTAAATTGTTAAAAATACAGGAAGTGTTGAGTTTTTCTGTATTCAAAAGAATGTTGAAATTCTGTCACAAAGCAAAGGCATTAAAATCTGCTTTTTTTTTCCTGAGATTACTGAAAACTCACATGATTAGAAACATAATTATTGCTGGGAGTCTTTAACCTTGCGCAGGAGAACAACACAAAACCACAGAGCAAATCCCAAATGTGATTTAGCACAAAATCCTCCCCAGACCTTGCACCAAGGGGGGACTCAGTGTCAGCCAGCAAAGCCTAACAAGGTGATTTTCTTTCATATTATGATTTAAAATGGCAATAATTAAAATTATTTCAGTTAGGGAGCATCAGTTTTATGTTTATATAATTTTATTGTTTGGCTGTTAATAATTTTAAGAACTAAGTCTGCAGTATCTGCATTCTATAGGGCTATTTTTTTAAGCATAAAAATCTTACCATATTCTCAAGTAAATCTGCATGGAGGCACCTTTGATCTCTGCAATATTAAAATACTAATTAGAAACACAATCAAAGCAAGATTAGAATTATTATTGCCCTGACAGTGTTAGAAATTACTTTGGTTGTTACAAATTAAACAGAAAACCAGAAATGAACTTGGTGTTTCCCTTGTGGGACATTTTGCTTTTCCCTCCCAGGAACGTTCCAGAGAGTTCTAAATAATCCCAAGTACAACGTGGCTGCTTTTAAATTGACCTTACAGAATGTCATAAAAGTTTATTCCCTTTATTTATTTATTATTTCCCATCATTTGCAATCACCCAGCACATCCTGAGGTCACACCAGCCTTGTGCTGCTGAGAGATTCTGCATTTCATATGCAGATGCCAATATCAGAGACTGGAATAATATTAAATAATGAGTGAGTGTCATAAAAGCACTTTTAACAAAAAAAAAATAACCCTCTACAAGCAGCTGATGGGCCAAAGCTGGGCAAGGAAATCACAGAATCACAGAATCACAGAATTTCTAGGTTGGAAGGGACCTTTAAGATCATCAAGTCCAACCCATGTTAATAATCCCATCACTTCTGCACATCCACAGGTGTTTGCAGGTCCCTTCCAAAGATGGTCTTGACTGCTTTTATTTAAAATAAAAATAAAAAAAAGGAGCAGTGAATGAGAGAAATCAAAGCTGCAGGTACTTCATTTGTGCATCCCTTTGATGATCAAAGCCCTGCTCAGGGTTCACAGCAATTCTGATTTGACAAAGCCACTTTCTTGTCTAGAGCCCAATCTCCAACTCCAATCTCATGGTGGAAATGGGGCAGAAAACCATAAAATCCTGCAATGGTTTGGGTTGGAAGGGACCTTAAAACATCTCTTTCCACCCAACAGAACTCTGAACAACAAAACAAACCCCCAAAAAAGTTTTTTTTTGGGGAAGTTTTCCTTCTAGTGAATTTTAAGAATGGTGTTTAATACTTGGATGGATTACAGATTGTTGGTGGAGGTTTTAGGACAATAAATTGAGGCAAATCTTTATTCTGCTCCCAAACCAGCAGGTCCCAAGTGGTGAAAAACATCCAAAAAGCTCCAACCTCTGCCTGGCAATGCCAAGGAAGCTCCTGAGAAGAACACAGACCGTGGCTAGCAGTGAATGAGAGCTTTTGCTTTTCCATTCCAGCCTCCTCTCCCTCTTCCCTTGGCTTTGGATGAATCCAGCATTTCGATGATGTTTTGAAAACATCTCTTTCCACCCAACAGAACTCTGAACAACAAAACAAACCCCCAAAAAAGTGGGGTTTTGGTAAGTTTTCCTTCTAGTAAATTTTAAGAATGGTGTTTAATACTTGGCTGGAGGTTTTAGGACAATAAATTGAGGCAAATCTTTATTCTGCTCCCAAACCAGCAGGTCCCAAGTGGTGAAAAATGTTTGGCTCCATCCAAAAAGCTCCAACCTCTGTCTGGCAATGCCAAGGAAGCTCCTGAGGAGAACACAGACCGTGGCTAGCAGTGAATGAGAGCTTTTGCTTTCTCATTCCAGCCTCTTCTCCCTCTTCCCTTGGCCTTGGAGATGAGTCATGAATCCAGCATTTCGATGATGTTTTGAAAACATCTCTTTCCACCCAACAGAACCCTGAACAACAAAACAAACCCCCAAAAAGCTTTTTTTTCTGTAAGCTTTCCTTCTAGTGAATTTTAAGAATGGTGTTTAATACTTGGCTGGAGGTTTTAGGACAATAAATTCAGGCAAATCTTTATTCTGCTCCCAAACCAGCAGGTCCCAAGTGGTGAAAAACGTCCAAAAAGCTCCAACCTCTGTCTGGCAATGCCAAGGAAGCTCCTGAGGAGAACACAGACCGTGGCTAGCAGTGAATGAGAGCTTTTGCTTTCTCATTCCAGCCTCCTCTCCCTCTTCCCTCTGCCCAGGAGATGAGTCATGAATCCAGCATTTCGATGATGTTCTGAGTAGCCTTGCTGAATTCCTTCTGTGTTTTTTTGGCTGTCAGGACGTGCACAAAGCCATTGAGAAAGCTCTGAGGACTCTGCTAATTACCTCGGAACAAACAAGGCTCCTCAGCTGGAGCAGCTCAATGGAAAGGCTTTGGTATTTTTAGTACAAAGTCTCTGCTGCTTTTCAGAGTGGTTTAGAATATTGCTTTGCTTTCAATATTGAATTGTTGGAGCCTGAAATCAAGTGTGCTCAGCGGGGGTCAGGGCCGCCTTTGCTGGTTCTGCCATCCCCCCGTGGTGTCACAGCCAGCTCTGAGCCTGGGCACAAATAAATGCACTCCCAAGCTGCCTTTTCTGAGATGAGTCCTAAAGGTACAGGAGGAGGTGGGGATGCTCTTAAAATCAATTAAAAACCAATCATTGAAGAGCAGCTACAGCTGCTCCTGCTCTAAACTCGGGAGTTTTCCAAACTTAAGTGCCTGAAAAATCCATCCTGCTGCTCCTCCTAAGGATATCATTATGGCACAAGGGTGGGGAAGATGACAAATGAAATACTAATTGGAAAATAAAATACTAAAAACACGTTTTAAAAGGGAAAGCAATGTCAAGCCAAGTCAGGTTCAGTCCTTGAAAAGAAACATAATGCAAAGCAAATTAATGGGCATAATGAGATAAATGGATCCAATTGTCACGTGAGGCCAAATTAGCTCCCAGTTGACTTAAAGAAATTCAGGGCTGTTAACCTTAAATGGAGCAAAAATTCTATTTTAATTAGCTCATGCAACAGTTAAACACCGATGGCATTTGAGAGATTAGGTAAACATTTCTCACCCTTAACATTTCTTTATTCTGAGATAATTTTGCTGGTAAGGTGAGGATTGACACAGGCCATCAGTTCCTTTACTGCAGCATGTCTAGCAACCACCAAAACAAATTCCCAAGCTCACAACCCTTTTCTGGAACAATTCTTTTCTGGAACAATTCACCACTCACAAGGTCAGATGGATACAAACCCCACAAGGGGAATAAATGGAGCTGCAGAGGCAAAGCTCAAAACCTACTGGACTGGAAATGTCTTTAAAAGAAAAATTAAGATTCCAAGTGTTTACATGAGCAAGGAAAAGGGTGACTACGGATTTGCACAGCTCCCAGCCCTTCTTCAGGGACCACAGACACCTCCCAGCAGTGCTGGGGGAAGACAATCCCTTATTCTGCCTCAGACCTCAGAAAAGATCCAGGTCATTCATTCCCCAGGTCCCTTTGAACACATCCACACAAGGAATGTGCAGTTTAAAACTGGAACCAGATGATGTCCCCACTGCTTTGGCATTTTCCAAGGACTCCCAACCTCTCCATCGTCCATGGCAGCTGAGCCCAGGCCACTGCTCCCTGTTTTACAGGAGCACCCAAACAAGATCTTGCATTTACTGGACAGTTTTATGGCAGAGGATTTCTGGGGACTGTTTTCTCTGGAAGCCCCTTTTGCTGACCAATCTGTAATTCCCAGAAGTACAAACCAGCCAAATCTGCCTCACAGCCCCCCTTGCCAGGAGATTCAAATATTGTCATTCTCCAGCTGTGTTCCCAGATGAGACAATCCCTTCTTTTGCCTCAGACCACAGAAATGATCCAGGTCATTCATTCCCCAGGTCCCTTTGAACACATCCACACAGTTAAAAACTGGAGATTCAATCTCTGATTCACAGAAGCACAAACCAGTCAAATTTGCCAGCACGCCTTACAACCCCCCTTGCCAGGAGATTCAAATATTGTAATTTTCCTTGTTCACAGAGACAGGCAGTGAGTGCCCCGTCAAATTCAGCATCCTGGGGCTCTCCATGGACTCCCTGTCCTACCCCTGGGCTGGGCACTGTCAGGAGCTGCTCCCCAGCAGCTCAGGGAGAAATCAAACCCGGCTCAGAGGAGCGATGCCTCCGCAGCGAGTCCTGACTGATTCCCTCCCGTGGGGCCAAGATGCCCTGTCCAATCTATTCCTAACAGACAGCTTCAAACCACAGCTCCTCCTCCTTGCATGTGTCAGTTGTGTCAGGAAAATGACCTTTCTTCATCTCCCCAGGTCCTTCATCTCCATCACACCTCTTTTTTTTTGTTGTTTTTTTTGGGGTTTTTTTGTTGCTTGCTTGGAATGAAGAGGGGTGCCCAAAATAGCAAAGGATATTCAGGATATTCTTATTACAGCTGCATGAACCACCCAGGATTTCTTCTGCTGAGCTGCTCTGTCCCATCTTATTCCTCTTCTGGCCCAGGAGATGAGGGTATTTCATTACCAGGTGAAATAATTCCCCTCTGCTAAATTGATCAAGTTCTTTGCCATCTCCAGAAGAAAGCGGTTTTATTAAACATGGATTATTAACAATAATAAATGCTTCAAACCCCTGGGCACTGCTCACCAGCCACAGGAAAAGCATTATCATAAAACCCACATTCTTAAATTCTAAAGGAATAAAGCTTGGAGCTGGATTGGTGGCAGTGGCAGGGATATCTATCAGGGAAGCCCATTATGATGAAGAGAAGCACTTAGAGCACAGAAGGGCTCTGACAAAAAGCAGTCAAAACGTTTTCATCAAGGATAATGGATCAGCTCTGCAAATCCCAGCTCACAAACACCCCAACATACACACACACAAAAGCCTTTCTCCATTTTATTTGCATCTTGTTCAAGTGGTTACAAGAATGTTGAGTTAATTTCCCCCCTTTCTTCCCTTCCAGCACCATCTCAGGCAGACAGCTCAGGGCCTTTCATGCCTGAGCCTCAGCCACACAGGGAGCTTTGTCCCTGTTCCATCAGCTATGATCAGAATGATCCATGGGCTCCTCCCTGCTCCTCTCTGCCAGCACAGGAGCCTTCCTGCTGCTCCTCTTGGTGCTGCTCTGCTGATGAGGCCTCTGGTGTAGAGGTGACTTTGAGGTGTTAGAAAGTCTCTTTTTCTCAGCTTCGAGACTGGAGAAGAAGACAGGATGCTTTGGCTTTGGTTCTCAAGGTTGTTTATTTTCTGTTATTTAATACATTGTGTTTCTCTGCCCTGCTGAGGTCTGTCCAGCAGGTTGGGTTGTGGCACAGGCCCTGCCCTTGGGGTTGGTGTTAAATTTTTATACTAAGAACTTCCTGTACTTTATTTACAATAATTTCCCAATACCCATCACCTGTGTCAGACAGTCTGTCTGTGCTCTAAACCAACCCAGAAGTGTCACCATCCCAGCAGAAGGTGAAGAAGAAGAAGAAGAAGAAGAAGAAGAAGAAGAAGAAGAAGAAGAAGAAGAAGAAGAAGAAGAAGAAGAGGAAGAAGAAGGAGAAGAAGAGGAAGAAGAAGGAGAAGAAGAAGAAGAAGAAGAAGAAGAAGAAGAAGAAGAAGAAGAAGAAGAAGAAGAAGAAGAAGAAGAAGAAGAAGAAGAAGAAGAAGAAGAAGAAGAAGAAGGACAGGACACGCCCAGATTTCCCCCACCTTGCCTCTTGACCCCCATTCTAAATCCCCAAAATTCTACAAAATTCTACAAATTCACTGTCATTCTACTCAAACTCTTGTGGCCTGTAAATCTTCACACAATGTTGGGAATTGTTTCCATGGGTTAAAATCCTCTTGAGATAGAGATGGTTTGGTTTCTTGTGCTAAACCTAGAAATCCCGAATTGAGATTGAAAAAAAAAAAAAAAAAGAGAAATGCAAGGGGGAAAGAGCTGAAAGCCAAAGCAGCATCCCTACTTACAGAAATCCTGACAATTCCAAGATATCTGAACAGCAGAGGAAGGAAAAAATACAAACCAAAATAATGTCAACTGTTTCTGTTTGCCTTTCTCTGAGCATAAAAGGGAACAGAGATGAGTCAAGCTGTAACAGCTTCTTGGAAGAGCTGGTAATTGATTTATTTTTATAGCTTTGTTTTGTCCCCTTCCTTCCTCTAACACACACAGGGGAAAAAAAACCTGGGGAAAGGGCAAAATAAGTCAGTCTGCCTGGTGATTGCCACAAGCAGAAAATTAAAGCAGGCTGAAAAAAGCCCCAGAAGGAGGCAGTGGCTGGGGAAGGGTCCCTGGACAGTCACTGTGTGCTTGATGACAACTGTTCCATGCACTGCTGCCTCCCTCTGCATCTGTGGGAGCAGATGGGGAAATTCAGAGACCAGGAGGAAATGAACACTCTCACAAAGCCTTTTTTTATTTTTTTTTTCGGGGTTAAATAATTGAAAAATAATAAAAATTCAGTTCTCAGCGTTAATTCAGCAATGGAAATGAGCTGGAGGAGGGAGAGAAGTCCAGAGGCCTTTGAACCTGCCAAGGGTCAGCAGTGAACACCTTCAAAGGGTTCTCCAAAGTTAGGCTGCAGGAAATCAGAACACACTGAGGGAGTTTTCCCCCTCAATCTATTATTGCAAAACCAAATGGATTAACTGAGGATTCAGGAGAGATCCAGGATCCCCTGAATCATCCATGTCCCCCTCCAGCTCCGGCATCCCAGGATCCATCTGCACAACCCTTGCTGCTCCAACTCTTACATTCCATCTCCATTAAAACTGCTGTGAATAAATCCATTAAAAATCCGTGAAATTCATGGTTTGAGCTCCTGCTTTGAGCTACAAGCAAAGGGAAACACAAACAGAGCTTTGGAAGAACCAACAGCTGAGCTCAGGGACCTTTTGTGCTGCACGTTTACCCCGGTGTTCCCCGGGTTTAATGGATCTCACACCCTTTCAAACATGACTGCAGGTTTTTTAAAGGTTTTTTTCTGCATTTCAGTTCCTTCCTTTCTTGTTTTAGCTGCCTCTCAGGGTTCTTCTGCCTCCTAGAAAACGCTGAAGTGTGAACTTGGCTAACAAGAACCAACTTCCAAAAGGAAATACTCGTCTCAATTTGTGAGGGAAACCATGCCTTGAACCTCCCCCGAGACAAACTATTGTTTCTAGAGATGGGAGAAGGAAATAAAAAGAGTTCAGATGTTGGCTTCACAAGCCTGCTTTCCATATGACAGAGCCTGGAATAAAAATATATCAAACAAGACCGTGTTTGAGGGCTGGGCATGAAAGAAGCACAGACTGTGCACAAAACTTCTCCAGCCCAGCTCCTTTTTTTCAGCACAGCCCCTCAGAACAGATCCTTCAACTCCAACTCTGCCTCCCATCCTTGCCCCATTTATTACCTGTATTTTCAATATTCAAGAGACACTTTAATCACCACGCTGTGCTTTAATTGTTATTAGCATTTAGATTATATGGTAATCTTGCAGACAGAAGTCAATATTAAATTACTGCCTCTGCCTGCTGAAGAGCAGTATATCTAGAGAGAGAACAGAGCTGAAATGTGGTTTAAAGTTTCAGTTCAATTTTATGTCCTAATTACTCTGGAATGTTATGAAAGGCCTGTAACATCACACCATATATTGCTGCCATCCCATAACTGGCTTTATAGGAGCATTTCAGAGTTGATTAATGAGCATTGAACTCATTACAGGGGAGCATCACTGAAATGATACCGAGAAAGTTCCCCTTGTTAATAACCCAGCTTGGTTTGGGAGTCCCATCCATCACCCATCCATCCATCCATCCATCCATCCATCCACCCATCATCCATCCATCCATCCATCCATCCATCCATCCATCCATCCATCATCCATCCATCCATCCATCCATCCATCCATCATCCATCCATCCATCCATCCATCCATCCATCCATCCATTATCCATCCATCCATCCATCCATCCATCCATCCATCCATCATCCATCCATCCATCATCCACCCATCCATCCATCCATCATCCATCCATCCATCCATCCATCCATCCATCCATCATCCATCCATCCATCCATCATCCATCCATCATCCATCCATCCATCCATCATCCATCCATCATCCATCCATCCATCCATCATCCATCCATCATCCATCCATCCATCCGTCCATCCATCCATCATCCATCCATCCATCCATCCACCCATCCATCCATCCATCCATCCATCCATCCATCCATCCATCCATCCATCCATCCATCCATCCACATCCCCACATTTTCAGTGCCAGGCTGGATTGTAAGAGATGGATCCACAGGAGAAGAGGTTGGGGTTTGAGTGGAGAATCCTCACAGAATCCCAGCATGGGGTGGAAGGGATCACCCAGCCCAACCCAGCTGCAATCCCTGCATGTTTTGCAGTGCCAGCCCCAGTGCATCAGGTGGATTTTATGAGTATTTCATTCTGGAGCACAGCCTCTTGCAGGACTACAGAGAAACAAGGCTCAGGCTGTGCCAGGGGAGGTTGAGGTTGGGTGTCAGGGAGAACATCTCCACTGGAAGAGTTGTCACACTCCCAGGGAGGTGTGGAGTCCCCATTCCTGGCGGGGGTTCAGAACTCAGGCAGATGTGGCACCTCTTGAAGTGATTTACAGGCATCCAGGGCTTGGCTGGAAGTTGGACTGGATTATCCTAGAGGTCCTTTCCAACCTGAATGATTTTGGGACTTCTGGAAAAGAGGGATTGTCACAGACATGTTTTATGAAAAATCCTTTTCTTAGGATTTTTCCTCCTGAGGAGCTGAGAGGCCTCAGGAACAAAATGTGAACAATGATTGTCTGCTGCTGTGGGATGAACAGGTGGGTCTGGGATTGCTCTCATGTGGTTGTTTCTAATTAATGGCCAATCCCAGTCCAGCTGTGTCAGTCCAAACCTTTGTTATTCATTCCTTTTCTATTCTTAGCCAGCCTCCTGATGAAATCCTTTCTTTTATTCTTTTAGTATAGTTTTTAATATAATATATATCATAAAATAATAGATCAGCTTTCTGAACATGGAGTCAGATCCTCATCTCTTCCCTCACCCTGGGAGCCCTGTGATCACTGTCACAGGGGATCTTTGTTGGACACTGAAGCACAGAAAATTAAAGCACACTCAGAGCCATGGCACAAGCTCCATGTCCAACTCTTCCCACAGCACAGGCTGGATTTGTGCCTGCTACAACCTTGTCCTGCCCTTTTGTGAGGTGGAAGAATCCTCTCCAATATGCTTGGTTACATCTGTTGCAAGTAAAATGTGTTTTTAAAAAAAAAAAAATCAAACCACCAAAACATATTAAAACAAACATTGGGCTCAAAGGCAGGCAAATCTAAAGTTTAGTCTGTAACTCCATCCTGTGGTACGTAGCTATTACAGCACATTTTTTAAAATTCAGGGACACAAATATTTCTCTCTGTTATACTCTCTGCTTTGCTGGGGAGTTAGAGAGCCTTTCAACATTTCCTTTGGAATATCCTTCCTCATGCAGGTGAAATACATGTGGGGAGCCTTGCCAAATTGCTCAGGTCATTGTTCTGTGACTTCTTTGGCATATTGAAGGAGAAGAGATTTGGCCTGAGCTTGTAAAACACCACAAGTTCAGGCAGACACAGGTTCTTAGGGCAGCTCTCCAGCCTGACTGAATCACCCCAGGTTCCTGATTTAATTTTACACATGGAGCAGCCAAAGGAAGGGAATTATCCCCTCCAGCTTCACCACACCACTGGAAAAAATTCCAATCTGCTTTTAAGGAGATGCCATTTGAAAATGCAAACCCTGCCAGGGCTGGAAAAGACACCTGGATGGGGATACCCAATTTCAGCACACATTGTCCTGAGAGGATGGAGAATTTTAGAAATTTGTCCTGATCTCAGGTTGGTATTTCAATGTTTATTTGCCTGACACCTCTTTCCAGGGATTTGAGCCAAGCAGGAGACAGAAAACTGCTGGTGAAAGGCCCTAAAGAACCCCTCAGTCACTGACTGGACAACTAAAGTGGATGAGTGTAATGAAAATATCACCTCCCACCTCCTCTTTTTCCTTCAGCCTGTTTATCCAGCTCACTCATCCTCTTGTTTTGCTGCCAACTTAATTCATAATGATAAAAACAAAAGGGAAAAAAAAAAAAGATTCCTGCTCACTACAACATGTTACTTTCCATTTTTTTTTTTCTTCAGGCAACTTCCCAGCATCATGGTTTTTCAGCTCTAAACAAAGCTCTTGCTGAAAAGGCAATGAGTGACAGTGGAAGGAAAGGAGCTTCATCACAGCTGTGTGTACTCACAGAAATTTTTAAGGCAGACAAGCAAAGGGAAAAGCAATAGTTATCCACCAAAACAAAGCAGTGCCTCTTGAAAGGAAATATCACAGCAAATAGCAGAGATTTTCACTCACCCAGACATTAAAAAGAAATCTTTTTCACTTAGCTGAAAAAAAAAAAGAGACAATCATGTGTCTTGATTTCCCAAGCACAAGGAGTTGATATTGAAAGAGGGGCTGTGAATTTAGCCCAGCACCCTCTGGGGGATGAACCTTCCCTGACAGCCGACCTGAACCCCTCCTGACACAGCTCCAGCCCTTCCCTGGGGCTGTCACGGTCACCAGAGAGAAAAACATTTTGTTAAATCCCAATAAAGTGATGCCAAAGCCTTCCAGTGACGCCAAATATCCCAAATACACCTGCATGGGCAACCAGGCTTCAACAGCAATGCCACCCTTAACATCCCTAAGACTTTATTGCCAGACTCATGGAGAGAAGAACATTTTGTTAAATCCCAATAAAATCCCAATCAAACCCCAAATCCCAAATCCCAAATCCCAAAGCCTTCCAGTGACACCCAATTTCCCAAATACACCTGCATGGGCAACCAGGCCTGAACAGCAATGCCATCCTCAACATCCCTGAGACCTTTTTGTCAGATTCCAGGAGAGAAGAACATTTTGTCAAATCTCAATAAAATGCCACTCTTAACATCCCTAAGATTTTATTATGAGACTCCAGGAAAGAAGAAAATTTTGTTTAATTCCAATAAAATGATGCCAAAGTCTTCCAGCAACACCCAATTTCCCAAATCTGCACAGGCAACCAGGCCTCAACAGAAATGCCTCTCTTAACATCCCTAACATTTTATTGCCAGACTCATGGAGAGAAGAACATTTTGTCAAATCCCAATAAAATACCAAATCCCAAAGCCCAAAGCCTTGCAGCGACGCCCAATTTCCCAAATACACCCACACGGGCAACCAGGCCTCAAGAGCAATTCCATCCTCAACATCCCTGAGACTTTTCTGTCAGACTCCAGGAACCAAGAACATCAAATGTGGAGGAGCAGAGCCCGCCACCACTCCAAATTCCTCTTTTACAGCGACATAAAGTGGCCATCCAACGCGGCGCTATCATAAAATTAAATCACGCTCACTTGTCATTTTGCACAGGCCCGACCGACAGATTAAACACTGCGCAGCAAAATGTAATTTCCCCGAGTGAAGGGAGAAGAGGGGGTTGAAATATCTTTGTCTGCAGCGTCTGCTCAGTCCTGAGCCCTCCTGGGAATAAAGGAGCAGCCCCAGGAAGAGGATTTAGCAGCGGTGCAGGCAGCGCTTGGCCTCCCCCTGCCAAGGGAAGCAGGATTTCAGCAGCCTGCCAAGGTTATCCTTCTTTTTTAGAGACATCCTGGCAGGGGGAGCGCTTTTCAGGTTGGAAATGTAATAAATGTGCAGTTGACAGAAGGAAAAATGGTTTTTCTTGCTGCATCCTGAGTTCAGGGGATGACTCTCGCTGAGCTGCACTCAACACTCAGCAAAGGCTGCAGGAACCTTTCCCTCCCCAGGAATATTCCCAGATGGAGCCACCAAGGACACTAAAAACCACTTACAGCTCCTTGCAGCAGGGGCTGTGCGTGCCCAAAGCAGCCAAAACACAATTCCATGGAATATTCTGAGCTGGGAGGGACCCACAAGGATCAAGCCCAGCTCTGAAATGAATGGGATCAAGCTCACAACTTTGGAATTCTCAGCATTCCCTGGAAAAGCTGTTGGCCCCCACAGCAGGAGCTCATCCCCAAAACCAGAGCCAGTTCCTGGAGGAATTGGAGGTGCCAGTTTCGAAGCTCCTTGGAGGTGGCCAGTCTGTTGGGAGGTGTAAGCAGCAGCAGGAATAAAGGGATTGCCAAAAACATCAGGGCTGGGAGCGTGGAAAGCTCCCTGAGCTGCAAAGTGCCATCAGCGGCTTCTCAGCCCTTGAGTCTGCCAGGTTCAGCTCTTTCTGGGATTTGGCAAAGGGATAAATAGGTGGAAAAGTGAGGAATGAGGCACAAGGGTGTCCCCTCCATGCACACACACCTGATCCAACCAGCACAGCCCCTCCAAAAAGCTGCTTCTCTGTTCTGTGGCACCCCTGCTCTATGACAGCTGAAAAAAAAACCCTGAATTGGGATGAAAACCTCACTAATTTCAGCTCAGAGTCACCTTAAACCCCTTCCATAAAGCAGTAATGCCATGGCTCAGATGCTCATCCTAAATAAACGTGCAGGAATTCTGTGCCTTTCCCGAAAATCGTATTTCCTGACCTGGCTGTGTGCTCTGGCACACACTGCAGGCTTTATTGATTAGAAGGTCTGTTAAGATTTATCAGACTTGATAATGCACTCTACTTGATTAGGATTTCCAGCTTCAGAGTCAATACAGGTTTCATATGTGATGGAAAGCACTTGGATTCACTCTGTTCCCTTTGGAAATTTGACAGGAATTGTCTTAAGCCCAGCATTGGAAAAGCAGAAACACAGCACTTCAAAAATTAAAGAAATCTTTTTTTGAGAAATTAAAGAAATGTATTTTAAGCAGAAAGGCACCTCCTGCCTACAGGAAAATGAGAATGCCACTGCAGACAGAGGCAGGAAATGGAAAATTCAGTGATTCTTCTTACTTCAATATCCTAAGTCCTTCCCTCTGTACAGGATGAACTTCATCTAATAATCTACAACCCCTTTGTAAAGGGATTTTTTTTTCCCTTGTAATGAAAAAATCACCTTAATTAAGCAGCACCATGAACAGAAAGACTTTTACCAAAACCAACATGCAATTTCTCTCCTTCAAAGTTATAGGTACATTAACATTTACAAATCTGTTCCTTTTTTAAAGGATCCACCCCAGTGAGGCATCTTCAGCTTCTGAACTCACCCACTCAGCTCTGACTACAAAATGGATTTTTCTCTCTTTAGCACTTGTGGTCAACTGCATCAATATTTCTGTGCCCACAAAATGCCAGACCAAAAAATGATAGTATTTTAAAGCTTGAGAAGCTGCATTTCAGGGCTCAGTCAAGCAGCTCCTTGTCAGGTCCAAAGGAGAGGGAGTTTTGTAGTGGGGCTCAATTCCTGCACTGCTCCTTCATCTCACCTGGGCTTGGAATAGATCTGGCACGTGAAATGAACTTCTGAAATGCAGCTGGAGATGGACTGAAAGCTACAGGGTTGCAGCTTCAGCCAAAAGTATGGAATCTGTAGGAAAAAACATGGCTTAAAATTCAGATTTAGAATAAACGCTCTTGGAAATTATCTGTGGGATTATCACACTCATCACACCAGAAATTAAACTGATCTGGGATTGGTTTGGGGGTTAAAATCTTTCTTCCTGCTGTACAAAGTAGTCAATTCCCTGAGGATGAGTTTTTTGGAGGTGTCCAGCTGCCCAAATGTGGGAATTACCGTTCTTCAGGATTTTCCAAACCACCTCAGATTATAAAAATGAGTGCAACTACCTTCAACACAAAAAAAACACAAAACCACCAAAACTGAACAACTTTAGGCCAGGCTGGAGCTACCTGGTCTAGGGGAAGGTGTCCCTGCCCATGGGGAGGAGATTCAAGGTCCTTCCAACACATCCAAGGTCCTTCCAACACATCCAAGGTCCTTCTGACACATCCAAGGTCCTTCCAACACATCCAGGGTCCTTCCAACACATCCAAGGTCCTTCTGACACATCCAACACAACCTGGAATTTTACAAACTTATGTCCTTGTGTTTCTTTAGGTGCTTAAATACCTTTAAAAGGCCCAAAGTTGAGGAGGGATGAAGGCAAAATCAGTGTTCAGTCCCTCTCCATTAGAAGCCAGGCAAATGTCCAAATTTTGGGGGGAAAAAGGCAAATATATAGGAATTATTAAGGAGTGCAGCATTAAAGCCCTCCCACACCTGCAAGGTCCTCTCCAAGCCTCATCCACCTAAAAATACAGCCCCAAACAAGACGTTTTCTTCAGCTTTGTTGTTTACATTTGCTGGCAATCTGGAGGATCTGAAGTGGGGTTTGATAGTGCTCAAAACATCTCCCTGATTCATTGCTCCAAATCTGGACCTCAGCGTTCCCTTTGAGTCATCCCACTTATATTTAGCAACACCCAAATGCCTCATGATTCTCTCCAAAATAAACATGAAGAGGTTTTAATCAAAGCTGAGCAGCAGAAGCTTTAGCTGTCCCACACTTGTTCTCTTCAAGAACTCTAATAATATTAATTTCCAAGTCCTAGGGATCCCAAAAAAAAGTCTCTGGGAAGGATTTCTACCATGAAA
This sequence comes from Fringilla coelebs, assembly GCF_963513975.1. Taxonomy (NCBI): domain Eukaryota; kingdom Metazoa; phylum Chordata; class Aves; order Passeriformes; family Fringillidae; genus Fringilla; species Fringilla coelebs. Next base: position 1,572,460 of record NC_140052.1, read on the forward strand.
ATACTGAAAAAAATCTTGGTGGTTCATCCCAAATTTCATTAGGATTTATAGGACATGCCAATGGGGCGATTCCATGAGTTGGAATGTGTTATAGGAAGTCAATTTCTTCTCAATGGGACTGAATTTTTAACAAGGTGAGTTAAACAGATTTTATTCATACCACCTCAATCCCACTGTCCATGCTCCCACTTTCCCAGGAATCCATGTCTGCTGGAGTGGTTTTAGCACTCCTGGGCTGTTCTCAGGATGTTTTAGGGTTCCTACAGCAGAGAGGAGGAATTTGGGGGCCCTCTCCTCATCACTGCCTGTTTTCCTTCCCTTAGAACACGGCAGGAATTCATTCCCAGAACTCCAATCCAAGGCAGCTCCTGCTGACAGAAGGAACCAAACACAGATTTTCCTCCTCTCTGCCCAGGTTTTCTGTCTCAGACGTGCCCTTCCCATATTGTTTTCCCTCCTTCTCTTGGAACCACGCTGAAAATCGACCTTGTCCTTCTGCTGCGTCTTGGCAGCGCTGCCAGGATCTGAATCTTGGCATTCCTGACACTCCTCCACACGTGAGCCCTTTTGGAGGAGTGTCACCACTTCCAGCACATCTCAGAACAAGAATCCTGTCTAAAATGATGGAGTACCAAGGAATTCTGCAATGATTTTTTTGTTTAAACTGAAAATCTGCCGCCACCCACAAACCAAGGTGATGGTCTGGGGAACAGGGTGGGATTGTGGGGGTGTCCTGTGAGGGATTTGATCCTGATGGATCCCTCCTAACTCAGCACATTCCGATCCTGTGAAATGATCACATCCATTCATCTGCAGAGAACACTGAAAACTGGCAGGATGCTCCTTTTCCACTTTTCTCAGCCACTTATTTTTCCCTCCCACAGAGGTTCAGCGCCTCTGCCCATCCATCCCTCTGTCTGAGGAGCCTCACCTGGTTCAGACCCAGCAGGAAGGGGTCCCTGGTCCATGTTTGTGTGGAGGGGCTGCAGATCCAGAGGGATCCCCCCAGGAGCAGAAGCTCCAGATGCACCCCCAGCTGCAGCCACCGTGGATCAGGAGGAACAGCAGCTTTTGGCAAAGAGGGAGCCCTGTAGGAAGCTGGATTGGCTCCTCCTCCTGTTTATATTTGCCTTTTACTCATCTAATTAGGCAGGGAGACAGATGCCCTCTCCTAAGAAACTGAGCTGAGCTCCTGATACCATCCAAGAAGCAAGAAATTCATTATTAATCATCACAATCTCTTCCTGGACTTCCCACCCTGCCTAGAGCTCGAGCCCCAGGGCTGCCAAGGAGTGAGTTCCAAAGCACTGAACTTCTTGTGGGATAATTATTTCTTACTTCTGAACCCAAAGAGAAACACTGTTTCTTGCAATCTCATGTATTCAAATTAATTAGATTTACAGTCTTGACTGGCTGATCAGCCAGCAATGGAAAATAAGATTCCTACACCAAATAATTAATTGCTCAGTCGTCCAATAAAGCAAAGCAGCAAAACAGTCCCTTTTACTCTCATGTGAGCATAATTGCCATCCTTGTTTGAAATTAATGGCTTTTCCCAAGTATTCCAAAGGCCAGCAGGGAAGCTGCTTCAGGTCTGAGTGGTGAGTATGATTTTTAGAATAAAAAACCTTCAATCCCTGGGTCAAGGACAGGTATGAGCTGCCTGAAAGCCAGGATTTAATGATGAGGGGACTCATTCCCACACTCCCCAAGGCTGGGATTTTCTTAGGGAGAGCCTGGGAAGGGCTCAGGGCAGGACAGCTGCAGCTCTCCAGCCTCTAGTGCTGAATTCTGCAGCATCCCCTCACTCCCAGAACATGAACACAACCTCAGCTCTGGAAATAAAACCAGCCCAGAAAAGAGGTTAAAGGGAAAGTTTTAAATGTTTGTGTCTGCCTGATGATGTTACCATTGAAATATTTCAAAATCTGCCCCAAACTTTCCTAAAACAGAAGTTTCAACGCCCCCAATGTCACCAAAACACAAAATCTGACCCTATGGATGTTTTAAGAGGGCAGTTGTACAAAATCAGCCTCAGAACACGAACACAACCTCAGCTCTTGAAAAAAAAACAGCCCAGAAAAGAGTTCAAAAAAAAGTTTTAAATGTTTGTGTCTGCCTGATGATGTTACCACTGAAATATTTCAAAACCTGCCCCAAACTGTCCTAAAACAGAAGTTTCAACACCCCCAATGTCACCAAAACACAAAATCTGACCCCATGGATGTTTTGAGAGGGTTGTTCTACAAAATCAGCCTCAGAACATGAACACAACCACAGCTCTTGAAATAAAACCAGCCCAGAAGAGAGGTTAAAGGGAAAGTTTTAAATGCTTGTGTCTGCCTGATGATGTTACCACTGAAATATTTCAAAACCTGCCCCAAACTTTCCTAAAACAGAAGTTTCAACACCCCCAATGTCACCAAAACAAAAAATCTGACCCCATGGATGTTTTAAGAGGGTTGTTCTACAAAATCAGCCTCATCTGCTGACATTTGCACAATTACCAGCACATAAACCAGCTGAGGAACTCTTTTATGATTCTTTAATTCGTCTGGTGCAGCATTTATTCAGGAGGGCTCTGGGCTACCTGGCTCCCTGCACTCCCAGGGTGCAGATAAAGTGTCACTGTGATTTCCAAGGTGAGTTCTTGGCCCAACACTGCCAATGAATTTGGGTCTGGGTGGTTGTAAAAAAAAGAAAAATGGGAATTAGCTCTTTTCCTTTCCAGCTCTCAACTTTTAGCACCTCCTAGCTGTTACATTTCTATTTTTTGAAAAATCCCTTTGCCCAGGATTTTCTCTTAGGAAGCCTCAGAGAAAAATGAAAACAATCATTATTTCATTTGGGTTTTTTCTCTGTTTTGCTCATGTGGAATGTGCTTAGAGATTGTTTATCTAACAAATGATTCTTTTATTGGTTTTTGCTGGGAATTGTTTTGACCCAATGGGCAAATGGGGCCAAGCTGTGTTGGGACTCTGGAAAGAATCAGGAGTTTTCATCATTATTTTTTTAGAACTCTGTAAGTATCCTTGCTGAATTCTTTAGTATAGCACAGTGGGAATCTATAAATCAGAAAGTTTTGGGAAAGCTGCAAAAGGCCTTAGAGACAGCAGAGCTGTGATCAGAGCTAAGCAGGAGCCATGAGATTGGTCAGGAGAAAAATTATGTAAAATGTAGAAAAGCAAAGATAAATAGAACCATGGTCTGTGTATTAATGCTCATCTAGAATAACTCCCTAAGCTGCAGGAAAGTTTATCTAGTGAGATATTGAGGAGTTCTGAGCTTCATAACGGAGCTCTGAGCATTGTGTTTGAAGGCTCACAAGCAGGTGTTGTATTTGAAATAAGCAAAAATTGTTTAACCAAAGGTAACTGTGCTTAGAGTGGTTGGATGGAACCACTGTCAGTATAGAATATATACTGTACAGATATAAATACTGTCAGTGTGCTTCTGCTTTGTGTGATTGGGCAAAAAACTTTTAAAGTGAGTTGTAACATTGAGTTCTTTGTCTGCTGCCTGGGATGTGAGCTGCTGGCATCTTCCCATTGTCATAACCATGGAATGAGAGTGATGCTGGAAAATAAAACAGCTCAGGGAACGTTCCCAGCAGTCCTGTCCTGTTTGGGATTTGTACACAGCCCCCAGCCAGTGGTATAGTTTGGTATTCTTTAATATAATATAGTATCATAAAATAATAAATTAACCATCTGAAAACACAGAGTCAGAGTCATCACTCCCTCCTTCCCTGGGGCACCTCATGGATACAACACCCAGCTCCCTCCTTCTGCTGGGAAAACACAAAAATGAAACTTTTCTTGGCCTGGGATGGAAAGAGCATCATTTCCCTCCCTCAGGACTGGGAAGGTCCATCCCTCACCCACCCTGCTCTGTGACATCACCCCACAAAAGCTGCTTTTTGGTAAGGAAAAAAATCTTCAAGTTCCCACCTTGGTTGGGCAATAAAGCAGCAATGTTTGGTCAGTCAAGGGATGAAAACCTGTCCCAGGGCTGCAGAAATGGCCCCTTGTAGAATAATTTCCATTTGTGCTTGAATCCCACAGCACCACTCAGGCTTTAACTTTCTTCTGAGTGACTTTGCAATCGGTGATTACCACGAGCCCACGGCAGTAAATAGGGGGAAACAGGCAGTTTTTATTTTCCCAAAGCAGAGCTGTGGGAAAATACATGGATATTTTATGCTTATTTAGGCAGTAATGATCCATTCTGAGCTCTCTCCCATCCCTGGCTCTGCCCCTCAGGCAGATGTCAGTCCTTGCTGGGGCAAAGGCAGAGCTGCAATGGAAATGGAGATAATTTACAGCATTAAGTGACTTTAACTGAACATTTAATCCAACATAAATGGGGTCTTCCACACCCCAGAGCCCCCTTCCTTTTTTGGACCTGACTTCAGGTATATTTACATTTTCTGAGGATGCACTTTGTAGGTTTCTAGGGCTGTCCTCATTCCCATTCCTCCTCCTTCAAATATCCCATCACAATGGGAAGGATTCCACTGATGGATGAATGGAAAAAGAGATTTGCTGTTACAAATAAATTTTAGGGTTGCTGAGAAATGAAATTAGACATTGAGAGATGAAAGAGACAATGGGGAAGAAAAACCTCTAAATTCAGTAAAAATTAAAAATTAAAAGGGAGGATTATACATTAGAGGGGAATCTTTAATATCAAGTGTTCTGGGGAGTCTGGACCTCTCAGAAATGGAGAAAAACCCTAAATTCAGTAAGAATTAAAAATGAAAAGGGAGGGTTTTGCATTAGAGGGAAATCTTTGGGATCAGGTGTTCTGGGAAGTCTGAACCTCTCAGAAATGAGGAAAAACCCTAAATTCAGTAAGAATTAAAAACTAAAAGGGAGGATTATACATTAGAGGGGAATCTTTAGGATCAGGTATTCCGGGAAGTCTGAACCTCTCAAGTATCTCAGAAATGGGGAAAGAGAGAAGGGAAATGTGGCTGGAAATTGGGATAAAAAGGGAGGGTGGATCCTCCAAAAATCGGAGAGACCCCAGGGGATGCTCCATGGCCTCTGCCTTGATTGGAATAAAGCCAAAGGATCCTCTGCCTCCTGTTTGGGCACAAACCTCTGGTGTTTGTGGGTTAATTTTCCTAACAACTGTTAATATTTGTGTATTCAAGAATCAGCTGATTTTACCTGCAAAGTTTTTCCTCTTTGTAGGAAAAACTCCTGAGAGAGAGAGAGAGAGAGAGGGACAGAGAGAGGGACAGAGAGAGGGACAGAGAGAGGGACAGAGAGAGGTGCCTTCCCAGGAGGGAAAAGCCTCTTCTTGCTGCCATTTGCTGATCACCTTGACACACAATTTCTCTGTGCCTGGGCACTGCTGCTGCTGGCCATAAATCCATGCAGAATTTACTACCTGTGAGAGGCTGAGGGCATTTTCTGGCACAAGATCTGCATCTCTCTCATGTGTGCATGTGTATGAGCACGACCTATAGCTCCTCTGAATTATTTATAGACAAACAAGTAATTAAAATTTTTATTCTGCCCATTTTGGAGCACGGAAGGAAAAAAAAAAAGAATTCTACTTTATTCTTTCATCAAGGAAGCTGCTGGCCAAGCTCATAACTCTGTCTGCACGCTGTAAAGAATGGGGTGAGTGGTTTCTCATCAAACACACTTTGCATTTTATGGGATGCACTGAAAAACTAAGTGGCTTAGTGACTTCTGCCAATGTCACCAAAGGAGAGAGCTCAGAACAGAGAGCGTGCCACCCTCCTGAGCCACACATCCTCCCCAACACTGTCCAGGAGCAGAGGGGAAGGGACAGGAGATTTCTGCCCAGGGCTGGCTCAGGGGACTGTGGAGCTCCTCAGAGTGACCAGCTCAACACACAGAAATCGTTTTGTTCTTGACTTTCACGGGTCCTGTTGAACCTCCCTGTGCATCTCCACTGAATTCTCACAAGGTGACCGTGGAGGGTTGGGTGTTTACGAGCACAAAGACTCTTGGATCTTATTTCCAGCTCATTTCCTCACTTTCTGACCCTGAAAATGATTTTTAATACAACAACAAATAACACCCTGGGCTGGTGGAAGGTGTCCCTGCCCATGGCAGGGGGCTGGAACGAGATGGGTTTAAGGTTCCTTCCAACCCACACCACTCCAAGACCCTCTAACCAATCCTAGCTACTATTTTAAATCTTTCTGGGAAATAAGGAATGCTTTGAAAATCAAGCCTTGCAGCTCTGGGGCCACCCACATCTGTGCCAACACAGAATCATTCACATCACCTCCAAAGAAAGGAAAAAAAGGAGAACAACAGAGCAGAACCAGATCACCAGGCAGCCCAAGATAAATTAATGAGGCCAGCTGGAAGGTGGTTTTGTTCTTGAGGTGGGCTCAAGTACAAGATGAGCAAGTCAGTCCTTTGCCCCTCGGATCACAACTTCCCTCTGGTGGTTCTAAATGTCAGAAAAATTTAAAAAGAATTCCAAAAAATAAAGCCAGAGGCTTCAGCCATGGCATTGCCCATGTTCTCTGACTGGTCTTTCACTGAGGTGTTTTTCCACTGTGACAGAATTGAGAAGAAAGTGGTTTAGTGCCTGCTCAAATGTCAGAAGTAACTCTTCCTAGGGAAACTGAGACATGCAAAAGGACACAAGTCACCACAATATTTTTCCTTTAAATAAACCAAAAATCACTACAAATATCAAACTAGCCTCCAAAATATCACATTAAATATCACTATTATTATCAATATCATTATTATCATTATAAATATCAAATTAGCCTCCTGAATTATCATCAAGAGCCTAGAAACAATTGGCCACAGAAATCAAGTGACTGTTTCTAAGCTTGTGACACGCCTGCATCAGACTTCCAGGTCTGTCCTGAGTGTCAGGGTTGATATTTTTGCTTGTTGCTGCACCAAATAATAAAAAGAAGATACTCAACCTTTAACAGAAGTGCCCCATGCAGAGGAAAAAGTAATTTTCAGGTGAGAGGGAAACGTGTTTCACTAATTCTGCTGAAGTGGAGCCTTGAGGCACTCGTTGGCTTTGGGAGAACTTCCCACTTTTCCTGGGCTGGGAGTTTTGCTGGGCAATATTTCTCTGCAGCACCATGAATTTAATCACATCAAAATGTCAGCAGAGAAAAATGGAGCACACAGAGGCCTTTTCCCCTTGGTATTTAGCAGGAGAAATGGATGTTTCCTTAAAGAGGCAGCGGAGTGAGCTGCACAGGAGGTGACACCTCTGTGCTCACCTCTGGGCTCCCTTTGGACTCCACTCCCCAGGGATATAAATCAGGATTTTTGTCACTTCAGCACAGCTGATTGTGTTTGTTCTGGCACAGCATGGATATAAAATGATGGCATTTATACTCCAGTGGATATCCAGGCTGGCTGAGGAGCCTTTTCTGCAGGGATGGAGCTTGGGAATCCTTCCATAAATAACAACTGTCCAAAAAACCCACAGGATCAGTGACACCAAACGTTGCTGACTCCTGCAAACAGCAACCTTAGTTCTTCCCACCACCAAATACTGATTTCCACATGAAAATGATGTGTTTGGAACAACACAGTCCCAGCCACACCTCTAGGAGTGCCTGGGGGAGTTACCACAAGCATTAATTTACACCCACTTCTTTCAAAGCTTCGTGGACAAAGCCAACAGCAGCGAGAAGGAGAAAATATCCGAAGCATTTTTTTTATTATTTTTCTAAGGAGAAAATATCCAAAGAAACCATTCAGAAATGCATCCAGTTAAAAAAATTAAGTTCCTGAAGGGAAGGTGGAATTTCCCCCAGCAGATAAATCCCTTTCCCAGGATCTCCTTCCCCATGTAATGAGTCCAACTTTAACCCCAGCTCTTTAACGAGCTGCCCTGAACTGCCCCACCCCAAAGCCAGGCAGGATCCAAGGCACTTATTCCAAACAGAATGGTAATTAAAGTGAATTTATATTAATCCAGGAGAGCTAAAGGAAGGGACAATGATTTATGAGCAATTTTGCTGGCATTTTCAAGAGGCATAAAAAGCATTAAAAGGGAATATCTAAAAACTATTAGTTAGGAAAGCAGCCATAATTGGAGAAGTAATCCAGGCTGTCTTTAGGGCATTTGGTTCCTCCATGGAAGACAAACCCAGATAACCTTTGAGAGAAATAAAACCCAAATTTGCAACATTTTTGTTTTTAAAACGGATAAGGTGAAATTATTCCAGTAAAATACGTGTAGTCACCCAAGACCCTCGACTGCTGTAACATCTTGGGCACCACAAACTGCATTTTTTTATACAATAAATTGCATTTTGAAGAGCCCCTGGAGTCCCCACATCTCTCATTCAGGCTCTTACAGTGGTGCCCAACGTGGGGCGCCGTTAGTCAGAGCCTGAATGAGGGATGGAGGACTCCAGGCCTGCCTGCAGCTGGAGCTGACAGCTGTGGGCACAGCTCTGTCACCCAACACTCTGCACTGCTGTCACCTCTTGGATACAATAAACTGCATTTTTTTATACAATAAACTGCATTTTGAAGAGCCTCTGGTGTCCCACTTCTCTCCTTCAGGCTCTCACAGTGGCGCCCAACGTGGGTCACCATTAGTCAGAGCCTGAATGAGTGATGCAGGACTCCAGGCCTGCCTGCAGCTGGAGCTGACAGCTGTGGGCACAGCTCTGTCACCCACCACACTGGACTGCTGTTACCTCTTGGATACAATAAATTGCATTTTGTATGCAACAAACTGCATTTTGTACACAATAAACTGCATTTTGAAGAGCTGCCTGGAGCCCCGCATCCCTCATTTCAGCTCTCACAGATGTGAAACCAACCCACCCATCACCTTTGCCAATATTCCCTTCCCAGCTTTCTGCCCGGCTTGAGAGGTCACATCCAGCTGCAACATCTTTGACTTTGCCTTGGAGTCGAGGTGTGCATTCCCAGAGCAATCAATACGTCCTGCAGATGGATTTATTGGTCCCCACTCTCTGTAATTAAGCTCAGCAAGAGCAATAACAATGCCTTAAGTGTTCATCCTTTCAAAATTGTCCTCAGCTCTCTTTAATCTGTCTGAACAGATGGAGTCCTGCTCCATCACCTTGCAAACTTTTTTCCTGTGCTATTAAAGCCCCAGCAGAATTTCAGGGGATAAATTGAAGGCAGCAAATGTTTAATAATTGCTGTCACTTATTCCTTCACAAAGTTTTGGAGTTAATGAATAAAACATGTTCATAAGACACTGGGCACGGGGAAGTCAACAGAAGACATCCTGCTGAGTTAAACACATCATGCCAGAGCTGGAAATCCAATATTTACTTCCAGGGAATATTTATCTTGCTGTGTTGATATTCCAGAAATCCCCCTGAACCATGACCCCAGTCCCCAGATCCCAGGTCAGCAAGTAATGAGTTTTTAACTCAGTAGTTTTGTCAGTTTATCATGGATGGACTTCACATCAGTGATCAGGACTGGAAGTGCCAGAATTCTTGTGGTGGGGGGCACTTGTTATAAGATTATTTGTATCAAATTTGGTTAATGACTGTGTTAAATTACTCAGTGCCAAGAAGGGGGTGGCAGAGATTTGCTTGCTGTCACAACTGAACATTTCACACCAGGTATTACCTGGAGTGCAGATGATGCTCTCTGCTCAAGGCACAAATGCTGTTTGCGCCTTTAGATCAATAAACCTACTTAAGTGAAAAAAAAAAAGTGAAAATAGAAACTTCACCCAAGCCAGTTTTTGGGGGGAGGAAATTTAATTCTACTGAAGTCAATGAAAATATGGGAATGTCATGGAAAAAACTGGCTTAACCTGATGATGCTGCATGATGGAAAATTTGACCCCTATGAACAAGGTTAATGCCCTCTCTGTAAATTGAATTTCAGCTTTACTTTTGCCAAAACTCTGTAGCACAACAGCTCAGGCAGTTAATATAAAAATGCCAAAAATGCATGAATTTTGAAATAGGAGCAGGACTGTGCATTCCACATTCCACTCTAATTTCAAAGAATAAGAACCCACATCCTGTTGTCCCAGACAATCTTAACCACAGCTCATCCAAAGGTAATTTCTGACCAAAGAACTCCAAATGTGCTGAGATACCAGAAGAAATCTGTAAAGTAGATCTCCACTAAACCCAGCTCAGTTGATGGGGCCTTAGCACTGGCTTTAATAGGATTTTGAGCAGGTTTAAACCTCAGTGTGACTCAGATCCCAGACTGGAGGAGATGCTAAATTGGCTCTGGATGCGTTGGCAGCCAGAATCCAGCCCTGATTGATGGGAAAAGCTCTTCCTGCCACGGTCACCTGGGTCCAAGGTTTAAAGGAAAAGATGATGGGGAGGTCTGAGCACAGCACAGAGCCTTGGAGAGCTGTAACAATTCCCCTTTGGGGCTTTTTTGTTTCTTTTTAAAAAATTTTTACTCACAAGCAAAGAGAAAAAGTCACCTTTGATGTGAAATCTTGAGCTGTAAAACTCACTGGTGGCACAGGGAGACTCTCTGAGCTCAGGGTCCCAGGATTTAGGGCACAGACATGACTGCTGGCTCTTCTCATGTTCATTAATTATACATTTATGGACATCTCATTTGTCCAGATGGATTTTGAGACAATTCACCAAACTGGTGACACAGAACTCACAGCCCATTGTCTTCTCCCAGGAGTTTAATGCATTCAGCACTGGGGGAGCCTTGAAAAAGGGTAAAGCACAGCCCAGATGTGGATTTTGCTCACACCAGATGTTGATTTTGATCACACAGATTTTATAGGCTTCGTGCCATGTTCCAAAACGCTGCTGTAAGCTAAGAACCTCTGATGGAGGAATGACTGCACTGAGGGAAACCAAGATTTTCCTCCAAAATTCAGAGTTCCCATCACCTGCAGCACAACTTGGCGAACCAGAGCGTAACTCCCCCACAATGAGCAAAATTCAGATTTTAATTTACAAGATTTCTCTGTGCTGCACTCCTTCACTCATCCTCAGTACTTCAAGCTCCCCTTTGAATGATAAACTGCTCACAAAAAACTTGGTCAATGTTCTTCTTGGACTTCACATCACCACCACAAGCCCGTGTCAGTCTTTCTGTCATTTCTCATTGAGGTGAAATCTGCTGAAAACACATCTAGCAGAGACAATTAAAAATAGGGCACCAAGGGCATCCTTGGCAGTCTGGAATGCTGTTGACAAAATGAAGACATTGCTCACAATTACACCGGGGGTAATTTATGCAGCTGGTGGCTTCTGCCAGCACAGGCAATGCCAGCCCTGCTAATGAAACCAGGATCAATCTGACACCAGAATGATGGCAGATTTTGAAAACAAGGACCAACAGTTTGCAGGTGGTTTAGGCAGCTATAAAATCTGATTTATAAGAGCTTTTTAATCCTTGCTTTAATTCACCTTGTGGGAATGGACTGTCATAAAATATCCTGCCACGTTACAAGCAGCGGGCTGTTTGAGATCCAGCAGGGCACAAATACATTTCTGCTCTTTTCAAAGGCATCTCCTGTAATTTTTTTATGCACAATGAGGGAGGATGAAAAGGATCTTGAGACGTTGTTGTTTACAGCACCAAAATCTGGGGGCAGCCTCACATTGCAGGTCACCAATACCAGGAACCTTTATTACAGCAGTTCCTCAAAAAGCATCATGGGTGCATCAAAAAAGGCTCAGAATGTTCATTTTCTAACATCACCAGGCTTTTCCAGATTTCCAAGAGCCTTCTCCCATCCCAAATGAAATTTTCAGACCAACAAAACTTGCCAGGCTGCTCTCTAGGAGGACACTAAAGACCTCCAGGCACCAACATCTCCGAGGGCACAGCTGGGAGAACTCATTCACTGAATTAATAAATTAATATTATTATTTAAGAAATGTGAATATACGTTCCCTTCAGCCTGATGGGCATCAGAAACTCTCCAGCTACTCCTGCAGAACCACAAAGCATCAGCATCCCTCAACTTCCTTTCCAACCCTTCCTGGCAGGCACCTTCATTACAGCAGTTCCTCAAAAAGCATCATGGATGCATCAAAAAAGGCTCAGAATGTTCATTTTCCTAACGTCACCAGGCTTTTCCAGACTTCCATCCCATCCCAAACAAAATTTTCAGACCTTGCCAGGCTGCTCTCAAGGAGGAGACTAAAGACCTCCAGACATCAACATCTCCAAGGGCACAGCTAGGAGAACTCACTCACTGAATTATTAAATTAATATTATTATTTAAGAAATGTGAATATACATTCCCTTTATTCTGATGGGCATCAGAAACTCTCCAGCTACTCCTGAAGGACCACCAGGCAGCAGCAACCCTCAGCTTCCCTTCCTGGGGCCCTGATTAAATACCTGTTTAGAAAGTGAGGAGTTCCTGCTGAAACAGAGCAGCTGCAGCACCTGGGTTTTCCCCAGAGCTCTCCTGCCTCATGCAGCCAAATCCTGTTGAGGTTTTGTAATTTTTTAAGTGCCTTTTGAATGGTTCCAGCTGCAGCAGCCCCTGGGTTGGAGTGCTTTGTGCACCACCTCCATTTATTACCCTTCAGGCGAGCATTCCCCTCATTTTATCCTTTAATTTATTGCGTGTTTACCTGCTGGACCTCGCTGGGAACATTGGTGCTTTTCCAATCCATTCTGTCATGGAAGTTATTGTCAGTGGGACTCTATTAACAAATCTCTCACCCAAATCTCTCACACAAATGCTCCCAGCAGCGCTGGGGGTGGCACTGCCACGGTTTCCTCGGAGCAAATCAGGCAGGAGAGAGGCTCAGGTGCTGTGAGGGGCTCTTGCATAATTTATCACCCCCGGGCAGGAAGAATGATGGGGCAAAGCAATGGAGAAAATCAGCTCCTTAACTGTGTTTGTGCACCTCCTGGGGAGGGAAAAGATATTTTGCACTGGCTGGGTGGACAATTCCAAAGGTCAGTCACCCCACAAGCTTTATCTTCCATGGGCTTTGTCTTCACAGAGTGGTTTCAAAGACTGTCCAGGGTGGGATTTTTAGGAGGAATCTCTGTTTGGGGTGGGTGGGTTCGCTGTCAGAGGACACCAGTCACACCCAAAAATTGTTTCTTCTGCAGGCATCTCTCAAGCATAACCATGGGGACTCTCACATCCATTTTTTCTCTCCCTTTTTTGGGCAATCTGTGGAATTTTAACACCAATTAGGTACTTAACAGCTGCTCCCCTGTGAGTAGATTGGAGCAGACAGTTCCAGTCCTTGAATGATCAGAGGCAGAAGATGTTTCTTACTCTTGATGCATCTGTGACTGCACAGTGCCCCCAGCCCCACCAACTCTTTCATCTCCTTTGTTCCCATCTCCACGACCTCATTAAGAGCTACATTTTGGGATTTATTTATAGCTGGAGTTAATTTATTACATTAATGACTAAGACAGCAAGACGCAGCTGAGCATCTCAGATGGAAAATCAAGAGCTTCTATTGTGACCTGCATGATAAAAAATCTGCTCTTTGTGCCTCAGCCCGAACACCCAACACCTTGGAGGAGCAGCTTCCACTCAGTTCCATTCAGTTTTGTTTCTGGATGATGAATATCCAATTCCATGTCAGTGCACACCTGAGGAGCGAGGGAACAGCTTGGGATGATGAAGCCAATCCGAGCAGATCAGGCTCAAAGCCCAGAGTGACGGCACAGCTCGGAGGGGAACGGTGTTTCTGCATCACAAAGAGATTATTTTCGGTTTCAGACGAGGTGGAAACAAAGTGTGGGTGAGCAGAGGTCAGAGCTGTGGGATGGGGGGCACAGATTGGCAATCAAAGCCAGGGCAGAGCAAAGGCACAGCCCTGCTCTCCCTGGGTGTCACAAATTCACAAATAACAACTTCTGCTCCTCTGCTGGGTGATTGGAAATTGTTTCTCCTCAAAGGTTTCTGTCTTTACAGAACCTGCTGCACAAACACCAGTCAGTTACACCCAAATGATCAAAACAAGCTAAGGTAAAAGAAAAATTTACAGAAATTTAAAATAAAAAAAAAAACCAACAAAAACCAAACAAACCAAAACAAAAAAAAAACCCAACAAAACACCAGACAACAAATTTATAAATACTCAACCACAAGTTCATAAATACTGAACCACAAGCTCATAAATACTGTGCAACACAATTTTTTATGAGGTTTGAGGTCCTGTCCCCACATGCCCACCCTCATTTGAGACAAAGGATATCTGTCTAAAACGTTTACCCAGAAAGAACAAATTAACTTTCTACTTTCATTAATGAAAAATAATACCAGAGTGAGCTTGAGTGAGAATGATCTTCAACAATTAATGGTAATTGCTTGTGCTTGTATGAAAGACCTTGACAAATTCCCAGTAATATTTTATCCTCCTTCCAGGAGCAGTGAGTGCCCTCCCAGGGCTTTAGGAAGGGGATGATGTTAACCCTTAATTAGCCCCATTTGAAGGCTAATTAATGGTGTATGTGAATAAGGGGGAAGGAAAAGTGCTTGATAATAACGGTAAAAATACCCAGAAATGGCTTTATTTTTTTTCTGAATTATTTTAATGCATTTAAACTTCATTAAAACAACCCCCTAAAAAAAAATAAAAACTTCATCTACCAGAGGCAAGTTAAAGAAAACATCAAATTTCTGTGTAACATAAAGAATGAAAGCCATTCCTTGGAGGAGACTCGTTGCAGGAATTTCCTGAGTCTCCAAAGTGACATCTGCTCAGGGAAATGAGGAAATGAAAGGATCGTTTTCTCCACAGCTGCAATAAGCATCACAAAATGCTAATTTAGGGTAACCTTTCTAGGAGGGCTTAACTGATCCAGGAGCCAGAACGTCTCTGGCTTCCAGGGTCTTAAATTCCCCTCACTTCAGCCCACATTAACCTGTTATTCAACCAGTGGCTCATTAACTACAGAAAAACAGCCAAACTGACTGATTTTGATTAAAATCTTAATTTATTGATGTTTTAATTGCTAAAATAGAAAGTCCTGGCTGTATTAATTTACTCAGAGGTGGCATCAGATGGCTCTAAGTGAAATATTTCTGTAAACCTGAGCCCCTCTCTGCCTCAGTTCCACATCTTTAAGCAAGCAAGAATAATATTTCCAGCACAAAAAGCCCATGCATTTTTTTTCTACATATATTTGTATATAACCTCAGGAAAACAAAATAAATTTATGAAATGGAGGCCATGCAAATGTGGGAAAAAATGCTGAGCAAGACATTTTTGTCCTTTCACTTAGAAACACTGAAGATATTTTTGGTCCAAACACATCATTCCGTTCCAACACATTGATTTATTCAATTTGATGAAAATGGAATGGCCAGGACATAATTAATGGTTGAAACTCTTTCTGTTTAACAAATTGAAATACTTTGAATACTAACTAGCCATATGTAAAGCTCATCAATATTAATGATACTTTCTGAAATGTATCATCCATTCTTCACGGACAGAAATAAGCCTGGGTTTGCTGAGGCACAGAAATGATGAGGGAGGAATTCACAGGGGCTTCTGCATCTCCTGGAATGCAAAGTTCCATTTTAAAAACTGAATTTTCTGAAAATCTCAGGTGTTTTTCCACAGTGTGGGTGGCCCAACCCCTTCCAAGGGCGGCCTTCAGTCCTGAGTTTGCAACAGGGTGTGACAAAAAAAGCCTTAAAATGCCCAGGGAAACAGAGAAGGGAAACAATCTCAAAGGAGATTGTAAAAATTGTTCATTATTCTGAAATAAGAGCAGGTTAATGGTGAAACCCAGTGCAGAACTGTTCGTAGATTTACCTGTGGGGTTCAGAGTCCTGAAGTTCCTTACAAGGAGAGGTTAAACCAAGTTTGGATTTCGATACCACGGTGTTCTCTGGCACACAAATTTACAAAGCTACAAAGTTTTGCCACAGGAAAGCCCCAGAAAAGGAGAAAACGTGGAATGGGAAAAGAGGCTGCAGGTCTGGAACCACAGGACCCCACTGAAAAAATCCCAGAGCTGAGATTGTGCCGCCCCAGCTGCTGCCTCAGGCACGACCAAAGAGGAATTTACCACAAAACATTTGAAAGAAAACACAGCAAACTTGGCTTATTCCTTTTTTTTTTGTAACTCCCTACCCAGCATTTAAAAAATTACAGAGAAGATGAGGAGTCCACAAGCTTCACACCAATTTTTTCCTGATGAAAAGAGGTTTTTATCCTCATTAACAACAGCCAGCTCATTTTTGTGTGTGCAGGTGCAGCCCTTGGACACAGATGCAGGACATCATCAAATCCTTCATTCAACTTTTCACAAAATAAAATAAAAAAAATTACCCAACATTGTTTGAATTCCTCGAGTGACAACTTCAGGCCATCCTGTGATGTCATGAACTGACTTTTCCAAGATTTATTAACCCAGCTTCATCATTAAGTAATTGCCAGTGGAAAGTTTGCTGTTGTTGGGGTTTATACTTTTAATATCTCCCTCATCTCAGCTGTTTATTGGATCCAATTTATGAAGGGTGAGAGGAACACGAGTCATTAAATCACCTGGAGGTGCTTCCTGTTTATGAGGCAATAACCATTTTCCTGTGCTAATAAATCCCAGGCCCGCAGCTGAACATTTATTAGGCCAAGCTACAGTTATTGTTGAGTTAATTGGAAGCACCCTGAAGTTGTTACTATAATGAAAATTCCAATGATTAAAGATTGGGGAGAAATCATCAGTTTTAAAGTGGGGGGGGAGGATGGGTAATGAGAAATAGGAAATAATTGGAAATTGAAAATTGAGGGGTTTGGGCAGCGCCACCAAGGGAAACTGGGGGAATGTGACTCATTCCCTCGTTCCGATATTTGGTATATTTGGTAGTTTGACATGGAATAACTCCTTTTTTTTAATTTTTTTTTTTCTCAGCAGACAAAACCACTCACGAGCCAACTCTCCTTTTTCTTCCTCCCTTGAGCGCCACCCTGAAGCCCATCTGATATTTTAGGGGTCTCTTTGTGGTGAAATGGAAAGGCAAGAATGGATGAACCCCCTGCTTGAGCCATCCAGCACAGAATCCCAGGACAGCTGGAATTGGAAGGAACCTCTGGAGATCAGCAGATTGTTTTGAGCTGAAATATTCACACTGAGTGGGGTGATGGGCTCTGACCCAAGTGCTTTTGGGGAGAAATCGCTGAAATTCCTGCAGGCCAACTGGTGGGGCTGCAGCTGGGGGAGCCCCCTTAGCTAAAGAAAGAGAAATAAGAATTAGAGCTCCCCAAACCAGGCACACGAGGGCTGGGCACTGCAGAACACAAGAATTAAGGCTGCATTTGGAAAAATAAATCCTGCAACAACAACAGGATCTGATTTGTGATGACTTAACACTGCTTGTTGGAGAGGCAGGAAGCTCCATCCACGTCTTCAATGCATTTTTTTTCTCCTCAAAATATGAGGGAGCAGCTTAACCTTGAAAATACCACTTAGCTCACACACACACACGTGGTAATTAATTTTCTACAGAGGCTGAAATCACTTTGCCTAAAGCAAAATCCTTCTGACATTATTAAATGCCACAGTGCAGTTAAAGCACAATTATAAACTAATTCACAGAATAAATCTCATTAGTTTCCTGAGGCCTTCTGAATAAACTGAAAGGAAAACGTTGCCACAGCTGACTTTCATCTTTGCCTCCCTAAGCAGATCCACAATCAAAAAGCATAACATTTTAATAATTACAGATGATTAAAAACAGATAGTTTGGGGAAAACAGGGGCGTAAAGCTGCTGCGCGCGGAGCAACGGCGTTGCTCCACCTGGAAGTAAAAAATAGGTTAAAAATCCCAGTGGCAGGGACAGCTGAACTGCAAATCCCTCTGCCAGAGTGGGGCCAGCTCTGCTCCAGAGGCTGCAGAACTGAATCAGAGGCAAACAAACTCCAACTGCCCACCAATATTCCACAGATTGAAGCAAGCAGCAATCGGAAATAAAGGAACAGAGGAAGTGCTTCCGAGGTGACACCTCCAAATAAGACATTTAGGAAGAAATTTTGTGAAGGATTTAGTTCTGCAAGAGGCACCTGCAGCAGCCACTGAAGCTTTGAGCCCTGAAATCACCAGCCCAGAGCAGTCTGAGCACACACATCCCTGCCTATTCCGTTTTTCAAGCATGTTTTTTGGTTAAAAACCACCAGGCTGGCACACAGGCTTCCTCAGCACCTTGAAATGCAGGTCTGCCACCCTTGCTGCACTCAAATGTTATCCTTAAACCCATTTCTCACCAAACCTATGTGTTGCATTTATATTTTCTGAAAAATCCCTTCGCCAGGACTTTTCTCCTGGGAAGCTGAGAAGCCTCAGGAAAAAAAAAAAAAAAGGAAAACAAATTCTTATCTCATTTGCTTCTCCTGTGTTGTGCTCACATGTGGAATGTGTGTGGAGATTGTTTATCCAACAGGATGTTGTTTGATTGGTTTAATGTGAATTATTTTGATTTATTGCCCAATCAGTGCCAAGCTGTGTCAGGGCTCTGGAAAGAGTCAGGAGTTTTCATTATTAGCTTTTTAGCTTTATGTAAGTATCTTTTCTGCATTCTTTAGTATAGTTTAGTATAGCATTCTTTAATATAATATAGTATCATAAAATAATAAATTAGCTGTGTCAGGACTCTGGAAAGAGCCGTGAGTTTTCATTATTATCTTTTAAATTTTCTGTCTGTATCCTTTCTGCATTTTTTAGTATAGTATAGTATTCTTTAATATAATATAGATCATAAAATAATAAATCAGCCTCTGAGAACATGGAGTCAGATTCCTCCTTCCTCCTGCCATGGGGCACCCAGCAAATACAACAGACCTGGCCAGGGGCTGTCCCAGCAGGGCACAGGGACAGCTTTTACCTGTGGTTGGCAGAAATGGGTGCCCTGCTCTGCACTAACACAATTCCTGCCTGATTGGTGTCTGAGATCAGCCCTGGAGCTGCTGAGCACGTCCTTGACTCCCTGCATTTGCTGGGAAGCCAGCAGCTACAGAAAGTCAATTATATTTGTGTTTCTCAGGAGGAAAGGTGCTGTCAGTACCAAGGGCTGGGAACATGTTAGCTGCAGAGGGTGAGTGAATCCAGCGTTTCTACATCTTGTTAAATCTGTTCTCATGGAAAACCAAGAACCTGCTGGCTTCAGCACAGCCAAGTCAGCACTCTACAAGTGAGGGAAGGAAAAAAGCCCAAACAGAAAGTGTTCTGAGCTTTCAAAAAGTGCTCTTTTGTTCTCCCAGACAGCCTCAGTGGCAGCCAAGGATGTGCATCCCAGCCCAGGCAGCTGTGCATCCCAGCCTGGAGCAGATTGCATGTTTTCGAGCTGCTGCTTTCCATCTGATTGACTATTCAGATTTGTTGGCACACACCAGCAGCTGAAAACGAGGGGCCTTCCAGAAACTCAACATTTCGAGTCATCAGAGGGCTGTTCATGTGCAGCAAAACAGAAAGAAACATATGGGGGTGGCAGAGCAGAGCTCAGCCAGTCCTCTCCCTCTCCTCACAGTCCTGAGGCACAACTGGAAAACATTTTGGGAGGTGGGGTTTGGAAAGGGAAACACACCCAGGGTTTCTGTGGTTCTGTGTGTGTGGGATGGGAGCACAGGTCCCACAGGTCCCACATGTCCCACATGTCCCACATGTCCCACATGTCCCACAGGTCCCACAGGTCTCAGGCAGGGGCTGCTCTGAGCTTTGTGCAGCTGAGCTGCTCGGAGCAAGGGTGAAACTCCTCATGCTCAAATTCCCCCAACTCCAAAGGCACGACTTCAGCCCCGAGCTGAAATCTGGATTTAAAGGTTATCCCAAAAGCAGCCATATGTGTGTCAGAACTCACCCTGAGCACGGAGGATGGGATCACTTTGATTCAGGGTGACATTTCTCACCACACTCCAGTAATTAGATTGAGTTTCAGGATACAGCTGTCTCGTGCAATTGGAAATTCTCCCTAAGCTGTCATTTACAGGAGGCACTCTTCCATATTTCCCATGTGGTCCTTCATGGCTGTAATTTGAATAAATAATGCTCCTGAAGTTACTTTCAGCCACGGAGTGGTTTGGGAATTATCTCTCTGATCATGTGAAGCCTCTCGTGGTTCTAACGAGCTGTCAGGATTCCACAGCCGGCAGCAAAAGGAAGGTCAAGAGTGGGAGCAAGGAGACACAAAGCTAAGGAACAGATTTTCATGGTGGCAGAAAGAGGAGAAAAATGAGACATCCTCCCTCCTGTTTTCTTTTCCAAAATGCTGCTTTGATTGGTTTTGTCAAAACACCAAGGGAAGATCTGAAAGTGCTTTCGGTCCCAAAAGTGATGATTTTACAACAATAAAACGCTACAAGGAGAAAAAGGAGCATCCAGGATGGGAGATGCTCTGTTTGCAAAGTGGAAAGGACGCTGGAAGGAGAACCCAGTGGCTTCACCAAATGCTCTGCCTGGCAAGCCAAGCCTGGTTGGTTTCAGCACAGCCAGGGAGGAGAGCACAGAGACCTGAAATCCGAGGGACCCCAGTGTCCCCTCAATGTCCCATCCCCAACACTGCACTGCTGGATACCAGGAGGTGGAAAACCAATCACCAATTCCTTCTGAAGGAACACACTTTAGGCAGAAGTTTTGAGCAGCGTGAGGTCAGGAATTGTTGAGTGGTTCTGGTGGGCAATTTTCAAACCACAGTGTGGGAGTGATGGGGGTAGGACGATCAGGATGGATGGAGGTGAGAGATTTTTGAAGCCAGGTTGTGGAATTTGGGCTTTATTGCAAAGGGGCAGGGCCCTGCTGGGAGCTGCCAGGCACAGCTCAGAGCAGAGCTGAGAGAGAGAAAGAGAGAAAAAGAGAGAGAAGGCAAGAATGCAGTAAAGAGGATGAGAGCGAGGTTCCCATTCCAATCCCATAAATCTCCTTCTGTGCTGAATATTCCAATTCTCACTGACCAATCCAGCCCAAGATCCAAACCCTACAGCATTTACACACAGCCCATAAGAATCATTACATTGCCACACTCTGTTCCATTTTAAACCCTAAAATCTCCTCTCTGGGCCCCTTCTCCCCAGCCAGTGGGGTCTGCTCTGCCCCTTGGAGCTGCCTGCAAGCAGAGGGTGTTGTTCCATCCAAAGGGGGGATCACCTCCAGCCAGCCACACCATTGTTTCCCAGCTGTTCAGTACCTGAGGGATCTCAGAGCTTGCTTTCATTTCCATCTCACTTATAGTTTCCATATTCTCCAAACCTTTTTCCAGGCAATCACATTTTTAAGGCTTTCCTGTTCCATCTTCCCCAACACACAGTATCTGCTCTGACCTTAAACCCCAGGTCTGTGACACCAATCCCACCCAGACCCTTGGTTTGCTGCTGTGGCTGAGGATAACCATGGGGTTTAGGGGATGGAAACCCAAAACTATGAGATAAATCTCACCTCTAATTAAAACAGATCTCAAACACAACTAAAACCTTCAAAGACAGCCATGCCTGAGACTGTTGCTGCCTTGAATTTGGCTCACATTCCCCAAATCTTGGCTTTATTTCAGAGCTGGCACTTAATGGGAATTATTTCTCCCTCCAGAGCAATGTGGTCGTGACTCTCCAAGCTTCTGATTTGCATTTAGACTGCAAGGAAAAGTATTTCCTTTGCAGCAGCCATCTCCCAGCCCTTCACCATGTGAATATTTCCACCCTAATTAATGTCACTTAACGTAAAATATTATTCCATGTTCTGCAGAGTGGCTGTAAATAATTTACTTGTAAAACATGTTGACTTTTCATGAGTTGTTTGTACAGTAAGGACTGCACCATCTAAACTGGAGGAGGAGAGAGGAATCAATCATTTGTAATAATACCCAATAGGAGGTTTACCACATGTTATATCAATTTTTATGGCCGACACAAATAGCTGCAGCCATTACTTTGGATTTTTATTTTCTGAAGGGAATTAGAAATTCACTGTTACCTTCTGCTTCTCTCATGCTGCCCTGGAAATCACACAATTTAAAGGTGTTTGGAGTCTTTTTTACCCACTAATTAAGGCAGTGCATTAATAAAAGACCAGTTTAGAATATTCATTACCCACACAGTCTATATGAGGCAAAAAGCTGATTTGTGTGGAAGTTAATGAGCCCAGAACCAACCAACACCACAGCAAGTAAATGAAATGGGGTTTTTAAAAAAAAATCACATTTAAACTTAGTGCTCATTCCCTCTCCTCCATATTCTGTGATACTTTTTACATGCAGTGAGGTTTTCAATATTGATTCTTTTCAGTGCATTAATTACTTCCTTTAGTTGGTACTACTTAGTTTTGGTACTGAAAGGTGTCTGTGTTAAGCCACCAAAAAACACCCTTGATTCAAAGACATACAAATAAAACCCAGAGGTTTCCTGGCTTGGTGTTTTGCCCTTGGGTGTGTATTTCTGATCCCCAGATGTTCCTGCACCGAGGCTGGCACTCACCATGGGCAGCACTGACCATCAGAATAATTCACAGCATCCCAGAATGATGAGGTTGGAAGAGACCTCTGAGATCATCAAGTCCAACCTCACCCAGACTACAGCACCCAGTGCCATGGCCAGTCTGTTTTAAACACATCCAGAGATGGTGATTCCACCACCTCCCTGGGAAGAGCATTCCAGGGCTTTATTATTCTTTGGGTGAAACATTTCTTCCTCATATCCAACCTATTGGTCTCTTCCACTGGGCAGCACTGACAGAACCAGAGGATGCAGTCTCAAAATATGTCAGGGAAGGCGTAGGTTGGATATTAGGAAAAAGTTTTTCACCAAAAGAATAAAAAAGCACTGGAATCACCCACTGCAGATTTCCACCTCAATTCCAAGCCTGAAGCAGAACTCAGGGGCATCAGGGTGTACAAAGCAAGGAGCAGCTTGGGTCTCTCACCCCAAATCTCACTTTCCATCCCATTATTCTGCTGTCCATCAGAGGCCACGTTCCTGCAAGCCCAAGAGCAAAGAAAAGAGCAAGTCCAGCAGCAAAGAAACCTTTTCATTCCCCTCTTTTTGCAGAAAATGAACAGATAAGCAGGGAATTCTGTTGTGCACGGAGTTTATGACACTTAGCATGCAGAGGAGCAGGTATTTATCAGCCAGCTCATCAGCTCTGTGTCAAAATGTTTGTCATCAAACAAACACAAACCAGAGGCACAAAAGTGCAGCTGGAGATGAATCACCAATACTTTCTGTGCTCTGATCAATACTTCTGCTGTGGTGAAATATGAGAGCAACAAAAGACTGATGTTGAAACTGTAATTGAAACACGAGAACTCCAACAAAACCTTTCCGCTTGGAATATTTTAAAATGCTCCTCAAATTCTCACTAGAGGTAAACCTATTGTCTCCCTGACAATTGGCATAAATTTCAAAGAGATTTTTATCTCTATCGATGCTTAAGGCATCATTTGATCCAAATTTCCCTGACATTTTCCCTTTTTCCAGCATGATTTTAGAGGCCTTAAGTGGCTGCAGTGTGACCAGCATGGAATCAAGAATGTGCCTGATAAATAACAGCTCTGTTCTCAAAAATTAATGAACAATGCCCCTACAAATGCACAATCTCTCCAGAATGACACTGGATTGTGATTTTCCCACTCTTGCACGAATTTACATAGGATGATGAATTATTTAGAAATCCATTTCAACTACAGAAAATCCAGTTTACCCATTACTTATAAAAAGCCATTACAGCTACTTAAGTTTTCTATTACAGCCAATTTAATTTATCACAAAATAGTGAGTCCATAAGATTTTGATCTATCCAAGGTACCCAGAGATAATGGAACACTGGAGGATATGATGACCATGGAACATGAAGAAGAAGGGAAAGAAGTCATTCCATTTATAGTGCAAAGTAAACATCTGAGATAATAAACTGGCCAATGTAACCAGGCTGAGAATTGGAAATGGAGCAGAAGAAGAAGAAGAGGAAGAGGGATCCCATTTTTAAAGGTTTATTGGTTATTTATGTAGATGCTACAAGTTATAAAAGGAAGACAAACGATCTTGTGATAAAAGCTGCTTATTGGAACTAAATCTGAATTCTGCTCCAAGATGAGGCTGGGGAAGTTCTGTCAGGAGCCTGTGCTAAAACTCCCTGGCCATAAAATGGAAGAATATTTCTTTCTTTGCCGAATTTCCCCTCCTCTGCCCATTCCCATTGGCACAAAGGCAACTGATGTCTTCCACAAAGACAAAATTATGGCCCCTGGGCTTTGGAGAAGAGTTTTTCATCTTTACTTGCACTTCTATGAATTGCTCTTTAGTTTCTTCTGGAGATTAACACACAGGACTTTACCTCAGCCTGCCACCACACTCTTTAGAGCATTTTCTAAAATTCTCAAATAACTCCAGGAGATTTAGGGATTTCTAAAGCAGTGCCTGGTGACAGTGCCACCATGGCAAATTGTCCTCCCTTCTGGTGGGATGAGACTTAAATATGGAAAAGGGGTGAGTTTGGGTGAAGGGGTTAAAAAAAGCACGAAGCACTGCAGGTTTCCTTCTCCACTGCTTTTCTGTGGGAAGTTTTTCAAGTCCTATATTTGATTTTGCTGCCCTGCTGTATCAGTTTTCTGGGCCTCTTGAGCAGATCCTTGACTCTCCTCTGAGTTCATTTGTGTCACCCAACACCAGGCAATTGCCAAGTTAGAGAAATAATGTTATTTTAATCAAACCAGCAAACCAGATTGAAGCCAACAGCTGTAACAATGAGAGGAAGCTGAAAACCATTATCCAATTTCCCAGGCATCAGTGAGCAGCCACAACTCCGAGCTGCACTCCTGCAGCTTGGCTTTAACTCCTGGTAAAGAATTCCCTGCTTCATCGCTGATGATCCAGAAAGGGCAAATTGCTTTGCTTTTCTTTAAAAATCACATGCTGGAAAAGGAAATGAGGCAAGAAGTCAGAGGCAGCATCTGTATGACTCTTGCAGAATCACTGAGGAACATCCTGTAGCTCTGTTCCTCCTGATGGCTTTTCACTTCAACACAAAGCCCTGCTGATGGGAGTGCTTCGTGCTCCTGATTAGCAACCAGCTGAAATGAAATAAAACATTTATCTTGATCTTCAGATCGTTATCTTTAGGAGTTAATTCTGTTGCTGTCTAGACTTTCAGGGGCAAAAAAAGAAAAAATAAATGTTGTACTTAAATTCAGGCTTTGAATGAGTCCTCCTGGAGAAAAATGGGAATATTCACTCTCTTCAGATTAAAATGTTTGCATGGCTGGAGTATTTCAGTTAATATTTTATGATTTAATCGTGTTGCCTTTCAATTGTTACCTGGTCACAGTTGGTGGCTGCATTGCACCAGGAGCAATAAAAACACAAATAGACCAAAAATCCAAACAGAGGTGGAGTTTCTGAAGGGTTTTTTTCCCCAGGATCATGCAGTTAAAAAATGATGCCAGTGTTTCAACCCCTCCTGGTCCATCCCAGTCACCCGAGAATCCTTCCTGTCCTCCACCAACAGGAACAATATTGCATTCAGTTCCCACACCAGTGAAAGGGTGATGGGATTTCAGTGGATTCCCTCTCACCCCTGCAACACTCTGCCAGCAGAATTATAAATAAATATCCACTGAATTCAGCACCAACAGCAGGACAAGAATGTCCCCCTGATTTTTTGAGATTCTCTAAGCCTTCTGATGTTGACATTCTTGTAGCGAACTTTCTCACACACTTTCTGTAAACAACTCATTGTTTTTGCATTCCTTTATGGAGGAGGAGAGAGTTGATGGACTGTTGGTTAAACCAGTGTCAGTGGAGAGGTGGCACTGTCACCCTCCAATCCACTGTCACCTTTGTAAAACTAGAAATGTTGGAGTCAAGAAAATAAACTGCTTTTTTTTAATTCTTCACCCTGAGAGCGGTGTGTGCGTGCGTTCTTTCGCGTCCTACGGCGACACAAAAACTGCAGAAACAACTCATCCCTAAACACCTGGATTTTCAAATATTCCACAGGAAATACCCAGTGGGTGCAAGGAGCTTTCTGGAAGGAAAACACACAGCCATGAATGGGGTTTGATGCAGTTGAGGTGTGCAGGCTGGAGCATCGATGTGGGTTCCCTCCTTTGATGCCCACCTTGAATTCAGATAAGCTGATGTGAGCATCTCCTTGACAAGCAACCCACGGGGAATCAATATATTTTTAAAAATTCATTTTTTATGCAGTCCAGCTTGGCAGAGGAGATTAATTTTACTTCTCCACCTGCCAAGGAAGTTGCCATCATTCCAGGCTAATGCTGATGCCATTATCTGAAATTTGGCCCTTCGGCCCTTTTGCTTATATCACTGAAAATAATTAATCAATATGTTTGCTCACAGGTGGCAACTTGCCAGAGCAGGCAGAGAAATTAAAAGCCAAAAGGTCATTCCAGAATAGTTTACATACTGTGGAATATCCATTTTTTTTCATTTCTCTTTGTGGCCCAGATGATTTTATGATTGCAGTTCACAGGGGCAGATTGGAGGCAAAAATTCAGGATCTGACAAGCTGCAATTTTTCTCTCCAAGCGTCCTTAAAATGCCTAACAGTGTTTTGATTTTTTAAATTTTTAAAAACTTTTTTATTAAAGGCAGCCAATAAAACAAAGCTGTTTTCAATGCTCAGCATGATTTTTTGGGGTGACACTTTGGGGATGGCCCTTTCCAGAGGATCCCTCCTCACCTTGAAGGAATCTGTCCCCATTTTTCTCCCTGGCAGCCCCAATGATTTATCCCATCATTAATTCTCCCAGAAGAGGCTGTGGGACATTAGGAGGGATATTTTGCTGTTGGTGTGGAGTCTGCTAAACTTTCCTGGAGGGCTTCACCCAAATAAATCCCTTTTATGGTCCAGGAGAGAAGGAACTTCCCATGTGGAGTCGTGTCCAGCACAGCAAGATCTGAAGGCAAAACCTCTCAAAGCAAAGGAAGAGAAACCCAGGCCAGGAAAATTTTGGACTTGTTTTTGATGTTTAAATGTCAGACTCTCAGATCTTTTTTCCCACTTCACTTCTGCAAAGCTCCTCTTGCTCAGGCTCTGAGGCTGCCTTGGGGAAGGTGCAGGTTGCCATGGCAATCCCCATCTGCAGGCGAGGCCAGCAGGATGGCTCTGGGGCTTGGAAACACAGCCAGGTATGAACTGTGCTCAGCCCCAAAAACAGGACAAGAGGAAGTGTGGAAAGCCAGGGCACCACAGGGAATATTCCTCTGTCTGCTCTGGGGTGCCCTGTCCCCCAGGGGAGCCCTGACTCTGACCCTCATCCATGGAGAAAGTTTCCCAGACTTCAGGATAGACTGGAACCCACAAAAGTGTGAAATAAATTATAGAGAGCAGTGTGGGTGTGTCACTGGGTGAGAAATTGAGGGTTTGGGATTTTTAGTGTGTTTATGTTGTGGATGGAAGCAAGGTGGAGGGCACAGGGTTTGTCCTGGCTTTCTTCTTCCTCCTTCTTCATGGGTTTGGGTGGCATTTGTAATTGGGCAGAAAAGTCCCCACTGCAGCTCTGTGGGGTCAGTTATTGGGTTAAAAGGGGAAATAATCCAGGTGTCAGTTCTTAATTGGATAGTTTAATCTTAAAAGACCTTGTACCAAGAGACTGTTGGGATTTTGTGCCTTCTAATGAAAAGCTGCCAAACTCACAGCAGTCAGACTGTTTTATTGATAAGAAATAATAAACACTCGAGTCTGAACATGAACTACTGTCTCCAGTGCCTTCAATCCAGACCCAGAGAAACCCAGAACTGAAACCCCCACAATGAAGGAGCAGCCCAAAAAACCAAGAATTTGAAACCAGAACAGGAAAAGAGCTGGAAGGAGAAGCAGAGCTGCACTTGGGGTTTGAGACCTCTTGAAAACAAGGCTTGGATTCCTGAGCTGGTTTGAAGTTCAGCTGCATCTCCAGCAGTGGATTAGCTCAGCTCCTCATTAACCTCCTCTGTTTCCCACAGTAAATAACTCCTCAGTGAGCTGGGGAGCAGCTCCTGCTCTGCAAACCTTCCCCTGATTTTCATCTCTCTTACAACAAATCTGGGTTTAGGGGTTTCCCCCCCAAAAAAAAGTGTTTCTTTTTCTTGCTTGGATTTTCCTCCCATCCTGAAGCTTTTCTGCTCCTCCCCTTCTCTACTTTACCTCCATGGGGATCTCACCCTCTGTCCTGATCTCCTTCCCACCCCTTGTCCCACCTCCTTCCCCCCTTACACAGTCCAGATGTATTTGAATTCTCTCAATAATTAAATTGTAATAATAAAAAAAATTTAAAAAAAATATCTGACCACCCTTGTTTCCTTTGCTAATGGCTCATTTCCATTTCTTTTGGAAATTCCTGCAGATGGTTTGTTGTGCTCTCCCAGATCAGCTGTGTGCACAGGAACTGCTCCTGCTGTCCTTTTCTCTTCCCTGTACATCCTGTCCCTGGGGAAGCTCATTCAGAAGCACCAGCTCAGCTCTGCTGACAGCCTGCAGATCTGCCTCTCCCCCTAATGAAAATTACATCAGCTCTAATGATTAAATCTCTTTGGGGATGGAATTTGCAGGACTGGTTATTTGCTTGGAAACAGACTGGCAGATATTTTCCTGCCCATCACAATCCCTAGGTATAAATTACTGACACTTGTTTGAAATCAATAACTGGTGAGGGCTTCACATGCAGCACAACCCATGACATAATCACCAGGACCTAGAAATACAGATGTTTCCAGGAATGTATTCCTCATTTTTGGTGCATTCCAAGTGTGCAGACTCCATAAAAGAAACAAAAAAAAGCTCACCAGGATTCCCTGCATATTGCCCATAAATTTGTACAAATCTAATATCTTCCCAGTGCTCTTCCTAAACAAGGCTGACATTTATTTGCTTAAATATCCTTTCTCTTAACCTGTGCAGTATTTGATCACAACTATAAATAAAAGAGAAGTAACATTGTGCTGGGCAAATCTGCCCCTGAAATCCATACAGGAGAAAATTCTGCTTTTTTCCCCTACATATGCAAAATCTGGTGGCATAAAGCAAGCAGGAGGCAAAGGGATTAACAGAAGTTATAAAAGTGAGAAAGAAATTGTGAGATTAGAGCTTGAAGTGGAATATTTGGAAATCTTTCTGCTAAAATGCAGCTGGGCTGAGCAGTGAGAGGAGGACCTGGTTGTCCCAGCCCTGGGAAAGGGCTGGAGGGTGAGAGTGGGTGAAAAGCTAAATGAAACAATATGTGATAAAAAGACCCAGGAACTCCATCCCATCTCTTCTCACAGCATCAGCAGCACTGAGAGAGAGCTGGGACAGAGCTCTGAACCATCACCTAAAGAGAGTCAGGCCCAGGAAGCTCCTTACAGCCAATTCCTTGAGCTCAGCTGAGCTGCACTGGCAGCAAGGTGCTGTGGCTGGGAGAATTTGAGCTTCACTTAAATTCCAGCAGCAGAAGGAGGGAAAAGAGGTGTTTGATTGTGCAGGGACATCTGCATGCCAGGAATGCCCCACTGTGACAGTGATCACAGGGCTCCCAGGATGAGAAAGTTGACTCCATGTTCAGAAGGCTGATTTATTATTTTATGGTACATATTATATTAAAAGCTATACTGAAAGAACAGAAGAAAGGATTTCATCAGAAGGCTGGTTAAGAATAGAAAAGGAATGAATAAAAAAGGTTTGGACTGACACAGCTGGGCTGGGATTGGCCATTAATTAGAAACAACCACATGAGACCAATCCCAGACCCACCTGTTGCATCCCACAGCAGCAGACAATCATTGTTCACATTTTGTTCCTGACCCCTCTCAGCTTCTCAGGAGGAAAAACCCCAAGGAAAGGATTTTTCAGCAAATATCATGGCTCCACTCAACCAGCTTCATGATTTCAGCTCAAACAGCACTGAGCCAAAATCTGTCTCTGCAATATTCCACCCCCCTGGTGGGGCAGCCAGTTCATGCATCATCCTGCCTGCTCTCACTGCTAATCTAAAGAAGATTTTTATTAACATTGTGTGAATAATCCACCCAGGTGAGGAGGAGAATGACTGTGTGCCTAAAAGGGAGCAGAGCAGAGTCTCTCTAGAGCACCAACAAGTGCTGGCTCAGATTTGTGATCTCTGTGGGATTCCTGCCTGCCTTCACACACATTTCCAGGTGAGACAGGACTCCAGGCATCACACCCATGAGAAACAGACCTGCTCAACATTATTGAAACCCCCTGGAATGAACCAGGCAGCGCAGGGAGTGGAGTTTGATGTCCCACAGCAGCTCCAGGTGAGAGCCCCACCTGAGCTGAGCAAACAACAGGAGGAGAAGCGTTCAGCATCACTTCAGAATTACATTTCTCCCTGGAACCTGTCAGTGCAGTTGTGGTGAGGACACACACAGGGTGCATTTTCTTACTCTTTGGGAGACCTCCAAAACCCAGCAGGAGTTTTGTGGCAGAGCAGCCCTTGCACAGCAATAAAATTTCCTTCAGCCTCCACTTTCCCCCTCCCTCAGCAGCTGTTTCATCTCCAGAGCAGCACATCAATATCTGCATTTCAGTCCCTGGCTGCAGGGGTGCTTTTATTGTCTCAGCATCAATCAACTTCCTACTCACCAAAATTAAAGCAGCTCCTTCCTTTTGATTTTTATTTTCTCTATCCCCTGCTTTTCCTGCTGCATCCCTGGGCTCCAGGAGCTGATTGCAGATTTTCAGGGAGGAAGGAGCTGATTAATCACAGCCAGTTCTTTGTCTCCTCCTCAAAACAACCACAGGAGCTGCACCCACCAGGGCTGGAGAGCTTTTTCTTCAGGCAGGTCATCCCCAGATCAGCTGCTGCTTTCTTTGATCACCAATCACCCTCAGAGAGCACAAATCACTGGTTTCACCCAACTTTCAACAAAAACACCTCCCTCTCTTTGGGGTTTTTGGCTCTATTTTGTGTCTCTATTTCAAATTTGTGTCTCAATTTCTATTTTGTGCCTCTATTACTATTTTGTGCCTCTATTTCTATTTCGTGCCTCTACTTCTATTTTGTTTCTCTATTTCTATTTTGTTCCTCTATTTCTATTTTGTTTCTCTATTTCTATTTTGTTCCTCTATTTCTATTTTGTGCCCCTATTTCTATTTTGTCTCCCACCATTTCACACAGCTCAGTATTTCACAGAAGGCTCAAACCAGGCCATGGATTTTACAACTTCTCTTCCAGGGGACACAAATCCGTTGGAAATCTTTCACCACCCATTGCAGTTGTGCCAAAAAACTGGAAAATTATAAATACAGGGAGATGAAATCTACCTTTCACATCACAGGGAGTCACTCTTTTGATACTTCCTGAAGCCCTGTGCTTTAAATTGTTAATTCAGAGCTCAAAAACCTCTTGCTGCAATACAATAAAACCCCCCAGAGCAAATGGGTGGAATTGAAATGGTGCTGTTAAACTCGATCATGCCCCGAGTGCTTTGTGACTCGGTGTCACCAATTTACAGGACGTGTCACACATTTATCCTCCTTTGTCACTCAGTCCTGCCAGGTGCCACTCAGCCCCTTCTGTGTGTCACATTTTCATTGCCACTCCTCTGGCTGGGTTTCATAAACTGCTCAGGGCCGTAATTTACTGCACGTGGCAGGGTGACACAAACACAAATTATAAAGGGGATTTTTTTCCCTCCCTACCTGCAGCACTGATGGCCCTGGCAGGGACAAACACCTCGAGCTGTGACCCACCCCAAAGCTGAGGGGACACTGATGGCTGGGGATGTGCCTGTTCCACCCAAGTTCATTCATCCCCACACAATTTCCTGGGAAATTGGGGATGTCTTCTCTCACTGAGATGAAAATTCACATTTCACTGGAACACCCTGCCCAGGTTCAGTGCCAATTTGGGGCTGATTTTTTAGGTGCTGCCTCAGATTTCCCTCACCCTGACAGATACAGACACACACATTTTATCTCCTCCTGAGCATGGAGGGATCAGCCAAGGCAAAACTGACTGCTGCTTTTTTATATTGCAGTTATTAAAATAGCAATTGCTATTAAAATAGCAATTTTTATTGCCATTATATTCAGGAAAGCCAGCAGAAGAGCATGGGGCTGCCCTGAGCATTGGGTAAATATATAATATTATATATTATAATAGTATATATTATAATAATATGCATATATTTATATATAAATATATAATATTATATTTTATATATTACATTGCATGTTATTTATATTATATTATATTATATTATAATATATTATAATATATTATATTATATTATATTATATTATATTATATTATATTATATTATATTATATTATATTATATTATATATATTATATAATATATATTATATAATATATAATATAATATATATTATAATATATTATATATTATATTATATTTTATTATAATAGTATATATTATAATAAAATGTATATATTCATATATAAATATATAATAGTATATATTATAATAGTATATGTTATAATAATATTTATATTTTCATATATAAATACATAATATTAGATATTCTAATATATAATATTAGAATAATATGTATATATTCATATATAAATACATAATATTAGATATTCTAATATATAATATTATAATAATATGTATATATTCATATATAAGTATATAATATTATATATTATAATATCATATATTATAATATTATATATTATAATATAATATATTATAATAATATGTATATATTCATATATAAATATGAATATAGATAAATAATATCAATATAAATAGGATAAATCCCAAGATTTACAGTGTCCACCACCTCTTTTTTGGACAGAAACACAGCAGCCACCCTTTGTTTCCCACATCCCACTGCCACAGCTCAAATTCTCCTGAGCTTCAAACAGCCTCTGCTGGGCAGGAATTGATAAAATCCAACCTGAGCAGGAGCAGGGCTGAGGTTCTGCAGTTCCCTGCCCGATGGAGCACTCAGAGCTCAGAAATCCAAAGGATCCCCCAGGGCAGGGCTGTTTGTTCTCCCCTTTGTGTGATGCTGAACATTGCCCACGTTGCACACACAGGCATTTGTCAGTGTTGCTTTTATTGACACCAATTAGGCCTTGATTGCATTTTCTGAGATTCATTAGGTGCAGTAATTAATATACCAGGCTGCCATTCACATCCAGCAGCTGTTGAACGTTTGGGGGAGGAAGTGAACTAAAAACACAAAGGGAGAGCACCAAACAGAAAACAAATCCCACACCTAGGGAAAAAAATAAACACAAAACAGACACTGAGGTACCTCCAAAACAAATGAGGACGCTTGACTTGGAACAAAAAAAAGGCATTTTTAAATATTCCATCACTGAGTTTGGCTCCCATAAAATACCTGCAGAGTTTTCGCACTTTGGGCACGCAGTCACTGAGCCCCAAATTAGCTAATGGCAGGTAATTATC
Source organism: Fringilla coelebs (assembly GCF_963513975.1). NCBI lineage: Eukaryota > Metazoa > Chordata > Aves > Passeriformes > Fringillidae > Fringilla > Fringilla coelebs. The sequence continues at coordinate 1,605,728 of NC_140052.1, forward strand.
TGAACTCCTATTATATATGCATATTTTGCTGCTTTTGAGGTAACTCTTGAGGAATTGTTCAGTTTCTTCTTCTGGCTCCTGTGTCTGCAGTTTCCCATCTTCCCTTTTGGTCCTGGCCTTCTCTCCCATGCATTCATTCCCAGGGATGATGAAATGCCTTTTAATATTCCCCGTGAATCCAGCAGGAAAAGCTTGCTGAAATTAAGACTATTCAAGACAGCACTGAGGCTTTAATTGTGAGCAGAGGTGCTTAATTACCATCAGAAACTTGCACAAAACCAGAACCACTCGTCCTGTGCCTTCAGAAGAGTTCATTATGATCAAGTTCTCTCCAGAAGTCAAACAGAGATATTGAAGAACCCCAATGTTTTCTTGATGGCAGAAGAAATTATTATGTAACATTTTGTTTGCCTTTTGGTTTTTTTCCTTTGAATCTTAAGCCTTTGACTATCTTCTCTCACTGAGATGAAAATTCACATTTCACTGGAACACCCTGCCCAGGTTCAATGCCAATTTGGGGCTGATTTTTTAGGTGCTGCCTCAGGTTTCCCTCCCCCTGACAGATACAGATACACACATTTTATCTCCTCCTGAGCATGGAGGGATCAGCCAAGGCAAAACTGACTGCTGCTTTTTTTATTGCTGTTATTAACATGGATTTATTGCCATTTTCTTATAGAGCCATATGCACCAAGCAGTGGCTGAAATGCAGTGGTTTAAGCATTTTTATGCAAAACTTGCATTTCCACCGCTTTCTCTGTGACTCACTTGTGTATTTTTGGTGTATTTTTGGTGTATTTTTGGTGTATTTTTTGTGTATTTTGTGTATTTTGTGTATTCCACTGCTCACCTGGAGGGTTTGAGATTGGAACACTTGTGAAAGGATGTGCTGGTGCTTCCCAGAACCAAAAATGAGACACACTTCACCCATCTATTCCCCCTTCATTCACAGAACTTAAAACTTCAGCAGCAGCCCCAGAAATTCCTCTGGCTGCCCTGGAGGGCTCCAGCCCCTGCCTGGGGGGCTCAGAGACCTTGGCACAGAGCCCCAGACCCCTGGGCCTTTGATTTAGCCCTTGGAAAAAACAATCACCAACCTTTATATGGAGAATAATAACCATGGCACTTTGAGTGGAATGATAGTGAATTTATCACTGGGTGGAAAATGGATTTTTGGGGTTTTTAGAATGGGGGTTCAAGGGGCAAGATGGAGGGATCTGGGCATGTCCAGCCTTTCTCCTTCTTCTTCTTCTTGGTCTCCATCTTCTCCTGTGATGGTGGCACTTTTGGGTTGGTTTAGGGTAGAAGCTCACTGTCTAACATGGGTGAGTTTCTACTCTAAACCAACCTAAAATTTCCATAGATATTGGGAAATTATTGTAAATATTGCACACATAGTTTTTAGTATAAAAAGACAACACCACCCCAGGGGCAGGCAGAGTGCCTCTGACTGTGCTTCTGAGCAGACCTCAGCTGGACAGGATTAAAAAAAATATAGATAAACAATAAACAACCTTGACACTGAGAAATTAAGAGTTCTGACTCCTTCTTTGAGTGCTGGGCTGGGAAAAGTGACTTTGTGACACATCTGGGGGTCACTGTGAGCAGCAGAGCCGGAGTGAGAGGGGCATGGATGAGGAAAAAGCCCTCAGCAGTGATCCCTTTGATAATGAGGAGCCTCAGAGGGCTGGGCACCAGCAGGATGTGAAGTTAATTCACAGCAGAGCTCAACCTTGAGGGGAGCACAGTGACAGCTCTGGCCCTGCAAGCCCTGCCAGCCACCAGGAAATTCAAATAAAGGCCCAGCTTCACTCTGTGCCAGGGCTCTTCTGCAGAACTTACACCCTGATAAGGGGAAAAAAAATCCCACAAGGCTCACCTGGAGAGAAAGTGAACGCTGTTGTTTTTAAAAATACCAATAATTGGGTTCATGCTCCCCAAACTTGTATCAATCTTAAATACAAGCTGCATAAAGACAAGGCAAACTACAAGATGATTGGATTTAATTGAGATTCCAGGCATAGTCCCACACTTATTTTTATTCATGCTGAAGACACTTTGCTGAAGACCTTCCCTGCTGCCAGGATTTCCAGGGCTGCATGTTCTGTTCAAGGCAAAACCCAAGTTTTGTATGCAGGCTGCTGCCAAGGAAGGGGGAGAATGTTTGTTAATCAAATGCAATCACCACTCTCAGAGTAATTCAAAAACTTGGGGGAAACACAAGATACTTAAACTGGATTTGCAACTTATCCACTCTGGAAAAATAAAATCAACTTAGTTTTAGAGCAAGGGATGAGGTGAAAGAAATGGCTTTGCCGAGCTCATACAGTAATTCTGTCACAGAAAAAACCAAAAATTGAACTCAAAACTTCCTTGCAGAGCCTCCTCTTCTGCCTGGTTCAGGGTGCTCTTCCCAATTTCTGCTCATTTTTGACAGCTCAGTTTTACTGAGCAATGGAAAAAAAAAAATATCTTATTTGGACAGCAAGAATAAGGAACATAATAATAATGTGGACTGTAATCTTCACCAGCTCATCGATTTGAAAGCCAATATTGCTGCTTTGAGCCATCTTTGTCCCTGTCCCTGGGGTTGTGTCTCAGAGTGCAGCCTCTCCTCCTGCTCAGCTCTCCCCAGAACAGGTTTCCATCATCCCCTGAAGGGATGAATCCCTTTGGATCCAACAGGCAAGGAGTGATTGCAAAGGAAGGGAAATCGATTCTATTGAAAGGCAATTAGGAGCATAATTAGAGCCACAACTGCCTGCAGAGAGGGGCTCAGTGCCCCTTTTTAATGCCAGGAAAAGCAAGAACAGAGCATTCCAAATTCTTCAAAGCAGCTGCTGGTCCCAAACCTTCCCTCAACCCTTGGAGGGGACTCAAGGTGCAGTTTTTACAAAAAATACAGATACAACTTACAAATACAAATACAAATACAAATACAACTTACAAATACAAATATAAATACAATTCTACTTACAAATACAAATACAAATACAAATATAAATACAAATACAAATACGACTTACAAATACAAATACAAATACAAATACAAATACAAATATAAATACAAATACAAATATAAATACAAATACTACTTACAAATACTTTACAAAGTATCTTAGCAGGATTTTTCAAAAGATTTCTCACCAGTAGCTCACTCTAGTCAGAACAGGGTGGCTGAAGCTGGAGCAGGGAGAAAGAATTTCAGGTTGAGGCAGAGAATGGACAAAGCTGGAGATAAATTGCACTAACCAAAGGGACAGCCTGAGAAAGGAAGAGTTAGTCCTTGAAAAAAGCCAGGATTGGTAGAAAGGAAAGGGATCCAAGCCTTTATTGCCTTTGGATGTGGGGATATACCAAGAGCAGGCAGCAATTTCTGCTCCAAGTGGTTTCTTAGGTACCAAACCCCACCACAGCTGTTGAAAAAAGGCTTTTTTTAATTAAAGATTAATTTTCACTTGCTGGGTCAATATTTAAAACAACTTTTAGGCTTCCCTTGAAGCTCTGTTAGGCTGCTCTGAGATGCAGAGGACTTGCAAAGCCTGAATTGGGTAAATTTTGGTGCAGGGTTGTGTGGTGCTGTGGAAGTGTGGCTAATTCCATTTAAAATAGTTTTTCCTGTCATTTCTAATGCTATTACTGCAGAGCTCCACTTCTCTGTTTTCCACAGCTTCTCAATAAGCTGAGCTGCTTCCCTGCAGGAATTTATTCCTTCCCCTCAGAAAGATGCTTTTCAGTTTCAAATAAAAACGGGTTTGTCAACGGGATGGATTTGATGGTTCAATAAACGTGTTCCATCAGTGCAATGGATTGGGGTGTTTGCATTTTTGTCACCACCATCTCAATCTGTCCTGCCCATAAAACACATTCCATCACTGCTTTGGGGCCACCACGCTGGCTGTGTGTGTTTTGTCAACAGCCTAAATCCATCCTGTCAACAAAATCCATTCACAGGGAGAAGAACTCAATCTCTCCTGTCAACATCAAGGCACATGATCGTGCTTTCCAGCAATAAATGCAAACAAATTCCTTGCTGACCATCCCCAGCCATCAGTTCTGGGGAGGAAGAGGTGTCTGGGTGTTCCAAACATATTTGGAAACCAAATGCAGAAGAGGAGGCAGCAGCCAGGTATCCTCAAAAAGGAAACTTAGGGCCAGGTGAGGTTCTTTTTTTGAGTGATCACATTATTAAATGCAGCCATGATATTTTCTGAACAATCCCTTTGCCAGGATTTCTCTCCTGAGAAGCTGAGAGGCCTCAGGAACAAAATTATTGTTTGCTGCTGTGGGATGCAAGAGGTGGATCTGGGATTGGTCTCATGTGGTTGTTTCTTATTCATGGCCAATCCCAGCCCAGCTGTGTCAGTCCAAACCTTTGTTATTCATTCCTTTTCTATTCTCAGCCAGCCTCCTGATGAAATCCTTCCTTCTATTCTTTTACTCTACTTTAAATATAAATATATCATAAAATAATAAATCAGCCTTCTGAAACACAGGGTCAGATCCTCATCTCTTCCCTCACCCTGTGAACACCACCACAATTAAACTCACAGCAATCCCAAACCAAGTCCAACACCCCAAAGTCTCAGCTCCCTGTGAAGTCAATGGGAAAGTTTGAACTGAAATTCTTCAGGGCTGAGCTGAGTGGGCCCAATTTCCCCTCCAGCCTAATGTGGCTCCATCAAAGTGAGAGGAGAAATTCCCTGGTGGATGAATTTCTGTACCTGCAGCCTGCCTGCCCTCAGGCTGAGGAGCATTGTCAGGAGGTGATAAAATAAGGGATGCCATCATCTCCTCTTGTACTGGAGCCCTCCTGGCTTGCTCCTGGTCCAGAGAGCAAAGATCTTCATTTCCAGCAGATGGAAATTGCTTAAAAGACTAAATATTTCAAAGTGGGCTCATGCTGGTAGAGGCATCCTCTTTTTCCTGAGTTCTCTGGGGAAGGAGCCACCTCTCACCTGAGCTATTATCTGAGCTTCGTGAAAGGATGAAGTGGAGGGGGAAAAAAAAGCAGGGATGTGCCTGTAATATTTTCAGTATTTTCTTCTTACAGTGAAGTGCATTGCAGGCCTGAGGCAGAGTCACAGAGCAGCAGCAAAATGACAAAGCCACCTCCTCTCCTTGCTCAGTTTCCACTCAGCAAGCACCTACAAATTCCATGCAGAGGATTTTTGGGATAGAGAAAAGATGCAAATCGGTCCAGGGCTGGCTAAGAGCTGCCAGCTGATGGGATTTGGAACAATGGCAGGGTGAAATTTCTTCTGTGTCCCCATTTCAGCTCCCAGCATGCTGCTGTTGGACTTTATTAACCCTGAACTTCATTTGGAAACCTTCTTCCCTAATTCCTGCAAGTAACCCAGCCCTCCACAAAATTATTCAAATTGCACCTCAAAAGAAAAAAAAAAATCACAAAAAAACCAACGAGGCAGAGTCAGGCTGGTGGTACTCAGAAATAAATAGTAATTTTTTTAATAAATTTATCATAAATAGAAATAAATTTTTGGAATAAAAATATGCTAAGCAGCAAAGGACAAAAGAGGCTTAGCAGAGCAAGAATTACACTCCAAGCCCTGGAAGAGCTGGTCAAATAACGACAAAATTTATGCAAGTCTAAAGTCATTTGGTGCTAGATGGGGGAGGATTAAGCCCTGCTGAATAAGTTATCCTCTGCAGAATGGATTTCAGCCTGGCCACACTGCCTGACAAATAATGGGAGGATTAATTGGCTAAAGCTTGCACATTGTATTGTTCCCAGTTTGTCAAACACCCCTGAAGCACACACAAAAAAAAACCCTTTTTTTGTTGATGTTGTTGAAAGAAAGTTTGCTGAAAATTCCTCCCCCAACACTCAGGAACCTTTGTCTTTACAAATGAACACAATAAAACTAATCTGCATTGGGGCCTAAAATGGATTTATTAAACTGCATGAAATCTCCAGAAGCACTATTTGTTCAGTGCACTTTAATATCCTTCAGAAATGGAAGGTGACAAGTTGACCTAAGGCTACTCTGAATCTGGATGAGAATTTAAAATGTGCTTTAATTAAAAGCTCCAAAGTAAAGATTTCTGCTTTTTCCACGTTTTTTTTTAAAGTCTAGGGAAGTTTGCCTGCAATGTGACAGCCACGAAGCTCAGGGGAGCTGCTCTTAAATTCCTTCCATGTTTGAGAACATCAACTTTAGGACTAAATTCATTCTTCATTATCATGGGACACCACATTTCCTTGGAAGGATTTGGTGCAAAAATGGGCCCTCAAATTTTAGATACAATCTTCTGCTGCCTCTAGAAACTGATGTTGTTCATAGGTGTGAAGTAATGAATCAAAAATAATTTATATTTCTAAGCATCAAGTTGAGACATATTTCCTTTCATAAAGATACACAAGGGAATTCTTTATTTCAGGCCACACCTACATTTATTTTGTTTATTTAAAAAACACCTTCATGCCTGCAATGTCCTTAAAACTTGGTTTTAACAGGGCTGCATTAATACATTTTTAACTTCAGATGTTTTCACTGTCAGGCAACTTAACACAGGTTTTATTCCAATTCCTCTTGCACCATGGAATATATTCACATTAAAATCTTGGTTATACCAGGATGTAACTGGTGCCATAAATGATCTCACTTGAGTCCTCTGCTGAAAGGGAACTCCAGCAGCATCACTTAAATTTCCATAAAGTCAGCAAAGCCATTTTTCCTTCCCTACCTGTCTGCTTTCTCCTCCCAAATCAAACACATTTGAGACATTTGAGTGAATTAAAAAGTGATAAATCCTTCACTGAAGGAATGTTAAAAATGCAGAGCAAAGACTCTGCTTAAATAATTTAGAGAAATGTCCTTCAGTGTGTTCTGCCCTCTGAAATTCTGGGATTTATCAGAGTCCTTTCCTTTGGGCTCTGGTTCTTCCATGAATTACACCAGCAGAGACACCTCATGTTGGGATTAAAGGCTCAATGACTTCCTTAAAAATTCCTCATCTGCCTTTCTTGGCACCTTGAAATGGGAATTAAAATATGACCCACAACTGGAGGAGGTCTAAAGAAACACAGAGGCAACATTCCTGCAGAGCAGAGCTGGGAATCTTCTCAAAATGAGAACTCCAGCAGGGACAACTTTAATCCAGAGCAAACCATTCCAGGCCTGGGGATCCAGGGGGAATAGTGGATCTGTGTCCAGTCTGGGGCTCATTACTCCAGATTTTATTTGTGGGAGCTCCTAAATCCCAACAAAGAGCTGCAGAGGGAGGGTGGGATCTGCTGAGAGTCCAGTTAGGGCACCACGTTGATCCTCACCCAATGCAGATTAGTTTTATTGTGTTCATTTGTAAAGACAAAGGTTCCTGAGTGTTGGGGGAGGAATTTTCAGCAAAGTTTCTTTCAACAACATCAACAAAAAAAGGTGGTTTTTTTGTGTGTGCTTCAGGGGTGTTTGACAAACTGGGAACAATACAACATGCAAGCTTTAGCCAATTAATCCTCCCATTATTTGTCATCTCCTCCAAGGCCAGAACAAAGCTGAATAAGAGGATATCAAACCACATTTCAAAGATGGAAAGGTGAAAATTTTGCTGGTTTTTATGAAAAAGAAAAAAAAATAAATCGCTTCCCTGAAGTTCTCCCAGATTCCCTAAACTGGTTCTAACAAATCACTTTAGGCTTTAGCCAATTAATCCTCCCATTATTTGTCATCTCCTCCAAGGCCAGGACAAAGCTGAATAAGAGGATATTAAACCACATTTCAAAGATGGAAAGGTGAAGATTTTGCTGGTTTTTGTAAAAAGAAAAAAAATTAAAATCGCTTCCCTCAAGTTCTCCCAGATTTCCTAGACTGGTTCTAACAAATCACTTTAGGCCCCAGCCTAGAGTCTAGAAAAAAAAGAGTCAATAAAATTTCCTTTTTAACACCCTTGAGTGTTTGGGAACAATCTGCTTTTTCATCTGCCTCTGGATCCAGAGAAGCAGAGACATCCCTGGTCCCTGCTCTGCCCCTGAATCCCACCAGAAACAGCAGCCAGAGCCTTTCTGAGAACATTCACCCATTTTCCCACACTCTGACCAGGTTTTTGTCACTGCCAACACGTTCAGAGCACCCAAAGTGAATTTCCATAGCAGAGGCCTGAGGAGGAAACAATTTGCTTGGGAGAAAAAAAGAAAACTCTGGCTCTGAAGCCAGCATAGGAAATGGGAAAAACTGAAGAACGATTGATCCTCTCATCACATGGAGCTGCCATAAGGAGCTGTCAGGATTTTTATATAACTTTCCTTGAAAAGCTTGTATTTAAATGAGCAAGAAGGCAAAAGCAGAGAGAACAGAAGGCAAATTCTCTTCATTTTAAAGAAGGGGCCACAGCAGAGATCCTCATCTAACCTTGATCTCTTCTTCTTTCCCCCCTTATCTCCTGTCCCAGCCTTTTTTAGCTAGGGAGACACAGCTGCTGGGATGCTTTGTGGTGGGCAGAATAAATAAAAAACTTTTAAAAAACCCTTTCTTGTCACAGCATTATTTTTAATCTTCATCAGTAACCTCATTATTCCATCTATCAGCCAAACCAGCTCTTGATAAAGCAGAATTTCAGCCTTCCCTGATGCTCCCAAACCAGAGATTTCCCACACATTTTAAAAGGACAGTTCACTGCCTGACAGTGAGCCCTCATTGGAAGGTAATTTAATCAATAGTCAGGTCTCCAGCAGCCTCTATGGCAAGTTATAGTTGGCATTTAATAGAAATGCAAAGCAGAAATAGCTTTAACACCAGTTGGTATTTTAAACCACATAATAAATTCACTGCCACTCTGTTCCATATCAATTAATAGCATTAAACTTCTTTAATGTATTAACAAAGATGTCTTTCAGATATTAAAATACACTTCAATTAAAATAGCAATGAGGCTTTAAACATCCAGTATTTTAAAATTCACCTGATCTTTTCAGTCATTTCAAAAAGGCCCTTTAACTAACACATAACTGCCTCATAAAATTTAAATTGGAGGTGAAATTAAGCCAGGCACTTAACGAATATTGCTGCAGCATGTTTGACTCCAGGTGAGCACAGAACACAACGGGCAGAACCGGCAGCAGCCCCAGCCCAGCTGAATTAACCCAAGAGCCACTTCAGGAGCTCGATTATTTTTTGACATGAGCTGCACTTGAAGCAGCTCCCTGCACAAATGGAAATGGAGACAACCACTCAGTGCTCGACCTCAAGAGTGGCTCTGCTCAGCTGTGTGCTCACCCAGCACTTGCTGGGATTTTAAGAGGCAGGAAAAGCAAGAGGAACACAGAGCCCTCTCTTAAGTGGCACTTGTTGACCTGTGAAGAGCAAAGTAAAGAAAGGCAACACTCCAGATTGCAAGGCAAGATGGATTTATTCCATTTGCCATCTGCATGGCAGTTGTCTTTTGTCAGGTGGGCAGTTTTCTTTATCTCTTCCACACCCACTCCTCTCTCAGGGTAGACACCTGCTGATAAGAGGCCACTGAATGTCCCTGCAGGGCTGATAAGAGCTGCAGCATCCCATTGGGAGATGTGAGCCCAGGGGGAGGAGCCAAGCATTCCTACCCGGATAGAATCTGGAGATTCTGTAACACCAGCACGGCTTCTCCCCTGCATTCCCAGAGGAGCAGCAGCTGCCTCTGCCCCTGGATCTCCAGAGGATTCTGCCCCCTTCTCCAGGATCCTGCTCCAGCAGAACCACCCCTGGCCCTGCAGGAGGGCTGAGCCACAATTCCAATGGCCCTGCTGCAGTACCCTGACCCACAGGGTGTCAGGCTGTGCTCTGGCTCTGCCAAGGTTGGTTTGGTTCACTGTATTGTTCATTTTATCCTTTCACTTTCTCCCCTATTAAAGAACTGTTATTTCTGCTCCCATAATTTTTGCCTGAGAGCCCCCTAATTTCAAATTTATAGCAATTCAGGGAGGGGTTCACATTCTCCATGTCAGGGGAGGCTCCTGCCTTCCTCAGCAGGCACCTGGCTTTCCAAACCAAGACAGGCAGGAATAATGGGTCAGGCTTATCCTGCCTCCAGCCTTCAGCACTGAGTTACCCCGAGCTGATCGTGGCCCACTCAGAGTTGTTGGTTTTTCCCTCTGACTTTCACACTCCTGTCTATTTGATTACTTCAGTCTATTTGACTAAAACCAAACCAAAATGTTTACAGAGGCACCAGCAGTTCTTTTTCTCCCAGAGCTTCACTTTCATCACATCAAAGGAGATATTTTTATCACAGACTTTTTGCCTTTTCTATATGGGATTCTTCACACAAGGATTCCACACACCTGAAGTGCATGTAGAAAAGCTCTCTGTGCTCCAGGATTAAGGATTTTGCTGGCAAATTCAATACCATTTTCACTTCCCTGACTTGTTAGTGAGGATCCCAAGCCCAGCCTCCCCATCCATCTCAGCTGTGACGCTCCTGCCCTCACCTGTGCACCTTTGCTGCAGAAGCTGCTGATGCCCAGAAATATTTGCCTGTGTTGAGAGAAGGTTTCAGCCTCTCTGCTGCCAACATCACACTGCTCAGTGGTGCTGTAATGCAGAAAATCAGAGGAAAGGCTGATTAGAATAAATGAGAAGCAGCTAGAACTTCCTTCCCCTCCCTTTGTTGTGACATCCTAAAGCCTTGCTGTGCCACTGAGCTGCAGAGCCACCACCTCCTGGCTTCCCCAAAGCAGAAAACCAGAGCCACACAGCAGCTCTTGTATAAAATCGGTGGGGATTAATTGATTTCATGGGGTCACTCTGTGAAACTGGCCTCTGCAGCTGTTCCTAACGCTGTATCTTGCTGTGCCTGCACTCACACCCACAGCTAACAGCCCACTGAATTCCTCTCCAGCCTCTGCTTTATGTTAAATTCAAAGGCTGAGAAGGCTAAATCCCAAAATCTGCAATGATTTCCTGTGCCTTTGAACGCCAACATTTTACTTTACCTCACTGCCTGCAGTTGGTTCCATGGCTGGGAATTCCATCCCAGCCTCTCACCGACCTCCTGGGAAGAATTCCTGATGTCCCATCCCACCCTGTCCTCTGGCAGTTTGAAGCCATTCCCCCATCCCTCCATGCCCTTGTAAATGCAGATTCTCATGGAATTCAGTGGGATTCAGGGATGTTCTGAACCTGGTGCTTCTCCCTTTGCTGCAGCCCTTGTCCCTTACCTGCCCCCTTGGCCCATCCCAGCAGAATTCCCAGGAAATTTGGCAAGAACAGCCGGAATGGAACAAAATCCCTGCCTGCAGAGCGTGGCAGCTGGAGGGAGGCATAAAACCACTTGTACACATTTGCACTGAGACTTCAATGCACAAATGCTCGTTCCAAGTTAATTAAAAATAACACAGACAAATAGTTAAGAGACCTTACCCTGGGATGTGGGAGCCATTCAGAGCTGATAGCAGTTGCTCTTGTTCCAAATGAAGTGAGTGTGCAATTCATTGCAGGAAGTTTCCACAGTTCAGCAGAGATGGTGCCACACTCAACTTCCACTCATTCCCATGGATTTATGCTAGAGGGGAAAAGGGAAATTCATGGACAGCAATTCATCTCTGGGATTCCAGGAGTCACACAATGCAGTTGTTTTCTTATGCATTCTGTTGTCCAGAAGAGTTAAGAAATTCAGGACAAGCCTGGAGCCCTACCACCATATTTTTGCAGGGTCACAAGTGGCATTTCTCATACTAAACAGTTCCAAGGCGTGGGGAAGGGTCAATGCCTTAGCAGACAAATTATTTGCAGACCTTCACAGATTTATTTAAACATTTAAAATGAATCTAACATTTACCTTGATCTAAATAGATCACAATAAGTGAGTGAACACTGTGATATTATTACTTGAATGTTTTTCATTTCCTTTCACCTTTAAATTCTCTTCTGTACTCTATCTACCAGTAGTAATTTTAATAATTTTTAGTTGAAGCCCTCTAGATTTCCTCTAGAGCATTCCTGCACAGCTCCCAACTCCCACTGCACCCCATATATCAACCCACTCTTTCAACTCCTGCACTTCCAAACATTTAAAACACCTTAATGGCTTTTCTCACTGAACCATAAAAATTATTTATAAATTCATTTTAAGACATTCATACAACGAGAAACTCATAACACGTCATGAAGTACAAATTATGTTTACTGGAGTATAAAAAATTCTTTGGGTCTATGTATATATAATGAAGGAAATAAGCTGACTGCTTCTCCAAGTGGACTCCTACTATAAGCAAGCACCAAGTGCAAGGTGAGAGGATAATGAATTATTTGCTCCAAAGTACTTTTTAAAATAAACACCTCAACAGGAAAAAGCAGTCCCTTTCAAGCCTTAATTTAAGTACATTTGGTGCAATTTCAAGGAGTAATCTCGCTATTTTTTCCAGGATTTTTCACAACAAAGCAGTGGCAGCATCTCCTTCCCTCTAAGTAGGGGCCATTAATCTGAGTTATTTTTGCAGCTCAGTGAGGGAAATCACCCCAAGAGTTCAGTGACACTTCAGGGGAAATATTATTCATCAAAATTCATACATTATTTGGACTCCAGGAGGAGAGGTTCCTCCCTAAAAAACTGATGGAAATATGAGGAGAGGTGGTCACTTTGGAGTATTTCAGTCACCAGAGGTGTAACCACACTTAGTGCATCAAACTCAAGATGAAATTAACAAGTTAATTAAATATATCTAAGAATTAAAACTAAAGACAAACTCTTTGAAACAGCCTGCAATTCTGATCTGAAGATCCTGTGCCACACTTGCCCTGTAGGATAATCTGAAAATGAAACTCCAAGTCACAGAAGGTTTTTTTCAGTTCTCTCTGGTTCCAGCCACTCCTAAAGCCCAGGCTGCCCTTCTCAGGAGGTCTGGGGTGTATCTCATCCCAGATGCTCAGACTCTCTCACAAAATTCCAGTTCTTAGCTAAAAACACTTGGCTGTGCTTTCCTGCCCACTTGGTCACCTCCAGGGCGTCACCTCAGCCCATGTGGTCATTCCCCCTGTCTGTGTGTGGGACACAGTGCCCTGCACCACACATTTCCCTTCCTTCCAGCACACACAGAGTGAGCTCATCATTATCCCCACTAAAGCAGGACTGCTCGGAGAGAGGGACTTGTGTTTTGGGCATTGATGGACTGGGGTTCTCCTCTCTGTGGCAAATAGGTCGTAACATCTCTTTTCTACTTTACATCAAAGTATTTCAAAGCAAAGCTTAATCTGCCAGACCCATAATGTAGATTTTTAGTAAGATCCTTTGTGCACGGAAAAGGCCATAAAGCAGCTGCCTCAGAATTCAGATGGAAATGCTGATGATCTAAATCATCCAAGCCTGGTACATAAACGAAAAGCAACAACCAGAGTAGGGCCTGATCCCAGGAGAACTCACTGATGATTCACTGTGGAAGATGAAAAGCTGTCTATATAAACAAATTGTTTATGGTCTGTTAAACAAAAGTAAAACCAGTGGAGTGCAGCAGATGCAATTCCTGCTGAGGATTCAATCTTAGCAAAGTGCATGGCTCTGACCCTGCAGACTTTTCCATAAGAAGCAGAACTGCAACGAGAAGGGACTGCAGAATTTGCCATCTGTGCCCTGTCCTTATCTGATGAAAGGAGTCAGAGGCTGACAAAGTGCTCTGTGCTGCCATTCCAGTGAACAGGGCCCTGCTACAGCCAGGGGCCACAGCAGGGTCTGCAACAGCAGCGCTCGGTTTGGCACTTGTGATCATCCAGGCAGACCTTGAGCAGCTCCATCCTGCTGGGCTCAGCCTTGGCAGGTGCTGAACAGCTCCATCCTTTTGGTTTCAAACTTGGTAGACCCTGGACAGTCCCATCATTTTGGTTTCAAACTTGGTAGACCTTCAACAGCTCCATCCTTTTGGTTTCAAACTTGGTAGATCTTGGACAGCTCAATTTTTTTGGTTTCAGACTTGATAGACCTTGGACAGCTCCATCCCTTGGGTTTCAAACTTGGTAGACCTTGGACAGCTCGATATTTTTTTGTTTCAGACTTGATAGACCTTGGACAGCTCCATCCTTTTGGTTTCAAACCTGATAGACCATGGACAGTTCCATCCTTTTGGTTTCAGACTTGGTAGACCTTGGACAGCTCCATCCTTTCAGTTTCAAACCTGATAGATTTAAACACCTCCATCCTTTTGGTTTCAAACCTGATAGATTTAAACACCTCCATCCTTTTGGTTTCAGACTTGGTAGACCCTGGACAGCTCCATCCTTTTGGTTTCAAACCTGATAGACCCTAAACAGCCCCATCATTTTGGGCTCCAACCTGAAGCAGCTCCATCTTTTGTTCCCAACCTCCCCTCAGGGTAAGGCTTGTTGGCTATTGGAGCAGCATCACAAAGAAAAGGGGGATTTAGGCTACAGAATTAACTTAAAATCCCTCTTCCCTCCTAGCTCCACCCCACACACCCCACCTCTTCTCCCAGGGAAGGACATGGGACACATGCAAGCTGGATCAAAGGAACACAGGTTTGGGATGGTGTCACAGCAGCAGGTGCATTTAAGCACTACCAGAGATCATTCTGCTCTTTTTAATCAGCCCTGCCTAATTTCCACCAGGCTGCTGCTTGGAGTTTATTTTCAGACATCATTGCCTCCAACCTTGGATTTCCCCGTTAATCCAAGGAGCCAGCACCGCCGAGGCTGGAGCAGCAGCTGTGCCACACTGAGAGAAGGCAGTGAAACATCTGCTCCTGGAGAGCTCATCTGGCCAGATGGGAGTCCTGGGGATCGTGATAACAATCCCTGATGTGCCTCCACGCTAACCTGGCCACTCCTTCTGGCAGCTTTTACACCCCTGACCACGTCTGCGCTTGGGTTTGAAAATTAACGAACCTTTGGCACTTCTTGTTTACAGGTTGCTGATAATGGTTAGACACCAAGAAAGGATAAATACCCTGCCTGGTGCAGCTTTAGGGAAGGAATGTGTGATTGCACAGCATAAATTAACTGGAAAAAAACAGATTTTAAGTCCGTTCAAAGACGCAGCTGAGGTTTAGGATTTGTAACCACCCCACGAGTACTAATTAAACTGAGCTCTGCACCACAAGAAACATCAGTTCTCCTAAGGGGAGAGGCTAAGGGAGGAGTTTAGTCCTGTGTTACAGATGAATAATGAATCAGTTGGCTCTCACAATTAAGAGGAAGGTATTATATGGATGTTAAAGTGAGTAGTGATGTTATTGTAATGTCCTCCCAGAGTCCTCTTTCCCCTCTCCCTTGTAACAGCCTCAGCAGTCAGGGGATTTGGAGAGGGCCAGCTCACTACCAAGAGATAACAACACCTGACCTCCCATCAAGATGTAAGAAAGCAATCTCCACCAATGGATGGCAGAGGAGGAGTTGACTGACAAAATTTTGGGTATAAAAGGCAGAACATCCATTTTATGGATGAGCACGTGGCAGGTACTCACAGAGACTCCCAGCACTGGGAATTTTCCTTATTCAGTCTTTTGTTGCATCTTTGATAAAGGTTAATAAACCTTTTAAAATGATGAGAGTCGTTTCTCACATCCTGGAAAGTATTCAGACAAAAATCCAATCGAGCGTGAAAAAGACGCTGGGAATAGGAACAAGTGGCTGATGTTGAGTAGTAAATCATTAATAATAAAAAACAAATAATAAAAACTAAATAATAAAAAATAAATAATAAAAAAAATAATAAAATAGTAAATATAAAACAATAAAACCAGGCACTCTTTGAAGATCTGGCCTCCCTGATCTCTCACAGGGAGTTTGCCTGAGCCAGTTAATTGTCTCCAGAAAAAAATGGCAAAGATTATGGAATCTGTAGCATTTTCCTACTTGTCTGGGACACACACACACATCAAACTCCTTGTTGCCCTGATCATCTGTTGTCCTAATTACTTCTGAAGGGGATAACATTTATCTCATTAATAAATTTATGCCAACAGCAGATAGGGAAGACACTCTGACAAACCAGCTCTTAATAATTCTCAAATGCATCTTTAAGAGTATTGTGTGAACATCCCTATCTCCAGAAGGCAAAAGAAACTCATAATCACAGGACAAATCTAATCCTAATAAGCAGGAAATCAGGGGAGCTTCCCACATCTGTTTTCCTCTGATTAGATTAGCAGTGGTGTCATATCTGCTGCCATGCTGTTGCACACTGACCTTCAGCAACTCAGCAGAGCTCTTATTTTTGGCTTTAAACACCAAGAAAAGCTTTTTTGCTGGAGTTAGAAAATAAACTTCCCTTCTTCTTACCCTGGAGTTCCAGTGTCTAGGCTGTTTGATTTCGTGTCCTATTGTGACACCTCTTTTTGCCTTTGCTGGAGCTCCTGGAGGAGCTCTGGATCACAGCATTAAGCCCTGCAGTGAAACACCTGCAAAAAGCAAAATATTTGTTGCAATCAGACAGCAACACCGAGGCACAGATGGGCTTCTCCCCTTTGGGATCCCCTCCAGGAGCTTCCCCTGAAGCTGTGGCTCACCCCAGAGGAATGAGGCTCTGCTCAGTGCCACGTCCCTCATCCCTGGGAGCTCTGATCCGAGGCCACACTGCTGAGACTCCCACGTGGCACAGCTTAGGAGGGAAATCCATCACAACCAGCAAATTATCTCCACTCCCAGCAGCCTGAACCAGAGGGAACAGAGCTGGCAGAGCAGGGCACAGGCTGGGAAAAGCCACCTCAGACTCCCATTTCCAGGCAAAACTCCTTTTCCAATAAACCCCTTTGTATTCTAGAGGTGCAGGAGGAGCCTGCTCCACTTGTTTTTACAAGTGGCTCTTGAACAGGAGTCTTTGACACAGTTTTAAAACTCATCAATCCTCTCTCTGTTTATCTATGCTGATAAGCATTATGTTCTGCTTCAGAAATATCTATTTCTGCACTTGGGTTATTTTATTTCCCTATTGTTAAAATGAAAGATTGGCTAAACAATTTCAGTAGTGCCTGTCAAGCACTTCCTTTCTTCTGCAAATCCTCAAGCTCTGATTCTCATCATTAAGTCACTGACAATATAAAGACAGACTTCTTGAAATAATCCATCATCAACAAAGATAAATGCACAGAAATTATACAGAAATTGGCCTGAAGCATCATTGCAGTATAAATAGAATTTTCTGAAGAGTAAATACATCCCTATTCAATACCCAGAGCTAAATAATGACCTGCATTTTAAAAGCCTTCTTGTACCAAATGCTGTGCAAGGATTTTAAAAGGTTTTCAAACTTGGAAGACCATGTGAAAAAAAAACTCTCCATTCCATGATGGCAGATTGAGCCATCAGCTCCACCAGACAACAGGAACAACTCAGTTATCAGGCACTTCTCCCCAGGAAAATGCAGATCCAGCTGGAGGTCACCTAACCCTGTCTGTCTGGTGTTGGATGCTCAAAGAGCAACAAAATCAAGGGCAAGTGTGCAGTGATTTGTCACCAGCCTCCAAGCAGCCAGAGGGCTGCATTTTGTCAGAGCTGAAAATGGCAAGAGGAACACTGGAATATGTCCTCCAGGAAATCCCTTAACCTTGTCTGGAATTCATCTGGATCCTAAATTGCTGCAGCATCAACTGCAAAACAGTTGAATCTCTGGTTTTCTTCAGCATTATTTCCATTTTATTTTGAAGCCCATTTGCTTTCTGATTCCTGGTGCTCCCTGTGAGAAACAGCACCCCGTGGTAGTCATTCCCTTGTTGTCTTCTTGATTTTAATTTCTATTTCATCTAAACTGAAAGCTGTGCCTCCAGTCACCCCCCTGGGCTCAGGAATACCAAGCAGAGCATGGCAGGAGTGGTTGGAGCACAGCTCCAAGAACAGGCATGGCACACAGAGTTTGGGCTTGTCCAAGCCACATCCCAGACCCACAAACCAGACCCACAGACCTTGGGAGGTTAAAATTGCTGCAATTAACCAAGTGTGAAATGATGAACAATAGTTTATCCAGCTTTTGCACTCCTGTAGATGAATTTCCTCCTGCACTTTCTCAGTTCTTTCCTCTGTCTGGAGTGAAGCTTGGATGCCACAGAGCTGCCAGGATATCATAATCAGAAAAAAAGTCAGGAATAGAAGCACAGTTTTAGACAGATGGTTTAGGCCCTTCCTTCATTTGCTTTTCAAATTAACTAAATGTGTCCAAATGAGACACTTGATAAGTGAATATCAGCTCTCCCTTTCCCATGCAGTCCCAACTCTGGAAGAACCTGGGATTTTGCCTTCCAAATGAGACCCTTGGTAGCTGAATATCAGCTCTCCCTTTCCCATGCAGTCCCAGCTCTGGAAGAATCTGGGATTTTGCCTTCCCATGGATGAACCTGGGATTTTGCCTTCCCATGGATGAATGTGAGCCACAAATGCTCAGTTTATGTTTAGGAAAGGAAAGGTAAAGGATGCCTCTGAACCTGGTTTCATAGGGCCAACATTTTATGGGACCTCGAGGCTTTGGAAAGCATTTCCATGCAATAAATGCCTCTTCTTTGGAATTGTGTCTAAAATCACAACAGGCAGAGGATGCTGGAGGGGGGTGTGTGTGTTCTGCTTTTCAAGCAGCACAGGTAGCCCTTGAAAAGTGCAGTTAACCACACCTGGAGAGTGGATTGAGCTATTAAAGAGAATATCTGAGGAGCTGGGGAGCCAAGTGTAATGTGGTGGCACATCAGGGTGACATAAACAGCTGTGACAGAACTAAAAATACATCTCAGCCCCTGTGAGTGTCAGAGCTGATCTTCCCTTCTCCTCCAAACAGCTCCCAAGGTAAGGAAACAACACACCAAGGCAGTGACATGAAAGGGAAAAACCATCCTCTCTCATTTGGTGGGGTCACTCAAGCTATTTGTGGAACGTTTCCTCTGTCCTTTCCCGCCTGCAGAGCGAAATTCTTGGAGCACTCTTGGTACACAAAGAGCAGCAGCCCAGCAGTCAGGGCTGCAGACACCTGGCACAGGGCAGGTACATCCCCACAGCGTGTTAAATGCATTATTCAACAGGCTGCAACATGGTAAAGTGACAATTTCTACTGCATTTACCTTCCTGTCAGCAAAGGAATCAGCACAGAGCAGTTCCTGTGCTGGAGGAACGGGAGTGAGGCACTGGAAGAGAGATCCAAGCAGAGGAAACACTTTACCAAACTCAGAGGCTTTGATCCCAAAGGGGAATTGAAAGCAGTGCTGGGAGCCAGAACATTTTAGTGAGCAAACCCTTTGTGTTCAGTATGCAGACGTCGTTTCCAGTGAAAAATAATTTGCAATCGCATTTCTCAAATCCCCAGAGCTCCCTAGAGAAGTGGGTTCCCAAATTATATCACCTACCACTTCCCTTGTGTTCTTAATGATCCAGAGAACCCAAGGGGATTGTCTGCATTTAAGTCTGCTCAGATACAAATGCAAAAGATCCTGAGTTCCTTTTGCTGGGAATGCAGATGGATAAACTGAGCAAAAATGAAGCTGGGATATCTGCCCAGCTTTGCCTGTGGCTGTCCTGGAAGAGAGCAGATCCATCTCCCCCCACATCAACCACCCCCTTTGGGAATGGAAGGTGATGCTGATAACCCACCAGAGAACTCTCTGGAAGGAGTGAAAATGGAGCATAAATGAGGAATGAGGTGGGATTCCAGAGGAGCTGTGTCTGCCCTGTTCCCAGGGCCAGGCTGATGGCACCTGGAGCACCCTGGCATGGTGGGAGGTGTCCCTGCCCGTGGCTGGGGTGGCACTGGGAGCTCTTTAAGTTCCCTTCCAACCCAAACCGTTCTGGGATGTTCTCCTGGAGCTGGCACCACTCCCAAAGTGCTGTAATTAAGCACAAGATCTTTTCATTTCACCGTTGAAAAAAAAAAATTCTCTCATCCACCAGCCAGCAAAATGTTATGAAAATCTTCTTTAAGCTTCCAGGGCTGAGTTGATAAACAAGAAATTTCAGTTCCTTGGTTCAGGCTCAGGAGCACAGGGGGGATGAGGATGTTGAGAGCTCAGGTAAGTCAGCCTGAACTCGACCCAGCTCAGAAGCAGCAGCTCAGGGCTCGTGTTTAGTGGAAGTCACTCACCACCATGGATGTTACACAGCATTAAAAGTGTGTTGGGTGTTCACTGCAATAAAAAAATTAATTTACCATTCACCAAGCTTCTCATTTAGTGAAATCAGCTGTTTCAGCTCCATTATCTGTATGTTTCCAAGGCATTTATTCCATATATTATCAAAGCCAGCTCGAACCAAGGTTTATTTTGTATTATTGGCTTGGTGTGATTTGTGTGTATTGCTGAGAGAAACCCACAGCGTGACAATGACACTGCCACGTCGCCATCTCCAGGTAAGACAAAGAACTGAACAAAACCCTCTCTCAGAAGTGCATAACCACGGCTGGATCTTTTCACAACAGGAATTTTAAAAATACCCGTTCTTTTTAATGCTCTCCTGTGGAATTCCCATCCCCCGAACCTGAGAGAAGCAGAAGAAAAAATTATCAAAACAATTCTTATCTCATTTGCTGCTCCTGTGCTTGTGCTGAAGGGGAATGCAATGGGGAGGTTGTTTACCCAAAGTGATGGGGTTTTGTGTCTGTCTGTCCAGCAGACAGCCACAGGAGTCCCTGCAGTCGAGTGGAGATGTAAATAAAATAATAAAATAATTAATTCGCTTTCTGATATCAGTGGGGTCCTCTTTGTCAGGGTTGCCCTGCTTTACAATTCTCTCCCATTTCAGGGAATGCAGGAAAAAGGTGGCTTTTTTACTTCTGGAGTATTCCACAGCTGCACTGAGCAGGGGTGGATCCAGAGGTGGATCCAGAGGTGGATCCAGAGGTGGATCCAGAGGTGTGTCCAGAGGTGTGTCCAGAGGTGTGTCCAGAGGTGGATCCAGAGATGGACCCAGAGGTGTGTCCAGAGGTGGATCCAGAGGTGGATCCAGAGGTGTGTCCAGAGGTGGATCCAGAGGTGGACCCAGAGGTGTGTCCAGAGGTGGATCCAGAGGTGTGTCCAGAGGTGGACCCAGAGGTGGACCCAGAGGTGTGTCCAGAGGTGGATCCAGAGATGGACCCAGAGGTGTGTCCAGAGGTGTGTCCAGAGGTGGATCCAGAGGTGTGTCCAGAGGCGTCTCCAGAGGTGGATCCAGAGGTGTGTCCAGAGGTGTGTCCAGAGGTGGATCCAGAGGTGTGTCCAGAGGTGTCTCCAGAGGTGGATCCAGAGGTGTGTCCAGAGGTGGATCCAGAGGTGTGTCCAGAGGTGTCTCCAGAGGTGGATCCAGAGGTGTGTCCAGAGGTGTCTCCAGAGGTGTCTCCAGAGGTGGATCCAGAGGTGTGTCCAGAGGTGGACCCAAAGGTGTGTCCAGAGGTGGATCCAGAGGTGGACCCAGAGGTGGATCCAGAGGTGTGTCCAGAGATGGACCCAGAGGTGGATCCAGAGGTGGATCCAGAGGTGGATCCAGGGGTGGACCCAGAGCAGCAGCTCAGTCCTGACCTCCTGTACCCCCAAACAATTCCAGTTTGTTTCCAAGGTGGATTTTAAGCCTACAGAGCAGCAATTTTGGTCTCTATCCCCCGAAGCTGACAAACCCTCCTCAGGGCTGTCACCCAGCCCAGACCCTCCCCACGAGGCACCTCCCAGCAGCTCTGAGTGCCAGGGGCACAGGATCAGCCAGCTGGGATGCTCAAGCTTGGGTTTCATGTCTCCTGCCCCATTTAAAAGAATCAAAAAAGGAGCTCAGCTTTATCTCCTGGAGCTCAGCTTTATCTCCTGGAGCTCAGCTTTATCTCCTGGAGCTCAGCTTTATCTCCTGGCCAGGCAGGGCCAGCCTAACTCTGCCCCGAGGCTTCCTCAGCCTCACCCAGGCTCTGAGAGGTGAGGACACCAAAGAACTGCCCTGTTTGCAGGCTGATCCTGAGAAATGGCACCAGCTGGAGTTACCCACCACGTTTGGAAGCCAAATGAGGGAATATTTATTGCTCCCAGTGGAGATCAGCTCCCTCTGCCTCTCACCTGGGCTCTGTCATCCCTCTGTGCCTTTGCAAACCTCTCCTTTATTCCTTTCTACAATAATTCCTGAAAAAAACCTGCTGTGAATGCATCCTTAATCTGTGTTGCAGTGAGGAGAGGTTGAACAGCTGGGTTTGATCCTTTGGTTTTCCAGCAGGGAGGTTGCTGAGTGAACAGCACTTTACATTTGTCATTCCTCATCATGATACTTGCAAATAATTCCTGGACTCCTCAAGTATAGAGGAGTTTCTGCTGCAGAAACAAAACACCCCCAAGAGAGGTTTTGCAAACACTCCTTCTGCAAACTGGAATTTAAAAGAGCAAATAAGGAAAGTGAGAAAATTTGGAAAATTAAAAATTGTAGAATTAGTTGGAATATGAATTGGAAAATTTGCACACACTCCCTCTGCAAGCTGGAATTTAAAAGAGCAAATAAGGAAAGTGAGAAAATTTGGAAAATTAAAAATTGTAAAATTGGTCAGAATATGAACTGGAAAATTAGGAGAGGCTTTTCTTGTAAAGAGACATCTTGCAGAGTGTGAGAAGGATTTTCTGACCCTCTCTTAGACCCAGGTGCCCAAGTTTACAGGCTCTTCAGACAAAGTTTGGAGCACACAAAAATCTTCACAATGATCTCAACAAACATTTTGTTCTCAGGCATTTCAGGAGTCTGGAGGTGATTTCAGTCAGGTTTCAGGGGCTGAGGGGGGGAGGCTGGGAGCTGGCCCTGGTTTCTAACGAGGAGCAGAGTGGGGTGGGTCATTGTCAGCTCAATTATCCTCCTGACTAAGGTAAAGCAGCCAGGTTCACCAAGAGAGGCCAAAATTCCGTTGTTTTTCTGCTGGAGCTGAGCTCAGGAAAGGAACAGAACCAGCAGCCCGGCTCTTCCATGAGTGGCAGAGGCTGTGGATCCTCAGAGGGAGAGGGAGAAGCTGTCTCCAAATGATCATGCAAATTTCTTCAGCGGCCTCGGGGCGAGGAGAGCCGTGACATGGGGGTCATTTTGTAGGACCTTGAATATTTTTAATTCAAAATATGTATCACATTTTAATCAAACCAGCTCTGTGCTATTTCTATCCAAGTAATTTGCATTCTGGCTCTGTCATGGGGGCAGTTATGAGTCAGCTAAGCTCTCTAATATAATAACTATCAGAAAATTGTCTTGCATTAGTCACGTTAATTATGCTGAACCAAACACTGAAGACAGCAAAACGTTTTTACCATTGCAATATTTTTTTTTTCTGCCTTGTAGAGGTTTTTAGGAATTTATTGGAGCAAGGTTCTTTCTCCAAATTAAACCTGCAGACAAAAAGGATGTCAGACATGCCTGTGCCTTGGCAAACAACAGGAGCTCTGTCTCTGATTTTTGTTACCTTGCTCTCTACAGAGAATAGATTTTGTTTCTCTATAAACAGGCAAAATAAAAATAAAAGCCAGTGCCCCGAGTGAGCAGCACACTCATCATTTATGGATGCTTGAATCATTCAAAGAAAGCATCTGTTAAGAGGGCTGGTAATTTTCCTGGCTTGCCTCTGCTCCAGCCAACCTAGTATTTTGATTTTTTATGTAAAATGGTAAAAAGCAACTTGCTCTCTCCTGAGTGCCCTAGTTAAAGATCCCATCTCAGGCTGTAGCACAAATGCAGTGTCTATTGCTCTCTCTGCCTCTGCAATTCAAATAAACACAAACCTGGCAGGAGGCAAGTCTTGGGCACCTGCACCAATAACAATTTTCAGACAATTCTGAATTGTCTGGAAAAGATGCAGAATCACTGAGCATTTGGGTTTGGAAAGGACCCCAAAGATCATTTTCCACCCCCTGCCATGGGTAGGGTCACCTTCCACTCTCCCAGGGTGCTCCAACCTGGCCAATACCAAACCCAAAACTCCCTAAAATGTTACAAACCACCCCAGGGTGATCTGTGTTAAAAACAGATGGAGGGGCTGAGCACACCTAACCCTAAAGGGCAGGGGCACCGTGCTCAGGCTTCATTCCAAAGGGGTGGGAATGACAATTGGAGGTTTTTACCTAACTGGGATTCAGGATTCTGGCAGCTTGGGCAGATGTATGTGTGTGGGTCCAGCAAAGAAATGGATGGGCACCCTACAGAACTCCTATAGAATAATAGGGGATAATCCTAGCATTTGGGTTGGAAAGAACCCTAAAAACCATGGTACCTTCCAGAATTCCTGGGGTTTTTCTGAAAAGGGCAAGGCACCCTACAGAATTCCTATAGAATGTGGGATAATTGTAGCATTTGGATTGGAAAGAACCCTAAAGACCCATGGTACATTCCAGAATTCCTGTTTTTTTTATGAAAAGGGCAAGGCACCCTACAGAATTCCTATAAAATAATAGGGGATAATTGTAGCATTTGGATTGGAAAGAACCCTAAAGAGCATGGTACCTTCCAGAATTCCTGGTTTTTTTCTGGAAAGGGCAAAGCACCCTACAGAATTCCTATAAAATAATAGGGGATAATTGTAGCATTTGGATTGAAAAGAACCCTAAAGACCCATGGTACCTTCCAGAATTCCTGGGGTTTTTCTGGAAAGGGCAAGGCACCCTACAGAATTCCTATAGAATGTGGGATAATTGTAGCATTTGGATTGGAAGGAACCCTAAAGACCCATGGTACCTTCCAGAATTCCTGTTTTTTTTCCTGAAAAGGGCAAAGCACCCTAGAGAATTCCTATAGAACAAGGGATAATTGTAGCATTTGGATTGGAAAGAACCCTAAAAACCATGGTACCTTCCAGAATTCCTGGGTTTTTTTCTGAAAAGGGCAAAGCAGTTAAACCCTTGCACTGTTTGTAGCCCAATGTAAAGGTGACCATGTAAGAAATAGAAGATATTTGGGGTTTAGACCTTGACTAAAGGGCCCTTTTAAAAACCTTCCCAAGGGTTTCTCCAAGGAAACTTGCAAAAATCCCAGCTCAGACTACGAATTTCTCTGAATCAAGTTTTATCGAGCGCCTGTTATTCTCATTTTTCAGAACAGACTCTGCCAGGCTTGGGGGATTGATAACAATTGCAGCAAACACTGGGATTTGTTTCATTATCTGCAGTTTGCATCCCTTAAAAAGAACAGAGTTGGCATCCAAGGGTGAATACACCTGATTAAACTCACACAGGTCCAGAGACCCCATTGTCTGTAATCCTTGCAATTTCCTGGCCAGGCATCATCAGAAGGAACCCCAAATAATTGTGTTTAGAAGAAAAACACTGACATTTGCTGGGAAAGCTTCAGAGGAAGAGCTGATCTCCCTGATGAGCACCCACCAGCCATTAAATGTAAAAGTTAAATAGTAAAATTAAATAGTAAAAATGAAATAATAAAAATAAACTATAAAAATATAATAAATAATAAAAATAAACTATAAAAATAAAATAAATAATAAAAATAAAATATAAAAATAAAATAAATAATAAAAACAAACTATAAAAATATAATAAATAATAAAAATAAAATTAAATACTAAAAGCCAGTGCTTTTACCATTTCCTTACTCTGTTCCTTGACCTTTGCTGAAGAACAACACTAATTTATGCCCACATACCTGAGCCACAGGTACACAGCCTTCCCCAGCCCAAACAGGAGCCTAATTAGCCCTCACAAAAATACACCAATTAACCAGGTCGACTGCAGTTGTAGTAATTCTTCTTAAGGACTTAAATAACCTTTTTACCAGCTGAATAAAAAAGGTCAGTCAATGTTAATTAAATATAAGGCTGCTTTGCAAAGCAAAGGGAGAAGATGAAGGAAGCCCATTAATGAGCTAACAAAAATCAAAATTAATGGATTTAACACCAGTTGTGGTGCAGTGGGCATGTCAGGAGCACACAGCAAGGGGCACAGGGTGGAGTTTACCATGCTGGACCCAAAAATGGGGGATTTAGAAAGTGGGGGATTTGAAAAGTTAAAAAGTCCCACAGGTAAATCTGACTGAGGGATTCAGAGGGGAAGAGCAGCTGGGTCACCTCTTATTTCACAGCACCATCCACAGCTTCTGCTGGGTTTGCAGCTCTGGTGGCAGACACCATGCAGAAAGGAACATCTGGAATTCCTCAGACACCATGCAGAAAGGAACATCTGGAATTCCTGAGACACCATCCAGAAAGGAACATCTTGAATTCCTGAGACACCATCCAGAAAGGAACATCTGGAATTCCTGAGACACCATCCAGAAAGGAACATCTGGAATTCCTCAGATACCATCCAGAAAGGAACATCTGGAATTCCTGAGGCACCATCCAGAAAGGAACATCTGGAATTCCTGAGGCACCAGGAGGGGGATAATGGCTGTGCCTTACAGCTGGAACTCCCTGAAGCTCCTGAGGCTCCTTCAGGCAGGTGCTTGGTTTTCTTTGGCAGAATAAACTCAGCCCTGGCAGTGTCTGATTCGTGTGAGCTGGTACAGAGGGTAAAAGAGAGTTCAGAGCTCTCTGCCAACAAAAAGCTCTACTTGCAAAAATGGATTTCCCAAGCTTGCAGGTGTTCAAAGCCAATTGTGATTTTTCTTTATTTTTACAGCTCACACAGCTACAAACTGTTAAAGACCTCATTAAAGTCCTCCAAAAATTATGTTTCAAGTAGTAAACTGGGATTGAACTCGAGCCAGGGAGAATTGTAGGGAATTTAATTCAAATCACACTTCATGTTTTCTCCATGCCATGAACTGCCCCCTATAAATGGGCTGATTTTGGGACCCCAGCTTGCCCAGGTGTCTCTGCATCACTGCTCCTTGGCCAGTGCTCAGATATTCACACCAACCCTCGTGCTGTGAGCTATTTATTTAGGCCATGAACTCCAAGACAAAAACCATCCCACGTTTGATCATCACTCCTCCAGCCATGCCCAGATGTGGCCAGCATGTGGTTTCCACCAGAGTAAAATTGTTTAATAGCAGGAAACAAATCTTACAATTCGCCCTGGGTGTCTCATCACAGCCAACTCCTCAGCACAGCTGCAGTGCAAAGTTTGCTTCCCTTTCCCAGCACACAGAAAAGGTTTGGGTTTTGTTTTGGGCTGTAACTGTTCATCAGTTTTTGGGATGAGTGGTTTATCAGTTTTTGGGATGAGTGGTTTATCAGTTTTGGGTTTTTCCCTGCTGACAGCAGCGCCTCTGAGCTCAAACACTGCATTGCACTGCTGGCTCTGCTGAGTCACAGAATCACAGAACCACGGAATTGTTTGGGTTGGAAGGACCTTCAATCCCATCCTGGGATCATTTCCACCTCCTGCCCTGGCAGGGACACCTCCCACCACCCCAGGCTGCTCCATGCCCTGCCCAGCCCGGCCTTGGACGCTTCCAGGGATGGCACAGCCACAAATTCTCCACAACATCCCTTCCCCGTGCCTTTGCTTGGGTGAAAATAAAAAATCCAGACAGGCTAGTTGTTTCTAAATCATCACAATTTGGAAAGCCCAGCAGCACTTTGGGAAAGGGAGCTCTGGCAGGAGACAAAGATGAGATGTGACAATTTCTGCAGAGCCAGTCACGGCGAGCCACGATCCACAACCCAAACCCCTCAGCTCCTGTCACTGCTGCTGGTTTTAATTGCCTTTTGTCCTTCTCAAGTGAATGACAGAAGGGACAGGTGGGGTATTAGGTTTTAAGCCTCTGGAAGCTTAGTCCAACACATGTAAAACAAATGTAAAATCCTCCCTGTGTCCTTTGCAGAACAGCCAGGGTGTCAACGAGCGGCTCCATCGAGGCAGAGCCAAGAGGGAAACTTGGAATGGGACAAACCCCACAGAAATTATAGCCCAGCTGGGTCTGCTGTGCTTCCCAAAACTCACTGATGCAAAACAGCCAAATAAACTGCTCTGAGAAACTGACTTGGGGAGCTCAACACACAAATCAGAAAATGCCACAGCATGGAGAGGACATGGGAGAGGATTAAACAGCGATCATTGCTGTGGGAGAACAAAGGGAAGAGGGACTGGAGATGGAAGGAGGCACAAACTGCATCAGAAACCTTCCTGAGGACAATGGGGAACAGCATTAAATCAGCATCACTGCCACAATCAGATGGTGACAGGTCCTGGCCTTTGAGCCCTGGAAAATCTCCTCTGGCCAAGGAGAAGAGCGATGTTTCCCTCACCCAAACTCCACAGAGAAAAGGAAAGAGCTTTTTCCCTGGAGGCTCCTCTCACAGCAACTCCAGTTCACTCCTTTTGTGACACTCAGAGATAACTGATATATTTTAAATAACAACAAGAACTGTACTGAGAGTGGGGCAGTTTGATGTGACAGTGATCTCAGGGGTCCCAGGATGAGGGAAGAGATGAGAATCTTGACTCCACGTTGAGAAGGCTGATTTATTATTTTATGCTATTATATTATATTAAAACTATACTAAAAGAATAGAAGAAAGGATTTCATCAGGAGGCTGGCTGAGAATAGAAAAGGAATGAATAACAAAGGTTTGGACTGACACAGCTGGACTGGGATTGGCCATTAATTAGAAACAACCACATGAGACCAATCCCAGCCCCACCTGTTGCATCCCACAGCAGCAGACAATCATTGTTTGCATTTTGTTCCTGAGGCCTCTCAGCTCCTCAGGAGGGAAAATCCCAAGGAAAGGATTTTTCATAAACATGTCTGTGACAGTTTGAAGTGCTCCTGACCCTCTCTAGGAGGGGTTTGTGCCAACTTTTAAATATCAGGCTTGGTTTCCTTTCCATTTGAAATCCAGACATTACCTTTCCTTTTCTCTCTCTGTAACTCTGTGTAAAAGCCAAACAGCACTCAGCACTGGAGATTTCTCTGTGCACTCACTCAGACCTTGGATGGCTGTTGGCAGAATCATTTTCACAATATTTTTATGTATAAGAGAAGGCCGTGTTCATCTATTTAATACCCAGAGCAGAAAGCACTTGCATTTCCCAGCAAAACTAATAAAACAAGTCCAGCCTCTGGTGCTGAGCCAAGTGGTCAACCATTGTTTTAAAAGAACACCCCCGTGCCTGGGGCTGTGATAGAACCCAGAATTGGACAAATATTAAGGTTTTTATCAAGAGAAATTTAAGATCATTTTTTAAAGAAAATTTTGAAATTTCTCTTTTCATTTTTAATTTCTCCCTTTTTTTTAAGAGAAATTTAAGATAAGTTTTTAAAGAAATTTTTTTTTATTTTTTAATTTCTCTTTTTTTTTTTTAAGAGAAATTTTTAAAGCTTTGAATAGAGCCTTATCTCACACTCAGGCTGTGTGTTGAGACACAACTTCATTCCAGCTGTGGAGATGCAAATGCCATGCTGAGAGATGCTTTCTGTGCTCTGGAAAACACAGTGGGACACCTGCCCAGTGTGTCACCACAGCCCTGCCACGAACCCCTCACCCTCCTGATGTTTATTATTAAAACCTGGAGCCACAACTCAATCCCTTCTCCCTGTTCTCTCCTCCAGGCATGCTGAGAACTTCTCCAAAGTTACTCATGCAATATATTTGTGGAGGTTAATCCAGGACAAAAATCCCAGGAAGCAAATAGCACAGAAACTCCCAATGTATTCTCTTTTTTATTGTTTCTGACAATCAGTAGTAAAACGTGTTGCTGCTACCAAGGGAGCCAGTTGTAGCATTACTCATTTCACATTAGGGCCCAGAAGAATAAATCTTTCCAGAGCTCTTGCTGGCATTAGGCTAAAACATAAGTCTAGGTTTGTAAAGGAAATGTATTAAAGAGATGAGACAGCAGTGGAATGCAGATTTAAGGGAGAGGAAAGTCGTTGCAGATTCCTTCTCTATTAAAGAACAAACTTAAGGCAATGACGTGGAAACAGCTGAGCTGCAAATAATTCATCAGCTAA
This sequence comes from Fringilla coelebs, assembly GCF_963513975.1. Taxonomy (NCBI): domain Eukaryota; kingdom Metazoa; phylum Chordata; class Aves; order Passeriformes; family Fringillidae; genus Fringilla; species Fringilla coelebs. The sequence continues at coordinate 1,635,460 of NC_140052.1, forward strand.
TATAGAGATGGACAATTCTAAAATAGAAATAACCCACTGTGTTCTAGGCATGCTGGAGGTTTCTGCAGGAACAGGGGGAACCTGCAGGAGAGTGAGCACAGAGTTGGGTGCAAACTCTCAAATTGAGTTTCTCACAGAAAAGTGGAGCTCACGCTGCATATGAGAGAATTTTTCACTATCAATCATAAAATCAGTGTAAAATCAGGGTGTTTGTCCTCCTGGACAGGGCAGAGGAGCTGACAGTGAAGGAACAGAGAGAAAATGAAGGCAAATACTTTGAAATTCATGTGAATTTAGTGCAGCTTCTGAGGCAGGAAAAAAATACCTGATGAGAGGATGGGCCACAAATGTCTTTTTCTTGCTAAATCCACGGGTCCACTCCACATTTAGCAGAGGGGAAGGTGTCCATCCATGTTCTTCTAAAGGCCACCTGGATGGAAAAGTCTCCTCTGCCAGGGCACATGTGGCAAGCAAGGGACAATGAAATGTCACAGTAGGACACGAAAGAACACACACACCGCTCTCAGGGTGAGGAAGAAAAGAGGGCAGTTCATTTTCTGACTCCAACATTTCTAGTTTCACAAAGGTGACAGTGGATTGGAGGGTGACAGTGCCACCTCTCCACTGACACTGGTTTAACCAACAGTCCATCAACTCTCTCCTCTTCCATAAAGGAATGCAAAAACAATGATTTGTTTACAGAAAGTGTGTGAGAAAGTTAACTACAAGAATGTCAATATCAGAAAGCTCAGAGAATCTCAAAAAACCAGGGTGACAATGAAACAACCTGCAGCTCACACAGACACTCTAATCTGTGCCTGAAAATCCATCTGCAAACTTTCAGTGCCTCAAATTAATTGTTCTTTTCAAGGCCTCTATCCAGTCTCTTTAATATCTTATTATTTTCTGCTGTTAGAAGGGACAACATTATCTGCAGAGGAAGATCTGGCTCCTCTTGGATGGCTGCCCAGAGAGCCCTTCCCAAAGCCAAGTGAGCAGATGGAAAGCAGTGGCTGGAGCAGAGTTCTGGGCAGCTCAGGACCAACAAACCAACCACAAAAAGATCCTTACAGAGCAAGAGCATCTTATTTTAAAAGGTGTGTGAAGAAGGCCACCCCTGATGTGGCCACGAAGCTGCTCTAAAAATTGGCATAAATCAGTTCAGGCAGCCCCCACCACCCCCATGGAGGGTGAGCACCCAGTTGTCATTGTCATATTTTCTGGAAAAATCCTCTCTGCCCAGGATTTCTTCTCCTGGGAAGCTGAGAAGCCTCAGAGAAAAAGGAAAACAATAATTATCTGATTCTCTTCTCCTGTGTTTGGCTGGTTTGGAATGTGGTTGGAGATTGTTTATCCAACATGGGAATTGTTTTTATTTAATGGCCAATCACAGTCCAGCAGTGTCAGGACTCTGGAAGGAGTCACAAGTTTTTCATTGCCTTGTGAAGCCTTCTGTCTGCATCCTCTCTCTATTCTTGAGTACAGTCTAGTACAGCATTCTTTAATACAGTATATATCATAAAATAATAAATCAGCCTTCTATGAACATAGAGTCAGACTCTCATTTCTTCCCCAGATGGAGAACCCCAAAAACCCCACAGCCAGTGCCCCTGACCTCATCCCCAGAGCAATACCAGGAGCTCAGCATTCAGCCCCAAGGCAGAGATGCTTTCCACAGGGGCTCTGAAATCCTCACACCCTCATCAGAAAAAGCAAAGCTTGGTTAAAGCAGCTGGTGTCAGTGGGGGTGACAGAGCCACTGTCACTGCCACCACCTGCTCCTGCAGCTCGGAGTGGTGGTGAATCCCAAATATCTCGAGGCCTTTAATGGGATTTTTGGCAAAATCTCACCCTGCTGTCCATCAGCTGTGTCACACAGGTAAGGCTGGGCTCGCCTCTGTGCCGTGCAGAAAGGCACAACACCTCCCCAAAAAGTATTTTTTAAAACACACCCCTTCTTCAACAATGAATTAAATTTCAGGTCTCACTCAATCTGGAGGGAATTGTCTGTGCAACAGAATTTTATGCTTTATACCTGAGCAGGAGGTTATGTTCATCAGCTGCTCCAACAGTTGCTTTCACCAGCTGCATTCTCTTTATGTTATTCTCTTTCATGGAAGAGCTGAATTTTAAATTTCACAATATTTGAGCCTGTATTATAAAAGCCAACACAGGTACAATAATACAGAAAGGAAAATTGTTCTATTGAATTTGATTAAAATTACATGAGTTGAATAGGGGACACTTTGAACATGCTGGAGAAGGTAGGCAAACAAAAAAAAGACCAATAAAACCTAAACAGGACCACTTAAGTGTTTCAGAAAAAAAATAAAGACTGCTCAAGAGGGAAATTATAAGCCCAAGCATTACAGTGTTAGCAGAAATGACCACATTTTATTCAAAATTTAGTTTATTTCCAGCTACTGAGCTGTGCCATGTGTAATTCCATGGAGGAATGGGCAGCCATTCCCCCAGAAGGGCAGGGCTGAGTGCCCAAGGCATCAAAGCTGGGGATAAAAATCAGGTTTTGATTTGTCACCAAAATAGGTGGAGGAGGTTTAATTTGTTGCTTAAGCAAAGCTTTGAGATCATCCATTTTCATTTAAATATTGAGTTTGTCCAGTAGGCAACACCACGAGCCTGGGGACTGCCACAGAGCAGAGAGAAAAAATCTTAATTTTTCCAGGATTTTCCTCAGGGATTTTCCCAGAGGTTTTTCCAGGGTTTTTTCCAGAGGTTTCCCAGGGATTTTTCCACAGTTATTTTCCGGGGTTTATTGTGTTTTTCCAGGGGTTTTTCCAGAGGTTTTCCAGGGATTTTTCCAGAGTTTTTTCCAGGCTTTATTGGGTTTTTCCAGAGGTTTTTCCAGAGGTTTTCCAGGGATTTTTCCAGAGTTTTTTCCTGGGGTTTACTGAGTTTTTCCAGGGGTTTTCCCAGGGTTTTTCCAGGAATTTTCCTGCATTTTTCAAAGGGTTTTTCCAGGGTGTTTCCAGTTTTTTTTCCAGGGTCTTTTCCTGTGCCCTCTGCTCTCCCTTGTGAGAGGAAATGTTGTGTGCAGCATCACCCAAATCAGTTTTTGGGAGCCAGCCATCCCCTTCCACTGGATTTTGTCTGCAGCCATCACTGTTTGCATTAAAATATCCACAGTTTAGGTGTGTGCACAAAGCTTTACAATGAGGAGAATAAACCTTGTGCAGGTGTTTTCTCTCCTGCTCTCTCTCCAGCCAGCTGACAGAATTAATGATAAAAGAATTAATTAATGCCCAACCAGGTCTGACAAAGAGATGGGGGAGAAAAAGCCAGACCCTCTCCTTGCTGAAGGCCTCAGATGTTTTCTCCTGAGCTCAGAGGGTTTTTACCAAGTCCCTGGACAAGATAAAAATCAAGATATTAACATCAATGTTAATTAAAATTAATTAGCATTAAGCTGAATGAGGCCTCGAAGCATCCCCATGCCCTGAGCAATGCACACCCCACCACCCCAGTGAGGCACCCACTTAAAGACACCACATTTTTCCTCCTGAACTTTCTCCCAAATCTGTCTAAAAGGTAAAAATCGAGCCATTAGCAGCTGGACAAGGTTTAAACCATCCCCACGCCCAGCAGGGCATCCCCAGCAGGGCAGCCAGATCCAACCACGTTGGCTTTGATGGAGAGGGGCAAATTCCAACTCCAGGTTTTTATGGATATGCCCAAGACAAGCTGCAGTGCAAAAAAATCTCAGGACAGGCAGATCTTGATCTGTGCAGTGCCACCAGAGCTGGGGGAGCATTTCCACCCTCCTGAGAGCTCCTCAAAACAGGCAGAGCTTAGCAGAGCTTCCCTCCTAGAGCTGCTCTGCTGAGAATTGCTAAAATTTGATGAAGCCAGGGATGTGCTGGAGCTCAAAGCTCAGCTCTCTGCAGCCCTGGACCAGCCTTGCCCACGAGAACAGGACAAACACAGAGCAGACCAAGAGGGCAGCGAGCTCCTGCTGCTCTTCCCCAATTCACCTTGAGGAAAAAAAAAGCCCTGAATACATCCCCAGCCCTGAGAAGATGTGATAAATGTTAATGGAAGGAGCTGTGCTCCCTACAATGGTTTCATTATTAGCATCAAACAATGTGTTAAGGTTTGTTTTATTAATGGGAAAATATAGTTTAATAGCCTAATCCCCTCTAGCAGTGCAAGGCAGAGCTTAATCGAAATTGTGTTCTTTGGGAATTTTTTTTTAACCTGCAAAGCAGGCCATGCAATGCTTGGGCCAAACAATTGTATCTGTGATCACCAAAATTTACTGTATCCCCTTCATTACTTGTTTCCCCTCCAAAGTAATTTCCCTGCAATGTTTAATTAAGCAGTTCGTTACAGATTCATCAACTTTACAGCAGGAACGAGAATATATGGAGGAAACTCTCTGTTGTGAGCAAGAATATTTTTTGTTGCTTACAACCTAAAAAATGGGAGGTGTTGTTTGTGTTGGTTACCCAGCAAGGCTTTGATTTCAAGACTCATTTCTTTTAAGGAGTCTCTGTCTTTTAAAACTGGGCTGGCAATAAAGATGCACAAATGGATACACCTTGCTTTGACAGCCACATTTCCACCTGCTCCCCTACCCACAACAGGAACTGACAGTGGGAGCAAACAATCCTAATGGCATCCAGGTGGCTGGACCTGGAAATCATCAAGAAATGTTTGGGGTTTCTTTTTGTTTTCAGTGGAAAAACTGCCAGGTCTGGTGGTAGGGGGGTTGGAAGGAGCTACGTGGTCTTGACCATTCCATGAGTCTGTGAAAAATATTCTCATTTATTGGAAGTCCTTCTCCAGCAGTATTTAGTTCCCTCTTTGCCCCAGAATTCTGTCACCTTGAGAAATTCACCTCAGCCCCGTGTCCAGAGTTCAATTTTAAAACAAACAAACAAAAAAAATCACAAATTGAGGAGAAATGTTCAAACTTAAAACAAAATGTAAGAATCCCTTAATAGGGGATTATTAAAGGACATATATAATAGGGGGTTATCAAAGGACACACTCAAAAGACTCCATTCAGTCACTCTTGGATTAAGGGTGATGTGGCAGAGTCAATCAAGTGATGGCATTTCAATCCTACCACAGAGTTTGACTTCAACCGTGAAATGCTTTACAAGGCTTAGGAAAAAAAAAAGAGAAATAAGTTAATAGGGACTGCTAGACTCCTTCCAGCTTTCCAGACTCCATTTCCAAGCTGATGTCGCTGCCCACATCATCTCCTGACATCCCCTGGGCTCATGCAGTGACTTGACAGGAGAGAGCCCAAGGACAAAGGCAAATTTCACATCTAAAAAAGACAGAAAATTTATTCTTACACTTTTTTTCCATACCAGTGCCTCAAGACCAAGCAAGCCCCTGTACAGCAATATCCAGGGGAAGGATTGGAAAGTCTCACCCTTTGCTTGGTCAAATTATAATTTTCCACCAAAGCCAGAGGGTCCAGCTGAAAATTCCCTTCAGATCAGTGGCAAGTAACGCCTTGTCTTTCAAACATAACTTTTCCCAGTGCAAGGAAATCAACTAGAGCTGTCTCTTGGCAAAAAGCATAAAGCTCTCACAGTCAGAAGTTCATTGCTTGAACTGAGCTGCCTCCCATCTGCTTCCCCCAGAAACTGGGAAAAACCCAAGGAATCAAACGCGATTGCAATTTGGCTTAACTTCTGGGAGGTTCAGCTTCATTCTGGGGCTCTACCCAGAATGACTTCTCTGAAATGCCTTTGGGTTTCAGCATCCTGCTCCACACCTCATCCTTGGGAGCCAGTTTTATTCGTGGAAAAGCTGTGTGAGCTGTGTGAGCTGTGTGAGCTGTGTGAGCCTCAGCCGCGCCCAGATCCGCAATTAAAACTCGCACGGGTGACATCAGACTCTGCTGCTCTCTTCAATGTGTGCCTCCTTCCTGTCAGGGTGATATTCCAACAGCAGCTCCTTCCCTTCCCAGCCCTCCTTTTGGAAAGCAATCTGGAAATCACCCAATTGGTGATCAAACACTATTGGAATAATATTCCAATATTCCAGGATGGGACGGGTCTGGGCTCGTCCGGCCCTCGCTGCTCAGCCAGAGGCAGCAGCTGTGGTTTTTCACCACAGAGATCCCTCTGGCTGGCTAGGAGTTCTCAACTGGACACTGAGAACAAGCTCAGGCTGGTAAGAACTCAGGTTTACCTCTGGAGAAAGTCCTTAGGCTAGGTGAAGAAAGGAGAGGATTCTACCGCAGGGTTTAATCCAGAGCTTTATTCCAGGGTCTCAGATCTCTGAATCTTGGTAACAGCCACAGCAGAATCCCGGCCACATGGTCCCAGGCCCTTTTAAGCCCAGGTCCAAGGTCTCCAGGTCCTTTTAAACCCAGGTCCATGGTCCCAGGTCCTTTTAAGCCCAGGTCCATGGTCCCAGGCCCTTTTAAGCCCAGGTCCAAGGTCTCCAGGTCCTTTTAAGCCCAGGTCCAAGGTCTCCAGGTCCTTTTAAGCCCAGGTCCATGGTCCCAGGTCCTTTTAAGCCCAGGTCCATGGTCCCAGGTCCTTTTAAGCTCAGGTCCACGGTCTCCAGGTCCTTTTAAGCCCAGCTCCATGGTCTCCAGGTCCTTTTAAGCCCAGGTCCACGGTCCCAGGTCCTTTTAAGCCCAACCAGGTGGGAGGGGGCGAGTCTCAGGGGACAATGACACTCAGCCAGGCCAATGGCCCAGGGCTGAGAAGCATCTTTGGAACTTTTCCTTGGCACTGAAGAATTTGTGCAATAAAACACAGAACAGCAAACAGGAACCCCCACTGTGAGAAGATTGTGAGGAAGGATGGAAGCAGAGCAGATAATCTGTACCCAGGTACATGAGGCATTTAATTTAAATTGTTTGGGTTTGTTTCCTCATGTTTACATCCTCAAGCAATTTAAGATTGGCCCAGGTCTGACAGAAGGGAAGTATTGTTTATGTCATACAAATCACTAAACCATAAGCAATTTCATTAAATGTTTCTACACTCGTGAGGCAAATGAGAAAACAGCTGGTTATTGAGTTTTACTGAGATCTTTGAAGAAATACTCAGGTTAATACAGGCAAAATCTGGTGCAGCAGCAGATCTTTGCCCTGGGATTGATAAGGATAGCTTACAGTAGGATTGATAACAAGAGTTTGCAATAGGATTGATAAGTACAATTTGCAATAGGATGGTAAAAATTCTTAACTGTAACAGCCCAGGGTTATTGTTGCTTGAAAATGAAGTGTTATTTCCTTGTTTTACCTGATTACCAAGCAGGTTTTTTTTACCTGGATGGGACAGGAGGGGAAATTCTAGTGAGTAACAAGCTGAACAGGAGGTTTTTTTGTGCACTTTGAAAGCAGAAATGATAAATAAAAAGTCACCTAGTGAACCACTAAATCCAATCCAATCCAAAAATGAGCTCATAAACACAAAAATTGGGTTTTTTTTCCCTGCAGTGGTGTCCTTTGGGATTATTCCTGGATGCTGCAGGTTGAAAACTGAGCAGCTGCTGCTTTTTTGAAGCCCCTTTCCAACATGCAGGGAAAGGCTCTGAGAAAAGATTCCTCTGAAACCAGGATCCACCTGCTGAGTGAGGGCAGCTGCCCCAAGTGTCCTGCTCATGGTTCACCCCTCACCCCACCCCAGAGCACCTCCCTGACCCCTCACAAGCGCTGCCAGCCCAACACCTGCACAGTCAGGGGCTCCAGCAGCATTTCTGCTCTTCCCCCCTCATTTCTTGGGGATTTTCACATCCTGTGGCTCAGCTGTGAGCTTTTTCCTTCTCCTTCTTCTCAGTCCTTTAGCTCCATCTAGTGCTAAAGCCAAACAAAAATCTTTGTTCTTTAAATAAAGTGAATAAAAAGCATTTTTCCCCATCCCTGGAAGTGTCCAAGGGCAGGTTGGATGGGGTTTGGGGCACCCTGGGGTGGTGGAAGTGGCAGGGGTGGCACTGGGGGGGCTTTAAGGTCACTTCTAATCCAAATCAGTCTGGGATTCTTTCACAATTGGTGAAAATTGGCCTTCAGAGCACAACTGCTTTGCTTTTCAGGGAATTTTGGCTCTCTGCAGGGGGAATTTTGGGACAATGATGTCCTGGACAAAAGGGTTTTGCAGCCTGTGAGGAGAGAAAGGCATCAGGCAAACCCAGCATCATCTGCTTCAGTAAACACTGTCTGGCAGCCTTGCTCTCCATTCTGCCTTCTCCAAATTCATGACATATAAAATGTTATTGCACCCCTCAATAGGAATAGCTTGGAAATGCTGCATTTTCAGTGCTCCAGTGCTGATCATGATGTAGGAAAATCTTTTCTTTCCCCCAGGATAAGTGTCTTGTGGTGGGAGCATTTTAGAAACGGGAGATTTGAAAACCAATACATTTTACAAGTCAGAGCTTCTGTTCTCCCTCCCATCCCTTTTCCCTAGATGCAAACAAAGATGAAGGGGGTGGAAACATTTCACTGATATTGAATTAAACTGGGATCAAAACCTACATTTATTTTCTAACATTTGCTAAAACATTACAGGGCAGTGACGAGCACCAGAGCAGAAAGGCTGCCTGTGGATGTTACAAGAGCCCTAATTTTTATTTTCTCACCATGAACACGAGATTAAATCATCCATTATCAACCTCTGAGGCTGCACAGATTTGTCAAGCCTCCCAGAGCAAATACCCACTGCAGCAAAGCAGGTAATTTGGGAAGAAGCCTTCTGTGGTTTGCATTCCCAGCACATGAATTTGGGCATTTCATTTCAGAGAGTCAGGGCAGTCCTTACCTGGCATTTTCACTATAAATAAACTTCAAGTCTTGCCAACTTCTGGGCTGTGAGTTATTCTGTTATTATCTCAGAGTTTCTATATCCACACTGTGGAAACAAAGGTGCTGTGCTCTGGGCAATTCCCAGCATAATTTAAGCACTAATTAAACAATGGATTTTTATTGTGATTCTTAAATATTTACCCAGGGCAAGGAGCATCCCCCAAGAACAGGCACCTCCACAAACATTCATGCAATGCTGTGCATGGATTTATTTAACACCAGGGGAGGGACAGCAACAGCCCAGGGAGAAAGAACGTGCAAAAGCTCCAGGAGGATTTTGGTGTTTCCTGGGGAGCAGGGGATTCCCTTGGAGCATCCCCAGACTATTCTGAGGGAGCTACATGCGTGTGTGATGGGGAAAATTAATGCCTGGCACTCGCCAAGGGCTCCTCCCAGGGATCTGCAACCATTTCTTGGCCTCCTCTGGAGGCAGAGGAGCTCCCAGGTCCCAGGCAGGTCCATCTCTCCCTTTTTTCCCCACTGCAGACTGGGTGGTTGCTCTTCTGTTGATTTGTGAGACTAGCTGCAGTTAAATCTGTGTTTTGAGGGGGGGAAAAGGGGATAGAAGTTGTTTTGTGGTGGGTCTAGAGGAGGTTGGTGACTCCAGAGGGGTTGTAGGTTATGGAGTGAGGCTGAAGGAGGATCTGGTGTTGGGAAGCACCTGGGTTTGGACAGCCACAAGCCAAATTTTGGCTCCTAAAAACTGCAGCTCTGCTGCTTTCCTGTATCCTGAGGGTCAGCTGTGTTCAGTATCTCCCATCTCCTTCCCCACTGGAAGCTGTCCCTGCCTTTGGCAGGGGGTGGAAGTCGATGGTTTTTATGGTTCCTCCCATCCCAAACCATTCCGGGGTTCTATGATTCCAACCCTTGACCGAAATGCTGTCCCAAAAAAATCAATCTGATCTCCATTTTTCCCAAAACCCATGAGTTTGGAGTGCCTCCTTTTGCTGTGGGGATGGGTGAAGTCCCAGTGCAGAGCTGCCTGGAGCAGGGAAAGCTTTGGGCGGGCTGGGACGGGGCCGTGCCCTCCCTGCCCTGCAGAGAGCCGCCCTGGAGACGGCGGAATGCTGCTGGTGGAAGCGTGCCATGAGGTCACACAGCCCCCAGAGCCTTGGGGCAGCCCCCCAGAGCCCCCCCAGGGCTCTCCCAGCCAGGCTGTGGCGAGCACTGCGGGCTGCTGAGGCTTCAGCAGCGGCCGCAGCCCCAGCACGATGTGGAGACGATGGTCCATGGCCAGCCTGGTGCTGCTGGCCCTGCAGAGGGCCCTGACTGTCCTGGTGTCCCTGCTGATCCTGGGGTCCCTGATAGCCCTGCTAGCCCCCAGGGCCCAGCTCCCCGTGGGGGAGTCAGGAGCACCTGGAGCAGGTAGGTGGGCAGGGAGGGGCAGGGGTCCCACTGATCCCTTCTGCGGTGCCAGGAGCAGGGGAGAGATGAGAATCCTGACTCCTTTTTTATTTTATGAGATATATGGATATATGATATGACTCCATTTATTATTTTTATGACTCCATTTATTATTTTATGATATATATTATATTAAAATAAAATTATATATTAGAGCTATACTAAAAGAATAGAAGAAAGGGTTTCATCAGAAGGCTGGCAAGGAATAGAAAGGAATGGAATGATAATAAAATGTTGTGACTGACCTGAGAGTCTGAGACAGCCAGACTGTGATTGGTCATTGATTAAAAACAACCACATGAGACCAATCAAAGATGCACCTGTTGCATTCCACAATAATTATTGTTGACATTTTGTTCCAGATAATTATTGTTGACATTTCATTTCTGAGGCCTCTCAGCTTCTCAGAAGATCCTAGCAAAAGGATTTTTTATAAAACATGTCCGTGACACTCTTCAAGGAGCATTTATGTTTCAATATCCTGTTGATAGGAAATAAAATACTCTTTTACTCTTTTTGGCCGATGCTCAGCTGTGCAGCAGAGCAGGGAGGCAATGGGTCAGGCTCAGGGATGGGCCCAGGACACACAGCCAGGCAGAGCATTCCCTCCCTGATTCCAAGCTGCTTCCAACAGGATTGTTGGGGTTGGGTTTAGATCCTGACAGCTGCTGCACTCTTTGTTTTGGATCCAGAGCCATTCCATGTCCACAGAGCCATTCCGTGTTCCAATCACAGCTCCTGCTAGGGAAAGTCCATGGAAATATTTCATTTGAGCTTCTCTGTCCTGTTGACAGCCCTGGCTGTAGGCAATGGAGATCCAGGTGCTGGATCTGACTCTCCTGGACCCTACATGACTTTGGATTTGTTTTGGGAACTGCCAGCTCAAGGTCCAAACGTGAGCGAGGCATCTCCTGCAGGTATGAGAGCCCAGCCTTGCCTGGGTGTGCTGGCTCATTCCATGGTCCCCTCCCTGTGCTGCTGGCCAGCCTGGACAGGGAATGTCCACAGAGTGTGACAGAGGCTCCTCAGGGGGGTCTGGTGTCCCTAGATCACGAGGATCACTGCTCAGCCCTGACCAAGGCACAGAACAATCCCACAGCCAGGGATTTCTGTGCTGGGAATTTTTCATTCTTCCCCTTAAAGGTCTGAAGAATGAAACTGGACTGGGAAACATTTCCTGGCCGTTAGTGGAACAGCCTGAATTCCTGACTTTACTGAAGGAAACACTTCCAGGTACAAGTGACCCTTAACCCCAGGAGGTGTGGGGCTGGGCGTTCAGCCTCCCGGAGTTAAACTGTCACACTCTCTCCCCAAAGTGCTGGAGCCCGAGCCTGGGGACAAGGAGGCACCTCAGGAAGGTCATGAGGCAGTGGCAGTGCCTGGGGAAAACACTGAGGCATTTCAGCCAACAGGTGAGCCAGGGAATCCCTGTCCCTTGGTCACCTCTCAGGGTGGAGGTCGTGGCCGTCCCCTGTGCCAGGGACAGACCCTCACACCCTCTGAGATACCCACCACCCCTCCCACCCCATTCCTAGGCATTTCAGGCATTTGGGAATATCCTCCAGGTGTGGAGAAGAGATTCAGCAGTGCTGAGGACGCCAAGACAGAGGCAGACCCCGTGGAGGGCGTGGCAGACTCCGGCACAGCGGATGCCAAACTCACCTGGAGCGTCTTCGTCAGAGCCTTCCTCGTGTCCGTGGTCTGCAGCCTGATCGCTCTGCTGCTGCTCAAGGTGGCCCCTGCATGGGCAAAGGACATCAAAGAGTGAGTGACCTCAGGGCTGAACCTGCCAGGAGGCATTTCCAGGGCTGCCAAGGTTTGGTACAGGGCAGCTGGAGCTGGCATGAGGCGATTCCAGGAATGGAGCTCTGGATGCTCTGTTGGTCACCGGCCAAACTCAGCAGAGATTTGTGCTGGGAGCTGTGGTTTATTAAAATTATGGATATTGATCTAGTACTGATATCCAACTGTGAGGGACAAGAACTCTCTGACAGGTTAAAGTGTGTGTTCACTGTGGGATAGCCCCCAAACACACACCCAATTTACAGGTGAGCACAGAGCCCTTGTATCTATAAGGAATTGAATACCCAAAATACAAATACACATTCATGGCTTTGGTACATCCCATTCCCAGTATGGATATTGATCTGGTACCAATATCCAAAAACTCTCTGACAGTTTAAATTTAGAAAGTGATTTTTATTGTGGGGTAATTCCCAAACACACACCCAATTTACAGGTGAGCACAGAGCCCTTGGATCTATAAAGAATTGAATACTCAAAACACAAATGCACATTCATGACTTTGGTACATCCCATTCCCTATATGGTAATTAGTTCAAAAGCCATTAAGCATGGTAATTAGTTCCAAAGCCATTAAGCATGAGTAGTTTGTCCTTCAAAAGAGGGGTCCCAAAATGAGGAAGTCAATGAAGTCTTCCTCCTTCTGACCTTTCTACCTTTCCAATGGAAATATGACGAATCAACCCTTGGGAGAACTCCCATTCCCTGGCTTCAGCTGGGTTCAGAACAGAGGAGAGCCCACAATTGTCTTATGTTCCCAAAAACAATTGTCTTGTGTTCCTAAAAACAATTGTCTTATCTTCCTAAAAACAATTGTCTTATGTTCCTAAAAACAATTGCCTTATGTTCCTAAGAGCTATTTATCAGTTTTTATATTCTTCTATAAGAATATAGAATATTCTTCTTACAATTCTATATTACAAACCCAGCTAGCCAAACATTGTGCTGACAAGCAATCAATTATTAGTTAACTACCAACTCTTAACTCCATCCAGGCCTACCCAATTATTTTTTATATTAGCTCTAATCAAGCTTAAAACCTCAGTTTTAGTTAGAGACTCTCAATTCCATGAAGCCCATGTCTCAGCAGGTGCCCTGTGCTCTGTCCAGAGCTGCTGGGTGTCCACTGCCATGGGGTGTCCAGCACAGACCCGGTCACAGCAGAGCTTCAGCATCTTCCTCCTCTCTCCCCACAGGCGTTTCACAGCTTTGAGAGCCAACTCTGAGCTCCTGGACAGCGAGACCAGTGGCAAGGGATTAATGGTAGACGTCTAAATAAAGATAAGCAGCACACAATGAAAGTTTTGGATTGAAAGGAATTCTCGCTCCATTCTCTGGAGGCTCCACATCGGCTGCCCCCGCCACAAACAAAACCCAGCCCTGTTAGAGCAGCTCCAGAGGAGGCTTTTAAAATTATCCTGGGCTGCAACAGCTTCCTGGGACAGAAACCCTGTGAGATTGGGGGGTTTCTCCTCCTCATCCTGGAGGAGAAAAGGTCCCAGGAAGAGCTTTCAGTGGGTAAAGGGGGCAATGGGAAAGGCACTGAGAATTTCTTTACCTCCAGGCCCAGGGATGAGGGTTTGACACTGCCAGGGGACAGGGTTGGGTGGGATATTGGGAAGGCTGGTGGGATGCTGGAATGGAATTCCCACAGAAGCTGTGGCTGCCCCATCCCTGGAAGCATCCAAGGCCAGGTGGGGCAGGGCATGGAGCAGCCTGGGACAGCGGGAGGTGTCCCTGCCATGGCAGGGGTGGCACTGGGTGGGACTCAAGGTCCCCTCCAACCCAAACCACTCCATGACCCCACGTGATGGCAGGTCAGCAATGCAGGAGCTTTGCACTAGAGCAGATTTTTAAAGCATTGAGCAGCTTTGTTGGCTCTTACCAACATTTAATAAGTGCATTTGTATATTCTGCTTTCTGGCACATTGACTTCTTAAATATATGCAGCCATATCCCGTATTTTAACTGAGTTTAAAATGGGAAATGAAACAAAACCAGTCCTGAATAAAAGAACAGGGTGAACATTTTACCTGGAAATACACAATACTGTAAAAGCCAAATGGAAACTCACTAGGATTCCCTTCAAACACAGTGCAATTTTGAATACTGCATAAAAGCATTTGTGGGTGCCTCTTTCTGTAAAAATACCCTGCATTTACAGAGACTCCTAAAGTGACCAGAACTCAGCGTTGTGCTAGAGATTTTTGGGGAAAATGGAGATAATAAAATACAGTGGAAAAGATACATCATTTACTTTGGTGACATTTATTGACACGATCAGTGCTTAAACCTAAGGACTGAAGGACGAGAAATGGATATTGCAGCTATGCAAGGGATGGGCTGTGCAATGGAACAGTGAATTCTGTTTAATTTGCTACTCTGGGATTTTTCTTTCAATAAAAATCCCCCAGGGTGGTGGTGGTAGCACCTGCTGCCTTCTGGGAGAAGGATGCACGGGTCTCCTCCCAACAACAGCCAGGAGCAGCAGCTGGAATGGGTGTAAATCAGGAATCTCCCACTGTGTGAGGACAGACCTGGGAGTGCCTCCCAGCCTCTCGTGGATGCCTTCAGGACACTGACAGGAGGACAACTCCTCCTCTCCCCCTCTTTTCCCTCTGCTGCAGCACTTTGTTCCTGAGCTCTGCCAGGTCCTCCCAGAGAGGCTTTGTCTTTCCAATGGGCATCTACAAGAAGCCTTGCTCTGAGTTAGGCTTTCTGTACCCCCAGAGAGCCTGGCCAGGATGTTTCTTGTTGGACAAGGAGTCCCTCAGCCCTGGAGATGGATGCCCCTACCCAAGGTGACGGTGGCACCTCGGCCGTGGCGTCCACCAGCCCTGAAGGATCTCTGAAGATCCCTCACCAACTCTGCACTCCTGGGAGGAAACAGCCTCCCAGAATGGCAGCTCCTGTTCCAGCCCTGTCCCTCTTCAGCCACCTCAGGTGCTGCTCACTCCTCCCAGGGCCACGGGCCCCTGGCCACCATCTCCCTCTTCTGCAGCACGGGCAGCCGTGACGCCCGTGGGGGCAGCGGGGGCAGCAGGCGGGAGGACTCAAACCTGTATCCTGCCAAAATGCTCCTCTGGGGCTCTTTGAGCATGGACCAGAAGATCTCAGGTCTGGCTCTCAGGCCCTGGGCTGCCTCAGCCCCCCAGTGCTGCAGCACGAACACCTTGGAGTCCTGGGGCTTCCTGGCCCGGGCGCTCCCCGGCACCGAGGCGCTCCCCAGAGGGAATTTCCTTTCTCCTCCTCTTCCAGGAAGAAGTTTCTTTTCTCTTTCTCTCCCAAGGAGATATTCCACTTCTTCTCTTTTGAGATGAAACTTCTTTTCTTCTTCTCTCCCAAGAGGAACTTTCTTTTCTCCTCTTCCACGAGGAACTTTTATTTCTCCTTTGCTTCTGGGAGAAACTTTTTCTTCTTCTCTTTTGGGACGAACTCTCTGTTTTCCTTCACTTTCAGGAGTATCTTTTGCTTCTTTTTCTTTTTTTCGTCCAACTTTCTTTTCTCCTTGTCTTCTGAGAGAACCACTTCTTTCTCCTTGTCTTCTAAAGGAATCTATGCTTTCTCCTTCTCTTAAAGAATCCCTTCTTTCTCCTTCTCTTCTGAGCTGAGCCTTTTCTCCTCTCCCAAGAGATTCCCCTTTCTCTCCTTCTTTTCCGAGCTGAGCCTTTTTTCCTCTCCCAAGAGATTCCCCTTTCTCTCCTTCTTTTCCAAGTTGAACTTTCTTTTCTCCCTCTCTTCTGGGACGAGTTTTCTTTTCTCCTTCTCTCCCAAGAGATTCCATTCTTTCTCCTTTTCCAAGCTGAACTTCCTTTTCTCCCTCTCTCCCAAGACGAGTTTTCTTTTCTCCCTCTCTCCCAAGAGATTCCCCTTTCTCTCCTTCTTTTCCAAGCTGAACTTTCTTTTCTCCTTCTCTCCCAAGACGAGTTTTCTTTTCTCCTTCTCTCCCAAGAAGTTCCCTCCTTTCTCCTTCTTTTCCAAGCTGAACTTCCTTTTCTCCTTCTCTCCCGAGACGAGTTTTCTTTTCTCCTTCTCTCCCAAGAAGTTCCCTCCTTTCTCCTTCTTTTCCAAGCTCCTTTTCCCCCTCTCTCCCAAGGGAATCTTTTCTTTCTCCTCTTCCTCCTCTGCCCCTCGTTGTTCCTTCTGCCTCTCTGTTGCCCTGCACCAACGCTTGGCCCTTGGGCACAGCCTTGCCCTTGGCTTGCTCAGCCACAGGCTGCTTTCTCCCAGCAGCAGCCCCTGGGATCGCTGGCAGCTTCCTGGAAGACACAGGGAGAGGGGTCTGGGGGCACATTCAGCCCCCTGGCTGATGGCTGTGCCAGCTCAGGAGAGGAGCCCCAGAGCTGGAGCCCTTGGCTGTCCCCATCTGTCCCCATGCGTGGCTCCAGCTGTCACCAGGGACTCTTTGGGAGGGGGGGACAGGACCCAGCCCTGTGACATGGGGGCTCCCAGCAGCCCCAGTCTGTCTGGGGGATGTGCTGGGGAATGAGCTCTGGCTGGGTGAGGAGAAGGCTCCATCCTGAGCCTCCAGGGGCTGTACCTGGTCTGCATCGCCTCCTCATCCCCGGGCTGCTCTCCTGCCCTGGCACTGGGACCCTGCTGAGGGCCAGGAACTCTCCCTGGAACCAGGAGGGACAGCTGTGATGCCACTGGCCACAAGTGACAGATGGGGATGCTCAGGCCTCTTCCTAACACATCCAAGAGGGAATTCCCTCCTACCACTGCCTCCAGAGGCCTGGCACCCTCCTGTCCATAGTGCCAGGTCTGGGACACAGCCTGTTCTGAATGCAGAGGTAATTTCTGGGAGCAAATATGGGCCCCCAGATCCCCACCCTCCTGCTGAACCAGGGATGAGCATCTTGGGCACCCTCCAGCCCAGGGCTCAGCTCTTGTGGAGCCAGTCTTAGGAGAAAAGGCCAGGAAGAGCTGGCACCAAGGTTTGGCACAATCAGATCCTTGTGACAATCATGGCTGGGGATTCTCCCATCAGATCCCAGCCACCTGTGCTATGGAAACAAGCAGGGAGCTGCTTTACCTTCCATGCCTTGTCCTGTGGGGGCCAAACCTATTTTGTTCCTCTTGTCCTCTCCAGGAACAAATCCAAAGTCCTTGAGATGATCACTGGGCAGTGATGTGGATGGAAATGTCTGTTCAAAGCTGGAGACAAACAGACAACACAATCCTGACCCACGTCCCTGCCAGCTCTGGCCCCTTGCCACCATCACCTGCTCACAGGTGAGTCTGGCAGCAGGCTAAAGGCCATTTGTTCTCCCAAGACAATTGTGCCCCAACCCCAAGGACTGTCCTGGGAAATAAGGTCACTCAGGAAAAGATTCCTGGCTGTGATGGGGAAACGAGGGTTTCCTGAAATGCTCCCTCTGTCCCTCCAGGGATGGTGAGCAGGCAGGCACAAATGAGAGTCAGGGCTCTGCAGGGCTGCTGTGGTCATGAGCAGAAACTGCTCCCAGATCTCTCCAGAGCCCAAAGCTGCCAGGGTGTTTGACTCACTTGGGGAAGATGAGGACACGGCCAGTGGAGCTGAGGGAAGCAATGGGCACATCCCGGGAAACCACCACGTCCAGCTGCTGGAGAGCCTGCAGCACAGAAACGTGAAGGTGCCAGCACACCCTCAAAGTGGCCAAGGCACCCAGGAGAGGAGTTCAGGGCAGGTAGAGCAGGTGGAACATGCTCCTGACAGGCCACATCCTGGTGTGCACATGCCAGCAGCGCTGGGGAACCGCCGTGGGTCTGCCCAAGCAGGGAGGAAACAAAAAGGCTCACCTTGAGCGTAGCCCTGTCCTGGATCCTCTCCCCATTCACCTTCTCCAGGAAGTCCAGGTAGAATCTCATTAGCACCATGCTGCCCTCAATGAGGAGCACACCCACATCCCTCAGGACCAGGGCGACGCTCACGCCCTTCTCCAGGCAGTGGCAGAGCAGGGACATGGTGCCAAGGATGCAGCCCTCCACTTCCCTCCGGGACACCGAGGCCTCTGCGGCCACCTTGGCGTATTTCAGAGGCTCCAGCTGCTTCCCCCCTGCAAAACCACAGGAGGGGGATGGAGGAACATCCCCAGGGCTTGGCTGAAGGCTTTTAGAAATGTGGTGTGATATCCTGCTCCACCCTGGGTCTGTGCAGGGTTAAATCCTCTGTCTTACCAGCCAGGTCATCTTTATTTTCCAGGTGTTGGACGCCTCCAAGATTCCTGGCCAGGTGGAACACTGGCCTCTGCAGGATCACAGTCTTGCTCCCCACCACGGTCTCTGTGTGCATCACATCAAAGGAGCCAAGGGTGGGAATTCGGATCCCCTGGAGCAGAAGGGAAAAGCCCAGAGGGTGAGGATTGGACAGAGGGAAGAGCTGAGGATGATCCCATCAAGGGATGGTGCCTTTGACCGAACTCTGCCAACTCCCACCGTTCAGAGGTCAGGACAGAGGGGACAGCCATGGGGAAGAGATGCTGGGGCCTCTTTTTTTCCCTTCTCCCACCAAAAAATCCATGCTGGAGTCAGATGGAGGCAGCTCGAGGACAGCCCCAGCCCCCAGTGACAATGCCACCTCCCAGAGGTGACACCACTCTTGCACGAGCTCCGTTTGTCCCTCAGCAGGGGATTTTGGGGTGGGTTTTCTGCATTCTGAGGATGGCCAGAGGAACTGCAGGCCATGATCCATGAGGAGGGCCATGGGAACTCCTCACTGAACTTCTGGGAGGGCAAAAAAGGACGTTGGTGTTGTCCCAGGGGGTTGTTCCACCTTGTGCAGCAGCAGCTGTTGTCGGATGTTGCTGGCCACTGCATCCCAGACAGCCTGTCGCTCTGGAAAACAAGGAAACACCAGGAAATGCAAGGAAATGCCAAGAAATGCAAGGAAATACCAGGAAATGCAAGGAAATCCCAGGAAATGCAAGGAAATCCCAGAAATACAAGGAAATCCCAGGAAATACACGGAAATCCCAGGAAATGCAAGGAAATCCCAGGAAATGCAAGAAAATCCAAGGAAATACAAGGAAATCTCAGGAAATACAAGAAAATACAAGGAAATACAAGGAAATCCCAAGAAATACAAGGAAATACAAGGAAATCCCAGGAAATACAAGGAAATACAAGGAAATCCCAGGAAACACAAGGAAATCCCAGGAAATACAAGGAAATACAAGGAAATCTCAGGAAATACAAGGAAATACAAGAAAATCCCAGGAAATACAAGGAAATACAAGGAAATCCCAGGAAATACAAGGAAATCCCAGGAAATGCAAGGAAATCCCAGGAAATCCCAGGAAATCCCAGGTTCTGCTGTGTTCCTGCTGGCTCCCAGCCTCCCAGCAGCCCTGGGGTGTGTGTCACTGCTGTCCCCAGCCCCACAGGGGTCAGTGCTGATTTTCCCTCATCCCTGGGAGGGCGGCTCCTGCAGCAGTGCTCCTGCCTGTACCTGTGGGGGTGATGCTGGGCATCGTGGACACGAACTCCATCCCACCCCAGAAATCCATCTGGGCTGGGCTCACACCGCTGTCAGCAGCCATGCCCTCCGTGGTGAGGATGTTCCTCCTTGGGGCTCTCTCCAGAGTGCAGAACCCACCTCCCTGTGGCCCCTCTTGTGTCACAGGCTCTGTGTGACATCACAGTCCCAACACTACTCCAGATCAGACTTTTGAAAAATGATGCTCCAGGCCCATTAAATGAGGCTTTGAGCTTTAAAATCATAAGCCTTGGAGCTTGTGAGTGTGGTTTTGTAGTCCCAGAGAGTGGGTTTGGACCTCAAATCAACTCTTTGGTCTGCCAAATGTGGGCTTTGGGGATTTAAAATAATGATCTTCTCCCCAGCTTTGAGGCTTGCATTATATAAATAAGGATTTGGGCTTGGAAAGCTCAGTGTTGAGTCTGAGAAATAATCAACAATAATCTTTCGGAGCTTGAAACTCTGTTTTGGCCTCTACATTTTTCTTTTTATCCTTTTTGTTTAAAATAATATTTCAATAGAGGGGTTTCATTACCCAAGGATTTCTTGCTTCAGGATCCTGTTGTGAGGCACCAGCCCTTAAAGCAAGCAGAGCTCAGTGTTGTGCTGGAGGTTTGTAAGTCAGGGAAAACAGAGACAATAAAATCCAGTGAAAAAGATAAATGGCTTGATTTTAGAGACATTTAAGGAATCACTCAGTGCTTAAACCCCAGTGAATTGATGAATGCTGTAGACTCCTCCAAAAGAACTGGAACACAAAATACCAGATGACAGGATAAAATTGGCTTATAAAGTCAGCAATATTGTGATTTGCAGTGACCTCAAGCCTCCTTAATCTTTAATAGCAAAACCTTTCTGACACCAAGGAAAGCATGATGGATCTTGTGTGGCATTCATCTGCCACTTGAAAGATGTCAAAAGCCAGCAGGGAGAGTTTATCTAAGTCCAGATTCAGTGATCAGAGATGCCAAGAGGATTAAGGAGGGAATTTGACACAGTCAGAGGGGCAACACTTTTGGAAGATAAACTAGACATCAAACCCTGTGATTTAAAATCATTAGAGAGAATGAGGGAAACATAAAAGCAATTTGAGAGGGCAGCAAAGCAAAGGCTTGAGCCATGGTCAGAGCACAGAGAGAAGTCTGGCAGAGAAAAAGAAAAAGCTCCATGGCTGAGATAACAGCTGAGGACTCTCCTGAAGCTGTGCAGGAAGGGATGCTGTGGCAGTTTTGTGTTCCCCTTGGGGTGCCAGTGTGCCTGGAGCTCTGGGCTTTGTGGTTTCAAAACCCTAACCCTTGCTGGAAGGGTGAAAAACACCAATCTCTTGTTCTTAAAATTTTAAAAGTTTAATAGTAATAAAATGGTTTTTTAAATATTTGTACAAGTAGAGTAATAATAATTTGGACAATTTGAATTAGGACAATATGAGACAATAGAGACAAGGAATCACAGAAGTCCAGGTACCTTTTTCCTGGTAGCACAAGCCCCAGAAATGACCCCTGTTAACAAAGGATTAACCCTCAAAAGCAGCAGCCTGTTGCATATTCATACACCTCATACATGATGCATAAATTCCATTGAAATACAAGGTTCTGTCTGGTCACTGTCAGCTTCTTCCTCTAAATCCTAACAGCCCCTTTGAGGCGGGAAGAAGTTTGTTTCTTCTGATAAGAAGGGAATAAATTCTTTTTCCCTGAAAGATTTAGGTGTCCTGGAGCTGCTAGATCACTGCAAGTCCTTTCTTTAAAAAAAAAGTATCCTACAAAGCATAGCTTCCATTTTAATTACAAAAGTTACCTTTTTAACTACACAGCTGTGGGAATCCACAGAATCAGAGGTTTGGGGAAAGCTGCAAAAGGCCCCAGAGACAGCAGAGCTGTGATCAGAGCTAAGCAGGAGCCATGAGATTGGTCAGCAGAAAAATTATGTAAAAAGTACAAAAGCAAAGACAAATAGAACCATGGTCTGTGTATTAATGCTCATCTAGAATAACTCCCCAAGCTGCAGGAAAGTTTATCTAGTGAGATATTGGGGAGTTCTGAGCTTCATAACGGAGCTCTGAGCATCGTGTTTGAAGGCTCACAAGCAGGTGTTGTATTTGAAATAAGCAAAAATTGTTTTAACCAAAGGTAACTGTGCTTATAGTGGTTGGATGGAACCACTGTCAGTATAGAATATATACTGTACAGATATAAATACTGTCAGTGTGCTTCTGCTTTGTGTGATTGGGCAAAAAACTTTTAAAATTAGTTGTAACATTGAGTTCTTTGGGATGTGAGCTGCTGGCATCTTCCCATTGTCATACCCATGGAATGAGAGTGATGCTGGAAAATAAAACTGCTCAGGGAACATTCCCAGCAGTCCTGTTGGTGATTTGTATGTAAACCCCCGGCCGGCGATACACGACTACATTTATTATTTTATTAAAACCTCAATACAGCACTACTAACCAATATAGGAAAATACAAACAGCAAATATCTGTGTAGAGCCATATAATACGCAATTTCACAAGACTGATGCGGAGCAGCACAGCGACGGTGCCGATCCCCTCCGGTACCGCCGGGGCCGGACGCGCGCCGGGGGCCGGACGCGCGCCGGGGGCCGGACGCGCGCCGGGGGCCGGACGCGCGCCGGGGGCCGGACGCGCGCCGGGGGCCGGACGCGCGCCGGGGGCCGGACGCGCGCCGGGGGCCGGACGCGCGCCGGGGGCCGGACGCGCGCCGGGGGCCGGACGCGCGCCGGGGGCCGGACGCGCGCCGGGGGCCGGACGCGCGCCGGGGGCCGGACGCGCGCCGGGGGCCGGACGCGCGCCGGGGGCCGGACGCGCGCCGGGGGCCGGACGCGCGCCGGGGGCCGGACGCGCGCCGGGGGCCGGACGCTCCGTGACGCCACTGCCGGAAGCGCCGCCGTGCGATCTCCGCCCACAGCCCCGGCTGCCGCTCCGTGCCGGTGCCGGTGCCGGTGCCGCTTCCCACCATGAGCAAGCGCAAAGCTCCGCAGGAGAGCCCCAACCAGGGCATCACCGATTTCCTCTCCGGTAGGTGTGCGGCTCGGTGGGTTCCGCGGGTGGGAGGGCCGCGGCCCGGCCGCTCTCACCGCCGTTCTCCCGCAGAGCTGGCCAACTACGAGCGCAACGTGAACCGGGCCATCCACAAGTACAACGCGTACAGGTACCGCTCCCCGCCCTGAGCGCCCCGCGCCGCGCCCCGGCCCGGCCCGTTCGGGCGCTCACCGGCGCTGCTCCGCAGGAAAGCGGCCTCGGTGATTTCTCGGTATCCCAGCAAGATCCAGAGCGGGGCTGAAGCCAAGAAGTTGGTAAGGGCTGCCGGAGGGAGGAGCTGCGGCTGCCGGAGCGGGGAGCGGGGCTCCGGGGGAGCGAGGGGCGGGCGGAGCGGGGATGAGATGCCCGGGAGGGTTCCTGGGGAGCGGGATGAGGTGCTGGGGGATCCTGGGGAGCGGGGATGAGGTGCTGGGGGATCCTGGGGAGCGGGGATGAGGTGCCAGGGGGGTCCTGGGGAGCGGGGACGAGGTGCCGGGGGGGGTTCCTGGGGAGCGGGATGAGGTGCTGGGGGATCCTGGGGAGCGGGGACGAGGTGCCGGGGGGGATCCTGGGGAGCGGGATGAGGTGCCCGGGGGGATCCTGGGGAGCGGGGGGGCAGCCAGAGCCAGGGATGAGGTGCTCCTGGTTCCTGGGGAGTGGGGATGAGGTTCCTGGAGTTCCTGGGGAGCGGGAAGAGGTGCTGGGGGTTCCTGGGGAGGGGGGTTGAGGTGCCCGGGAGGGTTCCTGGGAAGCGTGGGGGCAGCCGGGTCCGGGGATGAGGTGCCCGGGGTTCTTGGGGAGCAGGGATGAGGTGTTGGGGGTTCCTGGGGAGCAAGGGGGCAGTCAGAGCGGGAATGAGGTGCTCAGGGTTCCTGGAGAACGAGGATGAGGTGCCTGGGAGGGTTCCTGTAGAGCAGGGATGATTTGCCAGGGGGTTACTGGAGAGTGGGGTTGAGATGCCCGGGGTTCCTGGGGAGCAGGGATGATGTGCTGGGGGTTCCTGGGGAGCAGGAATGAGGTGCCCGTGGTTCCTGGGGAGCAGGGATGAGGTGCCCGTGGTTCCTGGGGAGCAGGGATGAGGTGCCCGTGGTTCCTGGGAGCAGGGATGAAGTGCCCGGGGTTCCTGGGCAGGATGGGGGCAGCCCCGCTTCTGCCAGCGCCTTTTCTGGTACCCAGATCAGAGTTTGGGGATGCAGACGAGGTGTGGGGGTTTCAGAGCTGTAACTGGGCATCCCACGTGAGCCTCTACCTGGAAAAATGTCTTTCCCCTTTGCTCTCTTACTCCTTTGTTAATTCAAGAGATCTTGAGCAGTAATGAGCACTTATTGCTGTATAAACTTGATATAACCCTTGCATTACAGTGTTTATGCCATTTATGTTGTACCTTTGAATTCTTGTCCCCTTTTATGTTCCAGAATTTTATTGTGGTCTTGGGTGCCCCATGGTTCTTTCTGGACTCTAAATTCTGGGGGGGTTTTCCTTGCTTCCCACATATAATGACTTCAAGTGATTTTTTAAAGTTAACTTGTTTGTACTCACCCCCCAATATTTAGGATGGAGTGGGTGCTAAAATAGCTGAAAAGATAGATGAGTTCTTATCCACTGGAAAACTACGTAAATTGGAAAAGGTGGGTGCCTCTCTCCTGTTCTGTATTTCTCAATAGCTGCTTTTCTTGATAACTTGCAAAGTGTTCTGTTTGCTCTGCACATTTCTGTTGTTGTCCCTGGAGAGTCTTAGGAATGGTGAACAGAGGAGTGTATGATAAGTGGAAATCAAGGATTGGGAAGCTCAGACTCTTTGCTTGTGGCCCTGGGTACTGTGACTTGTAGTGAGCCCCCAAACCAGAGTCTGGCTGAGCTGTTTTATTTTCTTTAGGTTTCTTTTTGTTTGTTTATTGCACTGCTTTGTTTTTGTAGATTCGGCAAGATGATACAAGTGCTTCCATCAATTTCCTGACACGAGTCACTGGCATTGGGTAAAAGTTTCTTGGGGTGTTTTTAGGGCTTTTTTTTTTCCCCTTCTCCTGTTTATTTGATAAACTGATGAACAAAATTTGGATGATTGCACAAAATCAAGAGAATGAGCCTGAGCTGTTGGTGTAATGCCCTCAGTGGCAGGCTGTAGTTGTGTTTATGGGATTGAATGAGACAAAAGGGGGTAGAATGATGAATTACAGAGAGGGGAAGGAGAGAGATGTGGGTCAAGAATGGAACTTGTCAGGGTTTTCATGAAAGGAGAAGCAGAGCCTTGAAGGAGGCAACAAAACAAAAACAGACAAATAAAAAAAGCCCATGAGAACCCTGCTGCAGTGTTACCATGCATTTGGTATTCCTGAAGCAATATTGCCTATTTGCTGTGACTTCTTAAAATTTCTTACAATTACACCTCACTGTATAGTTACAGCAATGCTAAAAAATGTGCAGGCCAAGCTGGGGATCTCTGCTGACCAAAAGCATCAACTGAAAATGAGTCTGGCTGAGAAGATGTAAGCAGCCCCATGTTGTAGTGTGTGCCTCAGCCTTTGACAACCCACAGTTGTAAATAATTCTCATGTCCAGTTCAGAGCTGTAAGATCCTTGCTGCTCCTGATGCTTTGTCTCTTTGCAGTCCTGCTGCTGCCAGGAAGTTTGTTGAGGAAGGAATTAAGACTTTAGAAGGTGAGTGTGAATATGGGGCCTTGATTCACACTCCAGTAAATCATTTTTTCTGTCGAGCTGCCTCTTCCACATGTGGAACATGCCCCAGGCTTTGAGGAGGGTGTGTAAGATTCTAGAGCTGGTACACAGGCTTAAGGCATTTCACACATAGCCAAAGTAAAGTGTGTGCATGGAAGGTAACAAGGGTTTTAGCTCTTTGGTGGTCTGTTAAGTCTTGTTGGAAGTGCTCTGTGCATTTGTGGTCATCCTGTCAGCTGCTGGGTCTGTAATTTGAAATTCCCTCCTTTGAGGTTGGATTCTCCTTATGTATTCTTTACATGCATCATCTTTGCATTGATGGAAACTTACTGTAAGATTTTTTTGCCCTCAGTTAATGATTTTGTTTGGATTTTTTTTTTTCTAGATCTAAGAAAAATTGAGCACAAGCTGACCCATCACCAGCGAATTGGGTTGAAGTAAGCTTTCTTGGTGTTTCTAATGTCATGTAATGTCAGGTTGCACAGGCTGAGGAAGGTTCTCTCTGTGCTCTACATGCCTTCCAGCTTTTGTTTCATTCAGGTTGGAAGGCTTGGTGTCCATTCAGAGGGAAGTTAAAATCAAGTCACCTCCTCAGTTAGCTCCTGGAGAATCCCTTTAGTGAGGTTGGGGAGTTGCTGCTTCACAATCTGCATAGGAGCAGCCCAGGCTGGTTTTTTATGTGCTGTGAGCAAGGTGACCTTTGCAAGTCTGAGCTTGAGAATGCTGTGCTTGTCCCTCAGTGCTGCTTGCTGAGTGTCCCTTGGGTGTGGTGCTTTTGGGAGAGCTGCAGCTGTGTCTGTCAGGAGCTGCAGGTGAACCAAACAAACCCAAGGGTGTTTCACTCATCCTCTTTTTCTCCACAATCAAGCAGCATGCTGACAATTTGAGTTTTACAGTGGAAGGAAAATATATCTGGAGCTGTATTTGAGTTGTAGCTCCTTCCAACATGGGTCAGCTCTGACCCTGGATGGGACCTGTTCCTCCTGCTCACTGCTGGGCTGAGTCTTGTCAGGGAGGTTTTGTATTTTCAGAGGGCTGTGTAAGCATTAAGCAGTTGTTATATGGTGATACTTCTCCCACCTCAGCAGCTCTTTGTATGCAGTGGAAATACTGAGACCTGGTTCTTGTCAAACTCACAGTTGCAATTTTCTAAGATGTTTGATGAGAGTCAGGAGCTTTTTGTGAGGTGACAGCAGTGCAAGTTAGTATTCTTTCCTCTGACTCACGTTTAATTCACTAAAATTTGAAGATGCAGCCCCTACCACTCTTTCAGATACTTCTATTTTTATATTTGCAGATACTTTGAAGATTTTGAGAAAAGAATCCCGAGGGAAGAAATGCTGCAAATGCAGGTAAAAACCTCATTGTTAACATTAATGTGCTGCACTGATGGCCAGTGAGTGACTGACACCTCCAAACATGCTTCTTTCCTTTCTCCACAGGAAATTGTGCTCAATGAGATAAAGAAACTGGACCCAGACTACATTGCTACAGTCTGTGGCAGCTTTAGGCGAGGTTGGGACTCTGAGATTGTTTTCTTTATTTTGGGATTACAAGCAAGAGAAATTGCTATGTGTGTTGTTGTTCTTGACAGAATGTGCTGGAACCTTTCCTGTTAGTGTTGTCTGGACCAGCCAGTTCAGTGAAATCCTAGGTGCTCCATCCTTCCCCCATGAAGAGCAGTATCTTGTAACATGAATTGTTGGCTTTGTTTTTACATTTGTGCTGTAGAGTACAGCAGGAGATTCTTGGGTATTTTCTTATGTATGGGGAATATAAACTTTTGATGAAAGAATGAGATTCTTTTACTTCAAGATTATTTTTTATTTTGCTGATATCTCTAATAGTGACCATTCCCTGCTAGAAAAACCATGTAGGTAAGATGTTTGTCCAGCAACATTACTCTGCTTTGCCACACACAGAAGGATTTTTCTTTGCTTCTTTCTTGCCTAAGGTGCAGAGTCAAGTGGTGACATGGATGTTCTCCTGACCCATCCCAGTTTCACATCAGAATCATCCAAACAGGTGCTTTTCTCAGAAGTGTGCATTGCATAGAGACTCAGCCTTGTATTGCAGCTTTTTGTGGTTTTGTGTTTACTGGAATATTGAACTTTTCTCTTGGATTGCCCTGTTGATTTTGAGGAGTTACAATTACTTCTCAGGTCTGTTGTTATGGTGTTGTGTTCCTCTTGCAGAACTTGTCAATGTGTTTATTCTTACCCTTCTCTCCTTCCCCTTCCTGTCACACAGATTCCCCCACCCCTTGAATTCATGTGCTTTAATAGTGCAGAACTGTAAAACTGGCTGGATTAAAGGCAGACTGACTATTTCTTTATGTAGCCATAATCATTTAGATGATAGGAAACTGTCCTGCTAACTCTGAAGTAGCATTAATAACAATGCTTTTGTTTTTTTCCTGTGTTCCTTCTTTATATGTGTTGTTTAAAAGCTGAATTAGATTTGTCATTTCCAGCTGAAGGTGATCTCACATGGGGGTATTGGTGGAAATTGGTTTTATCTTGCACAACTGTAATTTTATTAGCTTTTTCCCACTATTGTTGTTACATTTTTTTCAGTTTGGGTCAAATTTCCTGTAGAATAGTACATATAATTATGATGATGTCCTGTATTTATAGGAGCCTCTGTCTTGTTATTTGTGAAGTAATTTCTTCTTCTTTGTTACCATTGTTCCTAGTCAAAACTTTTGCACCAGGTTGTAGAACAGCTGGAAAAAGTCCACTTTATCACAGATATGCTGTCTAAAGGTGACACTAAATTCATGGTAAGAGCTTTTTTGGTGCTGAGGCATCTTGTGGGGGGATTACTTTTCCTGCTGGAGCTGGGGGTGATGTGTGTTTGTTTTGTTTTTAATTCTCCTGCTTGCACCTCATAAGAA